>NC_047021.1:33082682-33737764 GCF_902652985.1 Pecten maximus
GTCCTAGCCTTCCCCCCCCCCCCTATGTTTTTGGTGTTGTTTAATGTCCCACTCAGCTCATGGAGCGTCCTTGGATGAACATGAAACATGTCCTTCACCAGCACGATGGGATTTAGATATCGGCAAGCGGTCTGGCCTATTCATTGAATAGTCTCTTGCTCAGCCTACTTCTCAGCCGACCGTGCTTGGCCTAGCATTGTTGTTCATAAGAGTGGAAAACATCAATATTACAGAAATGAAAACAAAAGCTATAATTCCAAATCAAAATCTTTAAAATGTTTGAGGTCAAACTATGAACAGAAATGTGTATTTGCATGGAGACCCTTAAAATGTACAAAGAGAATAAGACCAGTTGTTCCAGCAGAGTAAACGTCTTCTACGACATCGCCATACAAATCTAGGTCAAATCAACATTAAATTACGAGATCAAGGCAGATGCTGAAGGGTCTGAAGTGTCCTTGATTTCAAGTTCTTCAGGAAATATCCGATCGCCATGATCAATGAAGTTTTTGTTATTTTAAGATAGAATATCGTCAGTATTAGTTGAATTGCAGGACTTTACTGCAAGATCTCGGACACATGACCTGATGAACTCTTCAATGTCAACAGTATATTTCTTTTCCAGACAGTTTTACAACAGTTGTTAAAACAAAGTATATTTGGGGATTAGAAAACAAGCTGAAATCTTATATTTATTCCATGTTTGATATTAATGTAATATGCTCCCGTATGATTCACATTTACGAACTTTCAATGCCGTCTGCCTGTCGTGGAAAAGAAAGCTTTCATCACAAGAGAACAACTGCGTTCATTAAGTTATGAATGTGAATGGTTGTGTTAAAAGTAGAAAATCAAACTTTTTAGATGGAGGAAACGTTTTAAGAACAAAGTTGGGAGTTTTTTAAAATCCACATTCCATTAATTCCACTTCTGTAGTAAACAGTATCCCAATAGGACTGTGTAACCTTGACTTAATTATACAAAGAATAGAAGTCAATGTTTGGGAAAAGGCTTCGCTGAACAACCATTGGAGCCAGAAATAAAACGTTGGTTATAAGGATTCTTATGAAGTTTAGAAAGCCAATGTAAAAATGTAGGCCTTGACCCGAATCTACGGAAGCGTATTGCTGTTTTTTTTCTATTTCAAATTTTGGAATTAGTATCTCAAAATTTCGGGTTAATAAATCGAAATTTCGAGTTATTATCTCAAAATGTCGTCTTACCATCTAACAATTTTGACTTTTGAAATATCGCGTAACTGATTGGCATTGCGTTTGTCGTGCGTCAGTCTGCCCGCCATATGCTTCTCCTGGGGTCGCCTTTAGTGTACAAAATCAGCCTTGTATGAAAACAGAAACAAGTTAGCCAACACACTTTTTTATTCTCGTTTGTATGTCAATAGTGTCCCAGTGTAGTTAACAATCATCAACTTTTAACGGTTTTCCTGGAAATGAAGACACAACTTAAGTTTGGAACGTCAGTTTTGACAGTAAGTGACACATTTTGATAAACTGTGAGCGACTCCCTCGTTTGACCCGATGTCAGATGACCGTAGATGACCAATCCGATGTGTAGTGGTCTTGTATGATGATTGTTACAGCTCACCAAGTAGAGGCATACCCCACCGGAGGCGCGGCTTCATATACAACGCTCTCCAGGTGAAGCCCTCTGATTGGTGGCATTTTAAAGATATTCAGCCACTTTCTTCTTCTTCTTCTTCTTCTACTGAGATAATGCTGTGCATCTTAAGACTATCAATAGCAAAACAACAAGTACACTGTCGAATAAAATATGTAAGGTTAAAAATGAATATAGCGTGCAGATCTACAGGTTAATAGAAAATAACGATAGACGAAAATAAAAGTTTTCAGAAGAAATCAAATTATTAGAATACAGTTGAACCCACTTAATTTGAAATCGGATATACTGAAATATCGTTTAATTTGAAAGTGAAACAAAATCCCCGTCCAAATGCCTTCTTTGTCTTTGTATTGTTTCATCGGTTAATTTGAAAGGAAAATATATAAAACATGTATCTATCTGTGCTATATTGCATTTAAATTTTGTTTAAAATACCATTTTCATTTTTGTCTTATTCTCTCTATAGACCGAATTAGGACCAAAACCTTAGGGCATGTGTCGTGATGAAGTCGTACCCATATACGAAAAGGTTTGGATTCCAATGAGCCTTTTTTTCAGCGAATGGCGCGCGGAACATTTGAAACACGGCCTGTGTGTTTGGCCAATGTCAAAATCATCGAGCGATAGAAAAAAAACTGTTGCGCATTAAACACGTTGGGTTTCAAAAAAAAATAGTTTACAATTAATGTATAAGGATTGGATGAGATAAGGATTTGTGTATCGATATAAGAATTTCTTCAATGCATCAAATTGATAAAACTCCAGAGGCCAACTAGTATTACAGAGAAAGAGAGATTTTCTATTGAATGTTTCGGAGCATGGTTAATAGCATTTACACTCTTCCCTGGAATCTTTCATTTGCCAGTTGAACATTTCTAAAATTGGAGAAAAATAGCATGCCAAAAAATCAACGTATTTGATATTAACAGAGACTTTATAAATGAGGTTTCTCATAAATTCATGCTCAGTTTTTAAGTGGCCGACAACCAGCAACCAAACAAATATCATAAGATGGCATAGCAGAACAAACTATATATAATAATGCATGCATAAACACCTACCTCTGTAGCAGTTCGTCCCAATCAAAGAAAGGTTCACTCATTGAATGTTCGTGATCAACAAAACATATTATATGTTAATAGTCCAGATCCGCTGACAAAGTGTTCGGATGACATACATCAATGTTATATGTCACCTAATTTTCGTCCATCCTTTCTCTCGTCAATTTGTTGCTCAGAGATCTTATTATGAGTAAATATTATCGCTGGTGCTATTCTTAGTAAGTAAATTAATTCACATCTTTTGAAATATAACAGGTATTCATTGTAAAGCTTGTAAGTCGGTGTTACCATTCCTGAATAAAATAGTGCTCAACCACCAGGACATTAATGCTACCAATGAGAAAAACTGTCAATATTTTATCCGGAAAAAGCCCGTTTGTAAAGTGAACGGTCCTGAATCCGAATACATGGTGACATTATAATGACAATACCTTCCTCTCCCATCGGATATTGATTCAATGTAACATTTAGTAATTGTATACAGCCTCTCAAATTGGAGTAGAATACTTTGTCATACGAATTGATACCCCTCATCTAATCTCATGTCACTTTTGATATTTCTTTGTGATCAATTCGGCGTAGAGTTACGACTGGTAACACGTGGGGAACATTTCGTTTGATTGATAATTGGCAGAATTAGAACATAGCATTACACTGTAAACCTGACAGTGATCAAACTTATAACGAACCTTTTATATTCCAGAATTCTTTATCATTCTCAGCAAACACAAAAATGTTTTTCCAAAAGGTTTATTTAAAATAATATAATAGCAGTAGAATGTTTTCACAGGCTTTTCCAATGTATTACATTTTCGTCCGTCTGTTTACAGCCTTGTCCAATGTATTACATTTTCGTCCGTCTGTCTACAGGCTTGTCCAATGTATTACATTTTCGTCCGTCTGTCCATAGGCTTGTCCAATGTGTAACATTTTCGTCCGTCTGTCTATAGCCTTGTCCAATATATTACATTTTCGTCCGTCTGTCCATAGGCTTGTCCAATGTATTACATTTCCGTCCGTCTGTCTACAGGCTTGTCCAATGTATTACATTTTCGTCCGTCTGTCCATAGGCTTGTCTGGTGTATTTACATTTCCGTCCGTCTGTCTACAGGCTTGTCTAATGTATTACATTTTCGTCTGTCTCTCCATAGGCTTGTCCAATTTATTCCATTTTCGTCTGTCTGTCCATAGGCTTGTCCAATGTATTACATTTTCATCCGTCTGTCTACAGGAAAGCAGTACTTGGACGATTTCGGGGAATACCAGCAAATTTTTTTCCCCGACATACTTTATAATTTCGTTGAATGTGTGTAAACGTACATTCATGGTTTCTTTACCTTCCTCGTCATTTCACATAACCTCAATAAATATATGTGATAAGGAAAATAATCGGCGTTAGAAATTCTTGTGGTACAATTTAATTAACAGTCAACTTACGGGTTTGTCTAGATTTGTACGGCGAGTGTCGTCGCTGAATCAGAAGACGTTTAATCCTCCCGAACACCTGGTCTTATTCTCCTTGTACAATTTTCAAGAGTATCTATACAAATTGATATTTCTTTATGCTTTGTCCAATTTTATCGATTCTGAGTTAGAACTATGGTTGTGTTTTTATGTCGGTACTCCTTGTGTATAATTCATCTTCCAGTAATAAAAAAAAATATCATCACGAAACTTAGCACACCATTGTCTATTCCTTCTTTTGTCAAAGGCGATCAAATAACTTATTTGTTTTAGGGGTCCTTTATGGTTTTATAAAGGTCATATTATAAATGTAAACGAAATCGTGAAATAGGTACATAGAAAAATCAATTTTGACATTTTTCAAACTACTATTTTGTAAATAAAAAAGCCCATCAGCTCCAAACTATCAAATCTTATTAAATACTTTAACTGATCGCGTTCTTCAAAGGGAGACAAATACGATGCGGTGAGCTTGTTGTCTGTTCGTTATTGCTTGCAACCTCCACACAAATAGCAGACATAATTACTATACTTATCTCATCTGTAATGATTTCCTGAATATAAATTAAGAAAAAATCTAAAATAAAGGCATAACGCAACAATCAATGACAAATTAAAACCATTTGTACAGGATATTTCAGCAACATTTCTTTATTCACTCTTCTCCCATTCCAAAACCAGACATCTGTTGTGTCATTCCAAACCGACTGGAATCCCATTATTGCACGTACATAAACGGAAAGCATCGAAAGGTTAGCGGTACTCCCACCGGCAAACCGAACTATCGGCAAACCAGAATCAAGTTCGCCCATGGAAAATGCCTAGCAACAATTAGCATCCTCCGAGAATACTATGTATAAACATTTATGAAAAAATAAAATATTCTAAAAAAAAAAAACAAAAAAAACCCACACACTTTTGATTCAAGTTTGTTGCATGGCTTTTGAATTCATAGATATAGACATGGTATATATGGTAAATATTTGTTTATATTATTCAATTATTCCAGAGATACTTGCGAGCTTAAACTAAATCCAATTAAAAATTAGGAATAAGAGAATGCCACACATAGTGAAATTAAACCTGTTTACTAATACTTTTAGAACCTACAATTAGCAAGGGAACATTTAAAAGTTACCATGGTAACAACATTTCCGGAGATTTCCCGTGAGATGAAAGTGATCAACATCAAAACAATTTCTCTTCTACATAACCCAATAGGATAAACAACACAAACACAATAACTGTATTTCACAGCGACATAGGCACTGGCTGATAGGTTTATTAAGAATTAAAACATCATAATTATCAAAAACAATGACAAAAATACACATTTCGCACACATCATACCTATGTATCTTCATTTCACTAATAGAACAAAGAAACGTGCGCTAACTATTACATGTGTCGCCTGAATGACACGTATAAGTTACACCTTAGCCCATTTGCACGTGCAAATACCGGAAGCGCCACCTATTGGCGTATTTTATACCAAAGAGAAAATAATTACACCCTAATTCCTACCGTCAACCGATTGAAATTATATATATTGTCGATCAATTCAGCTATCAACCTACACATTTCATGATACGTGCGAAAAGCACAAGATTAACATGAACATACTATATACACCTACAAAGGAACACTTGATTTAGATATGTATCTAGATTAATGTTAAAGTTAGATTTAAAGTTTTAAAACGATTTTTGGTAGCACCGCGCATTCACGCATTAGAATAAATAAAAGCTCCATTTACATACATGTACATAGTTTGGTTTCGCTCTTTGTGACAATGTAATTAACTATAGTAAAATGCATTGTACTTAAGAGTCCCGTTACGTCAGCATTTCATATTTACATCAATATCATTGCATACGCATTAATTTTTTATAAGACGTTTTTTGTCACTAAAACATGTCGTTCTGAAGCCCGTTACCATACATAGATACACGGTTAAAGGCACAGTATCTACGATATTTCCCTACAAAATCATTCCCCGTTTTATGTGTTAATAAATCTTTGACCTTTAATATTGCGTTAGAAATGCTATCATGTATGTTGAAAATCAGTATGTAATTATGAAATGGCGGAAAGCAATCGTCAATATCCTCTTAATTACGTTTATGACCGTAAAAACAAAACAATACGTACAATAAGCTATTTTTTAAATACACTTATCCAATTTGAGAGTCGTTTACCTTAGAACTTGACAACCTATGACTTTAATTTAATCAATAAAATAATGTGTCACAAATCAATGATTAGCATTCTACAGGAGTCTAATTACTACCTGCTTCTATATATCTGGTACTGAGGCTGTACATGTACTCCAAATCACTATTATTACTTCGATAATGAAAATTAGATTGTTTACTTTCAGGATAGGGCTTAACAGATTACTGACACGTCAGTCAGGGCCCCCACAATGTGTCTGTGTTTATACCTAAACTTAACTCAAGTCGTACACTGACATGGAATTACTACTTATATGCTGCAAATATATAAATTACGCTATGACCTTGACCTTAACATGAGTAACTACTCTTTAAATCCCCTTTGCTTATCTGTGTTTCACAGAGTATCATCATGCATGTGATATTTCAGAACACTTTGCCTTCTGTATAAACTATGTACGCATTTTGATTGGCTAACACGGTGGACTTTGACCCAAGCTGCAATTGTTATTGACGTCATCAATAATCTAATGACGTCACATCACCGGGTCCCGGACGTCACCGGTACACTTTTTTTTGCATACGCGAAATTATATGTCGGAACAGTATCCGGAACAAACTCAAGTTATTGGATGAAAACTGATTTTCTATATTTAGCAACAGTTGCCCTTTGCACTTCTACACAGAAAAGCAATCCCATGCAATACCTTTCTACACGAAAGTACTGTCTTAACTTTTATTTTGATCTGCCCAACTCATTTTCTATTTATAGTTACAGTGACCTTGATCTTTGACCTTTCAATCTGTAAATCAATTCCAAGTAAACAATTGAAGTATGGAAGTACTGAAAGTAGTTTGAGTTTGATTGGCCAAAGTAAACTCTAGATTTTGCATGGAAGGTGATTTTTTTTAATCTATATTTAGTGGCAGTGACCTTGGCCTTTTAATTTTGACGCTGGAAAGCAGTTCTAAGCAAGCTCTTTCAATAAAGAAGAACTATATGAAGTTTGAGTTACATCGGCCCAAGAAAACTCAATTATTGCATGGAAATAAAAGTGCTGACGGACAGACTGACAGACGGACGTACGGACGGACACAGTGATTACTATCTGGCACTCTCACCTTCGTGTGGGGCCCTAACAAGTACTCGACCCAATTGGCCACACTGCAGCTTGCCAATAGAAAATCTATTTAGCAGGAATGGGTTTGCAAAACTTCATCAATACTGAAAATTGAAAAGGGCTGCTACAGATATGTACAATGGAAATTATTTCATCTCATTAAACCATGTTGTGATACACAAATATGTTTTGACATAATATCATACGTTTAACTAGAATGCAAAAATTTTGAAAGCAACGATATTGTAATTTTGATTAATTGCAGATAAGCTCAAATTGAAATATATACATTGTAGGTAATTAATCATCAAATCATGATCCTACTATTTGATACACATCGTGGTATCATGATAGGGACATTTGAATTAGGAAATATCTTGTTTTTTGGTTTTTGTTTCTGTCAGTTTTCATATATATATGTTCTTTGACCTTTCAACTTATGCGCATTAACAAATCCTGAATCATGTTCAGCAATGGTCGTAATCATTGTCTACGTCGTCAGGTCGGTAACGAACATTTTGTTTCCTTAACTCATCATAAACACCATCGTCAATCCCATTGGTCTGGGCATGACCAACTCTCACGTGATCATATGTATCTACGTCTTGGTGCGGCTTTATCGCACGTTTTCCGTGACCTTTTCTATCGCCTACATCATTCTGGTGCGATCTGGAGTGTACGAGTTCGTAGACGTCATTTCCTGCGTTCTTGGCTTCCGTCGCGGTTTGTTGTTCCAGAAGGAAGTAGTCGTCTCCCTGAATCCCAGCTAACTCCTTACTTCCGGTTGCTGCAATGGCCGAATCACTTTCTTCGAGAAGAAAGTAATTATCTCCTCCAGGCAAAAACGTTCCACTCTGCATGGCTTCGGTACGCTCATTAGCATCATTATCGTGTCTTTCATGTACGAATAGTTTTGCTTCACTGTTTTCAGTTCGGGCTGAATTTTGTCCTGATTTTTTAACGACGAAATAGTTATCTTGAAGCGGCGGTAATGAGTTTGAGTTTACAGCCAGTTGTCCATGTGCGTCAAAACCAGTTACATCTTTGGCAAGATCATAATCATCATTTTGAGGAAGACCTGCTTCAGATAAGAAATAAGCATTCCCCTTTTCTGCTTGAAATCCAGGCCTCGGAGCATGTTTCTCCGTTTTTTCGGGATTAAGCGTTGGCGTGAGCCCTTGAAACTTCGGCTGTCCACCAAAATTGGCATAGTTATAGTCTACGTCATCCTTTGGTTCATGCTTTGGATCTTCGGCCATAGCGTATGTGTGTACGTCATTTTCAGTCTCTTCATAACCATTATTATCCAGGCCAGCATACTTCTTGTCGTCCTAATAATCAATTAGTTACAAAGTATACTAAACATATTAAAATCTATGGAAACGTCCATTCCAATTTGACATTAGTTAGTATTCTGTTTAATACAATCACATAATGCACACGTTTACCATCACAGTTAATTTGAGAGATTTAGTTTTTATATTTTAGCGATAAAGATGTGTAGAGACAGAATTTTAGTACAGCATATTTTTTTCATTTTTTTTCTTTGACTAGCCTTACATACTATTTTGAAAATATATTTAGTCAACATCTTATAAATCATCATCTTTATTTTATAAAATTTCGATCGTACTAATGGAAAACAATTTACTGAAATAAAACGTCAAGAACCAGTTTCAAATGAGTTATTGCATCACATGATCATTGTATTATTATTTCGTACAACATTCGAAATGACATCCTATTTTTTTTTAAATTTACCTGCGCTTCTCCATAGGCCGGATTTGTGATGCAAGATTCTGCCGAGTCTGGTGGTTTCTTATTCCTAAAATATAAATAGAAAGTGTTTGTTTGATTATTGAAAAATCTATCAATTAAGTATGTATTTATTCGTTTTACTCGTATAGACACTGACACTCATATTACCTATGCTATAGACACAGACACTCATATTACCGTTCGTATAGACACTGACACTCATATTACCGTTCATATAGACAGACACTCATATTACCGTTCGTATAGACACTGACACTCATATTACCGTTCATATAGACACTGACACTCATATTACCGTTCGTATAGACACAGACACTCATATTACCGTCCATATAGACACAGACACTCATATTACCGTTCATATAGACAGACACTCATATTACCGTTCATATAGACACAGACACTCATATCACCGTTCATATAGACACTGACACTCATATTACCTTTCGTATAGACACAGACACTCATATTACCGTTCATATAGATACAGACACTTATATTACCGTTCATATAGACACATACACTCATATTACCGTTCATATAGACACTGACACTCATATTACCGTTCATATAGACACATACACTCATATTACCGTTCATATAGACACTGACACTCATATTACCGTTCATATAGACACTGACACTCATATTACCGTTCATATAGACACTGACACTCATATTACCGTTCATATAGACACTGACACTCATATTACCGTTCATATAGACACTGACACTCATATTACCGTTCATATAGACACAAACACTCATATTACCGTTCATATAGACACAGACACTCATATTACCGTTCGTATAGACACAGACAATCATATTACCGTTCATATAGACACTGACACTCATATTGCCGTTCATATAGACACAGACACTCATATTACCGTTCATATAGACACTGACACTCATATTACCGTTCATATAGACACAGACACTCATATTACCGTTCGTATAGACACTGACACTCATATTACCGTTCATATAGACACACTCATATTACCGTTCATATAGACACTGACACTCATATTACCGTTCATATAGACACACACTCATATTACCGTTTATATAGACACAGACACTCATATTACCGTTCATATAGATACCGACACTCATATTACCGTTCATATAGATACTGACACTCATATTACCGTTCATATAGACACTGACACTCATATTACCATTCATATAGACACACACTTATATTACCGTTCATATAGATACAGACACTCATATTACCGTTCATATAGACACACACTCATATTACCGTTCATATAGACACTGACACTCATATTACCGTTCATATAGACACTGACACTCATATTACCGTTCATATAGACACACACTCATATTACCGTTCATATAGACACTGACACTCATATTACCGTTCATATAGACACAGACACTCATATTACCGTTCATATAGACACTGACACTCATATTACCGTTCATATAGACACAGACACTCATATTACCGTTCATATAGACACACACTCATATTACCGTTCATATAGACACTGACACTCATATTACCGTTCATATAGACACAGACACTCATATTACCGTTCATATAGACACTGCCACTCATATTACCGTTCATATAGACACAGACACTCATATTACCGTTCATATAGACAGTCATATTACCGTTCATATAGACACTGACACTCATATTACCGTTCATATAGACAGACAGTCATATTACCGTCGATGTAGACACTGACACTCATATTACCGTTCATATAGACACAGACACTCATATTACCGTTCATATAGACACAGACACTCATATTACCGTTCATATAGACACAGACACTCATATTACCGTTCGTATAGACACTGACACTCATATTACCGTTCATATAGACACACACTCATATTACCGTTCATATAGACACTGACACTCATATTACCGTTCATATAGATACAGACACTCATATTACCGTTCATATAGACACTGACACTCATATTACCGTTCATATAGACACAGACACTCATATTACCGTTGGTATAGACACTGACACTCATATTACCGTTCATATAGACACACACTCATATTACCATTCATATAGACACACACTTATATTACCGTTCATATAGACACACACTCATATAACCGTTCATATAGACACTGACACTCATATTACCGTTCATATAGACACTGGCACTCATATCACCGTTCATATAGACACTGACACTCATATTACCGTTCATATAGACACAGACACCCATATTACCGTTCATATAGATACAGACACTCATATTACCTTTCGTATAGACACAGACACTCATATTACATTTCATATAGATACAGACACTCATATTACCGTTCATATAGACACTGGCACTCATATGACCGTTCATATAGACACAGACACTCATATTACCGTTCATATAGACACAGACACTCATATTACCGTTCATATAGACACAGACACTCATATTACCGTTCGTATAGACACTGACACTCATATTACCGTTCATATAGACACACACTCATATTACCGTTCATATAGACACTGACACTCATATTACCGTTCATATAGATACAGACACTCATATTACCGTTCATATAGACACACACACTCATATTACCGTTCATATAGACACTGACACTCATATTACCGTTCGTATAGACACTGACACTCATATTACCGTTCATATAGACACACACTCATATTACCGTTCATATAGACACTGACACTCATATTACCGTTCATATAGACACACACTCATATTACCGTTCATATAGACACTGACACTCATATTACCGTTCATATAGACACAGGCACTCATATCACCGTTCATATAGACACTGACACTCATATTACCGTTCATATAGACACAGACACCCATATTACCGTTCATATAGATACAGACACTCATATTACCTTTCGTATAGACACAGACACTCATATTACATTTCATATAGATGCAGACACTCATATTACCGTTCATATAGACACTGGCACTCATATGACCGTTCATATAGACACTGACACTCATATTACCGTTCGTATAGACACAGACACCCATATTACCGTTCATATAGATACAGACACTCATATTTCCGTTCATATAGACACTGACACTCATATTACCGTTCATTTAGACATAGACACTCATATTACCGTTCATATAGATACAGACACTCATATTACCGTTCATATAGACACTGGCACTCATATCACCGTTCGTATAGATACAGACACTCATATTACCGTTTATATAGACACAGACACTCATATTACCGTTCATATAGATACCGACACTCATATTACCGTTCATATAGATACAGACACTCATATTACCGTTCATATAGACACTGACACTCATATTACCGTTCATATAGACACAGACACTCATATTACCGTTCATATAGACACAGACACTCATATTACCGTTCATATAGACACTGACACTCATATTACCGTCCATATAGACACTGACACTCATATTACCGTTCATATAGACACTGACACTCATATTACCGTTCGTATAGATACTGACACGCATATTACCGTTCATATAGACACAGACACTCATATTACCGTTCATATAGACACAGACACTCAAATTACCGATAATATAGACAGACACTCATATTACCGTTCATAAAGACACTGACACTCATATTACTGTTCATATAGACACAGACACTCATATTACCGTTCGTATAGACACAGACTCATATTACCGTTCATATAGACACAGACACTCATATTACCGTTCATATAGACACACACTCATATTACCGTTCGTATAGACACTGACACTCATATTACCGTTCGTATAGACACTGACACTCATATTACCGTTCATATAGACACAGACACTCATATTACCGTTCATATAGACACACACTCATATTACCGTTCATATAGATACAGACACTCATATTACCGTTCTTTAAGACACAGACACTCATATTACCGTTCATATAGACACAGACACTCATATTACCGTTCATATAGACAGACACTCATATTACCGTTCATATAGATACATACACTCACATTACCGTTCATATAGACACTGGCACTCATATCACCGTTCATATAGACACTGACACTCATATTACCGTTCATATAGATACAGACACTCATATTACCGTTCATATAGACACAGACACTCATATTGCCGTTCATATAGACACACACTCATATTACCGTTCATATAGACACTGACACTCATATTACCGTTCATATAGACACTGACACTCATATTACCGTTCATATAGACACTGGCACTCATATTACCGTTCATATAGATACAGACACTCATATTACCGTTCATATAGATACAGACACTCATATTACCGTTCATATAGATACAGACACTCATATTACCGTTCATATAGACACTGGCACTCATATTACCGTTCATATAGATACAGACACTCATATTACCGTTGATATAGATACAGACACTCATACTACCGATGATATAGATACAGACACTCATACTACCGATGATATAGACACAATCACTCATATTAGAAGCTTCTATCTTCCTCTTCCACAGTGATTTCACTAAACCTATCACTGAAAATGGGTCTATCCACGTTATTACACCACGTGTCTGACGATGTACTGCAGCAATAAAAGGCATTCATGTTTCGTTAAAAAAATCACACCGTTGACGGCCTGTAATAGGCATGCATACAATGGTACTCTTAGTATAAAAAATTTCATTAAAAAATAAATATTAAAACAAAAGCGAAAATCAAAAAAATATATCTCTAATCAGACCGAAAGTCACATACTAAATACAGAGCCGGAGTACGGGATGCAATTAATTATTCATTCTTTTGGAACTTGAAATATGAATAGAAGCTCGGACTTTAGGAAGATGACAATAGCGTGAAGTATAAACCTTTGGTATAATTGTAAACAAATATACAACACCCTATTCTCATATTCAAGCTATCATGACATGGTTACACTTCTTTGGCGATATGGTGTCTTTAATACTACAAAATGACTTTAAGACGTGTCTTCAACTTCAAACGGATTAGTTTCTGGCTTGAAATGTTTCTGAAATATGATTTCATTCGAGATATTCTCATGCTTCAGATTTCTAAAATGCTTAAATTACGAAATCCACAAAACCTCCGGAGCACAGAAATTAAAAGGGATGAAAATCTCCTGTAAATAGAAACTGCTTCCTCCTTTAATAAATGTAAAATGTTAAAAAGGAGGAAATTTACATGGGAGTTGATATCAAGGAAGTAGAAATCTTAAATAGACATTGAATGTACTTTTACGACATCAAGCGAAAATAAAAGATTAAAGACAACCTGAGAATACGAAAAAATATCGGAAAACCAAAATGAAAAGCAGGGGTAAAATCAGATAGATCACTACGAAAGACAGTCGTTCATTACCAGAACGACAGATTAACAACTGATTATCGATGTTGCTTAGGAGAATTGTTTTATCATTTTTACTGTTTGTCATGAAATGCTCGTGTGTAGTTTCTTTTGCGGTTTAAAGATTTCAAATTATTTCGATGGCACACACTTTCATGGTTAGCCCATGTAAAAAAATAATAAATTAAAATGATAAAACATAAAACAATATTCGTTGTATTAATGATTCATGGTTCTTTCATAGTGGAAAACTGTGTTTTATTTTATATTTGATATCTTGTAATTCAGAAATTGTAAATAATTTTATAAGTTCATGACAGGTTGTAAGATTGTAAAACTGGTTTACATATAATCTTAGCAAACACAGCTTATTATCCAGTTCTTGTCATGAAAGATTTTATCAGTCGCTCTAATTAGTGTTTTAAGAAATGGAACAAAGAATAGCTTTCCATGCCACAGATTTTATTGCTCGAACCCCTAATTCAAATCTGTTGAGCTAATGATGTCGGGTCTTTTATCTAAAACTCGCCTTTGTCCAAACCGGATACTGGTTTTGGCATCTTTGTACATAATTATCCCAAGGTGACTAATTGCTTTTAACGTAAGCGTGTTATGTAATATATAAGGGCCCGTCCGCCCGGGTTCAGGGATTTGCTTGTTTTACCATTTAATTGTCCATGCGATTGCGCATGCTCACCTGTCCGGAGACGCTGTTTCGGTCAACTGTCTTGGTCACTTTGATTCGGACCAATAAAGAAGACAGATCTCTAAAAGCAGTTGTCTCTACATTATGTTTTACAGGTGAGCACAATATTTTTATATTTTGTATTTTCAATTTGTTATAATTTGCTATGTTTCAAATGTTGAATTAATGTACAAATTATTATCAATGATATCCAAAACTATGATTTTTAATAGGAAATTAATAGATATTTCAATTAGTTTGTTTCCTGTAGATCTTGTCTAAATATTATGAAGACTTGTGTGTATTATTTGTTAAATCCTACACTGGAAGCATGTTTGTTATTTAAAATATGAATTACTATCTTTGGATCATATTCCCAGAAGTTAGTAATTATTGCAAACTTGGCCACTTTGTAATTACTGGCATACAGCCAAATAACTTAGACGGATGACACGAGTTACCCCCCTTTGTTGTTCAGCGCGTTTGCTGCGTTCAAGATAAATGACAGTCTGGGAAAGGATGTTTTCTTAAGGTAATAGACATGCTGAAGGTTGGATATATGTTTTATAAATAAGGTAACTGTTGTTATAAATGTCAATATTGTAAACTTGATTGATACAGTTCTTTCCATTGTCGCTGACAGCACAAGAGGCATCACTGGCTATAGTTTGCACTGTTAATCAAAGTTTATTGTACAAGTTTATTATATACTTATATGCTTTAAAATTGTTAATTTACTTATGTTATATACAATATGAAATGTATCGAGCATTTAGATTTTGTCTCTGTGGGCAAACATCTCTGTGGGTAATATATAAGTAGATTATTAATTGATAAGATCTAATTATGGATAATGAGATAGCTCCTCTGTTAAGAAAAATAAATTAAAGTTGTCACCCCTGTTATAGAAAATAGATACTTCCAGATAGTTGAATGATTAATATTTATCAGAGATATCTCTGTTGAAAAGGCCTGATCTGGAAATATGGCTACTATTATTATTTGATATATAACATACTGATTGATCTATAATTTAAATTACCACATATTGAAATAAACAGGATAACTTACTAGAATACTCTAATTTGTAGATTCTCCTTAAGCGAATTAATTATTCGCTTAACATTTGATTACAATTTGTACGAATATTCGGTTAACAAATTATCAACTTCTCTGTAATTTTAGTGTTTTTCTAATTCATCAATTTTTAGATTGATAGCGCAAAACATTTGCTTTAAAACTTATTAATTACAAAATGTTTTATAATTCAAGTCTCTATTATTCAGTTATAACACTTAGTATGCTACATATATTATTGTTCCTATTTAATGTGTTAACAGGAATTAAACCTTTATAAACCGGAAGTTACTTTCATAAACCGGAAATAACTTTTATAAACCGGAAGTTTTCTTGATTATTGTAAATGAAATTTAATCAACTTCAGATAAGAACCTTTTAATGAAATATAGTAATAAGTGACAATATTCAGCAAGGTTAAATGTTTTAATATATTACAAAACACAGAAACAGATTATACATGTAACTTTAGTCAATCATTTTAATTGTGAAAATATCCTTCATCACCCCTCTTACTGTCAAGCGAGTTCTACCATATATTTGAATGTTTTGCTAATTTTCCCCAAATTATGAAAGTCAATTGTTTGTAATCATTATCTTATTTCGAATGGTTTTGTAAGTTATTATGTCTGTTGTTTCCCTTCGAATTTGTAAAAATTAACTGAAGCTCATTAGATGTTGAATCTTTACTTGATTTTCCTTTTATGTACATTTGATATGTGTCATTGATTGTAACACTGAATTTGTATGACACACTTTGATTCGGACCAATAAAGAAGACAGACCTCTAAAAGCAGTTGTCTCTACATTATGTTTTACAGCATTCAAAAGTACAAAAGTTCCCGATGAAAGTTCCATACCAACCACGAAAAGAACGGAAGTTTATATACTATGAACATTTTATGTAATACGTACATGTATGTTAAAATCAATATTTTCTCTCACTACTTATATTTGTAGGTGTTAATTTGTTTTTCCATGAAAAAAAACCCCCTTCATTATCCATTTTATTCACGGATTTCGAATTAAAAAAAGAATTAGGTATCAATAGTTGTATTTACCATTTTCTCCGTCGAAGACAGATAAACAAGATCACACTACTGATGAGCACAACCAGAGCTACCAAACCGCCGACGATCGCCATTGTATGTATCCCATCTCCTTGGGACTGATGGTCCGCTGAAACGTAATCTGAAGCAAGGGAAAAATTATAGTAATATCCGTGTTCATAGCAAAAGCTGGTTGGTTTGGTATTGGTTTTCAACTTCCGGTCAACAGAATAAGGTCATTGGACGGTGCCTTCTCGAATGGAGTAGAGTTAGGACTGCTTCATAGTGGCTTTTCACATCAAGTTTAAGTCACAACAGATACATTGGAACGATATCGTAACAGAATGGGCCAGTTATGTTTCGCTACATAAACTTTTTCCTTGCTGGAGGAGGAGGAGGAGGATTTACCTTTTTGAGGCGATGTTGAACGATCTGATGGGCTCGTCGTCAACAGAATGTCTGATTGGGAGGTTGTATTTGGCTGGGTAGTCATACTTGTGAAGGTTTTTGTGGTAATTTGAGGCAAAACAACGGTTGTTAATAAAGTTGTTGTAGAACTAGGATTTGAAACTAAAAAGAAATAAACTTCTCAGAGTAAGATAGAAAGTTCCAACATTACTTGTACCTCATATACGAGTGGTATTATATAATTCCTGCCAGAAAAAAAATCGCATGTTAATATCTTAAATTAAATGGATTATATACATCATTTCATGAACTTTTCTTAGTCCCTACCAATAAAACCGAGTGTCTATATGTTTCCTCTCCGTATAATGCCAATGTTTGTCAGCGCTCTAGCGACTTCATTCCTTGAGGGATTCTGATCAAACTTCTCATAATGATAAAGGACCATAATATCTCCGACAAGTGTCAGTCCCAGGGTTTTTAGGGTCAAAGTCAAGGTCACTGTTACAATCGTTAGCGAGACATGTTTTTCGTATACTTGTATGCATAAGACATACTGATTGATTCAAACACACATATATATTTATATAATTTATTGATTGACGGGTAATTTATAGATATACGTACTTTTTAACTACTACAATTTCACCAAGACACCATTTCGGTTTAAGAAGATCAAGAACAAGAAGCCTTAGCGTAATTTACCTGTGGTTGTAGTGAAAGTGCGCTCAACTGCAGAATTTTTAGATTCTTCTGAAACTGAAAAACAAAAACAAAAACAAATACATCATTTATCACATCGTTCTTATGTCACATTTTATGACTCACTGATACATGAACATGACCATAGGAATTGTTGAATGATTTCGTTTGAAAAGGAACCAAACCTGGTTTCCATGTACAAAAGATCGTATTGTCAAATATGTAAACATATAACCCAAAAACTTACATTTGCAGTTGCAGAAAAAGTCAATGGTGTCTTGAACCGTAGAATTGCCGCTACAAGAGTTACCGTTTTCACACCTACATGCAAAACAGGAACATTTCTGTGTAACGTTGTAATTTTCAAATCTATGAAACACTTCAGTAAAAGTTGAATCTCCAATGGATTGTCCAAATCGAAGCTTTCCTTTCTTTCCATCATTACATGTAAGTAAATGAACTGAAATAAAAAAAAAAATTAAAAAATTAAAAAAAATCCACAAAACATCGTTTTACTTTATTGTGATACATTTGGGGGAGGGGGTATTACTCTATCTTTCCCTCGAGAGATTATATGATGGTATGATGGTAAAAATGTGTTTGCTAGGCAACAGAAATGTAATCGTGATAATTTAAACTGTCCGTCTATTCTCCGATATTCAACAGACTTAACGGGATCCGCAATCACCATCATCAATATTCATTCCTCTAACGGGGAGAAAAAGAAAAAAAAAAAAATCGGAGCACCTCGGTCGATTTCCTTACGATCCTCTAACCGAACATCACGAGGAATTACGACAGCTATGATATGCATAATTTTCGGACCGCCGGTCTCATTTTTTATGGTTAAATGCATATTCCGACCAGCGGTCTAATAATGGTCACATGAATATAGCCGTAATACACACGGCAGAAATGCAATATCTAGTACTAAGTATATGATAAAATAATTTATCATGCAGATGAGAAGTATAGTTGCATAATATGCATTCCCGAACAGCTGAACACCATAAATATATATATGTATCACAATTACACAATTTATATACTGTAAAAAGCTGAATTAAGTGGATTATTCTATTATATCTACAATATTTTATCTATGATATATACATGGCATCTTACATAGCTCACAGCAGTTATGAAATAATAAGTATACTTACTTTGTTTGTAATCCTCTGGTGAAGTGATATTGGCTAATATAAGCGTCAAACTTGTATTGTTCCCTTTAGGAAACTCGTAGAATAATGTACCAATGTGCCCACTCAAAACTACTTTTTCGTTTTGAATATTGCGGACACAAATCCCAATCCCTTTACATAATCCACAGTTGTTATTTCTATAAGTCGAAAAAGTGACGCGCGTTTCTGAAATCACAAAAGAAAAAAAGTAAAGAAAAAAAAAATTAACAGAATTATTATGTTCAGTCTTTTATCTAATATATTGTGTACTAAGACAGAACTAGAGATTGTCTGTAAGATATAAATGCCCCCGTATACTCATAATCAATCTTTGTATAAAGTTTGATGAAGATCTATGAAAGAATGTGAAATGCAGTTGCTAGATGTAAAACCGAAACAAATTAACTATATCTAGCAACAGTGACCGTCAAAGAATGAAGTCTCTCCTCCCCCTCCCCCCCCCCCCCCCCCCCCCCCAGCACCCCTGCCCTCTCACCCCGCAGAAGGACATATGTATGGTATTCCCATGGGAATATATCTACAATTCATATATTTACTGTATTCAGTTCTGTATTTTTAACTCTAATATCTTCAAAACCCCTTCATGACAACTTGAAAATAAACCGCTATTTCACTGATGTCTGACCCGTCAAGTAATGTTCATATTTGGAATTAATCAAGCATATCATTGCATTCACTGCATACTTATGAGCCGTAAGGCTTCAAGTTGAATAAACTATTGAATTATTGAGCTACAAGTTAACAATACCATTCCCAGAGATATAGCACGTAGTGTTGGCACTTATTTCCATTGTCAGCCAGCAAATAAATATCAAAACAATGTAGATACATGGAGTCCGGGATACCATAATGTGGCCTATAATGAAAGAAAAGTGAAAATAACAAGATGATTGGCACATTTTTATAATATATATAAATAGACATATTATCATACAGAGGAGTTAGTTCAAGGAGAAATATGGTGGTTTTTGCATTGAAATTCTAATAATGTGTTTCAATATACATGTAAATTCAAAATTCCATCAACTTTCTCAAAATCTCCCGAAATATTAATTACCTAGATTTATTACTGATTATATTGATACTATCATGTACCAATATTTAACATCTCCATAAAGTCAGGATTACTAAAAAAGTACTTACAGTTGTCGACTTTATCCGTCTGTTTAATGCACTCGTCCTTGTTCAGCTCTAGCTGTCGGTATGTACTCCAGGTTTACGTGACAGAGGGAGGTACTCCCATACAACCAGGAAGTGTTTTGTCAGATGAAAGTTTAGATAACTAAATGGTGTTTCGCCTTATATTCATTCAGTTGGAGTTTATTGGTTGTTGTTGTATTTATAGCTACCACATAGAAATCAAGTCACGCAGTGACCGCAGATCCGTCTGGATTACACAAACGGAAGCTAATTCACGTTTGAGTTCGGCTCAAGTAAATATCTGAGGGATATGCAATATATTTTGTCTGGTCGTGTAACTATACCCGGGAGGTACAATAAATGTTTATTAAAGTCAACTCAACTCGGCATCTATCAATTAACACGTATAAATCTATGATTGTTAACCAACCTTTCAGACATTCATAACTTATGTCGTGTAGGGATGTCCTACCTTTCGGTTGTATAGGCTGTTAACTGATAGTCATGGTTGAATAAACAAATGTATATGTTGTAATGTCTTGTAAGGATGAGCTATAATGCTTTGTGCAATGTGAATGTGACATTACCAGGCAGTGTACACGACAATGTTTGTTATGTTAGCTATTGTCCAATATCAGTCAAATATCATATTTTAAGAAAACAGCACTAAGCACTCAATCCTTGTTGTTCGCATTGATAACCGTCATAGCTGCCCTAACGTTCAAATTCCAGAGGTAGAATACAATTGGTTTAGATTCAGTTGATATGACATGTTTTACAATTATGTATATTTAAAATTACCTTATTAAATACCTCTTTGGAATGGGACTACTAACCCACTAGAGTTAATTATTATTTTATCAACATTAAATATAACACTTTATCTGACCATTTGGAATGGAAAATATTAAGGCAACGTCACTCATCTGTATGATTAACCCGATATCTCTCTTTATGTATATCTGTATTTGAAATAAAATGTGTTGAGTGTGCGCGTGATTATAAGGGCATAAATTCAGGCTTTGTATTTATAGGTTTGTTATACCAGACCTACAATGCCGACAGCCTATTTACTGTCTGTCACAAAACTGCATTGTGTAATATGTGCATTTTTTGTTTGTGGGCATATTGTTTTATCCTATTTTTCCTTATCTTTGTTTTCTCCCATTTTACATCACACATTGCCGTCATCCCTCCAGTATTACAGACAACATTCAATGAGATACTCCAACTACCAAGAACAACCTTTTTTTTTTAAATGTCAAACAAATAAATGTAAATACGGTTTATGACATGAACTGTTTGAATTTTATTTAACCTATACAGTTGAACGTACAAAACTATACATACAACATACTTGTTTACATTTCAACATCTGGATCTGTTATATTTATTCATTTTAATTTATTTCGTTATTATTATTTTTTTTTCATTTTACATGTTTGTAAGCTTAATATTGTTATATAGTACAACATTTATTCATTACGGTATTTTTTCAAAAGCAGCCAGTTTATGTCGACATGTATACGTATACATTGTATGCTCGATGCACCGAGGTATATAATTATATTTATGCAAAAATGGGACGGTAGAGGCGGATCACGATATAATTATTTTTGGGATGTAATTGATTATTTCCCTTTTAAAATCTAAACGATAGAAGTAAAAGCTGAAACTTTTAGAAGGTTATACTAACACAAAATATCTAACTTCTAGGATTGTTAAGAAATATATTATAATATATTCTTGTTTTAAACCGATCACAATTGATCTTTGTTGGCGCTGTCGTATGGCAGAAGAGCGAGCACTCCTATGATACTCTAATGGCATACCTGGGCGACTCCGTAAATGCAACCTAGTGTCAAACAACGTAAGTCACGTTGTTTCTTGTCTGTATGGCTTACATTACGTAAAGATTACATTGTGTTATTTATCTGTTTTGTTTTTTTGTTTGTTTTTGTGTTCTGTGAACTATTTTCTAATATTATCTTAAACCTGTACGCCAAAAAAGTAAATTGCGTATGTTTTAATGCAATAAAAATGACTATTCACATAGTAGGAAGTCCATAATGGAAACCATACGAAACATATCTGGGCCTGAAGGAAATTTGTGATAAATTGTAATGAACATTTTTGTATATCTGCCATTACTCCATCCCCTGTATGTTTAACATCCTTTCCTCTTCAGTTTACCCTGCAGGTAAGGTGTAAGAACAGTACGTTCTGCCCCAATTTCATGATCAGGATAGACGACTAAATTTGGGATTTTCTCTTTCCTCTTCTTTCTAGCAAATTATTTCTTCCAAATGTCTCCTTTAACACTACCACAACTTGCTGAGCGCCCATCCCTGTGAGAAAGACTTTGGGTTCATAGCCCTGGCCGAAACATAGCAGGGTATATAAAGGTAGTTGCTACTCCTGCTTATCTTTTACCATCTTTGGGAGTGGGACGACTAGTTCGCCCGTTGGCAGTTTAATGTGATCGGATGGGGTGTTTTGCTGGATGTTTTCGGTAGTAGGATTCAGTGAGGTCGCACTATAAAACGGTATTAGTTCTGCGCGAAGACAAACATCAACATACCGCAGTCACCCTAAACAAACACACAACACACATTCACAACATCCATGCATCTTACTCATAGGGGAGGCCGTCTTTGAATTACCTTAGTTGTTGATAGGACATTAAAAATACAAAAAAAACTTCAATTTCCAGAAGGAACTAAATTAATGCCGAAATTCTGTATTTGCTTTTTCTATCTAAGGTCTCGATGCATATAACACTCGTTTCACAGAGACTTAGTATGAATTCTTAATAATACATATATATGAGCCGTGATATATATGATAAGATATATGTTTAATTGTCCCTTTTTTCGTTAGGAAAAGTATATCACGTGTTATCTTAAGCTCGTTGTTCGTACGGTCATTAGCTGAATCACTTGATTAGTGAGCATTTTATTTCTCCTTTACTTAAAAAAAAATCCGCGTATTCCTTAAGATTGACAGGTAGGAAGAGACTGACGCGTGCTATAGTTTCTTTGAATTTTGTGAAATCATCTTTACCAGGAATGATTTTATCAGGATTTTAAAATTGTTGTTAAATTGCGATTAGCCTTATCACCTCTTGAACAACTGGGCCCTGATGTTCAAATTGTACTCGTGTTTTTAAGTTCCACTGTGGCTTCGATATTGTCAACGTTACAGACATAGTTTTCTTTAAGCAAAGCTCAAGGCGTGGGGACCAAACTGAAGCCTCATAAGCAATTATCTTGAAACGATTGCTACTTAATTATTCATTCCATGTAGATCCATACGACACAACGTCACCATAAACATGTACTGCATCATTAAATCGACTGAGAGATCAATAAAGCAAAGTTTATCTTAAAGCTGATACTACTAACATCTTTTGGATACAAAACATCTACCAAGTAAGTAATAGTTATTGTTTCTAAGATACGTGATAAAAAGAAGGGTGGAATATGATCAACGTATTACGCAAAGTTTATTTTGACGCGTGGATGCTGACGTGCCTGATACTTAGATCACAAGGAACTATGATAGGTAGATACTTTCATAGAGTTTACTTATCGTCCATAACGCCATACAGCCAGCAAGTACTGGAAATAAAGCATGACGTTAGAAGCCAGATGTGGTGCTGTTCATACTGCATGCAGTACAGATGTGTTTGTGCTTCGTTCCTGTATGACTCCTCAACAAAGACTTGTAACATGTATACCCAAAAATTGGTAGGAAACTATGGAGGAATGATTGGATATACGAAAAACACAGGTGAGAATATGTCATCGCTATTTAGGTCAACCGCGACAAATGATCTTTGTTTATACCAGAATTAAGTGCATCCTAGATGAACTTTCATGATTTTGAATTTCAGGATGCGCTCTAACAATTCCAAACATAGCCAATGCACAACTCCTTACTTATTCGACATGTGCCGTTACGTTTGGATGTAGATACGGATTTGAGCTTATTGGGACGTCTTCAGTACGGTGTCAGACTGACGAAGAATGGGCCCAGACCGAAACTACATGTCGAGTTATCAGTAAGTAGTATTCAATAAAAACCTTTATCAATTTACATTCTCTCATTAATGTAACTGTTTTCCAGAATTTACTTGAGATATAACACACAATCGGAGTGTGTGTTGAGTCATGGCTCCATTGCATACAAACATTTAAGTCAATGCTTATAGTTTAATAAAGAAATGATTTATTTTAATTTTCTTTAACGAATCTTTCCTTTAATACATTATCATACAGCTAAGATGTCAAATAGAAATACAACGTATCAAACAATGACGCCATATATTTTCCATTATAAATTATAATCGTATTATTCATTTTTTTTAGTCAATCGACAAAAATGCTTGTTGAAAAAGAAAATCGCATATATGATGCTAAGTATTTTCTGCTTCTTCTTGGTTGGCACTTAAATCAAATCAAAACACACTTTCAGTGATATTAAATCCTTGTTGTTGTTGTATACAGCATGTCCCGAACCTGAGGAAGACATGTCTGTCATAGCATTGCCACCAAAAATTATAAAGTTGGTGATGATGAACGGCCAC
The DNA here is from genome assembly GCF_902652985.1 of Pecten maximus. Lineage (NCBI taxonomy): Eukaryota > Metazoa > Mollusca > Bivalvia > Pectinida > Pectinidae > Pecten > Pecten maximus. The sequence goes on from NC_047021.1 coordinate 33,108,148, forward strand.
ACTGTCGGATCCCTTGCTGTCTACCGCGAAAATTGGCTTCACTGCCACGAAAGAGTCTGCCAGATCGACGGGTCCTGGTCTGGCCTTAAACACAAAAGAGGTCCCGTTGTCAACATACAGTGTTCCATTTAACTCAAAAAGACTCTTCATGAAATACTTTTGTTTATTTCATCGTCTTTAGATATTGGAGACAAATCCTTATCATTAATCTCTTCTCTTTTTCTGTAGTGATACAAAGTAATACAACAACTTTTTTTTTATTCCTTTGTACATTTTCCAAGAACAGGTTTAGGTCATTTTGAAGATATGAATGGGAAAAAAATTACTTGCTATTTACGATATTGACATCAGTCTACATCCTGAGTTAAAATTATCAAATGAAATATATAACATTCTGCTGTCACTGCTTCCACAAAAGCCAATAGGATCTCGACACATTTCCTGACAACAAGCTATCCGCATAAGTGTAGTACATATACACAGACCTTGGCGTTGGGGTTCGGGTCCCTTTGAGAAAAGTAAACCTTTCGTGATTAATGTCGAAAACCGCTCCGTATTAAAATATCATTTGCATTGATGTATTGCAATCATTGTTTGCTTGAGATCACAATTTTCTCCGTTAGATTTTTCCAGCTTTCGGTTTGGTATATTGGGACGAAATAACTGTGATTTATCTGTTATTCTACTTAATGTAGGTATTCAAAGTTATTCAGTAATCCAGCTATCGTTCGCGGCTATTACAGACATGTTTGACCAAATCAGAAAATTTTACGAATACTAAAATTCGCGATTACCGTTAACATTAATGCTTTCGAAACAAAAACAAGTACGTGCCTTATCTATTTCCATAGATTTATCCGATATCGCGAATGTTAATAGAGAACGGTAGCAGGGTAGTATTAACTCCTGCACCTCATATTAAATGTATTCATGTAAACGAGGAATTATTTTTCTGCAGCATGACATGAAATATACATGTATAATGTATAACTAGTATAATACACATATTCTGTATGTGAGCTACTACGGCATTATATGCCTGCATCCACGTTTAGCTAATCGCTTTGTATTCAAATTGTAAATAATTTTGATAGACTGCTTCTAACTATTTCAAAACCCAGTTTTGATTAGGGGGCCGCGGTGGCCGAGTGGTTAAGGTGTCCCGACACTTTAACACCAGCCCTCTACGTCTGGGTTGCGAGTTCGAAACCTACGTGGGGCAGTTGCCAGGTACTGACCGTAGGCCGGTGGTTTTTCTCCGGGTACTCCACCTCCAAAGCCTGGCACGTCCTTAAATGACCCTGGCTGTTAATAGGACGTTAAACAAAAACAAACCAAACGAACCAAATTGACCTAGATTTACATGGCGGGTATCGTCGATGAAGTAGAAGACGCTTACCCTTCCGGATAACCTGGTCTTATACAGAAGTTTCCATGCAAATCTATATCTTTATGTGTATCTTGTCTTGTCTTCCTTTTATCAATGTTGAGTATCATCATGTCGGTATTCTCTGTTTTATAGTGTATATATCTTATATCCACTTACCTGCTATGAATTTTGTTTCTGTTTAAAAATTGTGTTTATAAAAATTTCGGTAAAATTTGGGTGATTTTAAACGAAACCACGTGAACTCTTCTCTATCAAGTTGTTACTGGTATTCTGTTAATGTGTATGGATGCCGTATCAATAATGTCGATACATTTATTGTTAATCGATATTGTCATGCATGGTACTTGAAGCGATACAATCTTGATTTGTTTTGAGATAAGTGAGAAAAAATCACGTGTACATATGAATTATGCACTTTGAAATATTGAAATGTTTTAATTAGTATTGTTAACAGTATTTGTTTTTCTGTACAATACTCGATTCAAAACTACGGTATAGTTGCTAAGTATATAGGATGTTATGTAGAAGGTGACGTGTGAAATGTTATACGCATGATGTGTAGTTTGAAGCTATCATTTATATTCTATGAGACAGTTAACTTCCAAATCAACTCCATAGTTTTCAATTTTACAAAAAGGCTTTATTTTTTCCATTCGCTTGTAATCAACAATCCTTTTTTTTTTTAAATAATGCATCAAATTGATAGAAATCTATATCAAAATGATGATAAGTAAATAATGAAATTTACAATCAAACTACTTTCTGCGTATTATCATTTCAGCGAAATTGATGCCTTTGGGAGTTGAATTGTACCTGCCTATTGTAGTAGACTTACATATACAAAATGGTATATAGTCGTTACTCTCTCAACATGAATTTACCTATTGGCAAAGCGAAAGAGTATTATCAGTTGCAAAAGGTTATTTCCAATAATAAGAATATAGCAAGGAAAAATAAAAGTACTGAGTTGCACTTAAACAAAGTACTTTTTTCAATGGCGACAAAGTGTACACCGTTAGTTGTACCTATAGAATACATTAAGTAATAGTACATACCGAAATATATCATATACTTATTTTTATAGTGTCATCTAGCTCTCGAGTAAGAAATGAATATGAGTCAAACTACTGTTTAACACAAAATCATCAATAAAAGAATTGACAGATACTACCTTTAATGCTTTGTACGTTAATTCGTTGTTTTTTTTCATGTAAAATGAATGTAATATCATTATTAAAGCAAGGTCTTGCTGCCCTAATTGCATGACCATTGTACCCATTGTAGTTGTTTTAGAACGGGACAATAAAAGAGGGATATATTCTGCAAACATTGGCAATCTTTGATGAGTTAAAAGCCTTACATACAGGCATTGTATGACCTTGAATGAGAGAAGAGCACATAACGAAGGAAAAGAAACGATAGAAAATTATCGTGGGAAAATTATATAACAGAAAAGGCTTCAGAATATACTATTGTGTTTTGTAAACTGTAAACGCGGAAATACACGCGAGGGGGAAAATGTACGCTAATGACGTGGTGTCCTTTTGATCGCGAAAATTTCCCCCACGCGTATTATTTTGATATCAATTGGCATTATCTCGAACCATAATTGAAGGTGGATCGATCGTGAAAATACCCAAACGCATATAGTTTACACATCGAAATCGCGAAATTAACCCCTCGCAAAAATAACGACGTTTACAGTTACTTGAGTTTTACAGTGACATAACACGTTCCCCCCATTGACAAACCATACAAGGAACAAGTTTAAGTCACCTTCATTGACAAAACATACCGTGAGACAGAACAGGCCTTTTTTCTGGAAGTTAAATGTCCCCTTAACAAAGACATTGACGAAGGAACTACGGCATGCAGTAGGATGCCACAAACGCATGCTCTCCGCGCTCCTGCGGGTCAGACTCGTTCGTTATCTGTATTGCATTGAACTAACCTTAGACTATATTTCTCGATTTAGAAGGGATATCTTTCCTACTCAACCCATATATAGACACTGGTATATTATCTGAAGTATGTCATGATATTACGTAACTCATTTAAACTGTATAAAGTAAAGCTCTGATGTTTGTTAATAGTAGCTGCGACAAATTCATGATCAAATCATTTTATCAAACTGAAATGAAATCTAGAATATCAATATTTTACTTCTTTCTTTGGTAAGTTATCACCGCTTCTGTGAATTACATCACACATATATTAATACCATGCATAGCAATCATATCCACTAACAAGGTATCTATCATTGTGTCAATGTCCAACAAGAAAAATAAGCAGATATCAATATTGGGTCAAAACAAGCTTCCCAAGCTTCCAATATGAGGTTGGTTCTTAAGAAAACGAATTAAAAGATTGATTTAGCCTGATTTATTCAAGATTGATGCTTAGATAATTTTGAAACGATTGTCTGCACAAATATATTTTAAACGTTCTAAATTTGCGCTCTCAAATGTTAGCGTAAAATCAAATTTAAACAGATTGGCTGAATGATGAATTGGAGCAGCAACAGCAGTTGCAATAGAAAACAACAAAACTGTACGAAACTTTAATCAGCGCAATTATAATTTAGAGGAAGGCATTTTAAGCAATTGCGCTGAAACAATATTACCGCTAAAAGTTTGTACAATACAGTACTCTGATAACAACGTTAAAGAGACGGACCTATTTTTCAAGATATTCCAAAAAGACATACTATAAATGATCAGTTGTTCTGTGAAAATGCTCTCCCCAATTTAATGAAATTCAAAAAGAAACAAAACAAAAACAAAACAAAATATTTTGCCATAAATAAATCTGTTTTACTGGATTTCAAATATGTAAAATGTGCAGGAAATTATGTATGACAGTGTATATAAGGTACAGTAACCTCTTATTTTAATCTGTTTAAGAAAATTTTGACATTGGGTAATTTTAGAATGAAGGTAATTCTTGTGTGTATTCCGAACTGCTTCATTCATAACGATATAATACAAGTCATAACATATTTTATCTAATTTGATTGATTCTGATTTCATGACGACGTATTCCAATGTAAATAAATTTGATTACAGCAATGCAAATCCAACATGTATACATTTAGGAATTTCTATGAATTGGAATCTTCAATTAATGGATAAGCAAGATGATGGGGATTTCTTTGTGCTCTCTGAACGCCCAAGTAAAGTAAGAATTCCTTTAATGCATCAGAAGTTCGTTCAGTATTCCCGGTATCATACAAACTTTCAGTATCCACAAGCATAAAGGTTCAAAAGAGACTCTCGCTCTCTACGTAAACAGCGTTTTCAAACGTGTTCTCCTCCAGGATCTGCACAAGTTTGGAAATTGGGACCTCCGGAAGCGTCACTTTACCATCTTCCCGAAATTCTGGAAAATGTTAATATACAAAATATGTTGTGTTATTAAAATTCAAAGTTTCCAAGTTTTACTGACTCTTCGTTATGCATTTCTCCGTAAATGTGAACTGTATGTATTATAAAGAAAAATAAAGGAAACCAGTTATTTAAACTTATATCTATAACTATTGTTGGTCGGGGTGGAAGCTCGCGAGGGATGTAGGAGTGCTCAGAGAAAAACCTAGTAGTCGGGCAGGTCACTCAATACCTTGTCATGTTCGATCTGGAGTCAATCATAGGCCGTCTACAGGGAAGGCAAGTGTGTTACCATTGTGTCAGTCGATCTCCCTTTCTACAGAAATACTAAAACCCGGGCACGTGGCGAAAATGAAAAGTGTATGATAGTAGATTCTAGTTATACCTGCTACATAAACAACGTTTCGGGTTAAAAAAGACACTTAAACATTTAAAATATACATGTGGATATAATAGAAAACGTTTTCTTCAGTGCCCACAAGGTATTGTATTTGATACTTATTTGAAACCCAAATTACATGTACACATCAACACTGACATAAGCTGCAACATATTATTTTAGATACTTCTTATATATCTTAGGGCTGTTTTCATGGTTTTTACATCAGCAAACTTACGTTTCAACATATCAGCAATGACCTTGTCAGTACAATCCGTCTCCACTTCTGTCATCATGTCTGTATACGATGCACCAGGAGCAAAAGTCAGTATCCGCAATGACGGTTCCTCTGCGGCTAACACGCGCATATACATGTCCCTGCCAGCTTTAGCTATATGTATTGGACAAAAAATACTGTCGTTATCGAAAACACTATCAAGCTGTAAACAACATCTAAGCACAACGTAAGCAATAAAACATAACGGAATGGCCAGACTAAGCGTAAGAATTGTACCTGCTGCCTCAATTGCGACTTATTTCGGTTGGTATTTGCTTTCCTATATCTTCTAATCTACTTTCTTCTTCCTCATATCTCCCTTGACACTGCCTCACGTTTTGCATTCAGATGAGCGAAGTGTGCGTTTTCGGTACCCAGGCCGTATAAGACACATACCAGAGTCTATCAAAATGGCAATCAAGTTGCAACTTCTGCTAAACACTCAGCATTTTTCGGAGTGGAACAACTGGTTCAGCATTATGCAACCGTATTCGTGTGGAATTTCAGTGTGATTGCACTTTAAACATTTCTGTTAACCCCGTGGGACCGTCCAATGATAATTTTGTGTTAATTATTGCAATATAGGAATAATGCAACACAGGATATTTTGTTCCTGTAACTCAATTCTATGCTATTCATCTTACTCTTTCTCTATATTGCTAAGATGACCACAGACGATCAGGTATGTTAGGATCAACGAGTAATAAAGTATGTTAAATAATCCCACTATATTTTTGTCACATTTACGTGTAAAATAGTTTCTTAAATGGTTAAATATATCCAGAACACCTGCTGATTAATGTTGTGTCTGAAAGAGTCCTTAAGATTTTACGTTTCAACGGCTTTTGTGACATTAAAATAAACCAGCATTACTATATATGGACACTTTATAGTTATCGCACTTAATGACGTTTTGAGTTGTGTGTCTTGTTGGAAAAAAAAATCCAATTGTGTATACGTTTTACTAAAGACTTATTTTAGGAGAAATGTTAGTTTCTTTAATGACTTTAGGTATGCACACTAATACCATACTACTTGACGTTCTGACACATATAACATGACCTTACCTGCAGAGTATAGATGCATGCATCTCATAGGAATCGAAGTACATGCTGATGACATAATGACCACCACCCGGGATTTCTTGGAATCAGAAAATGTCTGGAAGAAGCTGGTGTTAAGTAGGATCATCCCTATTAGATTGATGTTGAAGGCATTCCTCACTTCTTCAGAGTCGCAAAGTTCCAAACAATACTTTGACAACGCAACGGCCTTAGCACAATTATGCACGATCATGACTTGGTCGAAGTCATTTTCCGAAAGGTAGTTTCCTGACAAAACTTCGTTGAATATGCCTTTGAAGTAATCTTTTTCTACACTGCTCTGGTCATATTGCCGTACCAGAACAGTGACATTCGGTGTCTGGGACAAAATTTCTGACTTGACACTTTCCAACTTTTGCTCATTCCTTGCCATAAGTACAAAGACGGAATTGGGAGGGAACTTGGCTGCAAATTGTAGTGCTATACATCTTCCTAATCCTCTGCTTGCACCGGTTATGGCTACAAACGTCTTCTTAAGGAAAATGTTTTTCTGATTCTCCATTCTGCTGCTCAAGCCACTTGTATATGATAACAGTCCTGATGTTCACAGGTCAGTCTAGCAGTCGTACGTGACGTCATTTCCTCTCTGCGCGAACAGGGTCATGCTTAGCCCTATTTCATCGATTTCTGTCTATACACTGCCATCAACAAGTTCCTATTATTTACAGACAGTATTTTGAAGTTCAGTAAATATGATCAAAATTTTGTAATATGCATAGTCTTTGAAGAGTGGAAACGGTTATTGATGATTTGCAAATATCTTAAAAAATAAGATTTTTAATCATTTTTGGAATATCTTAAAATTTAGGTCCCTGCCTTGACTCTCCCTGAATCTTGATCGAGGTATGTTATTTGATAACACATTTCCCATTCACTGACAAATTAATATTCCTCAAAAAATTGTAAAGATAACGTTTGTGATGCATATATAATATTTCAACAAGTCATAAGAGTGTGTATGTTTTTATGGATGGCAATGTATATAGTTCAGACAAGATACGTCTTATTAATTTTTAATCTTAATTGACTTTTGTTTACTAGAGAAAATGTCTCATACTTAGTCTCTTTCTGTTGATTAACAGACGAAAATGTTTACTAAACTTAAAGCTACATTATGTTCTTGTTATGTAATATTATGTAATCCTAGATAAGTGTGATGTGGCCTTGTGTTACGTCTTGAATAAACAACCAGACATTTAACCAAAAAAAATTTAAATTTATTTTTAAACGTCATATCAACAGCTTAGGTCATTTAAAGATGGCCTCCGAAGTGCGCGCGAGATATAGAGTGTGTGTATGTGTGTGTTTAGAGGCTGTATTTATAGCGCTGCCTCAGTAAGAATACCTAGCAGGACATTCCACACGGTCATGTTATTCTTTTTATAGATTCTTGTAGGTCTCCGCCAGGGGACAGAAACAAAAGCTTTCCTCACAGGGGCGAATACTCAGAGAGACAAAAGGAAACAGCTGTTTAGAAAGAGGAGAAAAGATAGCATTCCAATTTCAGTCACCTCTTACAATCATGGAATTGGGGCAGCAGACACAATTCTTATTCCCTACCTGCAGGGCAAAATATTCAGGATCACATGGAAAAGAATATAAACCCGGAAATGTGGATGAATAAATATATGTCCATGAATGAAATCAAATAATTATATATGTTGCAGTGATGATTATGATAAATATTACATTATGGTAAGAGACACGGCGAACACTTTTACCAAAACATTTACCAAAAGGAGTGAAGGCATGAATGAGTGCTTCCGTTTTTGTTTTTGTTTGTTTATTTATTTATTTTTATTTTTTGGTAAAATTTTTATTATAAAAATGCTTTCAATATTTGTCGTAAATGAGCACTTGATCTTTATGTATATCAACATTTAAATTATTGAAACGTTCTTTAGAATTGTAATTTATGTCGTTTTGGCAACTACTGTGCGCACATGTTCGATACGTAGAAAAACATCGGTGGACTATCGTTAATTACAATGAATCGGTAATTTAGGAAAAATAGAAAATCCATATGTCGAGATTACACATAAAATAGACAAAAATATTTTGACGTTTAACCTGGTCATTTTTTCAGTTGATTCATTGACTAATTCTAATTCCAAACGAATTGCTTTTGTAATGTTATCATTAAGAATTAGTGAAAAGATGCAAAATTAGTCCCAGACCCAGTGACCTTCACCTACGGTCAGTTGATTTAATGTTTAATTCTGACCTACTTCTTTGTTTTATAATGCCATAACAAAATGCATGCATCAGTGAAAAGATACAAAATTTGACATTAACCTTTATTTCAGTGACCTTGACTTTGGTCAGTTGGCCCTTTCTTAAGTTCTAACCACTTTGCTTCATATGGTCATAACAAAATGTTACCAGTGAAAAGATACCAAATTTGATCCTGACCATAACCTTTTACCTTGACCACTGGTCAGATGACTTGTTGTTTGATTCCAACCCAAGCTTTACACCAATTGATTTTTCTTCACCAAAGGATGCTTCAGACCATATATGAATTAGATCATTTTATTCTTGCTATGAATCCCCTCAGGCCCCTGGGAGACACCAACCGTTTATAGTTGTTTCCCAGTTCATCCAAGGATGCTTATAGCCAAAAAAACCGCTATAGTCGTTCACGAATAGTGGAGATTTTTAGCCCACACTCATCAGATGGTGGGTTATTCAAATCGCCTTGCGTCCGTGGTCCGTGGTCCGTGGTCCGTGGTCCGTGGTCCGTCCCTCCCTCCGTCCGTCCGTCCGTCCATAAACAATTCTTGTTATCGCTATTTCTGAGAAAGTACTGAAGGGATCTTTCTCAAATTTCATATGTAGGTTGCCGTTTGACCCTAGTTATGCATATTGCATTTTGGGGACCAATAGGATAACAACATGGCCGACAGGCAGCCATCTTGGATTTTGACAATTGAAGTTTGTTATCGCTATTTCTGAGAGTACTGAAGGGATCTTTCTCAAATTTCATATGGAGGTTCCCCTTGGTCTGTAGTTATGCATATTGCATTTTGGGATCGATCGGAAAACAATATGGCCGACAGGCAGCCGTCATGGACTTTGACAATTGAAGTTTGTTATCGCTATTTCTGAGAAAGTACTGAAAGGATCTTTCTCAAATTTCATATATAGGTTTGCCTTGGCCTCTTGTTATGTATATTGCATTTTGGGACCAATATGATAACAACATGGCCGACAGGCAGCCATCTTGGATTTTGACAATTGAAGCTTGTTATCGCTATTTCTCGGAAAGGACTGATGGGATCTTTCTTAAATTTGATATATAGGTCACCCTTGGTCCCTAGTTGTGCATATTTCATTTTGGGACCAGTCAGATAACAACAAGGCCAACAAACAGCCATCTTGAAATTTGGCAACTAAAGTTTGTTTTCGCTATTTTACAGAAGGTACTGAAGGGATCTTTATCAATTTTCATATGTAGGTTCCCCTTGGTCTGTCGTATTGCATTTTTGGACCAATCTGAAAACATTGTCGACAGACAGCCATTATCGCTAAATCTCAAATTTCATATATAAGTTCCCCTTGTTTGAAAAGTACTGGAGGGATGTTTCTCAATTTACACAGATTAGTAAGAGAAGGGAAAAATAGAGAAAAGATCAATCTGATATGGAACCTATCAAGATCATTCAATGGTGGGCACCAAAATCCCTCTGGGATCTCTTGTTTAAGAAAAAGTTGTCAGACGAACGCCGCGCCATTGCATAAACTCATCGCCCTTAGGGCCAAGTCAGTTTAAAAATGTACCATGTCACGGTAGACCCCCACCTCTATCCCCGGCATTAGCTTCATTTTACATTTGAATTCTTCACCAGACACAAGCGAAATTTCATATCCGCGTACAGGGTTTGAAAAATTTGCTTTATTAAATTTCAAAACCTTGCGAAAAATAGCATTATTATATTGCCACTAAAGGATATTCAAACACTAATAGAGCCAGTCGGGATTGAGATAGAATCTAGTGAATGTCCTTCCACTTTTGAATGTGTGTACCTAAATACGATACAATCTACCGAGAATTAGATATAAAATATAAATATTGTGAAATCGCATTTATTATAATGCTAAATAAACTTAAATATTGCATGTATATTGCTTCTCTTTATTAACTAGAAGAATTAATCACATATGAGCCTTTTAGTCAACCATATCAACCATCAGATTATTTTTGTTTTGTTTTTCTAATTTTCCCCATCAATATACTGTAAAAAAAAATTGCCAAGTTATACATATGATTAATTAATATGTTTGGAAATATTGCATTATCCAGCTGACAGGATAACAATTAAATATAATCACAAATCTAACTGTTAAAGGGAGGCAACTCATTATTAACATGCCTGAATGACAGTCAAACAGCACACAAAGCTCACAAACAGGTTTTGTTATACCTCCACTCATTGAAAGGAACATGCTCTCAGTAAATTTGTTAAGTTCCGTGTGTACCCCCTGCTCCTTGGTGGTCATCAGCCAAGGGCAGGGTCCATGCCACGTAATTGATCACCTTTGAAATCCAATCAAAAAATTAAATTGTGTACAAGATATCGATCGAACTGCTGAACAGTTGAGTTCCTACACCTGATTAGATATCGGTGGTCATGAGTCAAGATAATGAATAAGGTCAAACCTGGTCACTTTTCAAAATACATGTACAAAGCTTGTGCATCAGCCATCCCTTAAACCATTTGATATATGGGGGTTAATATATGTGATCCTGCACACTTTGATTTATAGTAACAGTTCAGCCAATGCGCTCTGTTATATAAGGAAACCAAAAACTCCTTACGCCTCCTTTAGCCTATAACACCCCTGAATCTCTGTTAGTATAAGTATATGGTAAGTATTTGACAACTGGCAGTATTGTTACTATGCATGTATTATGATCTACAGTTTATAGCTTGTAAGTAGTTAAACGAAAGTAGATTGATAGAAATATATATTATATGTATGCCTATGTAGAAAGTTTCGCAGTTCACTTCATTTGCACGAGGTTCACTTCCCTTCATCAGTCCATGCAAGCAACAAAATTGCCAATCAATCCTTAAATAAACAAGAATTCCATGATACCATCCACGCCTTCAGAAGACCTAGTTGGTTAAAAATACCTTATTATATATCATTGTGGTAAACTTAAAATTTTTTTTGGTTGTAAAACTAAAAATCTATACTAATCAATCATATGTTTTGACAACAATTTCGCGAGTGTGTTTTTTTTAATATGCATGATGTCATCTTAGTTTACAGATAATGCAAACATTAAAATAATCCCTTCTTACAAATTATTGACCACTTTCACAAAATCACAACCCCCTTTTTTACACACCCACAAGCTTATGCTTAATTTGCTTGTCAAAACCACATCAATTCAAATAAGCGAATTACAAGTATGTAGTAAACTTAACTTAGGCATGTTATCATGTACCCAAAACACAATACACAATTTCTTTGTATAAAATTCCTGTTATTTTCCAGGCTGTTCTCTGGCAATTTCAAATATCCTCTCGTATTCGATATGTGTAGTTAGTCTGGGTGTCCTCAATACTGTGTCAGGGTGACGCAGAGCGGAGTGAAGTCAACACTACTTATATAGCGATCAGTGGGGATTAGCGCAAATTATTCCGTAAACAAGAACGAAAAAATGATACCGATATGTACACAACTGCAATCGTAACTGTAAACCAAGGAGAGAAGAACAAAATAAAAACAAAAAATCGATAAACATGGAAACCATACGACAAAATACAAGATAAATGAAAGTATGACATTTGAAAAAATACAAGAAAGATAGAAGTAAGAGCAGGAGTTCCGGAAATTAATTCATTTCAGATCTCGTTATTATGATTTCTGTACACTACCTTAGGTGTAGCATAGTGTAGTGCAATCAAGCGTGTAGAAAGTCTGTCATAAGAGAGGATTTGGAATTCCAGAACAGTAACATTCGCATACCTGACTACATAACGCGTAAACGCATCAATGTATTATAAATGATATCTAATCTTTCTTGGAGTACAAAGGTTGACTGAATGCGGACTTCAACACTTCTTTTAGTTTACATAGCACTTTTGTTGACATTCAGGTAATGTACCTGCATGTTAGTTGGTCTAGATGTTTTATTATTCTGTCTTATGGGATATTCAAATATAATCCAATGTTTATACCCAAAAGTGAGGAAGGAGTACAAAATATATGGCTCTCACAAGTTTGCTTTGCTATAGTTGATTGTTATACTTATCGCAGAGCACAATCCCCGCCAAATTAATATGTATTTGTTGATAGATTTCTTTATTATTTTTTTTAATTATTTTGTAAATGTTTCAGTGTTGGAAGTATTTCTTTAAGTTAGTGGGAATAATTTTATCCTCATTTGCATCTTTTTGAAAACGTTGACAAAATCCTATTTCATTGATAAATTGATTAGTTAATTTTATTGTGGTTTATCAAAGGAAATAACATTTTTATTACTGTACCTGTTCAATTACATTCATTTTCATGTAATATATAATGAATTGCAATTGATTCCCAATATACTATCAATACCCTATGCCTGATGTGGATATATAAGTGGCATTCCTGACGTTCCCTGTCATTCAGTGTATGTCCTTTTGTTGGTGTAGTCTTTATGGATGTACAGAATAATGAAAAAGATGGCCGAGTCTCTTCTGATGATTCAATCAGCCACCATACAAAAAATATATCACAGTATATTATGTTTACAAAACGTAATAAAATTGTACTGAATTAAACTACTGCGAAATGATGCAACATTTCAAATTAAAACAAAGTAATTTTTATTTTACTCTTTCAGATCAAATCAAATCTGCTTTTTAACTAGCTGCATGTGAAAGTGAGCATGCAATAGCTTGTTACAGAAGATGACGATAACTAGCTGAAAGATGATATGTTGAGATATCAATGTAACGTTTATGTAATCCTGTCAAATAAATTTAAGTTTAGATCGTGTTAATGTGAGAAGTGTAGTGTGTTTTTAAATATTGATATATTCATTTTTTTCTGGCTTTCCTTAAAGTTATCCATAACTTTTCAATGACCATTGATTACGAACGATATTTGTTTACATTTGTAAATTGGCAAGAAATAAACATTCAAATTGCAATTAATACTAAAAGGACTAAACAATGTTCAATATATAGTTTTAGGTATATCCTCTATCTATTACTAAATAAATACTTAATGTTTTTCTCACCTGCGTGTATTTTGCATTCTTTATTGATTGAGTTTAATATTAAATAAGTAACCTGATTGACAATAGTACAGTCCTGATACTTTTAACTTCATTGTTATCTATTATCTAATTAGGAGTTTTACATCAAATTTGGGACGTTACAATCGGTATCAATGATGTAAAAATACAATATACTTTATAACATTATATAATATGTTTTATAATACAATATCTATAAACATATAATATGATATGCACTACAAGGTTTGATGAAATCGAAGATAATTGCTGAGAATCATCATAGAAAGGCAAGGTAATATGTACGTAATATTTAAACATACTACACAAGTGTAATTGACCAGCTTTATAATTATTTTATATACACATACACTTACAATATCATAACCGTCAATTCAAGATGTGTGTGCGTGTGTATATATGACCAGCATTAATACTAATTACCTGTAATGAATGCCACTTGACATCAGTCACCTTTGACGCGCCTGTTATACTAATTGTGACGTGATAATCGACTATACAGGTAAGTATACGAGTGAGGTGACGTCCGTAATAAATCAGAAAGGCAACATTGCACATTCAAATTAGTCCCATACGCTAAGAGTTTATGTCAGGTAAGTTTGTGTTTTAAAGATGATATCACGGATGTACAGGGTCACTATATCCCTGGTGGGGTTACTATGGGGATTTCTGCTTGTGTTCCCGGGGAGTGGGGACGGATTACGTGATTGGACTACGGACAGGTCCTACTGGAGGTGGCGATTAACCGGACCGTGGTACGGCCAGCATTTCCGGGTCGCCGCATTTAATGTCAAATCATTCGGCAGGTCAAAGATGAGGAAACCGGAAGTCGCCAACATTCTAAAACAGGTATTTACGTATAATAAATGAGTGGAATTGTATTCAATAAGACTAGAGGACCTTTAGAAGTTTGTTCTTTTTGACAATTTTTCAAGACCCCTTACAATTAATTTGTTCTAGATATGTTCATGCGTATAGTATTTTGTATGTTAACATATGGTGAAAATATGTAACCTAATTCTACTGTATTTTTTCTCTTCAGTGGCGTACTGAAGATTGACATACTTCTCAAATAATGGTGTATTTTTCCTTAAATATGTTTAAGGTATCCATCATAACTTACTTAAGATGATTTATATATTACTTTCTTTCCTTTTTCACTTTCATGGTCAAATTTGTCAAATCTGCTTTTAATTCGAGCCGCTATTTTCTGTTCATTGTTGTAGAGAATATTTCTTCTTTTTATTTAAAAGGCAAAAAAGTCCAGATGAGTTAAAGAAATATGAAACCTGGATATCTAAAGATCCCTATACGAGTTATTGTATAGATCTGATGGTTGATGGGGAAAGCCACAGTTTGTTCAACTAAATTCTCACTATTAAATAATTGAATTAATTTGGCATTGCCAACGTTGAACTCAGTATTGTTGAATGTCTCATCTTTCGGATATCATAATACGCAACATTTAAATCGCCTCCTGTGGACGTCATTAACAAATCTGAATAAGAACTTTTGATAAAAGAGTCAGCATATCTATCTATCTATATCTATCCCTAACATATGAGTGTTGTTGCTTAGTAATAGCCGCTAAAAGCAGAGTAGATACTGGCATTAGGAGGATCCTCGACCAGACAAATATTCGTATGATTGGTATTGTACTTCATTAATTGTAATAGGTTGCTTTTGCAATTGCAATTCACTTGCCTTTCACATAGGCGGCCGGGGTTCGATTCCCTGATCGGACGTAAAAAGGTATGAGGTCACCTGCCCGACCATGTGGGTTTTCCCCGGGTACTCCGGGGACCCTTCGCGCGCTTCCATCCGGGCCAACAAGCGTGATTAATATAAGTTGATACAACATGTTTCTCAATTGTTGTAAAATAAAGTTAACAATAATTGGCTGCTAACCTATTCTATAGAGTAAAAGTATGGGGGTTGATCAACATAGCAAGTCTCTGGTTTTCTGCTAGAGTTAAAAGAGCAATTTGATATACATGTATATCCCAGAACCCCATACTTTAACCATGTCATTATACCGATACAGATCGGAGTAACCATCGGAGAGATAGTTTCAACTAAAAATATGTGTAAATCCTATCAACCAGTGTACCTAGTTCCATCCACCTCTTGCCTGATTGGCTCGGAAAAAGCATCCGAGTAGTTCAGCAAGGGTGATTTAGCACTCAGACTAACACACAGGACTAAAACACTTGTAAGCGAAGTCTAGATATAAACTATTTTACCAGTTATGCTTATATAGAGTAAAAAAGAGATGCATTCATATTTGCTTACCCACGAAGATATTTTAGATTTTCTATTAACAGCAAGGGTCTGGATTTATCTTTTGTTCTGCTCATTAGAGTGTGTAACTTCAAAGTTGTATGTAAATACAGAGGTGTTTTATCCTACCTCTGTTCTAATCTATCTTATTTATTTGACTGTTTTCTACTTTGTACCAGATTGTCCTGGAGTATGATATCATCCTTATTCAGGAGATCCGAGACTCTCGCGGGAGGGCTCTCCGAAAACTGCACAAAAGTATAAATAAGTAAGTTTACGTTTTTTCACATTTTTTTTAAACCAAATATTTTACACAATAAACGAAATGGATCAAAATAATGGGAAGATGTGCATCCCCTTCTATAATGTCAGATGTTTTGTGTTCTTCATTTGGTCTCCCCACCTTGATTGCATGCTTTCGAGCGCTAGCATCACTAAAATTATTAGTCGTGTGCTGTATGACGAAGATTTATATTATTTAGGACATACTACATAGATTACTGAATTGATATTTAAACGTGCTGTACACTTCTGTGTCTTTTTGCGATTGTTTGAGAATCCAGGTTTGGGGGGGGGGGGGGGGGGGGGGGGGGGAGTTGTAGGAATGAAGGTGAACAATGTTCAATTGTTAAAAATGTTCAATTGTTAAAAATGTCCTGATATGTCCTATAGCATACAAATTTACAAATTACATATTTCGAGTAATTCTCGACATTATAACTGTTTGTTACGTGTCCTCAACCAGAACTATGCCGTACGGACTTGTGAACAGTAAACGTCTCGGAAGATCATCTTATAAGGAACAATACGCATTCTTCTACCGGTAAGTTTGCGTAGTGTGAATGATTTTATGAAGCAATTGATATAAATGTAAAGATATAGTTGTAAATATTATCAATTTATAATGCTTGTACATCTTAGCGGTAAACTTCTTTTAAAGCAGACGCCCTAACAGTTAAATACAATATTATTTATACGTGTATATTGGTCATTTTGTACACTCGCCAGTTCCAATTCTTCGGGAAAGTCTGCACAAATCTATCTATGTTACATGTACATGTACATCCGTCAACGCACTCATCTTAAAAAAAACATTCAATTTACAAAACACAAATAAAATCAGGCAGGCCAGCGAACATTTATTTCCAAAAAGCAAGAGCGGAAAATATATCCTATGTATAAATAACATGTACATGAATCATAAATTACATTTTGGGGAATTATTTATAATATAGTGAAAGAGCTCTACTTTGACAAATAATTAGACGAAATAACACAAGATATTAGCGTAGCACATCTAAAATTAGGGTCAGATATATAGTTTTAAGTCAAAATAAATGTAACTGCACCATACAGCTATTTTGCCTTCCTTATGCTCGTCGGTGATGTTAGTGATATCGTACAGCTGTTTTGTTTTTTAGTACTCATTGGTAAGGTTAGGGATATCATACAGCTGTTTCATTTTTCTAGTACTCGGTAGTGATATTATGGACACCATACAGCCGTTTTACCTTTCTAGTACTCGTCGGTGATGACAGTGATATCGTAGAGCTGTTTGTTTTTCTAGTACTCGTAGGTAATGGCAGGGACACCGTACAGTTGTTTTGCCATTCTAGCACTCGTCGGTATTACTAGTGGTGCTAAGTTTTAGTCATATCAATATTTGATTTAAACATATTTATCGTTAAACTTCTAACAACGGATAAAACACAAGTTATTACAACTTATCTACTCCCAATATACATTTACATATAGAAGAGTAGTGACACAATGAACAATGTATATTTTTACAATAAAGAGTAGTAAATAAGTGTTACCATAAACATCATTCTGACACCAGCTATTTACACATAGCATGAAGGATATCTGCAAAAAGAATCCACCGTTTTGTATTTTTAACCGCAATTCATTTTTGTTTTTTAAAAAAACACTTATTAAATTCTAATTACTTAAGTGGTATCGAAAACCAGTAATTGGGATACATTTGGGATATCTTATTTGTCATATAAATACCAGTAACGGCATGTTATATGTCGAACAAGACTTCCGTTACAAGAAGTACAATAGCTTTCAACACATATCTGAACAATGGGAGTAAATTATATCATATAGAGGCTTATTGTAAATATCATTGTAATGAAGGATTATTGATAACGCGGTTCACTATCAAGGATATTGCAGTTTCGTTTGATAAATTGTGATAAAGTCCTTATAAATACCTGTTTAAAATTGTTCAATCCACATCATCACAAAAAACAAATGTATGCTTGTGATCGGTCGTAAAGATTGTGTTCGTATCCAATAGTGTTTTTGTTTTTCAAGGCCGGACAAGCTTTCCGTCGTAAAGAGCCACCAATACCGCGATACCAACAAAGTGTTCGAGAGGGATCCATTTAGCGTGCTTCTTCAACCAAATAACACAGACCCAGGTAACAAGATATATAGTATAGTCTGTATCCGGTTAGCGCTACTGACCGAATATAAGGCTACACATAGTACAGTTCATACCATAAAAGAGTATCTAGAATTGTCATTTTAGCGTGATTTGCGCAGATCTGTAATATATCTGTATCATGTTTGAAAAAAACAACAACAGTAATTTGTGTGTTCATACTTAATCGATACGAGTACATGTACATGATTGTGATCATGTGCGCGAGATAGGACATAATTCTGTATTTCAGTCTGATCATGTTTGCAGATTGTGTGCCTCACCATACAGAGGTGCATGCTTTGTCCTTCAAAACGTAATGTAATCAGAATATGCATGAATTCATACGCGTGCGTGCATGAATTAGTACATTATACATAAGTATGCATTAAAGTTGCCTTCAGTTATACGTTTTAGTTGATTTACTGAAGGTGCTGCATTTGCTGTGATTGGTATCCACGCTAAGCCGTCAAATGCCGTGGCAGAAATAAAACACTTGTTTGACGTGTACAAGGATTTGGTGAAAAGATGGAATGTAACTGTAAGTATAACGTTAGGATTTAAACTTCATACCAATTGAATAAAATGTAAGCATAAAAAATAACCCTTAAATAACAATTTCATAATTCACCTTACTCCTATAACATAAGAGGCCGCTGGTCGGCTCTTTTTCTATCGGATATTATTTTGCCGACTGCGACCTCTTATTTCCGAAGCACTAATTCTTTGATGCAGTTTCCGCCCGAAATCCGGGCGGAACTAAATATGCTTGAAAAAAACACTTAAGAGGTTGACAGGTCATTACAACGATGTCTACGTATCATGTATGCAATATTCATCCCATATGTATGTCACAGACACAAATATATAGTATAATACGGTGTATAACGCACAAAATACATGCCCATGTCGTTGTAGCACTTTTCTAGTCGTTTTTAAAAATGGCTGCCTTAAGGTTGATACAAAATAGTTGTCGTTATTTCAAACGAAACGAAATGATACGGACTTTGTTGTATTCCGCTTGTAGGACATACGTTGTAATCCAATTTTGTATTAACCGGCAAATCACGTGGTATTTTTACTATCACTAACGGCAGTATTGTCTGCTTGCGCTCTGCTCCGCTTCGGAAGAAGAAAACTTCATAATATGTGTTTGTTACGAAATTATTCTCATTTAATCATTGGATTATGGAAAGAAATATATATTGGACACCGTTGATCATTTAAATGTAAGTTGACACGCTATATTTTTGCAATAAACGAACTTTGAAAATTTCATCGTCAGCATCGGGAAAATCAGCTATGGGCAGTTAGAGGTTACACGGCGCTAGTCAAAAGTATCTCGTCGTGTAAAACCTCTAACATTGTTGGAGTAAATTCACCTTACCTTGAAATAACCATAAACCTTTAAATATAACTTGAACACCACCACTACGTGATAAGTGTAACCATGACAGCCATACAATGATTAATATAACATCAACATAACCGTGTCATAATTTACTTACTCTATCATAACCTACCAATGATGGACGTAATTCTAGCATAGTAACATTATTATAAGACCAAATCCCGACATAACCAAACCACACGATAACCAACGTAACCCCAATTCATACCAACACTACATGATAATAAAAGTTTCTACCACAAAAGGTGGGTGTTACTCAACTTACAAGGCATGGAATAATCATTACAGCTGTTGAATAACATTCAGTTTATACCACACGTGGAATAAACTCTAAATGCGTTTTGATTGGTCGACACGGTGCACTTTGACCGGGACTAATTTTAATAACGTTTCAATGCAATTGTATTGGCTAACATTTGAAGGTCGCTTCACGATGTCCTGGAAATGATATCCCATAAGAAGTAGTTGGCAGTTTTGTTATATTCTTGAAAATATATAACTTCGCAGTTGTTTTGTTATATTCTTGAAAATATATAAAGATTTTTATCAATTTATTTCTATGAAAGAATAAACCTACTTATCATTTTGTTATGATTTGTATAAGGAATTGTAATATTTCCATACATTTCCGAATTTGTCAGTTTTGCATATTAACTAGCGGCATTTTAAATGAGGTCATATACTTACACAGCACCTTATGAAAAGAACACACGTTGACACAAAACAGGTAAACTCATCCTCAAATAGCTTTTCTATCGTGGTAGAAACAGGTCACACAAACTCGTGGTTGTTGTATATGGTATTTCTTTCACTCTCGTTAGTCATTTTTCTAAAGTTACAAAAAAAAAATACTAGCTAAAACTTTTTTTTTTGTAATTTCGTGTTTTTTGTTTTGTTTTTTTGTTTTTTGTTTTTTTCGTGTTCGTTTTTTTGTAACTTTTGAAAAAAATAACTTACTCAAGTGAAAGTAATACCATATATACCACACGACAATCAACATAACACCAACATAACTACACCATACGTATCTATCGTACCTATATTTACATTTTTTGGTGTTATATTCCTTTGTTTTGTGTCACTTTTATTTACTTTTCTCATTTCCAGAACGTTATGATCATCGGAGATATGAATGCCGATTGTTCCTACGCGAGCATTGCGCAGCTTCGAGAACTACCAATATATATGACAGGCCACTTCCGGTGGTTGATCAACAACGATGCTGATACAACAACATCTAACAAGACAAATTGTGCTTACGATAGGTATACCGGACAATGTACCATGTGATACTATAGATCACACTATCACTTGTGAGGGTAATTGCAGTATGTGATTATATAAGCCATGACATCAGGTGATGATGTTGGTCATTGTTTACGGTTGCTATTTCGGCTCCCATTGGCTCATCGACAGAGTGAAACGAAAGGAAGTAATTGTGATAGATCAGAATAGCAGACGTCCTGTCGATATGTTATACAAATTTCTGTTGAAATAAAATGTATTATCATTATATTTTGTAATGTGAAGCACTTTAGAGTAATTTTGCAAATGATCTATAACAAAAAAATATCTTTAAAAAAAAAGATAAACGGCATAGTTTTAATGCTGGTGGCTATAATGTAAAACTGCTGGTGAAATAAATTAACGAATTAATGCGTTTCAGCACGGAAAACAACATTTGTTTCAGTTTGAATCATTTTTGGTGATAATAAGACTGCATTTGAATCAGGAATATAATTTTATTAATGTGTCATTTGAAAAGATACATCCACTTATTCAACCTTAATCTTAACTTTGTTTCGTTTTTAACTCCATATCTGCATTTTGCATTTACCGCTACATTGACCAATCACATACTTCATCCTGACCAGTAACGCCACCTGTCCCGTCATATCCGGGGCCAAAAGAATATTATACGGCTATGCCGAAAAATGCTGGTTATCATTATTCTGTCTGGCATATAAGGCCAAGCTTAACACAACAATCTTGATATGCCAATTTTTTTTCCTATTCAATCTTGAAAATTCTTACTACATATTCAGCAGTTGTGTCTTAAATGAAATTTCAAATCACAATTTCATTCTTCTTTCCCTTAGACTTCTGTATACTGGCCGACGACTTGAGTATGCTGTTCTACCATGGACTGCCGGTCCCTATCTTTTTGACAAAAGTTATGGATTGACAAATGATCAGGTAACTGCTTTGGTGCTGGAGCACACATGGTTCCTGCTATATAAATGTATTTAACATATCAAACCTGTACACTCTGGTATTTTGTAACTCATTTTCTTAACGAAGTACGTGAGATGTATTACGCAACGAAAATCGTACAGTACATTTCGGGGTAGATCTATATACATTTTTTGTTTTGTATACCTTCATTTCATTTTAAATCGCATCTTATTCGTGAAATATAAAAACATATCAAATTGGTGAAAGTATTTTCTTTAAAAATAAAGCAAACACACTAGTATCAATTATATTAATATTTGCTAGCGTCTTTCGTATTAACATTTCACTCATGTGACTTTTACTTTGGTATATTTCCCTCATACTGCCTACTCGTGAAAGATATTAAATCTTTGGGCTTTCAACACTCGTGAAATATAAATATCCCTTATCTATTTCTTGGAATTATTGGACAAATGTATATTTTTTTTCACAGTCTCCATATAAAGCTACATGTACATTTTGTATATTGGTTTATATTTTGCCCTCGTTTCATCGGTTATTATTTAGAATAATGGTTTCGTTATTATGTCGGTATTCTTTGTTGTAATTATGATATTCATACAAGTTTTTCAAAAGAAGAAACATGAGTGACATGTTACACAAAACTGTCAAATAAAAGTCAATAATGAAACTAACATATAACCGTACACTCGAGTTTCTGCTGGATTTAGTGTAAATATGACGTAATATGTTTTATTTTGTTCACAGACGAAAGCTGTTAGTGACCATTATCCTGTCCATGTCGACTTAATGTTTTGATATTTGAATCATCACCTGAAGCCACCATGAGCAGTAGAACCAGTAACAATAGGAAATTCTGTACACTTCGAATACTGATATGCTAATTGTCGGCTTTATGTTACGACTTAATGATAAAATATTTTTTGTACTCAAGAGTTATTTTATTTTTAAACATACCTCACACACACACCTATAGTATTAAACTGATCTGATCAGGAGTCTATAACTACATGTAACGCCTTTTGTTTTCTCTTCTTTGATACAATCCATTACTTTGTCTAGTAGTCACCTGCTTCCACCAAAAGGACATAATCCATCATATTCACTCCAGCATTGAAGCACTTTCAATTCTTAATACGTTATTCGGCGTCATAACAGGCATACTGTGTGTGAAATTAAAAGCCTTTTGAATCAAATTCTTTCTAGCTTGTCTATATAGTGACATGGCAACGGATGAGATGATGGTCAACAAGTTAAACAAGTCAGAGATGTATAAGATAACAAATATTTACTTACATTGTACATGTACTTATCGGACCTGTGATGGAACTTTGATTTTGTAATTGTTTGGCCACTTTATAAACGAGACAACACTCGAGTTACTTAACACCAAAACATAAGAAAACAAGAGACGCCAAAAAACCTAAAAACAAAATTTCTACAAATAAACATTCATATCGGCATTTTCTAATTCAATCATAAATTGAAATGATCTAAGCTTGCTCCTAAAGCTAAAGGTTATTTGTCCGCACCAGAAATGTTTTACATGATCCGGGCAATTGCATCTGGTTATTATCTATAGAAAAAAAATCAGTCCCTACCCCTATTGTATCAACAAGGTGCAGCACTTACAAAGTCGGAAGTAGAGGGCGAGCTTCGATTCACTTTGAATGTTAGTTATATCAAACTATTTATCAAATGCTCAAATAGTTCAGTAACGTACCTTGGTTAAGAATCCTTAAATATCAACGAATGTTATTCTTTTCTCCTGTGACAATAATTTAAAGATGAAACAAGAGGCCAATGGGCCTTAACGGTCATCTGACTTCCGTTCCGTAGTCGAAGCATCGTCCGCTAGTACGCCCGCTTTTGGTCCATTTTTCATCCTTAAATTATTCACATACCAATTCTCACAAGACAAAAGAATAGCATGCGTTGATATCTAAGGAGCAGGAGAACCGGCTAGAACAGGAGCGGGAGGACGATTACCAAGAATAGAAATAAACGTTGGCAGATGAGCAGGAACGGGAGGAAGATGAACAGGACCCGAAGGGGTAGGAGCTGTTAAATGAGAACTAAGAAGATGAGCAAGAGTAGGAGGACCAGCTAGAACAAGAGCGGGAGGAAGATAAATCATAGTTGGAAGAAAATGCGTAGGGGTTTAAGCGGGAGGATGTAGGATCAGAAGATGAGCAGCAAGAGTAGGAGTTGAAGGAACCGCTTAAAGTCGAGCAGGAGTAGGAGGACCAGCTGGAGTAGAAGGAACAGCTGAACACGAGCGGGAGGAGATAAATAGGAGCTGGAAGATGAGTAGGAATGGAAGTGAGAAGAGCAGCAGGCAGATGATGAGCAGGAGTAGGAAGAACAGCTGGAAGATAAGGAGCACAGGTAATAGCATGAGAAGCTTGATCCTGCAGGTTATTACGATGTCACTTGATGAGTAAAATTTACGTTTCATTAGTGTAGCTTCACATTAAACCATATGATAATTTGCTCTATATATTACAAAAAATCATAAAGGAACTATTCAACTTCCGAGTTATTGACATAGTCCTAGATAAAACAGACAACACATTTGATCCTATGAGTAAGGGTCAAGGTCATTCCATTTTGCAAACTTTGCCAGATATCATCCCAGGAACCTATCAGGCCTTTAGTTAATCAGAAGACATTTGAGGGTTTTAACAAATTGAGCTCTGTGGCCTTTATATCAAATGTGTCAAGATTATTCCTTTCGCATCTTCATCAGTGATGCTAAGGGCTTAAAGTGTTGAAACTAGGAGACGACGGAAGGATCTCAAAATAGACGGAAAGAAATGTCAAAATCAGGATGGGGAGGTACAATAGTCCTGTTAATAAAAAAATTGTCTAATTTTAATTTTGGATTTCAAAGAATGTCATGTAAGAGTATATTCAGAACTGGGTCACTATTAAAAGAATTTAAAAATATTAAAGTGTATTTTTGAGAAAAAACATCTGTTTTAATTTTTATTTAACTTAATGACACTAAAAATAGTATTTACATACAACGATGCAAGAGTTAATTAACATCGATATAAATTTAACTCACCATTCAGATAAATTTAATAATTACATACTCTCTCTCTCTCTCTCTCTCTATGTAAATGTGGGTATACGTATGACATTGTTTTGAATGTGTATGTATGTTTTGTGTGTATATGCTATATCTAAACGGTGCAATCAGTGTGGAGCCTGGTCAATGGTGCCGATGACTCAGTTGATGTGGCAAGAGTTGATATGACCTACACAGAAGCTGAGCCCTCGACAGGATTGATCAGGCTACCAGGAAACTGAATATGTAAATGTGTGTGGGATGGATGTATGTTTATCAGAATATGTAAACAGGTATAGGAGTATGTATGGTTTTTATGTATTTATCCTTGTAGTTAAATTGATGATGATGATGAGTATATGATGATGATTATTATTATATGATGATTAGTATGATGATGAGTATGATGATGATGATGATGATGACTATGATGATGATTATATTATGATAAGATTATGATGATGATGATGATGATGATGATGATGATGATGAAGATGATGATGATGAGGATGATGATGATACGATTATGATGATGATGATGATATCATGATGAGATTATGATGATGATGAAGTTTATTATTATGATGACTGATGATGATGGTTATGAGTATGATGATTATGATGATAATGATTAGTATGATTATGATGATGAGATTATGATGATGATGACTATGATGATGAGGATGATTATGATGTTTATGATGATGATTAGTATGATGATGATATTATGATGATGATTATTTTTATGATGATGATTTTAATGTTTAAGTAGGATGATGAGATTATGATGATGAAAAATATAGGTTATGATGACAGTGAAGACGATATTATGATTATGATGATAGCAAACCATACATATTGGAATCGATGTGTGTTTGTGTGTGTGATTCTTATGTATTTATGTATTAAAAATGTCTTTAAAAAAAAAAAAAAAAAAAAATTAAAAATATAAAAAAAAACATCGATATATAAGAGCAGATTCTAAGTGTTTAAATTTATTTTCGGTATCATGAACTTTGCCTTTTTTTGTAAATTATATTTTAAGAGAAAGATGTGAAACACATGAAACAATAAAGATCATTTTTTGTCTCTTTACTACATACCATGACAATTTATAAAGGTCTTGCTCTATATCGATATCACATATGGGTATTGTTATGTTATTGTTTATATGCGCTATGGAGATTTCTTACTAACTTCATTTACATTTCCCAAATCTGGCAAAATTCCTGGTCACGGCACCAAATTGTAATAGAAAGGAGTAATAAAAAATATTCTAACCATACATGGTCTAAAAAGGTTAGAAGGCATAAATTAATGTCATTGGTCCTTTAATTTGGAACAGGCGAGCAAAATTAATCATACATGTATTGTCGTTTCATTAGCCTCATCGATCTTTATGGACAATTTGTGGTTCAATACTAAAACTAATTTTAAACATTTACTATTTAAAGCACTGGTACTAAAAGACGAAAAAGAGTTGTAACTGTAACTGTAACTTTGTATGTTTAGTTTTTTTTAATAAAAAAAAAAACACTACTTTTAAGGGATAAGTAATGATTTATTTCAAATTACAATTCTAGTTTATGTGTCATATTTTCATCCTTGTCTAGGTAGTGGGAATTCTGATTGAAACTTTAAGAGGATTTCATTTCATATTTCAATGAATTTATTCTATACAATTATTAGTTACTTGTGCTATTGGGGTTATATTTGATGAAAATACTTCCATCTTACAGGTATATACAACAGAATATGTGCAATAGCAATTATGTGCCTTATCCAATGACTGCCAACTATTTACCTTTACACAGAGGCATCACATTATACATGCTTCCCTTATTACCTCCCTGTACCAAAGACTGTCTATGAGTCTTTGTTTCGGATGATTTATTCAGAAACTTCACTGTTGGTTTCACTGACAACTTGATTTGAACTTTAGGTTTAGATTCAGTACTTTGTCTACAGGGTTTCACATCATAATGTTTGGGTGAAGAAACTTGATTGATTTGTCCATCTGGAACATAACCTTCTGCATGGATTGCAATGGGTCTATTTGGAAGACTAGATCCAGAAAAGTCTGAACAGATGTCCTGTACTTTGTCCAATGAATTATCATGATTAATGGAACTGTCTTGATCACATTCATGAAAAGAGTTTTCCTCTTGAAAATTCTCTTCAGAATTCCTGTTAGAAGTCATTGTCTCAGGATTATTCTGCATAGCAAAGGTGTCTTGGTCATCATCAACGTAATCAGTTGAAGAGTTAACTCCCCTCTCCTCAGACCAATTTGTACTGTCACTGCTGGTGTCATCAAGAATGATGACATCTTCAACGTCAGAACTCTTTTTCACTTCCAGATTAAGGGAACCATTTGATCCATCATTTGTTATTTGCTGTGAATTTGAGGATGTTTTGCTATTTACAGGCAGAAATTTTCTATTGAAGTTGTCTCCAATACTTTTTGTCTTGAAAAGCAGTGGTCTATACCGTTTATGATGTTGGTTTCCATCACCCACAGACAACCATTTGTCCAGTAATGTTTCCTTTGGTTGATGGTCTTCTTGTGTTGTCTTCTGTTCTTGTGAAAGTAATGGTGATTTGTTATTGACATTACTCTCCAACATTTCTGCACAATTTCTCTTTCTTTTTTTGTTTTTACCATCAAGATTTGTCGCTGTGCTTATCTTATTTTCTTCATCATCACTGTCTGAGAACACCACACCTCTAGCTAAGAATGATGATGTTTTCTTCTGTCCAGCTTTCCAAGATTTTTTATATCTATTTCCTCCTCTGTTGCCATGGCTATTAGATCTTGACTCATGATACATCCATTTTTGCACCGATTCTGGAATGACAGACACTGTATCATGCTCACACTTTTTGTTCAAGAGATGTGAAAAGCATTTCATGTTAGCCCGGTCAGAAATGTCAGTACCAAATGGCCCCCTTGATTTTGCCCCTACAATTGGAATAATTTTACGTGGCTTTACCTTAGACACAAAACTGTAGAGTTCCTCATATGTGCTATGATCTGAATATTGGACAGTAAATACATTTGTTATATTACCATAGCTGTTGAATCCCATCCCCTGATAAAGAGCAGTTGGAAGAATAGCTATTGTTGGTGTGAACTTGTTCCACAATTCCATGTTCTTTTTAGATATTGCATGAAATTTTACCACTCGAATTCTGCAGTCTTCGTCATCCACAACAAACACGTTGGGAAGTTTTAGGAGACTCACCCGCCGCATCATTGTAGCTGGGATAGAGATCCACTCTTTACATTTCAGTGCTGTTTTTGCCAACATGTCTTCTTTGCCAAGATTTCGCATTCCGATGACAACAGAATGATCAGGATGTGAATTAATTATAGACACAATATCCCCCAGAGCGGAGTCTCTAGTTGGAAAAACACATTGTGGAGAACAGTATGTATTGTCTAAGTAGAGTAGGTCAATGTCAATAAATAAACTTTCATTTGATTGGTTGATCATTTCATGAGAAAAACGAAAATCTCCCGTGTGTAGTATTCGGCCAAAATAGCCTTCAAATAAGAACATGACTGAACCAGGACAATGGTTCGCATCAATAACTGTCACGGACATTTTCTCATGATTGACATCATCAAGGTCAATAATGTGAGAAGTCCCAACTTCTAAAGGTTGAATCAGCGACTCCTCAATTCCGTACAACTCAGTCAGGAGCTCTCCTGTCATTGGTGAACAATGAATTGCATGCTTCCATGATGATGAAAGGCCAACAATATGGTCACCATGGAGATGTGTAAGAAAAAAGAGTTTTGTAGATGGGCATTCTCTGATCTTCCAAAAGTCCACTGCAATAGGAGTGCCTCGAATAACAGTGCCGTTCATGGTCAGAATTAACAGCCATTAAGTCAGCAGGAAATTTCATCTGAACTTCTATCTTTGATGGTTACCTATAAAAATAAAAAAAAACATTTCAATGAGTTTGATAAAGAAGACACTTGACATAAGTTGTGAAATTGGCAAAAGTGTAGTAATATTTGGATGTAAACAAAAATAACAGTACCGATCAGCAGAACAGTATGCCTGTCTAATGCCACACATTGCTATACCGTATTTGACCTAATAAGGGCGCCTGCCCTAATAAGGGCGCCCCTACCTTTTTTCAAGGAAATAAATCTTTGACTGAGTGTCAAAATGGTGTTCAAAAGTAATAATTTATGTGAAAAGTTTTACTACTTTATGTGTTCAATTTTCTTCAGCAAATTAATTGTTAATCAATTATTAGGTCTAAGAAAACGATGTCTGATATGATCTGGGAAATCACCTGTGTCTATAAATAGAACACAAAAGAGCTCCATTTGAACATAAATGGTGGAACACACGTTCTCTGGTCTAAAGATCAGCTGGCATGGTTTACAAGTTTACAGGAATATTCAAGTGATGTTTAAGCTTAATATATGATAATGAATAGATATCTTCATCTGGAATATTCTTATGACTGATCATGAATCGAATGTTCCACTCACTTTCAGTTCCAAAAATATAGGAATATAGGATTTTTTTTTTGAAAAATATAGGAAATATATAGGAATTACATCCAAAATATAGGTAATTTATAGGAATTCTAGTCAATATTTTTACTTAATTCTACATTTGAAATACATTCTTATCAATCTATAGCATGACCACTTGTTATGTATTCAAGTCTGTCATGGAAAATAACATGGAAAGTCATAACAGATGTATGACATGAAGCAATCAACACCAGACAGCCAACTATTTTGAAATTTGGTGGTTCCTTGTGCCATTTTATTTCTCAATTAACAATCTGAAAATGCAGCAAATATTACTAAAATGCTATTGATAGATTTTATATATTAACCAACAATAACAGTAACTACTTTAATGAATGGTATTTTAATCAAGGCAGTTACCAGAATATATATATATATTCTGTTGTTAGCTGTGATAAGTATACAAAGTAAAAATATGTAACATAATAATGCATACTAGTGACAGTGTTAGTAAAAAACTGAATAACTCTAGATCTTCAGACTGATCAGATTTGCAGCTGATTTCAATACATGTACATCAACAAGGACTCAATATAAGGAGTACAAATGCATGCAATTTAAGGACTGTGACATCAACCACTGAGTTATTGTGGCTACCTGTTGTCTAACTGATCATAATCAGACATGAACCACCGATGAATAAATACTTTTGTCACAGAAACATTTTAACGTCATATTTAGGACTGTAATACACAATAGCTAACAAAACCAACTCAACAATGTAAAATGCATCGACAGAAGAAACATATATGTTTTGATATAAAAAAAAAACATGAACAAATGACCAAACATAAATCACATATACATCTGATTTATAATAAACTTTTCCACAGTACACAAAACTCTGTTTGTATTGTAAACATGTATAAATTCACAAAAATTTACAAATTTTTCAAAATTTGTTTTCTTTAAATGGAAAAATATAGGAAATTATAGGAATTTTAAGAAAATACAGGAAAAATATAGGAACCGTTATAGGAATTTATAGGAAATGGACACCCTGCAGCTGCGTTTCCACAGCCTTGGGTAGTCTGCTATAAGGTATAGTCTGTTTCATAAAACTTTGGAATAACTAATCTTAATAAGGGCACCCCCACTGTCAATTACCTGCGCCCTGCGCCCTTATTAGGTCAAATACGGTATACTATTTTGCATTTAATAAGATTAATAAGAGTCTCCGACTCATTAAGCACAACTTGATATCATGATTCATGATTATAAGGCCTACCAATTTCCATAGACATTGCTAGAAAACTGTAGAAGGAAGTCTCCAGACAAAGTTCAAGTACTAGATATAAACAAAGGGCAATAAGTTCTGCTAGAAATATTCAAAAAAAAAAAAAAATTGTGTAAAACATCACTTTATATCATGTGTATAATAATGCATTATAAATTATTGCATTCCGAAGAAATCAATAAAAATAATGTAGGAGTTTTCTGGACAAAAATCAAATACTGAAATGCATAAGCATTGGGAAATAGTTTCAGTAAAAATATTCAATAGCATTTTTTTCAGGCAAACACAAAAACTTACATACATTTTAATTATAAAGCCTCCCAAGTTTCAAAGAAATCAGTCAAAAAATGTTGGAGGAGATCTGACAAAAATCAAAATACTGAAATGAACAAAAGCCTATAACTTTCGCTAAAGCAAAAACAACTGCACTAAACGTCTTTTCAGGCAAACACAACTTAATAACATGATCATAAGGCCTCCTAAAATTCAAAGGAATTAGTCAAAAGATGTTGGAGATATCTCTGAACATAAATAAAAAACTACAATGATCAAAGGGGAATAACATTTGCAAAAATAGTTGAATCAACATTCTTTTCATGCATGGAAAAAAAACCACTTCATATCATGATCATCAGGTCATGACTCATTGTTTGGAAAATGTAATACAATGTATATATGGTGTACATGTGATTATGAACTAAATCTGTTGAGGTGGTTCATGAGCATAGTTTTTTCTGAGGGCTGTTAATGGGCCCCATTCCCAATTGAAATATTTCATATTTAAGCCAAATTCCCAAAATTAGCAGTTTACTCCTGAAAAAAATCTTTCTCAATTCACCAATTTTCTTCCTAAAATGAGACCAAAAGTCCCTTTCCCAAACCAGCGAGATAAAGCTCTGATGAGATATCTTGTGGCAATTGCATGAGTGTCAGATCAAGTTTGTCATTTTTGTGAGTTTAAAAAATTAGTTGTTCAAACAAAATAGAAGTCATATACAAATGACAGAAAAAAATTGTACACATAAGTTAAGAAGTTGTATGAACAAGATAAATAAAACCGGAAACAGGTACTTGTTACAAGTTACGTATAAGACTAGAAAGATACAGAAAAAATAATATGAACAACAAAAAATTGTGTCCCAGTTGGTTTTGTCAAAATTTAACATGGGGGGGGGGGGATATTTAACATAGGCATATTTTTGAATTACTTTATACCGCTTGGCCCTCTAGCCTACTATAGGTCTTCACTACAGGGACATGTACAGTCTTATATTTAAAAAATAGCCAGAAATACGTATATATTAAGGCTATTTTTTTTTTAATATAAAACTACATGTAGACATGCCTTTGTGTCTCCATCGAATCTATACTTCGCAATAAAATCTATACTGTACTGCATCAGACATATAAATTATATATATTAATATATAGGTCTCTGACTGCATGTGCTGTCAACTTAAATTTAAAACAGGGTCGAGAAGTATGCATCGAGAATCACTATCGTCGAAACATTTATGGATACTGTAAACAAGTAGATCTACATACTGCACAAATTGCAATACAGTATAATGACGGACGAGTTAGTATTTGTGCATATTATATGCTTGTTGTTATATCGATACTGAAGTAATGGTCAACTCGTCACATTTCTACTAACATATACAATGACCATTGTTTGTCAGAGAAAATGATTTGATAAAAATTTGCATATATTATAGATTATATGTTTCCTGTTTTAAAATTAAAAAAAGACATGCTAAAATTTTAGTATGATGGCATGATGCGATGTTTATCGGACGTACTTCAAGTAATATTATTAAGCATGTTGTTTTACTGTCCAATTATCTTATTGTACCTGTTGAACAATGTTGAAAATGGATTGTGAAGATTTCTTGACGCAAAATTTCCTGGGCTGGCTGTTTTTGATTTTTACTTAGCCCCTCGCTAATCAGTGTTACGGAAATGTTTTAAACGAACGCCTGCGCTATACCGAAGTTTCAAGCATATTATTAACACGGTTGTCTTTTCTCAAGGAGAGCGACGAGACTTGCAAAATATCAACAGTTGGATGTTAAAGAGTAACAATGAAATAGAAGAGACATGTAGCATACAAATTGAAGCAAGCATTGAACAGTTACAGCATAAAGCACAATTTAAGAACCGTAAGTATCGAATTTTTATTATTGTTTTCATTAATTACAATAAATATGTACGCGTTACCAGTTTTGACGAATGGCGGATTGACCATCAGTCCATCACTGAATCCCTGATTGGCATCAATCTAAGTCTTTTATGACTTCTGTGATGTGTGTTTGCGTTTTCCCATGAATGAAATTTATCTTTTACGACTTCCTTACGGCTGTACACACACTTCCAGTATCATAAAATCGTATTTACACTTTATACATACCCCAACCAGTTTATATAGTTCTAGACTAGAACACATGGGTATATACCCTAGCCCGAGTTTTCTCTGGCCCTGTCACCATGTCTGGTGTAGGGCCCCTACACCAGACATGGTGACAGGGCCAGAGAAAACTCGGGCTAGGGTATATAGGGTTGTGGTAATGACCGAAATGTCTAACGTTGAATTTCCAACTCCATTTCGGTACATTTCGGTCATTACCATATCCGGGGTATATATACTCAGAGTTTGACATTATTTAGATTGTTCCTTAATCAAAGTTTAAGTCATTAACAAAGCTTTTTTAATGAGCTTTTACACTCGACATAATGGGCCAGACAAAATAGATAAAACATTCATGAAATAGGTTTCATTATATTAACATATAACAAGATGTGCATACTCTAGTATTGTTATATTATGCCATATTGATACAAATAAAATATGTTTAAATCAAATATTATGCCATAACAAAGTTGCCATCAACTCTTAACATCTTGTTTCCACCCTAAGATCATCAAGACACATTCACCAAAAACCTTATCAAACTATTGATACGCGAACCTGGGTTGTGAGTTACTGTATTAGGTCTTCGGGGTCGAATACTTAAAAAAAAAAGGAGTGGGGGAGGGGAGAGTGTAGCGGAAAGTGGAACTGGACCAGGTTGATCATCTACAACCAGCTGCAGGTAGCTCAATTGGTAGAGCATTTGGCTAGTTTTCGGAGGTCCTGGGCTCAAACCCCAGTCTGGCCTTTTATTTCTCCACTCCTCTTACTCATGTACATATTGTTTATAATACATGTTTTAACACTACATTGTATTATGATATACCGTAAATTAAAGAAATATTAGCAGAAGCCAGAAAAGGGGAAGAGTGATGGTGAGGAGAGGAAACGTGGTACAATTATACTGGGACTCAAACCAGGGACTTCCACTACACTTCTCCTTCCTTAAACAAAGTCTTTGACTCAAAAGACATACTCGAGACCCTATACCAACTCTGTGGCACAGCTGGGTATTTTGAGTTTTCATTACCACTTAGTTGATCATTAACATTTATATATACCTTTGGCAAAACTTTCATGCTGATCATGACCTTTTCATCACTATAATGTTGTAACGAAAAAAAAACCATTTGTCATTTTCAGCAGAAGCTAGCCTTAGCTTGTCTTTCTATTTCACAAAATTATCCTGTAAAGTGAGGTTGTAACTTGTATCTTGTATGGTAGTTGAAGTGTCCCGATCCATGCTCTGTGTACTGAAAATCTCAATATAACTGATCATGAATGACACAGGTCACAGGCAATAGCCCTTAGTTTATAGTTTTCATTTCGAAATGTTGAAAAATATTACTGCCTGTATTCATTTAGACTGGCCACCAGCCTTTAAGTATTAGTTTATTGTAAAGAATTGTCCAGTAAAATTCTATAATATGTATAATACTAGATTGTCTCCCCTTGATCAGACATATCCTAATTATATAGAGACCAAAATTGTAAAGCTCATTCTTATTTGTAATTTTGATATTCTAGAATCACTTGGGTCCATTCTAGTATATATATCCATCAGTCATTATTACATTTCTTTCTTTCATAAAGATGTCTCAGTACTCTCAACGTATGGGAAGGCTTGCTGCAAAGATATTTGGAGATGTTTCTAGACCTACAAATGCTAAGTCAAAACGAGTGGAGAGAATGTTTACAGAAAAGCCCTACTATTTACGTCCTGAAGTTGTTGACTATTATCCAAATTACAAGGTCATCAACAGACTAGAATTCAAGCTTCGTGCATTCGGAATGTTCAGGTAAATGATTATGTTATTTAATTTTTCTTACAGTAAATTAAATATATTATTTTCTTTATATGTGGTAGATGTCTATATAATGACTGTACATTCAAGTAGCCCACGTTTCATCGGGTGTGAGGGCCAGAGGAATCTCAGGCTATACATGTATGTGGTCCAAATATTAATATGGGCACTGGATCCAACCAAATTGTAGCATAATCTTAATGTCATACAGTATACAGCTGTACCTTTCATGTTTTGTCCTGTGTGCATTTCCTTGTAATCTTATACCATGCATTTGTATTATACATGTATTAATGTCTTGATAAGTGGCAGACTGACCCCAAAAATTACTTTGCACTATTACTTTCCCCATAATATTTGGAAATAAAATTAAAATAAGCTTTTAATTATTAAAAGATGTCAACATGACATGTATTTTATTTATTCACTAGCCATTTTTAGCTCACCTGGACCGAAGGTCCGGTGAGCTTATGCCATGGTGCAGCGTCCGTCGTCCGTCGTCCGTCGTCTGTCGTCCGTCGTCCGGCGTCCGTCGTCCGTCGTCCGTCGTCCGTCCGTCAACATTTGCTTCAAATCGCTACTAGTCAAAAAGTTCTTATTGGATTTTGACCAAATTTGGTCAGAAACATCCTTGGCAGAAGGGGATCAGATTTTGCATAAATGGTGGCTCTGACCCCCAAGGGGCCTGAGGGGCGGGGCCCAATAGGGGAAATTGAGACAATTCCTTTAAATCGCTACTAGTCATAAAGTTATGAATGGATTTGAACCCAATTTGGTCAGAAACATCCTTTGGAGAAGGGGAACAGATTTTGCATAAATGGTGACTCTGACCCCCAAGGGGCCAAAGGGGCGGGGCCTAATGGGGAAATAGAGGTAATTCCTTCAAATCGCTACTAGTCATAAAGTTATGAATGGATTTGAACCCAATTTGGTCAGAAACATCCTTTTGGGAAGGGGAACAGATTTTGCATAAATGGTGACTCTGACCCCCAAGGGGCCAAAGGGGCGGGGCCTAATGGGGAAATAGAGGTAATTCCTTCAAATCGCTACTAGTCATAAAGTTATGAATGGATTTGAACCCAATTTGGTCAGAAACATCCTTTAGGAAAGGGGAACAGATTTTGCATAAATGGTGACTCTGACCCCCAAGGGGCCTGAGGGGCGGGGCCAGGGGAAATTGAGGCAATTCCTTTAAATCGCTACTAGTCATAAAGTTATGAATGGATTTGAACCCAATTTAGTCAGAAGCATTCTTTGGGGAAGGGGAACAGATTTTGCATAAATGGTGACTTTGACCCCCAAGGGGCCAAAGAGCGGGGCCCCATATGGGAAATAGAGGTAATT
Organism: Pecten maximus; assembly: GCF_902652985.1. NCBI lineage: Eukaryota > Metazoa > Mollusca > Bivalvia > Pectinida > Pectinidae > Pecten > Pecten maximus. Next base: position 33,144,686 of record NC_047021.1, read on the forward strand.
CCTTTAAATCGCTACTAGTCATAAAGTTATGAATGGATTTGAACCCAATTTAGTAAGAAACATCCTTTTGGGAAGGGGAACAGATTTTGCATAAATGGTGACTCTGACCCCTAAGGGGCCAAAGGGGCGGGGCCTAATGGGGAAATAGAGGTAATTCCTCCAAATCGCTACTAGTCATAAAGGTATGAATGGATTTGAACCCAATTTGGTCAGAAACATTCTTATGTGAAGGGGAACAGATTTTGCATAAATGGTTACTCTGACCCCCAAAGGACCAAAGGGGCGGGGCCTAATGGGGAAACAGAGGTAATATCTTTAAATCGCTACTTGTCATAAAATTATGACAATATTTGAACCGAATTTGGTCAAAAACATCATTGGGGGAAAGGGAACAGATTTTGCATAAATGGTGACTCTGACCCCCAAGGGGCCAAAGGGGCGGGGCCTAATGGGGAAATAGAGGTAATTCCTTTAAATCGCTACTAGTCATAAAGTTATGAATGGTTTTTAACGCAATTTAGTAAGAAACATCCTTTGGGAAAGGGGAACAGATTTTGCATAAATGGTGACTCTGACCCCCAAGGGGCCAAAGGGGCGGGGCCCCATATGGGAAATAGAGGTAATTCCTTTAAATCGCTACTAGTCATAAAGTTATGAATGGTTTTTAACGCAATTTAGTAAGAAACATCCTTTGGGAAAGGGGAACAGATTTTGCATAAATGGTGACTCTGACCCCAAGGGGCCAAAGGGGCGGGGCCTAATGGGGAAATAGAGGTAATTCCTTCAAATTGCTACTAGTCATAAAGTTATGAATGGATTTGAACCCAATTTGGTCAGAAACATCCTTTAGGAAAGGGGAACAGATTTTGCATAAATGGTGACTCTGACCCCCAAGGGGCCAAAGGGGCAGGGCCTAATGGGGAAATAGAGGTAATTCCTTCAAATCGCTACTAGTCATAAAGTTATGAATGGATTTATACCCAAATTGGTCAGAAAAATTCTTATGTGAAGGGGAACAGATTTTGCATAAATGGTGACTCTGACCCCCAAGGGGCCAAAGGGGCGGGGCCCCATATGGGAAATAGAGGTAATTCCTTTAAATCGCTACTTGTCATAAATTTATGAATGGATTTGAACCCAATTTGGTCAGAAGCATTCTTTGGGGAAGGGGAACAGATTTTGCATAAATGGTGACTCTGACCCCCAAGGGGCCAAAGGGGCGGGGCCTAATGGGGAAATAGAGGTAATTCCTTAAAATCGCTACTAGTCATAAAGTTATGAATGGATTTGAACCCAATTTGGTAAGAAACATTCTTGGGGGAAGGGGAACAGATTTTGCATAAATGGTGACTCTGACCCCCGAGGGGCAAAAGGGGCGGGGCCCCATATAGGAAATAGAGGTAATTCCTTTAAATCACTACTAGTCATAAAGTTATAAATGCATGTTGTAAACTCAGAGAGTCTGGACTTCATTATTTCTTTAAAGCAGTTGGGATCCCCACGCTATAACCATAAATAGCATTGTTTGAGGTTAACAAACAAAAGGAATTGAACATGAACATTATTTTGACATTTGGTCAAATCCAACCAGGTGAGCGATACAGGCCCCATGGGCCTCTTGTTTCTGACTGTATACTAGTATTTATCTTCTGACTGCAGAGCACAGATTTAGATGTACTAATTTCTTCATGAAAATTTGAAAATGCTAGCATTTATACTTATTCATGTAAAATGATGAACTTGTAATGTGCACCTACATCCATTCATATTATGTACATTTGATCCTCATTTTTCTTTTCTTTTTTTTTTCTTCAGAGACTCCCATTTAGGTGTCATCAATGAAATTGAGCGAATGAGTTTTATTCAAGGGAAAGTGATCAAGCCTGAAAAAGGTAAAGGAAGAAGGGCTACACGAAGATAACCAGATGTGTGATAGACATTGGGTGAACAAACAAGATGTGTATGTGCACGTGTGGAATGGAAAAATTAACATTGTTAAGATCCTGAAATTATATACATTCATGACCTGTATATGTGCTACTTTCTAGGAAATATGACAAGAGTTTACACTGTGGGTGATCATATTTTGCGTGTGACTTCATGAATAAATGATTGCCGATTTAAAATGTATTGCTTTTTTTTTTCTCAGAGGAGATGGTTATTTAATTTACTTGAAACTATGCCATTATCCTTAATAATAATCCTCATATATATAACTATAATCGTTATCTGTTCTAGGTCAGTCTTCAAAGTCTGTTCTGAATAACAGGAGTTATGATCATTTAGTCTCTTGTTTTTCGGACAATATGTCAAATGAAGACTCTGGTTCTCCTAGGGCTTATCACATTGGTTTCTGTTTGGCATTAATAGGAGAAATCTGTCACACATTTATCAGCTTTTAGCTATCTTAAGTAATGGTATCATGTGAGAGAAACAATTTCATGCTGGAATGTGAGCAATTTCAGTTGTCGAAAATCTTAAGAAAAAGAAAAAAAAATGTTATCAGTTCTAACTGATGCTTAGAAATATAAATGAAATATCCAGTAATTGTATTTGATATAAGATCTTTACCCAGCATAAACTAAACGTAAGAGCAATTTGGTAATCTTTATACACATACATGCTACAGTGTATGTTCGTAACATTTCCACTTTGTAAGATAGTTATGTTGACAAAGGTAATAAAACATTTTACACTTTTTAATTTTATTTTATTCAATCAAATACATATATGTATATAATGTACATGTATTTTCAAATATAATTCATCAAGGTACATCATTAAATGAATTTGTACAACGAATGCAATTTTATACAAAAATAAAATTAATTTCCCGTTTCAAAGTACAGAATAATGTACATGTATCAGGAAAAAATAATTTTATTTTTGTTGTCATTTAAGCCAAAGAAAAACTGCAACTAGTGGATTTATAGAAAGAAATAAGTAATTTATTGCAGTTCAAGCTAATTTGGCTCTAATGATATCACAGATTATAAAACATTAACACAAAATATTTCATTAATACATGTATACCGAATAAATGTTCCTACAACTTTGTATTAAAAATGTTAGTGGTTTAACATTTACAATTGATAGAACCCTTATTACTGATAACCCATTTATATCTATTAACTAGTCTCACCATACAGTCTCTCTAAACATGTTGTTACACAATACTTTTAATACCTTCAATACTCTTTCACAATTGGAAAAGTAAATTATCTAAACCAGCACTGGAAATGTTACATAGTTGTAGTGGGGTCATTCAGGTCAAGAAGCTGATAGCGCCTTTGTACAATACAAAATAGTTCCTGATTTCATATCCTTAGTATGAAAACACATTTATTAAAATATTCTACAGGCCATGAATCACTTACATTTACCTTGCATGTTTAATACATCTTGATCTTTTAACTAGAAATGTCAATATGATACTGTTTGTCATTTGAAATCAAAGCACATTCTAAGAAACAAACACACAGGCTGATGTTTACTCTCCAGTGTGAGCCACAAACCAGTATGTCACTGCTGTGGTAAACAAGTCCACAATTTTCAGTCACATTTGTGAAATTATCAAGATTCTGTCAATAATAATATCAAAACAATAACAATTAATATTCAGGAATATAGTTCACTTTTGGAATGGGGGATATAGGGGGCAGCACTTTATGTCGATCTGATCCTGGCCGACTTCTTGACCCCGGTCGTGGGGCAGATGGCGGCCTTGCTTCGTGGATTTCTGCTGGCTGACTGGTTTGAGATTTGCCCCCCTTTTCCTCCTCCATAAATTCTAACGGGTTCATGGTTTCTGTGGGTAACTGGGGACCTTTGCCTCCACCGTGGACTGAACCCTCTGGTGAACCCCCACCCATATCACCGGCTGAGGCAACTGACAACATGGAGTCGGAGCGTTCATCACTAGAACTGTCCTCATCTGATTCAGCATGTGGTGGTTTCTGTACAGGGGCAGAGTATGACCTACTGACCTCTCCGTCCCCTAGCCCCATCTGGCCTTCAACTGTCTGGGGTGCTGTCTTTGGATACCTGCAAATGATCATATTAATTACATATTTATAACGAGCACGCTTACAACAAATTCATGTTTATAATGAAGTGTTTTGAATTTCCAAAATTGCCGTAAGAAAATAAGTCTGTTATAAGCATAGTTTGTTACAAGCATATATATACACATGTACAATCAAATGTGTATGTATATGTGTATAGTGAACTATGATTTCTTGGTCCCAGAGGTGCAATAAAAACGTGTTATGATTTTTTCCATCAATGTGGTGTTATGGGTAATTATTCTAACAACATTATCTCCATGTTATTCTGACAGTAAATACAACAATGTGATATTTTTGCCTTGAATATGAACTTCTGTAATAAGTTTTACAATTTAAAATTATAAAGAATTAATGAAACAATATCAGATAACTATAGAAGATATTATGTCAACAATTTGAAGGATAGGTATAGAAACAGTACGACATTTTTTCAATAAAATGTTAATCCTGTAAAAATAGATAGAATCTCAGATTTGTCAACATTTCATTGGAGATATTCTCGCTCTGATATCGTCTGAGTTGTAAATTCTATTAATACATGTAAACTACCACCCCCCCCCCCCCACCCCCAATAAGCCTGACAATAAGTGCAGAAGACAACATTTCTCCTGCCTAATAAGTGTGAACACTTACTGGGTTACAATCTGTTCAAACAGTGGAGGGATATAGCCTGATACAGCATCCCTAGCTGCACTATGTCTTCTTCTCCAAGATGCCTCTTCCTATAATTGAAACATTTGTTTATTCATTGTCAAAGATGTAAAGATTTTAACTGTTTTTAATTAGTTTTGATGAATTGTTTTTCTTTTAGTTTTTCTGAACAAAAGATTATCCTATCAAAATCTAGCTAGATCTCGAAAATCATCAGTCATCATATTCTCTAGTGAAATGTTAACATGAATATCAATCTCAAATTTTAATTCTTACAAAGTTTTCATAGATTCAAACAAAGCCAAGATTCTTAAACATGCTATTATATGGTTAATTGAAGTTAGATCAAATACAGGTTTTATCACATATTTAATTTTAACAAGATGTTGACATACAAGCATGCCACGCCCTGACTGTACGGGAGACTGCGTAGCCTTTGTTCGTGTGTAGGCCTGAGACATCCCTGCACTATCTGCGATACTTGGTTTGGACCATGTCCTAGTTCCTATCTGCGTTGTTCCATGGACATCAGTTTCTATATGTGTTTCGGCGTCACCGTCAATAGAACCCGCTGGTGATCTGTTGAGGCTGATTCCTAAGTAGTCCATGACCAATCGCCGTAAGCGTTTGTATGCAACCTGAATGTCATCTACGGGGGAAAAAATATGACAAATTGTAAACTATTTATTTTTTACATGTTTAAAGCAGTGCTCCATTCATCAAATTCTTAAATTCTGCCTGTTCTATTTTTCTCAAGATTTAAGTCCCTTTCTGAAAAATACCCCATCAAACAACAATAAAACTAGGGCAAAATATCAACAACATATAGATTCAAATGGAGACCCTTGAAAAACAATAAGGAGAATTAAACTAGGTATTCCTGAAAAATCCAGGTACATGTATAATGTCATGCTCTCAAAATGAGAAGCAAGGTTTTGATAGAAATTACTCACTTAGTTCATTCAGTATCAGTCATGATTAGTCGTTTCTATATCTTTCTATATATAATGAAATAGAAAGTGCAGTTTCTAATAAAGATATGATTTATCTTACCACTATCGATCATCATATCGAAAAATCCTGGGTGCTCCTGGTTGTAGCCAGCATACAGATCGCCTCGTGACAGGGTGTACTCTATCTGGCTCTCTGTGTATGCTGCTTTTTCTCTCAGGCGCTTCTCATGGCAGTCACGACCAAGTGGCATGATTAAAACGTAGCGTGGCTCGAAGTACGTGTTTTTAATCGTCAGTACACCCTGTAAACAGGATTATGAAAAAACAATGACCATTGTTTGACAGAGAAAATGATTTGATAAAAATTTGCATATATTATAGATACTAGATTGGTGCTATATGTATATCATCGTCTATATTGAAACATATCGATGATATTACCCTCTAGAAACAATAATTCAATACAGAGTAAATTCCTATGTTAATTGTATTAGTACAGGTATAGTGTTCTCCAAATAATTTCCCATCAAGTTACACAATTAAAGCTTAGATGTAATTCTGACTCCGACGTCTTACCTAAACTAATAGTAAATTTATAAGTTTGATTACAGCTTACAATAAACTTTCAATTGATTAAGCCATGTGGTGACTTGGTGACATATTTCATAGGTTTTATAACACTGGAAAGACTGACTTTTATGGGTTTTTTTTACAAAATATCTAAACAACTTAGAACCCCGTACATATTTACAGAGAAAAGTGATGTACCATACAATTAAAATCAATGAATGAAACACCCAGCATGCCACTGGCAGAATATCATGATTCTAGGCCTAAACAGAATGGCTATTAAAAAAAAAAAAAAATTGCCTCACCTCTAACTCCATGTGAACGACACAGGCCAGTCCCTCCCTGGCCACACTCTCTATAGACTCCATCTGTAGGCCGTACCAGTCGCCGTGGTACTGGTAGGTCTGGAGAAACTGGCCCTGCAACAAATTTTTATCTTATAAGTCTCTGCTTAAATGTATCTCTACCATGGATTCGTCATTTAAGATTAAATCTGCATTTTCAGTTTTTCTGGATTATCTACTGGTAATGAAGGTGGCTGGATTATCTACTTGGAATGAAGGTGGCTGGATTATCTACTGGTAAAGAAGGTGGCTGGATTATTTACTGGAAATGAGGGTGGATTGATTATCTACTTGTAATGAAGGTGGCTGGATTATTTAGTGGGAATGAAGGTGGTTAGATTATCTACTGGTAATGAAGGTGGCTGGATTATTTAGAGGGAATGAGGGTGGCTGGATTATCTATTGGGGACAAAGGTGGCTGGATGATCTACTTGGAATGAAGGTGACTGGATGATCTACTCAGAATGGAGGTGGCTGGATTATTTAGTAGGAATGAGGGTGACTGGATTATCTACTGGTAAAGAAGGTGGCTGGATTATTTAGTGGGAATGAGGGTGGCTGGATTATCTATTGGGGACAAAGGTGGCTGGATGATCTACTCAGAATGGACATGGCTGGATTAAGTTAGTAGGAATGTAAAGGGCTACATTATCTCCAGTGAATGAAGGTGGCTAGATTATCTACCAGAATTTTTCCAACAATCACTTTACACATCAATCAATGTAAAAATGTAGTTACCATTTTGATATCCATTTCAAATTTTTCCAGAGTCACAAAATGGTAGTCAACCCCGTCAGTCTCATCCGGCTGCTTTTTTCGTGTTGTGTGAGACACTCTTAGTAAGGAACAATAACAATATTCGTTCAAGACATGTAAAAACTTTGAAATATGCTGTATCTGTAATTGTCCTATCAAAATATATACACACTGTGAATGTTTGTCACCAGCGCAGGACATCAATATGCATGTAATCACCTCAATGAGTGATAATATTGAATTAAACCATCTTTTAGTTTTAAGGAAATTATGTTTTTCAAATTAGTCAACATTTAACTTCTACAGTGAATTTTGCCCGAGTTTCCTCTGGCCCTAACACCATGTCTGGAGACATCTAGCTGACACAGAATGTCCAAGTCTGGTGTCAGGGCCAGAGGAACTTGGACTACAGTGAATTTTATTAAACTGTTAAGCAAAAGTTATAATCTGTATATTTAACAGATATTTTTAATTTGGTAATATAACATTTGTTTTACTCACGCATATCCAAAGTAATCTGAAAACTCGTCAACCAGCTTCATGGCGAGGTTCTTCTTGCCAGATCCCTGGGGTCCTACCAGAACTAACATGGGGTAAGGTGTCTCTATACTGGGTAGTGTGCTGAAAAGACAATTTACAATTTATAGAATTGAAATATTATATCTGCAAACATTTGAGTGACAACGAAAATGTTGATGCAGAAATAAGGATTTCTTGACTTAAATGTTTTGAGTGTTTAGCTATCAAATAATGAAACTGTTATTTCTTCTTGTTATGAAAGAAAATTCTATGCTTTCTAAGATCTCAGTTTTAGAATGTATAGTTGCTGCAATACCAATACCAGAATGAACTGTTACATTATTGTTAAATGTCCCTGTCAGGATTCCACAGTGATCGTTACCTGTCAAGGACTCGGCTAAGCTGCAGGAAGGAATAAACAACATGCATGATATGGTCCCTGGCTGCAATCACCTCCAGTGGTGGGTTGAACATGTTTACGGATGCCACCTGAAAGGAATACATTTCAAAACTGATATCTTCCACGGAGTGTCGGTGGTAATAAACAATTACACAGTGATAATTGGGAAATGACATTCATAGCAGATATGAATGTCATCTGGATTTGGAAGGGATTTATGTAGCAATGTCTATACACTACAGTAGTAAATATAACTTTGATGAATAATAAAAGATTCCTTCAAGGAGGCCACATATCTCAAATATTTTAGAATGTTTAAGAGATGAAATACATTTTAAAATTGTATGGAGCGCCGTTTTACTATTTATTCCCATTTGGTGATATCACCTATTCAAATGAGTGATATCACCTATTCGAATAGGTGATATCACTTAAGAACTTTTTAAAGTGATATCACCTATTCGAATGGGTGATATCACCTATTCGAATAGGTGATATCACTTATTTGAAAAATGAATTGGTGATATCACCTATTCGAATAGGTGATATCACTGATTGAATAGGTGATATCACCAAATGGGAATAAATAGTAAAACGGCACCCCATAAAATTGTAAGCTATACATTTCCTATAAAAAAAAAAAACTTGAATACACTGCCGTTGATTTTTTTCAAATTATGTTTGTTCAACTTTTATTTGATTTTTTGAACATTTCTCATGTTGTTGAAAAATATTTCTAAAAGTAATTTATTTTGTTACCTTTTCCTCAGCTTCCACTCGGTGACGATCCAGCTCATTCAGTCTCTGCATCCTATACAGTATGGACAATCGATAATCTGGAAGCTCCTGGATTGGGTTCCTTAATAAATTCAACACTCGCAACATCTCCAAATCTTGTATATATTTGACTTCTGAAATATCTATCACCTGAAATTCAAGAAATGAAAACTTATACAACAAAAAAACATTTTTTGTTATTTTGAAAATTAATAGGTAAATAAAGAATTGAATTGAGTCTTTTAAAATCTATGAATTTCATGCACTTTAACTGAAACCTTCATTCTCTAAGCTATGCTTCCTTATATTGAATTTTGATGAAAAGAAATAGTTTGAAACTGACCTCATTGTCCTCAAGGTCAATGGACTCCAAAAGGTCATGTTCCTGCAATCCCTTCAGGCTTCGGATATTGTTTCCAGCAAAATTCACTCTCTATAAACAAAAATTGAAAAAAATATAATCTATACTTACAAAGCCCATACTAAATATACAAAAGTTCCGGAAATTCCATTATTATATATCTTTTATCACAATTTTTATTTCCTTTATCATAATTTCTAAAAAAGTAAAAAAAAAAAAAACAACAACAAAAAAACCAAAAAACTAAACAAAAAAGTACATTTAACTACAAAACAATAAGAACAGTAAATAGTAATATACAATCAATTGTGAAAATCTATCATTGTTATATCAATTCCAATCAATCAAAATAAAACCATACATTAACTATATAAAGTGTTGTTCTTACCAGCAATTTCTTCAAAGTTTCTAGATTTTCTATCCTCTTAATCTGATTGTGGCACTGAAAATTGAATAAGGAAAAATTACATGTTTAAATTAAACTATATTATGTGATATACAATGTAAATACCACGTAATCTTTTTATTTGATTTTGTCAACTAATAATGAATAAGTTTATTTCATTTTCATGTCATATTGTCTTATGATTGCAAAAATAATTCCAAATGTCCAAAATACACCAGCTCTTTGACTGAGTTATCTGCCCCTACAGGGCCTTAATACATACCAGGTCCAGATGTTGAATTGGCAGGCAATCAAGTCCCTGTATCTTTGAGATTTTGTTGTGGGCTAGTTGTAGAGTATTCAATCTCTGGCAGTTTTGTAGGCCATGTATCTCAGATATATGATTGTCTGTTGTAAAGTTAAGGTGAATTGGGCAAAACTATACATCTTTAATTATATTGCTTTCTGTACAATAAAAAGAATAAATAAAACAAAAAGATACAAAAACTTTAAAAAAAAATTCTATACATGTAAAAATATTGAAGAAATAATGAAATACTTAATCTTAATTACTGACAATTGTATGTGATTAAAACTAACAGTGTACATAAAAAGCTTTATTGATAAATTTGCAAATTGATATTGGGTACTACAAATTTTTTTTTTATCATTTTATATCACAATGAAAAAAAATTATTACACAGAAAAACCTGATTTTTAAATATTATATCCACATTCCAGTATCATTTTAATGCTGGATGTGCATAAATAAACTTTTGGTAAACTGGGGTTTGATGGAAAAAAAAAATAGACAAAAAATATTCATAGGCAAATCAAGTATTCATGCATGCATATATTGTCAAATTAAAATTTTGCAATTCACATGCATCTAGGCTAGTTCAATTACCATACAATGGTATCAAATTGAAATAATTATTGCAAAACAATAAAATGTTGCCAAGGATACGGTTCAGATTGAGTTTCATCAGATAATGATGCTGCGACAGGTCGGACATCTCTGTAATCTCATTGTATGAGAGATCAACTTCCTTCAGATTCTTTGGTGGCTCAAAGTCGAGAAGGCGATTGATCTTATTGTGTGAAACATCCAGGATCAACATGTATTTCAGGTGACTCAATGGACTGAGATCTGAAGTTTAAAGATAACAACCTCCTGTACTATAACCACAAGTACAATATAAAATGTAGAAAAACATATAGTGTGCATCAGTTTGTATATGAAAGCAATTACATAAGCACTTCTAACTACAGCTACTGGTGACATGATAAACTTGACCTTGGCATTTTGATTGTAAATAAACATGCATCTAGATTATTTATCCTGTGAAAAAAACAACCAATAAGTTTATAATGAGATCATAAATTTAGCAATTTCCCTGACCTTATGGTAATTGACATAAACATTTCTTTAATTTTGGTTATCAAACATAAATAAAAGATTGTGTTCTCCCCATCTCTCTTTTTGATAAAACTTAAACAACATTTCCAATTAAAACATATATATACAAAAATGTACATATGACTGTTAATGTAGTAATAACGACAGTATACAGACAAGCAAATTGTCAAATTTTCCAGGTATATATCAATATACATGTATACATATAGATACACATGTGATATTATTCTGCCCTGGTAAGTGCAATAATAATTAATTGACTGTTTGTAGACAATTGATATCATGACCAAGGAATTTAATACATATCATTTCAAATTATTTCATGGCCTTGCTTAGAGGTCAATCTGATACATTGAGTTATTGACCAATCAACTATTTTTTAAATTCAAAGACCGCTACAAGACACCATATATATGTTCAAATTCTTCCAAATAATCTGAACTCTCAATTAAACAAACCAAAATAGCATAATTTTGTTTTTCACTTTAAAATGATTGCATAATTTTAATTCCAAAATTTGTATTTCATACAAGAAAAGAGACAGAACAAATTGTTTAATAAAATTTGTATAATTTGTGTAATACCATAATATATTTACCTGTGATTTCATTGTAAGGAAGCTCCACTTTTTGAAGGTGGACAAACATTTCGATCATTTCAATATCTTTAAGACTGAATCCCTGAAAAAAGAAACATGCGTAAGAAGTTATATTTATGTACTTTCAAAATAATTATTTATTGTTCCATGATTATAATGTAAAGCTTGGATGTGGAGCTTAAAAATGATCACAAGAATATATGCTTACAATAAATAATACTCAAGATGTTTGTGTTTAATTTGCTCTTGCAAGTTTTCTTATCTTAATTGTGGTATTTACAGCTACTGACACAGAATGGATCTACTCTGTATCAGTATACACTTACATATGACAAATGCTTAAATAGAACTTGAAACATAAACTAGTGTTAACTTCTAACATATTTTGTTAATAATTTACAAACTTTCATTAATATTTACCGGTACTGTGACATGTAGATAGACTTGCATGGCCCCATCTGCTGATCGTCCCAGGTTAGAAAGACCTCGGCCAATAGTTTCCTCATCCAGAATCCCTCCAGGGGATAGCTACAATAGTTCAACAGAGACAAAAATTAGGTCTAAATATATTTTTTCTTTCTAATTTTGAAACAAGAAATCAGTGTCAATCCCTTACTAGCTGATGAGTTATTAATGAAAATAAATTTAAATGATACATAAACATTTCATTACAGCAAACAAAAACATTAATTAGTTTAATGTTCAGAACCTTCACTTTCATGGACATTTTCCTACAACTATTTAAGACCTTAGATCATAGCTGGAATATGCATCAGCAATATGGTCACCAGCTTAGTGACGAATGAGATAGAATAGCCATTGAATACTCCAAAGGATTGACACATGTCTATTAAATGCCTAGCCTGAATATTGTCCTTCCCTCACTGGAGTACATGAATGAGTGTACCGACATAATAGACCTGTTCAAAACACTTGAAAGCGTTAACATTATGCAGCACAACAAGATGCTTCAAACAACTATTTACCAAGGAATAGGAGGCCAAAACAGAAAACTGTTAATGACAAGTGAATCATTCAAACTACTTTCACACATAATAGGGTTGGGGACAGTCTTGCAAGCTATGTAAAAATAATCAGTTAATCACCATCAATAAACGGTTTTAAACACAGCTTAAACAAAGCTTCCAGTGTAGTACACTACATACAGTTCCTCTCTAAGAAATTTCTTAAAACATTTTTTAAAGAATCAATAATTTATTTTTATTTTTTTTTATAATAGCCTGAGGTAATTTACACCTGCTCAAACTCATGTGGAACATCCCCTTAATTAATGTAACAAAAAATGTCACGATTTTTTTCGCGCACTTTCTCCCTCATTTTGGATGTGGAATGAGGGAGATCTTCCTCATTCCATTGGAGATTTCAGAGGTTGTCATGTATGGTGTACTCTGCGATCAAGATAAATATTAGGCAACTGGACTAAAAGTGTAAAAAAAATTATAAAAATTACTTCTAAAAGCTAGAAGAAGCTTACTATGACTCCTATTTGAACTTAATTGTACAGAAACAGTTTGCAACTAAAATTAAAGACTAGATTTGTATTGCTTTGTTAAACTTTACTGTTTACCATCACTTTGTTGTTGTCATAAATCAATTTTCGGAAGAGATGCTTTGGATAGATACTGCATGTTCACTACTGAATATCTACCTTTAGAATAATGACATTTCATGTTTTTAATGTAAAAGTATTGTGATACTTATAATTAGTATGTTTTTGTTTCGCCTTTCTTTGAATCATGTATTCATGTCTTGTTATTTAAATGCAGCTTTAGATCTTTGTGAAATTACTTCATCAGATAGAAAGTTTGTCCTCGTGCAGTAATGCGACAGGTTCTGATGTTACATCGCCTTTGAAGATGATAACATAGTAAGGTCGTCTTGAATTTCAGACTACTCGTACTGCACAGTACTGTACAGTAACAGTACTAGGTAGTTAATTTACAGTACCTCGACATCTTCTTCATCAACTTCATCATCTGCATCGTCCAACTCGTCAGTTATCTCCTCTCTATCTATGACTGCTGAATCATTAATCATATTATCTAGAGATAAAATGTTGGTATCATAATTTAGTACGTGAGTTTCACCTCCCACATGAACAACATTTCCCTCCACCACAGGAGAAGAGTGATCCGATACACCGTTGTCCGCCATGTTTGTTTCCTTTCGCCTAGAAACAAATAGTACCGCAGCAAAAAAATGTTCGCGGTGATACGCTAGATATAATTTTCCCAATCACCATCTATAATGATAAAATTTAATAAAATAAATACTGTGACTATGCTTACTAATATTATCATCTCATTACAACACATTCAATATATTTTATATCAATTGATTTTTAATACTGTGATACCCTCGTACGACATATTATGCATGTAGATATCTTAAGGATCCTTTGTCGTCATATATTTATGTGTTACTAAGATATCTAGATTCATAATCTGAAGTTACTAACTAAATAAATGCCATTAAAGTTCGGAATATCGTTTTCGGATTGTTTACTTAATAGTTAGAGAAGTATGTAGATCTACAGAGACATGTAAAAAGCATTTTGACATTTCATGACTCATTGATTATGCAGAGACCTATATAGTATATAGGTCTCTGGATTATGATAGTATTTGTGTAATTGTTCGTAGCCTATTTCAAGACATATAATGCACTTTATATATTAAATATATTAAACTTTAGTAATATCTTAATCCCTGATTTCAGCACCGGCATTATCAACGGCACAGGGACTTGAACGAATTTTCAACCCACGGATCATATAAATTATCAGGGACATACATCTATGTTTATGTATGTCTCTGCCATGATAATAGAATAAATATATAATATGAACCATGGGTAACAATGTAAAGATGTACTCTTTTAAATCCCATTGAATACTGATTTTTGTAAGAATGTCCCTGGAGCAGGTCCGTGATCTTGTATTATGAATGCCGGAAATGAACAATTCATAGCTTAAAGTCATTTCGTAAGGTATATGACTATAGAATACTCAATGTTTCCGTACGGCTTTAAGGAAATTTTTATTTTTAATTATATTTTATTATCATGTACAAAACGATATTTTTATTTAACATTTTTCGAGAAGAAAAAAGAGTAACAAGCATCCTTAAATTTTGAATTGGTACATGCGCAGATATAATCGAAGGAGAGATCCAACATGGCGGCGTCGTTAATTTCTCGGCAAATACTATGCGACCGGGTTTTGTGCTCCAAGTTAGCACTATGCAAAAGGACACTATCTTTATCAAGCATCCTTTTCCAAAAGCCACCAGCACCAGGCCAGAAAAAGGTATATATACGGGAAAAACCTCACTTAAATATTGGTACCATCGGGCACGTGGACCATGGAAAGACGACATTGACAGCCGCAATCACCAAAGTCCTTTCACAAAAGAAGGCTGCAAAGTTCCTCAAATATGATGACATAGACCGAGCACCTGAAGAAAAGAAGCGCGGCATTACGATCAACACAGCTACTGTGGAATACAATACAGAAAAACGTCATTATGGACATATAGATTGCCCGGGACACGCTGATTACATAAAAAACATGATCACAGGTAGGGGTCACGTCACCTATTTTGACGGATCATAGAATCGTAGTTTTCTGTGAATTGTCATTTATGAAATCATGTCAATGTATACGCAACTCTAATTTTTATAAAGCAGAAACGGTTATTTTACCACTGATAAAAAATAACGAAGAAATTTTATCATTGAACTATTGTCGGTATATATATACCGTATATTATATATAATTCTACCATGTTTGCTATGCAACACCAGTTTTGATTGGTTTAAAACCATGTGTTATTTGCCAGTAATCACTCTCGTGTCAATAATACACGCTCGTGAGCCACGGCTGTTACAATTCCCCCCTTCAAAATCGCGCATTTGTAAACGAACATGCATGAACAATTTCCATGACGAAAATGTTGCAATGGGAATATTTGAGCATGATACAACATCCAGGACCAGAGGTCACTCACAGAAACTAAAGAAAAAACAATGCAAATTAGACATACGTAAATACTCCTTTCGATTTAGAATTATCAATGTATGGAAGTAACAGTCTATCTGAAGATATTATAAACTCTGCAACAATAAGGGACTTTGAGATAGGCTTGGATAACCATTGGGCAAATCTGGAACTTAAATATAATCATTTAGCTAGTTACAGACTGGAACCCCGAAGTACTAACTAATGTTTAATTATGTATTATTATAAGATTCAAGATATGGATATATAGAGGCATACCAATGCCTGCGTCCATTAATTATCCTATTAAATCCTATTAAATGGCGGTGCCGAAACGTTTGAATGTCGGAGACCGTGTATTTTACAATGGAGAAAGCTCTTTGCCAGATTGTTAATTTCTATCAACCCAGAACAGACTTTGCTAAACAATATGTTGTAAGGTCAATTTCCACAGGCAACCTTTGGAGAGCATTTCTACATGAATTGCTGGCCGACATCCCCGAAAGTTTTCGTAACGTTGCCGTCAACTGGCTTGGAATTGACGTCAGCTTTTGAATATTCATTAGCACATGTGCCTTATCGTTTCTTGTTAATTGTAACAGCCATGTAGCGACACATTTCCCGGGGTTTCTTTGATGTTTTTCTATTAGGAAGAGGTAGATCTCATAACTAAACAGTACATGGTAGAATAGAAATAATCAACTTTGACTCGTATATTGTTACAGGATATACAACTCGGACTCGGATATTTTGCAATTTTAATTAATAACGAAGGCCGCAGTGTTTTTGTTCCCATTATTTTTCAACCTCCCATGGCTTTTGAATTGGGAAAATTCATCGACATTTTGAGAAATTTGGGAAAATACCAAATAGCAAAACAAACAGTACTGATTTTGTCAAATAAATTTATTAATACATAGTTCACCATGTTTTCAGCATTATTAAAGTAAACTTCACTTGCTACAAAAAGAACACATTATAAGCGGTCTAAAATCATAATGTGCCCATAATATGCCATCATGGTGAGATATGACTTGTTGCTAGTAAAGTTTTGAATTCGTTGTTTTAATCCCTTGAAAAGATCAACAAGTTCCTCTAAATCAGTCAACAAAAGCTCCTTATTAAGGTGGCAAATCCTGGTTAGAACGAGTATTCATACCCTGCATGCACTGCACTCTGACAGGGTATAGAAATCCCTCCTACTCAGGCTACAGCCGATAGTGTAGCAAGCCCCGCACCGGGCAGTTGTATGTACACATATTTTTGAGAAGAATTTACATATCAATATATGATTTTGATAATTACTATCAGTATCCTAATTAATGTAACACTAAATTCTAACAAGACCTTCGTGTCTTTTTCAGTCGTTTGTGTAGTATTTGGTTTTACGATGTCTGCATCATTTTAGCGCTTGAAATCATGATCACTGACATCTATATTACAAAGCCTTTTAATGATCAAGATTGAAAAGAACAAAGATTGCATGCCTCTAGGCCTACAGGATGTTACATGTTTGAAGTGATAACTTTCATATTAGTTAGGTTTGGAAAATACTTTATTGCTTCGGAAATCGCGATGTTATTATTTACAAAATGTCAGAAAGTAGGTAAAAGAAACTATTATTTTTTCAACTTTATTAATTGGGAAACTACATTGAAATTTTGGGGGAAAATAACATTTTTGGCAATGGGGAAACAGCCGATATTCCGCCGTAAAACAGGCCAAACAAAAGCACTGAGAACGAATATTCATACCCTGCCTACACTGCTCTCCAGCAGGGTATGAAGAATCGGGTATGAGGTCCCTCCCATTGCCAATAGTGAGGAAGCCCTGATTATGATTTCTCAGATAAAAAACACATAAATTGATGATTCTGGTATCTATGTTATCAATATTCAATTCACAAACCTGTAAATTATTCCATTTCTTGGACAATAAACGGTTAAATCCAAAACGAAATCAGTTCAAACATACTGCCATCTTTGATACAAGTGTAAAGGTCAATTTCCCTATAAGAAAATCAAAATGAACCGATGCTAATTTTAATGGGATTTCCCGCGAGATTTCAACAGATAAAACAGATTCAGAGTTATATACCTCGGTGAGCAAGGTCAAACATTCTGAAATTGAATAATTACACAAAGTAAGATGCACTTTCTTCACAACCCTTACAAAAAACTGGTTATATATCTCTGATATTAAAATTTTTTGTTATCGTAGTAGCTTCATCCACATATGATACCAGGGATACAATATTCGGATTAGCATCCTCGTAAGAGTTCTCCTAGAAGTATCATGGTGGATTACGGAGACAACTGCGAGTAGTATGAAAAGTTATGACCTAGAATAATTCAAAAATAAAATGATATTAGCATTATTTCAATTTAAGGGTGTATTGAGAGAATCCATATACGATAATTACGACCAATCAAAAAGTTACTATCATATTATAGTCAACAGAGCGATATTTTCAACCAGAAGTTAGTCTGTCCGTTGTGATTGTAAGACGACTAATTGTAAGTGAAGATATTATAGAGCAAAAGAGAAAAGGTGATCAAGCATATACGAGAAAAAAATGATGAAGTAAAAGAAATTCTATTATTTAATATTAGAATAAACTTCGTCCAAATAACTACGATGTATCTTGTAAGCGGCGGTAAATTTCTACTTTCACTTTAGACTCTTTAGAAATAACGGTAAACTAAAATCAGGAAATTATAGCATGTTAACATTTTCTTGAATTAATTAAAAGAAATGGTAAACGAATTAGGGTCGATCATGATTCGCAAGTTTCTGATCAAACATTTGTTCTGTTGCTCTCGTAAACAAACGGTCCCCGCGTGTTGTAGAAATGTAATCACTTGGCTATCACATGACCCGCAGTTAATGCAGAGTCGGCATTTCAGATACGAAAATAACACAATATAAACTAAACTTTTGCAACCATTATTCACATGAGCAGATATTTTTATGTGTCCTTTATTTATTTATGAAAAATAAACATTTTGTATAGAAATCCGTCAATCCAACAAGGAATTTGCGACATCTGCATTTACAACGAACCATTTCCGGCGTCCCGCCAAACTTCATCAAATAAAATCAACCGAAAGCTAATTTTGATCACTGGAAAATCACTGGAAAGTGATCTCATGATCATTTACTTAAAAGTTGCTTGGTTTACACCAGAAGGATTTCGTGTTGTCATGTGAAGAAAATTTCAAAGATATATAGATCGATTGCCAATTGCACACGTGCTCATGGGATAACTTTACGACAAACGTGAGGCTCTATTCGGTCTTGTCAAAAGTTGTTTACATAAGTAAAACAACTATTGGAATGTGTGAATTTAACATTTCCATGTATGTGACGGTAGGCTAATTATGCATTGCTAAAATTACGTTAGAAATTTTAATTATGCTAAATATTTCTCCAAAGATACACGACGTATGCTTTTTGTAGAATTTTCGAGGTTCATTGTTTTGCAGCAATATTGTCATTGGAAGGGAATTGCAGCTCTGACAACGACCATCTGTCGGTCGTCCAGAGCTACGTTATCGCAGAGCTCTATTGTAGGGCCCGAGCGCTATACTATACATGAAAACATCGAATTCTCTGACACCATTTATTTGGTGTTGATAAGATTTTGGTGTGTGTAAAATAACATTGGACGTGACATAAAACCTTTGTTACATATATGGATAATTGAGGTATATTTAACCTAAAATACTCATTTAGTCCCACATGCATGGTTTATTAGGTCCGTATAGCCCGTTCCTTTATTCTGGTCAATATTTTTCAAACATTTTGGAGACCATAACTGATAAAAACTAAAACTAAGTGACAGAGAAAAGTTTTACCAGTCTGATACGATGGTCCAATGTCTTCAGCATATATATATATATACATTGTATATATATATACGTAGTATTGATTATAAAAAATGACTTTATAACATATTAGGACTTTTTCTGAGTGCTTTTTGGGGGCCATTAATGGGCCCCATTCCCAATTGGAATTATTTCATTTTAAAGCCAAATTCCCAAAATTTGCAGTTTACTCCTGAAAAATTCTTTCCCAATTCACCAATTTTCTTTCCAAAATGAGACAAAAGGCCCCATCCCAAACCAGTGAGAAAAAGCCCTGCATATACTTAACAATTTAATTTGTATAGTCTCTATTAAACTTAAA
The DNA here is from genome assembly GCF_902652985.1 of Pecten maximus. Taxonomy (NCBI): domain Eukaryota; kingdom Metazoa; phylum Mollusca; class Bivalvia; order Pectinida; family Pectinidae; genus Pecten; species Pecten maximus. Next base: position 33,164,693 of record NC_047021.1, read on the forward strand.
AAATTAATTGGATTTTGGTATTGAACTTAAAAAATTATTGGATTTTGGCATATTATAAATCTATTTGATTATAAGCATCTTGTTCAGTTACTGATGCCAATGGAGTAGAAGTCAGCATTATGGTCAGGTATCTGACGGTGTGAATCATGTCCAGTCAGTGTCCTATAAGTTTAAGATGTGTATATACATGCATGTATATGTGGGTATATAGAGATGGGATTAATTTTTGGTACTATTTTCCAGGAACTGCCCAGATGGACAGCTGTATTTTGGTGGTAGCAGCTACAGATGGAACTATGCCACAGACGAGGGAACATCTTCTGCTTGCTAAACAGATCGGTATCGAAAGACTAGTTGTCTTTATAAACAAGGCAGATGCAGCTGATGCTGAAATGATTGAGTTGGTGGAAATGGAAATAAGAGAAACACTCTCTGAGTTTGGATTTGATGGGGATAATACACCCATTGTTGTCGGGTCTGCTTTACAGGCTCTTGAAGGGGTTAATGAAGAACTCGGGGCTAAGAAAGTCAGAGAACTGCTTGATGCTGTTGATAGTTATATTCCTGATATGGTTCGAGACCTTGACAAAGATTTCCTTATGCCTGTTGAGTCTGTTTTTACCATTTCTGGACGTGGAACAGTCGTGTCTGGTCAAGTCATGCGTGGTGTTGTGCAGAAAGGAGACGAAGTTGAGCTTAAAGGCCATGGTATCACCATAAAGACACTGCTTACTGGTATTGAAATGTTCAATAAAAGTCTAGATAGAGCAGAGGCTGGAGACCAGCTTGGAGCACTTTTGCGTGGTCTGAAGAAGACTGATGCCAGGAAAGGAATGACTCTCTCCAAACCAGGAACCATTGTTTCAGCAAATAATATTACTGCAAAAGTTTACCTGTTAAGTCCTGAAGAAGGTGGAAAGAAGGCACCCTTTGTACATGGCAGTCAAGCTCAGATCTACAGTACAACATGGAGATGTCCAGTGTTCTTTCAATTGAATGAAAACAAGCCCATGTTGATGCCAGGAGAAGATGCTTCAGTTGATATTTATCTTCTGAAGAACATGTGTATGGATGTTGGACAGCGTTTCACCATCCGCGATTCCAACCTCACAACAGGGTACGGTGTGGTCACCGCTATTAATCCAGACGTAGACATGAAATCTTATCAGGGAGATAGGAGGAAGGTGAAATCAGCCAAGAAAAAGGAATTGAAAAAGGCTGAACAAGGTCTATAACCACGCGAAATGGAAAAGACTTAAGCATTATCAGAATTGATCATATCTGTTTCCACAGAGTTTTGTGAATGGTCCAGTTCCAAGGGAGAGAAAGTATTTCAACTTGTACAGTTGAATCTTTATGAGGTTTTTTGGTTTAGTTGTCATGTATATTATATACACTGAAGGTTAATTGAACACAATTTGCATGCACTACTGCTTTGGTTTCAGAAATTACTGTAGTATATATATTGTTTATGTGCATCGGATAACCCCACATATGTTCATTGTACATGTGCTAACCTTGTGCTACAAAGTATACTTTATATATATATAGACTTGGTAATGAGAAACCAAGTGATTAATTACAGATCAAAGGAGGGACGGCCCGGACAGATAGATTTAATCACCTGGAGATGATCAATGGTTTGAGAAAAGTCTTAATCGCAAAATTAGTTTATATGTTTGAGATATTCATTTGTAAATATCAAAGACGATTTTGAAAGCTCCTGTTTCTGATCAAATAAGATGCCATTTTTTGCCATGTTGCATTATCAAAGCAGATGAAGTATATGTAGAAGCCCTCATGATCAGAAGACAGTGTTTGTATAACTGTGTAAGAGTATTCACAATTTTAGAAATCAAAATGGCCGGAATAGCTGTTTTCCACATTTTCAATGGTGATGCAAATTTAATATTTACTTGATAAACTATAGCCATATCGATATGGTTTTCATTTTTTAGATATTCTTGAGAATGGTTCACAGGAGCTTTCCAAATTTCTGTCTGTCATGATGTTTTCTGTACTGAGTGATAATTAAAAGAGTAAAGACAAGAAAATGTTTTTGTACTTTTTTTTCAATCCATCCAAATGTACAAATTTTATGAGAAAAGATCATTTGAAAGTTTAAAAACAAAACTTCAACTAAAAACCATTGAAACCAGGGCAAAATATGAAATAGACTGGGAACCATGGTCTTCTCTGTCGATCAACATAATTTATGTCTTGTTTAATTTCCTTAAAACAGAACCAATAGTTGTGACATTGAAACTGCAAGAAATACCATTGAGCAAAACAAAAATTGAATAGCATAAACTTTAATTTATGCCCAATCCCATCATGATGGCCATAATAAAACAGTAAATTAGGTTACTCTGCATTATTTTGGTTTTGAACCAGTTTAAAGGACAACACTGTGTATGTACATTACATAATCAGCTTTAAGTCCTGAAATAAATCACAGAAATGACTATATTCGGTTAAATAAGTCAGATCTGGACCTCTTTTGGCAGAAATCTTACAAAATTGTAATTCTACTGAATGACAGATAGTTATAAATTGTGTGTTGCATTCTTGGAAGGGATGCTGTCCAATTACCAATTGCAAATAAATGACACTTACATACCTACAATGTACTTAGAATAATTGAATAACAAAGAGGTTGGTATTGCTGGTTGTTGGTCATCAACATTTGGAAATACAGGCAAACCTATAGATTCCAGAGAAGTAATTCCATACTAAGAAAAGTTCCACTACCAATATTAAAAATTTGCGTGGACTTTAAATTTGATTGAAATACAATTTTCGAAAGGATACAAAGTTATTGAGCTTGAGGTAGAAAATTTAGAAGTACACAAGTCGGACGTATTTGATGCTTGTTAATATGATTAGTGGTAACTTCTCTTAGGGTTACTTAGGGGTCGCGGTGGCCGAGTAGTTATTAAAGGTGTACTGACACTTAATCACTAGCCCTCCACCTCTGGATTGCAAGTTCGAAACCCACAAACTGTCCACTAGTACTGCCTAAGACCCGTAATGTGTCCTCTAGTATAAACTAAGACCCGTAATGTGTCCTCTAGTATAAACTTAGACCTGTAACGTGTCCTCTAGTACTGACTAAGACCCGTAAAGTGTTCACTAGTATTGACTAAGACCCGTAAAGTGTTCACTAGTATTGACTAAGAACCATAACGTGTCCACCAGTATTGACTAAGACCCGTAACGTGTCCACTAGTATTGACTAACACCCGTAATGTGTCGTCTAGTATTGACTAAGACCCGTAACGTATCCTCTAGTATTAACTAAGACCTGTAACGTGTCCTCTAGTGTTGACTAAGACCTGTAACGTATCCTCTAGTACTGACTAAGACCCGAACGTGTCCACTAGTACTGACTAAGACCCGAACGTGTCCACTAGTACTGACTAAGACCCGTAACGTTTCCACTAGTACTGATTAACACCCGTAACGTGTCCACTAGTACTGACTAAGACCCGTAACGTGTCCACTAGTACTGACTAAGACCCGTAACATGTCCACTAGTACTGACTAAGACCCGTAACATGTCCACTAGTACTGACTAAGGCCCGTAACGTGTTCACTAGTATTGACTAAGACCCAAAACATGTCCACCAGTATTGCCTAAGACCCGTAACATGTCCACTAGTATTGACTAAGACCCGTAACATGTCCACTAGTATTGACTAAGACCCATAACGTGTCCACTAATACTGACTAAGACCCGTAACGTGTCCACTAGTATTGACTAAGACCCGTAACGTATCCTCTATTACTGGCTTAGACCCTTAACGTGTCCTCTAGTATTGACTAACACCCGTAACGTGTCCACTAGTATTGACTAAGACCCGTAACATGTCCACTAGTATTGACTAAGGACCGTAACTTGTCATCTAGTATTGACTAAGACCCGTAACGTGTCCACTAGTACTGACTAAGACCCGTAACGTGTCCTCTATTACTGACTAAGACCCGTAACATGTCCACTAGTACTGACTAAGACCCGTAACGTGTCCACAAGTATAAACTAAGACCCGTTGCATGTCCTCTAGTATTGACTAAGACCCGTAATGTGTCCACTAGTACTGACTAAGACCCGTAACGTGTCCACTAGTATTGACTAAGACCCAAAACATGTCCACCAGTATTGCCTAATACCCGTTACATGTCCACTAGTATTGACTAAGGACCGTAACTTGTCATCTATTATTGACTAAGACCCGTAACGTGTCCACTAGTACTGACTAAGACCCGTAACGTGTCCACTAGTACTGACTAAGACCCGTAACGTGTCCACTAGTACTGACTAAGACCCGTAACGTGTCCTCTAGTACTGACTAAGACCCGTAACGTGTCCTCTATTACTGACTAAGACCCGTAACATGTCCACTAGTACTGACTAAGACCCGTAACGTGTCCTCTAGTACTGACTAAGACCCGTAACGTGTCCTCTATTACTGACTAAGACCCGTAACGTGTCCACTAGTACTGACTAAGACCCGTAACGTGTCCACTAGTACTGACTAAGACCCGTAACGTGTCCACAAGTATGAACTAAGACCCGTTACATGTCCTCTAGTATTGACTAAGACCCGTAATGTGTCCACTAGTACTGACTAAGACCCGTAATGTGTCCACTAGTATTGACTTAGACCCGTAACGTGTCCACTAGTGTTGACTAAGACCCGTAATGTGTCCACTAGTACTGACTAAGACCCGTAACGTGTCCTCTAGTGTTGACTAAGACCCGTAATGTGTCCACTAGTATTGAATAAGACCCGTAACGTGTCCACTAGTATTGACTAAGACCCGTAACGTGTCCACTAGTATTGACTAAGACCCGAAACGTGTCCACTAGTATTGACTAAGACCCGTAACGTGTCCACTAGTATTGACTAAGACCCGTAACGTGTCCACTAGTATTGACTAAGACCCGTAACGTGTCCACTAGTAATGACTAAGACCCGTAACGTGTCCACTAGTATTGACTAAGACCCGTAACGTGTCCTCTAGTATTGACTAAGACCCGTAACGTGTCCACTAGTATTGACTAAGACCCGTAACGTGTCCACTAGTATTGACTAAGACCCGTAACGTGTCCACTAGTATTGACTAAGACCCGTAACGTGTCCACTAGTATTGACTAAGACCCGTAACGTGTCCACTAGTAATGACTAAGACCCGTAACGTGTCCACTAGTATTGACTAAGACCCGTAACGTGTCCACTAGTAATGACTAAGACCCGTAACGTGTCCACTAGTATTGACTAAGACCCGTAACATGTCCTCTAGTATTGACTAAGACCCGTAATATGTCCACTAGTACTGACTAAGACCCGTAACGTGTCCACTAGTATTGACTAAGACCCAAAACATGTCCACCAGTATTGCCTAATACCCGTAACATGTCCACTAGTATTGACTAAGGACCGTAACTTGTCATCTATTATTTACTAAGACCCGTAACGTGTCCACTAGTACTGACTAAGACCCGTAACGTGTCCTCTATTACTGACTAAGACCCGTAACATGTCCACTAGTACTGACTAAGACCCGTAACGTGTCCACAAGTATGAACTAAGACCCGTTACATGTCCTCTAGTATTGACTAAGACCCGTAATGTGTCCACTAGTACTGACTAAGACCCGTAATGTGTCCACTAGTATTGACTAAGACCCGTAATGTGTCCACTAGTATTGACTAAGACCCGTAACGTATCCTCTATTACTGGCTTAGACCCTTAACGTGTCCTCTAGTATTGACTAAGACCCGTAACGTGTCCACTAGTATTGACTAAGACCCGTAACATGTCCACTAGTATTGACTAAGACCCGTAACGTGTCCACTAGTATTGACTAAGACCCGTAACGTGTCCACTAGTATTGACTAAGACCCGTAACGTGTCCTCTAGTATTGACTAAGACCCGTAACGTGTCCACTAGTATTGACTAAGACCCGTAACGTGTCCACTAGTATTAACTAAGACCCGTAACGTGTCCTCTAGTATTGACTAAGACCCGTAACGTGTCCACTAGTATTGACTAAGACCCGTAACGTGTCCACTAGTATTGACTAAGACCCGTAACGTGTCCACTAGTAATGACTAAGACCCGTAACGTGTCCTCTAGTATTGACTAAGACCCGTAACGTGTCCACTAGTATTGACTAAGACCCGTAACGTGTCCACTAGTATTGACTAAGACCCGTAACGTGTCCTCTAGTATTGACTAAGACCCGTAACGTGTCCTCTAGTATTGACTAAGACCCGTAACGTGTCCACTAGTATTGACTAAGACCCGAAACATGTCCACTAGTATTGACTTAATTGACTAAGACTCGTATGTTGTCCCACAATATGAACTAAAACCAATGTGACATGCAGGTTGACGGCAAACCGCGGGGACTCCCAAGTCATGATTAAAGTAAACACAATGAGGATGGTCGGGAATGTGGACTATCTCGACCTTGGATTGTATATACTTGATAAGTTAAACTACACAGTGTTGTATCCTTGTTAACACTAGATAATTTCTGTTCTAATCTCGGATGATAAACTATTGTCGCTTTACATTGTAGTAAAGCTAGTCATCACGACGTCTCGTTTTATTCCAAAATGGCGATGCACAGCGTGACAAAAGTATTTCTTGTGTGTCTCGTATTTACTGTTTTTTACCCAGAATCCAGTATTGCGTGCTTGGATGGAATGAATATTTTAAAATGTGTTGAATTTTATCAAGGTAAAGCGTTTCTACAATTTGTGAATAGTACTGGACTATGGGGTACACTCCTTCAAAGTAAAGGTAAGTAATACATTATATTTTCTATTTTGTCAAAAGTATACTGTTAATTTTACGCGACAACTTTACTCGACATAGAATACCTAATACATCAATATTTATTTTTAGCCCACCATCATCAGATGGTGGGCTATTCAAATCGCCCTGCGTCCGTGGTCCGTCGTCCGTCCCTCCGTCCGTCCGTCCCTCCGTCCGTCCGTCCGTCCGTCCGTAAACAATTCTTGTTATCGCTAATCCTCAGAAAGTACTGAAGGGATCTTTCTCAAATTGCATATTTAGGTTCCCCTTGGTGCCTAGTTATGCATATTGCATTTTGAGACCAATCGGAAAACAACATGGCCGACAGGCAGCCATCTTGGATTTTGACAATTGAAGTTTGTTATCGCTATTTCTCAGAAAGTACTGAAGGGATCTTTCTCAAATTGCATATGTAGGTTCCCCTTGGTGCCTAGTTATGCATATTGCATTTTGAGACCAATCGGAAAACAACATGGCCGACAGGCAGCCATCTTGGATTTTGACAATTGAAGTTTGTTATCGCTATTTCTCAGAAAGTACAGAAGGGATCTTTCTCAAATTTCATATGTAGGTTCCCCTTGGTGCCTAGTTATGCATATTGTATTTTGAGACCAATCGGAAAACAACATGGCCAACAGGCAGCCATCTTGGATTTTGACAATTGAAGTTTGTTATCGCTATTTCTCAGAAAGCAATGAAGAGATCTTTCTCAAATTTCATATGTAGGTTCCCCTCGGTGCCTAGTTATGCATATCGCATTTTGAGACCAATCGGAAAACAACATGGCCGACAGGCAGCCATCTTGGATTTTGACAATTGAAGTTTGTTATCGCTATTTCTCATAAAGTACTGAAGGGATCTTTCTCAAATTTCATATGTAGGTTCCCTTTGGTGCCTAGTTATGCATATTGCATTTTGAGAACAATCGGAAAACAACATGGCCGACAGGCAGCTATCTTAGATTTATCGCTATTACGGAGATGGTACTGAAAGGATCTTTCTCAAATTTCATTTGTAGGTTCTCCTTGGTGCCTAGTTATGCATATTGCATTTTGAGACGAATCGGAAAACAACATGGCCAGCATGCAGCCATCTTGGATATTGACAATTGAAGTTTGTTACCGCTATTTCTCAGAAAGTATTGAAGGGATCTTTCTCAAATTTCCTATATAGGTTCCCCTTGGTGCCTAGTTATGCATATTGCATTTTGGGACCGATCAGAAAACAACATGGCCGACAGGCAGCCATCTTGGATTTTGACAATTTGAGTTTGTTATCGCTATTTCTGAGGAAGTACTGAAGGGATCTTTCTCAAATTTCATATGAAGGTTCCCTTTGGTGCCTAGTTATGCATATTGCATTTTGAGAACAATCGGAAAACAACATGGCCGACAGGCAGCTATCTTAGATTTTGACAATTGAAGTTTGTTATCGCTATTACGGAGATGGTACTGAAAGGATCTTTCTCAAATTTCATTTGTAGGTTCTCCTTGGTGCCTAGTTATGCATATTGCATTTTGAGACGAATCGGAAAACAACATGGCCGACAGGCAGCCATCTTGGATTTTGACAATTTGAGTTTGTTATCGCTATTTCTGAGGAAGTACTGAAGGGATCTTTCTCAAATTTCATATGCAGGTTCCTCTTTGTTCCTGGTTATGCATATTGCATTTTGAGACTAATTAGAAAACAACATGGCCGACAGGCAGCCATCTTGGATTCTGACAATTAAAGTTTGTTATCGCTATTTCTGTGAAAGTAATGAAGGGATCTTTCTGAAATTTCATATGCAGGTTCCCCTCAGTGCCTAGTTATGCATATTGCATTTTGAGACCAATCGGAAAACAACATGGCCGACAGGCAGCCATCTTGGATTTTGACCATTGGAGTTTGTTATCGCTATTTCTGAGGAAGTACTGAAGGGATCTTTCTCAAATTTCATATGTAGGTTCCCTTGGTGCCTAGTTATGCATATTGCATTTTGGGACCAATCGGAAAACAACATGGCCGACAGGCAGCCATCTTGGATTTTGACAATTCTGAGTTTGTTATCGCTATTTCTGAGGAAGTACTGAAGCGATCTTTCTTAAATTTCATATGCAGGTTCCTGTTTGTTCCTGGTTATGCATATTGCATTTTGAGACTAATTAGAAAACAACATGGCCGACAGGCAGCCATCTTGGATTCTGACATTTAAAGTTTGTTATCGCTATTTCTGTGAAAGTAATGAAAGGATCTTTCTGAAATTTCATATGCAGGTTCCCCTCAGTGCCTAGTTATGCATATTGCATTTTGAGACCAATCGGAAAACAACATGGCCGACAGGCAGCCATCTTGGATTTTGACAATTGAAATTTGTTATCGCTTTTTCTGTGAAAGAACTGAAGGGATCTTTCTCAAATTTCATATGGAGGTTCCCCTTGGTGCCTACTTATGCATATTGCATTTTGAGACCAATCGGAAAATAAAATTGCTGACAGGCAGCCATCTTGGATTTTGACAATTAAAATTTGTTATCGCTATTTCTCAGAAAGTAATGAAGGGATCTTTCTGAAATTACATATGCAGGTTCCCCTCAGTGCCTAGTTATGCATATTGCATTTTGAGACTAATCAGAAAACAACATGGCTGACAGGCAGCCATCTTGGATTTTGACAATTGAAGTTTGTTATCGCTATTTCTGTGAAAGTACTGAAGGGATCTTTTTCAAATTTCATATGTAGGTTCCCCTCAGTGCCTAGCTTTGCATACTGGGACCAATACGAAAACAACATGGCCGACAGACAGCCATTATAGCTAAATCTTAAATTCTATATATAGGTTCCCCTTGTTTGAATAGTACTCGAGGGCTGTTTCTGAATTTACACAGATAAGTAAGACTTAGAGGAAGGGAAAAGTAGGGAAAAGATCAATCTGACATGGAACCTATAAAGATCATTCAATGGTGGGCGCCAAGATCCCTCTGGGATCTCTTGTTATCTAATACTATGATGTCGTGTGCCAAAGGAACGGAAAAACACAATTTGTCACGGTACCACGCCATCACAGTAGACTAACCAGTCCATAAACACTTAAAGCTAAATGTCAAGCGAGAGAGACAAGAACTTTATCAAATCTATAAAATTTACCCGCAGTGAGGTGCTTTGTCAAGTGAGGTTTTAGGGGAAAGGAAGTGTGGTACAGAGAACATATCAAAAGCCCCAAGCAGCGAACAGGAAAATACATCAAAATCCGCAGGGGGTACCACATTAGTAGCCTCTTTTGAAAGATAATGCAGTGAGTGTCGGAAAATGTATTTTTCTATTTCTCGACTATCTGGCTGTCAAAGTACAGAGTTAACGGAAATATTTTTGTTAAATGGACAATGTTACACACTGAAGCTGTGCATACATGTAACCCCGTTATCGGGATAGATAATATTTTGAAGTCTATTTAATCCTGCGATAAAAATAGTAACAGTTGGAGCGCATGTCTCCTACAGATATATCACACATAACGATCAAAATAAGTTTAACAATGTCATTTTGGTAAACTGGAATACTTCTCACCAACCAGAAGTTGAACGAAATTAAGAGGGTATATTTCGACCAGGTTCAGACTCGTTGGATTGCGACAGCACCACAATATTTACGTTTAGCTTAACAGAGTTGTTCTTGAAGTTTTTGAATTTTGAAGCATAGAACCAGGCAATGTTATAAGAAAGCTTCCTCGAAACTATACTGTAGATTCACAATCTTTCCTTCAATTTCTCCTGCAAAAGGTAGGGCTTCTAGCAATGTTGATTTCCCATAGGGGTCGGCCTCTGACGAAGATCATCTTATACAGTACCGTTCTCACAATAAGAGATAGGTGTGTAGGTGCGGCTGAGATGTTGTCTTTAAGAGAGAAATAAAAACCAAGAAATCTGCTAGAAACATACGACTTCCCAAGCACAATTGGTTGCTTGATGTTTTACAAGCAGATGGCAATAACTTAACTGGTGATCAAGAGATTGCCATGTGTGGGAAGTGTTTCAAGAATTATCAGAATGCCGCCACCTGAAGATGAAGACGTTGCTGTTGATGATGACGTGGCGAAACATCCCATTATTATCCATAGAAAATCTATATTATGGCCAGTCTGCCCACGCCAAATACAAAGTATGTGTGAATAGTTTCAATCAAAATTCAACCATTTTGCCTAAGCGCACAAAACACAAACTCATCTTTCATTACAAACTGAGTCTGATGTCCTTGGTCCTCACGTATTTGTCCCACAGGGAAAGATATTAACCCATACGTTTAAATGCGCACTGTTGAAAGAGAAATGTTGACTTCCCGGATACCTTCCAGATCAAAAGAACTCATCAATGATCTTTTGGAGATATTACGTATGCTATTAATGCAAGAGTTTGCCTTTACTCTGTGTTTCTCCTCTCTTGATGATGCAGATTGTAAACCTGAACAGCCTGGATAAGAGCACAGTTTCTAGAATTTTTTCATATTGTTTTCCCTCTATTGACACTGGTATTTATACCCGAAACCACGAGGATGCACTGCTGTTTTAAAGTGAAGACGGACACAACCTGGGAACAGTGTTCAACTTTTTTTAAACATGTCAGTTTCAAGTATACCGAAAACATTTCATTTCATAGTCTACGAAGCATGTTTGGCAAGCGAACGACTTCATACTTGCCGATACATATATCTTCATTCCTAAGAGTTCTGATCAGAAGCCTAAGAAAATCTATTGTGGCCAGAAGACTCGGAACTATTTTAATGTTATAATCATAACCCTGCCTAACGGTTACATTCTAGACTCGGTAGAATCCTTTACTGGTAGCGAAAATGATGCGGAGGTTTAGGGATGTTTTGCTAGATTTGGAATCACGTGGTTTGATAACAAAGATGCCGTCTTATTTAAAACCTTGGCAGACTCAATATGACGATCTACAAGCTAAATATTATATACCTATAACTAAATCCAGAGGGGTATTGGAGTCATATCACACACAATTCAAGCAATGACTGTTTTTCAAAACATAACTTGCCTTCAATTATTTCATTGATGTCATCGGGGTACTATTAGAATAGTAACAGACTGTCTCAATGGAACACCAGAGCGAGACGCAAATGATAGGGCACTGGTTGACAAAGTGAAAGCGTGCCTTAGTGTTTGCAACACCTCACCTCAGCGTATGAAAGATAAGCCAGATCTTACCAAAAGGGCCAAGTCACTATATGTCAAACTAAATGCGACTGCGGATAATTGTGACTTTCCAAATTTACATATGGAATACCTTCGGAAAATATCCTGTGGCACATACCAAATATTACTGGCAGCTGGCTACATTAGTGAGCACGTCAGTGATGATGGTGACTATGAGATCAGGATCTATCGGTACTCACTGGACATTGTACGATGTCATATCTACTTGAGGCATATGAGCAGTTTAAAGTACAATTTACAATGTTTGGATAATTCCATAAAGGATTTTTATTGCTAGTGTCCTTCTGGACGGATAACCCTGGGGCATGTGCCAACGTAGCCTGAATTCAGTTGCATTTTGAATACAGTAACCCTTTGAATGCAAAAGTCAAAAGGTTTAAGATAAACCTCAAGTTTTGTAGATTTTGCTACCAACCGTCATCTTCTAGGTATTAGGTATGGTCGACTGGGAAAATAAGAACTACGATCCCAGATTTGGTTGTTTAATGTTTAAACCAACATAAAATCATGTAGCGTTCTTGTCAGAAAATTGATCCAAAAGTTGCAAGAACATTTAATATTTGTGGTTATCAAGGAACATTAGTTGATTATTAGTGTAGGTGTCAGGCCCTGTGTACTAATGAAACCAAGTATAGACATTTTATTCAGTTTTCAATTTACAATGTTTCAATTCAAAACAGATTTTACCCTATGCTTCTACATGTATATCTACTATAAATTACACAGCAATTTTTGTTAATTTATCAAATCCTGTTTTGAGATGTTTTTCAGCACTTTCAGCAATTGATTGCAAGAGAAAGTTGTAATTTCGACCTTCAGAAAATTTCGCTGAATATAAAAAGAGCATGTTGTTACTCAAAATCCATCACATTTTTATCTCCCGTTCCTAATGTATTCAAAATTGTAACTTTTTGCTTTGCATATATATCTAACATGTTATTATCAGCATGTTTATGTTTAGTTTTCTATAAAAAATGAAGTATTGAAATTGTAGCATTTTCCCCAAAAGCCATACACTTTTTTCATTTTTGGCAAAAAAGGGGCGCTTTATTCTTGCGAATGTACATGTTTGGACTTCAATGCTTATTTGTAAACGTAGGACTTCGGAGACTACCAGTAGCACATCAAAGCTATTGTATTTGCTCCTAAGGCTATTTTAAAACCCCCTTTGAATATTTATTTTGATCCATTTTCTTTCAATGGCGTGTCCTTTATGACGAAACAGCGGTATCTACTATAAGTACCAAAGTAAACATATTTTCCCTTTTGTGCATTTCATCCTATACTATATTCACATTGAACCCTTCAATCATTGCCATGTTGTTTCAGACACAACGATATTGCTACCGAGTAGTGTCGCCTTTGGTCACCTGCCAGAGAAAGTGACGTCTGACAACAACACCATGAGAGAGATTCTGCTCTACCATATCTTACCTAAGTCAATCAACACTACTGCATTGGTCAACGAACAGTTGTTGCCGTCCAGCACACCTGGTAGACTGTCTGTCCGATTTAATAGATACTCTAAAGGAAACAAAACAGTGAGTCAATCACCAAGATTTGATTTGATTTCCGTTTTTAGTAATGTTTTATGCCACATGGTCTGCAAACAAATGACGCTATTGCGTGCTATAGACACATGTGCGAATAACGCCATATTATATTCTCTATATGTTATCCGCATGAGCTAGTTCCTTTGTTTTGTTCTTTAGAAACATGAATTTTTCGCATGCTTTGTCAACAATATCATGTCAAAAGCAATGCGCATGGTTAGCCATGACACATACCAACAATGAGTCAAGCTACTTCTGTTTAATTGCACCAGAGGTGTGGTTCATAGGCTTGTAAAATATCACTGGATTTACTATTTAGATGACCCTTTTCATAAGCGGCAATTTTACGATAACATTATTTTTACGTTCTCTTTCAGCACATAATTAAATAGGTATATGAGGGGAGGGGAGAGTGTCGGGGTTGATGGGGATGGGGTTGGGGGGTCATAATGATAACCTACGGTGACGTAAGATTTAAAACAAGAGATATAAACCATTGCAGGTGATAACGTCATCAGGGGGAGTAATCCTACGGAGTAACGAGAACGCTACGAATGGCGTAATCAACCTAGTAGACCGTGTCATGTACCCGCCACCTACCGGCAGTCTGTACGAATACGTAGCTAACACGGCGTCGTATCAAACTCTTCTGCTTTTGGCGGCGAAGGCTCGACTTCTCGACACCCTTAAAGGTAACGACGCCATGCATGAAATCGTCACTTCTCAAGTCGGCCAAATAAAGACAAAAAGTTAAATATCTTGACAAATTTAAGGCCTCAAAGTCATTTTTGATGCATTTTTATTTTTGGTGAGCAACAATTTTACTTACATATGTACAACAATAACCATATCAATTTTTAAATGTCATGTTGCACAGTGTTCATTTTAGACGCTGTTTTACTGTCATCGTGGTTATTTTCGCGATTTCGATATGTAACTATACGCGTTGGGATTATTTTCGCGATTGATCCACCTTCGTTTGTAGTTCGAGATTATGCAAATTGATATCAAAATAATACGCGTGGGGGGAATTTTCGCGATCAAAAGGACTCCGTGTAATTAGCGTAAATCAGCTATTTCTGTTCACATATTAACCTGGCTGTTTCGTTAAACGTATCAAAAGAATGAATTAATCATTTGTTTTCTTCAGAACACACGTTTTCTTTGTTTTTTACCGTAGACGTAAGATATTTGGCGTACTATACCTGAAAACTACAAAATGTTTTCATAGCTCAAGAAATATCTTACACGCCAGAACGGCGTAGATGATATGACCACTTAAGATGATGTTAACAGTAACTTAACTCCTATTTCAGAGGGTACCTACACACTGTTTGCCCCCAATGACGACGCATTTTCCAAGTTACCATCCGGTGCTGTAGCTAATTTACTCAAAGACATACCTAAGCTGAAGAGTAAGTCGGATAACCTGTTATCTTAACTTGATTGAGATACAACAAAGAATAGTTGTATCATTCAATCAACGATCGACCTGTTTCAGAAAATCTTTGTTGACTGCTGAAACACTGCTTACGGTACACGTGACACATGATCAATAAGGATGCATCAATCATATTGGTTAATCATTTTCCCTAAAACAATTACTGAAAACGTACACATTTTGGAGCACTCAAATTATAGTACATTTGCAAATTTTGATAGAACAACACAATGATAAATTAGTGCACCAATATTTTTCATTATAAATATTAGTAAATGTTATAAGCACAATACTGACCTTATGCAATGCGTCCAACTCGAAAAGCGTTAAATAAGATTTCTGCTAAATATAATAAATCAAATTTTAACCTTTGGTATCTATACATCATATTTTATATAAAGATCTTTTTATATTTGATCTCTATGGTTTCCCCGTCCTTACATATGTTTACCATTTCAGCGGTATTAGAAAATCACATTGTTCCGGCCACTCTCTACACTGCTGGACTTAAAGTGGTTGGAACAGGAAAGACATTGAGTGGGGTCGATTTTAACTCAAGTATGTATTAAAGAATTTTATTCCAATATATTATGGTCACCATCGTCGGATGCCCACAGATGATTGCACTACGCTACGTTAATATCAAATGGTTTAATCTGTTTCTCCCTAAACTGAAATTCCAGGTAAACATAGAAGTCTATTGTCTCTCTCATCCATTTATTTCAAAATCCAGGTTAATACAAGTAATACATGTAGATATGTGTAGCACTACAAACAGTTCACTTTAAAGTTATACCTTGAGATGTGAATATTTCAAACATTCTACACTTTTTGCACGAAGATAGTTCCATTAGTTTATAAACACTTTTAATTATTTATTTATCTTTCTTTCTCTCTATCAACTGATTTATTCAGAAATAGACACCTTGATTTACCTGTACATGTAACAGGTAACTTAAATGTTAAAACAACACTCCACCAATATTGTTTACCTATATTTATAAGTTTTTGGGACAACCAGGATATATAAGTTTTCGGAGAAACATGATGACACCAATTAAATGTATCGTGTAACGTAGTGCAATCAATCGTGGGTATCCGACGATGAGTTGTCACTAGATAACACCTTTCACATGCGTCACATCAAGTTGTTCTATGGCTTTTTTAAAAACAATCTTTTCTGTTACCTCCATATTCTGTTCGGTGATGACATACAAATCATACGCTGTGTGTCTTTTGTAAAATCCTTTAAGATTGCAGTTGGTAGCCATTGCTTGTTGACTCTAGTCCCCGATACTTGGCGTAACCTGGTTGTAACGTTTTAATTCGTTTAAATAATGACACGGTTCAGAATACATGTACTCGACGTACATTTTAAATCCACATTTCGTTCGCCTCCTAAATATCAACACCTTAGATCCTTAGCATCACTAGCGAATCCTAGAATGAAGAATCTGATTATGTTGCAGTGTAATTAATTATCGGACTCAAGATTGTATTGAAGTATCACATATCCTTAGAACAACCCTTCGATATGATTTATAGAATGGTCACGGGCTATTAGTTTTGTCTCGCAATATACTGTCCCGTTTAGCCGGTATTTCGTTATATGTGGAGTTTAGTGTAACACTGTGCATACACATCCTTCATTAAGCTATTGGCATTTAAATGCTTGGTATTGTTTTGTCAATGGATAATTATAATTATAACATTATCAATATAATCAAGTATGCACTATGTAATTTTAAAATGTGTTTAGGTATTTTCATGTATAAAAAGTACATGTAGTGAATTGAATGACTTTAATGATGACAAATTATTAGAAATGAAATAATTTAGATACATGTATCTAAATGACATTTCTCACACTTTTGTATTATATTTGTTGTAGATTCGACGACAGTGACATTTAAGACTGTCAAAGCAACCATCGTATCAGCAGATAGGTCTGCTACCAATGGCGTTATTCACGAAATCGACTCAGTTTTGATGTAGATCGTCAATGACGTCATTAAAGATGACGTAACACTGGAAATTGTACTTGAATATTCGCAGTAGATTATGTCCATATTCCACGATTATTTGTAAACATTTCAGTTTCATATCATTTAATACCTTCAGCGTGTTTATGTTGTAAATCATTAACGTTCCTCAAAGAAATTCCTTCACATAAAATATTCCACTGAAAAGCGTGTATTGATTTATAGGGGAAACCTGAGCAATGGAAGTTTCCTGAATGTAAGGGAAATTTAAGTTCAAGAATATCATTAAGGAATAATGATGAAACCGACATCTGGACTATTTATTATAAGAGTACTGATATATGCCCTATATATTGAATTTCATATCCTTCCTTTCTTATTACGTGAAAAACTATTTATTGCAATTTGCGATGTGCAGCGAAAATTTAAGATCTTGCAGTGAAAATAAGGTTTTTCGTTTTTTTACCAGTCAGAGCAAGCCTTTGTATTCACCTCATTAAAATTTGCCGATTTTTCCAATCGAAGCGAAGATACATAAATGGGTTATTTTGCTGTATTTCTGAAATATTCAGACTAGTTTATGACAAAATACTCACTTGACGTTTCATGCACAGATTCTCCGAAAACAGCAAATTAACATGGAGTAACGTCACAAGGAGACATCGTCATGAATTGTATTACTGATTTCCGCACATTTTGACACTATTGATTTTTCGCACTCGTGAAAATATCGATATTCTGTCATACTCGTGAAATGTATATGAAAATAAATGTTATATTCAACGGCAAACCATTTAATATCCACTATATATTGGTATTGACGTCATAAGAGATGACGTCGACAGAGTTCTTGTGATAATATAAGAATCATTTCTACATTTTGGTATACGATCATACCCATTAGCTTGACAGGAATGTTGGTATACAACAATACCTATTTGTTTGAGCGATGTTGGTGTGCTTTAGTGTATAATATATATTTCATTCAATAATAATGCCGATTGAACGCTGATGTTCATAATTACTGAATATTTCGAAATGTTAGCAATTTACATATAGATTTATGCAATAGAAGTAAGAATGTTTTAGATGTTCAACGTGTTGGAAAGAAATGTTTATGTCTACAATGCTTTTGTATATTTAATCCATGCTTGTGAAATAAATATAATTCATATTTCAGAGAATGTTAGTCGTATATAACGTTGTCATTATTATATGTACGTCACGTTTATGACGTCATTTATGTAGAAATGCAATAAATGTTAATTGATTACATAAATTTCAAAATTGAAAACTTATTTTTAGTAAGACTTATTGGAATAAATAAACCTTAAGTTAGTAAAATGGTCTGTGATATTTTAAAGAAAGTGATTATGAAGGAACTTTGAACGGTATAGACATTCAGCAAAATCTTTGCGTATCAGCATTTTATAGGAATTGATACAAATGTCCTGTGTCTTATAACGCATGTATAGATAGTTTAGACATTAAATCTTATTTCAATCATTTGCTATTTTCTTTACCATTTTGTTTGTTCTGTAAATTGTTAATGTACTAATTTTTACTTACTTTTAATATTTCGCCTCATCATCATTTGTTTCCAAATAAACACAATTATTTGCCATATCGATAGTATTTGCCATATCGACAGTATTTGCCATATCGATAGTATTTGCCATATCGACAGTATTTGCCATATCGATAGTATTTGCCATATCGACATTATTTACAATAGAAATGACATATAAACACTGTAATTAGCGTTATCATAATTTAGTTTAATAATTAATATGCGTCAGGTGCGAAAATAGGATAACCGCTAAACTATGTAGATTTCTACGGCAGCGTATTAGGGCCACTATCAAAAAAAATATTAAATCGTACGTACGATTTACTAATTCGTACGTACGAATTAGCAGAGACATATAAAGATTTTTCATGTGTGTATTTTTGAGAACTATTAGATGATTAGTGCTCATATTATTCAAGTGCAAGGCAAAGTATACATTGAAGATGATGACTAATGCAGACCCTTACTGAATTCCAATACAATAAAAACAGCCTTATTCGGTAAATATAATCTGTCACGGAACATATTAGGTCTCCGAGATTATAATGTGAACGCCGCTTTTATGCATGAAAAAATATCTTTTGCACTTGTAAATCAGAGTCTTGATTACGACTTTCCGCATACTAGTTCATATATATATATTCATCATAGTACAGCTACGACAGGAAATTCAATTGTTTACTTTCGGATCACCAACATATAGTGCATATGATACATTGTGTTAACTATTTGATATATAACATAGTACCACACTTCCGATTGGGCGCCAAAGATCGTGAGTTAGAGGCCCGGTCAGGGCACGAGTCATAAAGATGTGTTCATTCGTCAGTTGTGTTACTATGCTATATATATAATATTACGTTAGGAGTATAATATCATAAGGAATTATACAGGTGTGACTGTACATTGAATTATCTACCATACAATGGGTAATTCAACCGTCATGTATTGTCGACCTCAATCCAACTATGTACAAATTGTCCGATTTTCAGTCATGCAATGATCGAAATATGTATTTATAAAATACAGTCGGAATCAAGCAATGCATTGCGTATTCCAATTAATAATTTTTTTTTGCTTATCATACTAATAGGTATGTAGGCTGGAAGTGCTAGTATATAAGGCTATTTATAAAAGTACAACGTTGGCATAACGAATCCACAAACAATAGTTTCCTTACCGTACACGCAGGTTTTTCTGTTTTATCTGAAATAGAGAAGAGGAAAACATTTTAATGTTATTGCTCTCTTCAAATAAGATATGTTATATGGTGACGACAATTTTCGAGAATACCTAATTAACGAAAGATAACAAGGTCAGAAACATTTTACTCGTATATGTTAAGTTGTAGCTAATTCAATAAACGCCGCATTCTTATCTATTGTCTTCACCAACGTGACTGATCATGTGGCCTAAATACTGACCACATGTGACAGAAATACACGTATGTTTCACCAGACAGTCAAACTCGTATCTAGGTTGGACACGTGCGAAATCACGTCACAACATTGTACAAGAAGCACAACCTGACCGAATTTCTTGGACAGAAGAAGAAATAAATCCATAATGAACGGACCATGTATTCTCGGACTTGTGTTACTCTGCGGGAGTGGGTTAGCCGAGGAAAATGTTTTGATGACAGCTGTAAGGCTGGGAGGTAAAACCCTGGGAACGTTAGTACAGAGCACTAATTTGACGGGCACGCTCAGTGGAACAGGTAGTTTTTTGATGATTTATAATTTTCCTCATAATAAGATTATGTAAGGATTTTTTCTTATTATATTATGTGTTAATATTCAGCAGAGTAGAAAAGAAACACTTTATACATCAGTGGACGGCATTGTGTACACTTCATCATACACTACACTTATTGTTATAATAATAAGTAATACAATGTTCATTTCAACTGTATTAAAATGCAAAGATGAAATATCATGAAGAGACCTGAAAATTTGAACTTTTGTCAGAGAGGATAAGAGTATTCTGCTTCATCGATGACGTCCATCACGTTTACATGGCGGGTGTTGTCGATGAAGCAGAAGACGCTTACTTTTCCGGAGCACCAGGTCTTATTTTCCTCGTACTTTTCAAAGGATACATGTTTATTCTGTTCATGTATAAAGCAGTTTTATCAACTTTGAGTTTGAATTATGGTCTCGTTTACACGGCGACAGTTATATTAAAAACATTATATCAATTTAGCTGGTGTTATTTCAGTAATAATTATGAACAAGATTTGTAAACATGTTGATATTTTGTTTCATATTGTGTTCCAGCCTGTGTCTTAATGCAGACGAATTTATCTGCCATATGCCAATTCGCAATAGCTTAATAAGTCAATGAATCCGCGTTTAACATTATGTATGCATTCTCTTTTTTTAATACTATTCATTTTCTAAGCTTTTGTTTAATCAATTTCATTGTCTTTTTCATGAGACAATATGCATATCTATTCTTTACATTCAACATCCTGCATCAGATTGAAAATCTCTCCTCGTATAATTCAAGATCTTTGTTGCTTCAGGACCGTTCACATTATTTGCTCCTGTGGACAAAGCATTCAAAGCTCTTAACCAGAGTGTCCTCGAAAAACTGTCAGGCGACAAGGAGCTGTTGACCAGGGTATTGTCGTATCACGTGGTCAGCGGGAATGTCACTTCCGGTCAGCTGAAAAACGACATGGTCGTCGATACGGTGGAGGGGACATCAAAACTCAGGACCAACATCTACGGTTCAGTGAGTTGACTCTATTGCAGGCTTTTTAAATCAGTCTACTGTAAAACACGAATAATTCAATGGTCGTTATTTCGCAGTTTCACAGTTTCGTGGTACAAACTTCAGTGAAACCCTCACATCACACAAAATGAGCAAAATATTTCAACTAAATCCGCTGTTTTTATTGTTGTAGTTCCTTATCAATCACGCGTTTTATACACAACATACATATTGCAATAAGTATTCTCTATGAGTCTATAAAATACGTTTGAATGTGTCTTACGTTTTTAAGGTTGAAGATGAAACATCGTACCAGTAACTGGACCTCAATCAACTACATATACATACATGCTTATAAAATCATTACGGGAAAGCAAAAGAATTAACAGAATTTGTGATAAATCCTGAAACTACAAAAATAACCCTGTAAAATGCAATTACGCTGTACGTACGATAATTGATATATTTACAGGTATACATGGATGGTTATATGTCTAGGAACGCATGCTAACTACATTGTATAACTAGTCAAACCAACAAAATAAATAAACATATGTCAGGTATAAATTAACGAACAGACAATCTGATAGGACAATTACCAGCACAAATACAATGTAACAACAAACAAAAATGTTTTTGTTGATATTTACCTGTAACAGAAGGTGACGGTAGACGGGGCGAATGTGATACTACCTGACCAATTTGCCACTAACGGTGTCGTCCATATGATAGATAGAGTGCTTTACCCACTCCCCACACAAAACCTCTTGACGTACGTCGCGGGCACGCCGTCATTGTCACAACTCGTCTACGCCGTGTCCATGGGAGACCTAATAGACTTCTTCAAAGGTATGGAACATACATTTCTCTTACCCTGGACGGGGATATCCATAATGTTAACGGTGTGAGATGTCTCAACCCACGCGGTAAGATTTGTAAGCTGCTAAACACTCGGCAAACTTCGTGTTTGACAACTTAGAATTCTTCCCCTCGAGTTGAGATCCCTCTGTCTCACTTCCAGGGAACAACAAACCAATTGAAGAAATAGATTTTTGAAACAGCCCCTGTGTATAGAAAGTTGAGCCAAGGATAAAATGTCTAGCAGCCACTGATTGGTCAGTATGTTATGAAGCGAGAAAATAGATATGTAGCCTGATATGTAACTATCAATAAGAAATGTTGATATTAATTTCGCAAGTCCGATTGACTTTTTTCCCAAAAGTTTAGGTAATAATAATTAACAGGTAAACATTTAAGATTTTTGAGAATTTTTACTGCGAAATTCACCCATTTTCAAAATGGCTACCCTGGAGAAAATTTGAGCTGAAGGACCCAACTTTTTTTTTTATTAGGTGTTATATCAGACCCTAAACTTTTGTTATAAACCATAATTGTCATATTGAATTAAAGAATTTGAATGAAATACTCCAAAACGTTAACACTAAAGTCTATGGGAAAACAATTGGTTGGTTGGTCTCTTCCAGGGGTGTGAAAGAGTCTATTAATCTCCCATTGCCTCTATGTTATTATGAGTTGTTTTCACATGACTATAGCTAAATCAAAGACCACAATTATGACAATTATATCGCGTCATACGTAGCTATTTTAACCTACTTTACTCTAACGCTTCGCACGTCGCTTCAGATAATTAAATAACATGTACAAAGTGTATAATGAAAAAAAGTAGATAATGATAACAAAAAGAAGAAAACTATTGCATCTAGTTTTTCCAGCAATACTGGAGCATTTCAAAAATGTATTTATTTGATTTTAATATTTAGGCATTATTTGCAAAGTTATAAAAAAACAAAAGTTATAAATATATTGTTATGATATTGAAAAACAATACCAACGTACAGTTTAATGCTATACTGTGACAGGCGGACCCTTTACCTTATTTGCACCCACGGATGAAGCGTTTGGTAGACTACCACCTGGGCTTCTAAGCAATCTCCTGTTGAATAAGACGGCACTAAACAGTGAGTAGGCCACCAGCTACAACCCCCTAAATAATCATAATGATAAAACAAAAACAAAAACAAAACAAAAACAAAAAAACAAAAAACGGTTGACTCCTTTCTGCAGATTATGGAAAATGATGTACAAGGCAACTGAGAAAATATATTTCAGAAATTATTCTTCATCATAAAAGTGCAATATGCAGTCTTTGTGGAAACTTAATGAATTGTAAGGCAGAAATCACTGACGACTCTTGAATATGAAGGACGGAAAAGCTGTATAATACAGTCTTATTTCTTTTTTTCAAGCACTTCATAACCTTTCGCTGGTTTCTTTTGGTAGATGTGTTGGAGTACCACGTCATCCTAGGGACTGTCTACAGTGCTGGTCTGAGTGACAACCAACGAGTCCAGGCTGCTAACAATCAGGACCTCACTGTCAAGATCGAAGGAGGTACGTCTATTGAGGGTTCAGTCAAATTCCATTGATCCAGGATTCTCTTCCCCTCCAAATATTACTAACTCTGCAGCCTTTCTGTTGTTTCCATACATATGACCCTGGAAACCTCACAAGAAGCTTACTGTTAGCCTTATGCTAACCTTACTTATTAGCTGAATCACAGTTTAGGGTATATGGTACTTCTCCCCTTTATAATAGTTGTTTTCGAAAATCTACAATTGTTATAGTATTCAATCTTGTAGGATGAAAGTAATAAAACATGCTTGATTAGTGAGGTTAGAGACGTATACAAAATACATTTTGTCTGTTAAAGTGAAAGGGATGTGCTAAAAGACATTTCTACTTGGTCATTACTCAAATAACAGGTCAAAAGTATATCGGAATAATTAATTAGTTATAAATTAGCGAATATTTTCTTATCGTGAAAATTAAAATACATTTATTAATAGATAAATAATTAATCAAGACTCCCACTTTATGTTGATAGGTACACTTAACGTGGAAATTGACTGATAGCTAAATCAAGCTAATGTATTTTCTGGCACAACTTGCATGATAAATCTTATCATAAATTGGACTCTAAATAATGTTCAAAACAGTTGATGTTCATATATCATTTGTAATATTTCATTTTAAAATATCTAGTTAGATATACAACATAATCACCAGTATTATAATTTGATAAATGTAATTTGTTTCCCTCAGAAAACGTCATAATAAACGACGCCAAAGTAACCACTGCTGACGTCACTGTGACGAATGGAGTGATCCACATCATCGATACGGTCCTTCTGCCGCCATCCGTAGCCGCAGGATACAGCTGATAAAAGTTAATTTTCCCGACTGTAAATATGTAAATATATTATACTAACTATTGTAAATAAAAACTAACATAAGTTTAACCTTTGTTACATTCTTTGAGATTTTTTAATCTGGCCGAATTATATTTTCCACATTTCCCCTTTTGATTTTGGCTCATTTCCATGTCTTTTGTACAATCATTACAGCACATGAACTCTTGGATACATATCTATTCAAGATCCTCGAGGTGACTGTTTGTAATCGTTGATTCACTGTAATATCTGGCCTCCAATTTCTTACCCTGTCCTCTTTAAATCGTCGATTTTTTCCTGTATTAATCTGAATTTTTTTTAATAATTACCCAATGAAACCTTAAATGAACTAGAACTTCGATCCCTGACTCTGAAAATCGATGGGGTCAAATCTCTCTTGAAGAGAAATTATGTTTTATATCCTCCGTGGCAAGGTTTTCTCTGAATCATGCTCACACGAAACTGATTTTAGAATATGACCCAAACTGATCTTGACCTTTGATCCCTAACTCAGAAAATCAACGGGGTTCATAGTCTCATGAAAGTGTAACAGGTTTGATTTGTTTACATTGGGTTTCTCTTAAAAGTGCTACCGTGTCACACCCGGACGGACGAGATTTATAATAATTACCTTCTACAACTTTTATAAAGGAATTCCAGTTTAATTAAAATAGCAAAGTTTATAACGAGCTGATGACTTAGATGTGTCTAATATGGTGTCTTATATGTATTATACATATCTTTTCTAGTTGCTGTGTTATTTAAGTTCTTTATACAACATCCACATTTGGTGAAATCAGTGGAATGCACCTCTCGTTCCAAATAAAATCATTTGTTCAGGCTTATTTTAATGTTGCTTAATTCTTTACGAATATTCTGCGCTCTGAAGATTAAGCACATTACAATTTAAAAAGAATTAGGGAAAATAAGGGGGGATATTAGGGAAATTAGATTCAATTGATGAATTAACGTGTACACAACACTAAAATAAAATCACCGCTATAATGCGTACGTTCGCAAAATCAACGTTTTACCAATCAAACGTTAACCAGTCAAAATTTAAATCTAGGATGCTATATACGAGGGTTGATTGATATGTTGTGAGCGTATTGAAGGAGGTACTCAAGGATGTCCTTTTTAAGTCCTACTATTCTCTGACTATATAGGGCTGTGTACCTAAGGACTGGTCTGATTTGGTTGATTTATATCGACGAGGTAGCACTCACAAGACAAGCCGCTTTTGCAAATGGACAAAATCGGTTAGGGTTAGGGTTAGGGTGAAAGAGTCTGTCATTGCCATGGCTGGCATTCACGATTGTGGCTTTAAATTGATGAAGCATCCGCCTTATTCACCGCCTTATTCAGGCACCCTTACCCTAACATGTAGTCGATGACTTTCTAAATGAGTTCTATAAGTGGCATTGAAACCCTTAAACACCGCTGGCAGAAGTGTATAGATACTGAAGGGGATTATGTTGAAAAATAATGCAACATGTCCGGCAAAATTCAAACCTTCAATATGAGGCTCACAACTTATCAATCAGACCTCGTATGTGATAGCATATAAAGTACACCTTGACAAATCCAATGCCATAACCGACATTCAGCAATCTCTACTTGAGGGATCGCATATCTATAACGTTATCAGTGCAGTACGTGAAGGTCAATGTTGATAACCTATCAACTATATATTTCAAATAAATGTTCTTAAAATAGCAAGCATTTACTTCCACAGCATTTCGAATTAATATCCGATGAAACCAGTAACGGAACTTGGGATTAACATTTATTTGTAAACACGTCACATAATCAGTTGAACTGGAATCGACATGTAATTGTCGAAGGGAATATGTTCACTGTTAAATATACCATTGACCTGGCCGCCTTACTATCTATCATTACAAATCATAAAGGGACTATAGGGACATGAGAATGGAAAGGTTTATTATTGTATTACTGTTAATACCTCACGCTACCTCTAACTCAGAACAGAACACTGTTATAGACGTGGCCTCCAGGAATGGTGCTACAACCCTGGGAAGACTCCTTAACGGAACAACTCTGGAAAAACGTTTACTCAATGACGGTAACATGCAGCCATTGTATGCACATAAATTAACACAATATACATAAGGAGGTATAAATGTATATGTTATATAAACTTTACCAATACTGATTATAACAAAATACAAGGGCCCAATGGGCCCAAATCGCTCACCTGCAATGCAGTGATCTTTTCATATATGGATCCTGCAGTTATTTGAAAGCATGCTACAGGACCAATATAATGTCTCTCTGCACTTTGGCTTTTCACTAAAGTCATTTAAAGATTTAAGCATACTTGATCAACGTGACCTTGAATGAAGGTCAAGGTCATTCATTTGAACAAACTTGGTAGCCCTTCACCCCAGCATGCTACAGACCCAATATCAACTCCCTGGGACTCTTGGTTATTGAGAAGAAGTTGTTTAAAGATTTTAGCCTTTTTGACCCCTGTGACCTTGAATGAAGGTCAAGGTCATTCAATTGAACAAACTTGGTAGCCCTTTACCCCAGCATGCTACAGACCCAATATCAACTCTCTGGGACTCTTGGTTATTGAGAAGAAGTCGTTTAAAGATTTTAGCCTTTTTGACTCCTGTGACCTTGAATGAAAGTCAAGGTCATTCATTTGAACAAACTTGGTAGCCCTTCACCCCAGCATGCTACAGGCCAAATATTAGGTCTCTGGGACTCTTGGTTATTGAGAAGAAGTCGTTTAAAGATTTTAGCCTTTTTGACCCCTGTGACCTTGAATGAAGGTCAAGGTCATTCATTTGAACAAACTTGGTAGCCCTTCACCCCAGCATGCTACAGGCCAAATATTAGGTCTCTGGGACTCTTGGTTATTGAGAAGAAGTCGTTTAAAGATTTTAGCCTTTTTGACTCCTGTGACCTTGAATGAAAGTCAAGGTCATTCATTTGAACAAACTTGGTAGCCCTTCACCCCAGCATGCTACAGACCCAATATCAACTCCCTGGGACTCTTGGTTATTGAGAAGAAGTTGTTTAAAGATTTTAGCCTTTTTGACCCCTGTGACCTTGAATGAAGGTCAAGGTCATTCATCTGAGGAAAATTGGTAGCCCTTTACTGCAGCATGCTACAGACCCAATATCAACTCCCTGAGACTCTTGGTTATTGAGAAGAAGTCGTTTAAAGATTTTAGCCTTTTTGACTCCTGTGACCTTGAATGAAAGTCAAGGTCATTCATTTGAACAAACTTGGGAGCCCTTCACCCCAGCATGCTACAGGCCAAATATTAGGCCTCTGGGACTCTTGGTTATTGAGAAGAAGTCGTTTAAAGATTTTAGCCTTTTTGACTCCTGTGACCTTGAATGACGGTCAAGGTCATTCATTTGAACAAACTTGGTAGCCCTTCACCCCAGCATGCTACAGACCCAATATCAACTCCCTGGGACTCTTGGTTATTGAGAAGAAGTCGTTTAAAGATTTTAGCCTTTTTGACTCCTGTGACCTTGAATGAAAGTCAAGGTCATTCATTTGAACAAACTTGGTAGCCCTTCACCCGAGCATGCTACAGACCCAATATCAACTCCCTGGGACTCTTGGTTATTGAGAAGAAGTTGTTTAAAGATTTTAGCCTTTTTGACTCCTGTGACCTTGAATGAAAGTCAAGGTCATTCATTTGAACAAACTTGGTAGCCCTTCACCCCAGCATGCTACAGACCCAATATCAAGTCCCTGGACTCTTGGTTATTGAGAAGAAGTCGTTTAAAGATTTTAGCCTTTTTGACTCCTGTGACCTTGAATGAAGGTCAAGGTCATTCATTTGAACAAACTTGGTAGCCCTTCACCCCAGCATGCTACAGACCCAATATCAAGTCCCTGGGTCTTTTGGCTATTTAGAAGAAGTCGTCTAATTTTTTTTTAGCCTTTTTGACTCCTGTGACCTTGAATGAAAGTCAAGGTCATTCATTTGAACAAACTTGGTAGCCCTTTACCCCAGCATGCTACAGACCCAATATCAACTCCCTGGGACTGTTGGTTGTTGAGAAGAAGTCGTTTGAAGATTTTAGCCTTTTTGACTCCTGTGACCTTGAATGAAGGTCAAGGTCATTCATTTGAACAAACTTGGTAGCCCTTCACCCCAGCATGCTACAGGCCCAATATTAGGTCTCTAGGCCTTTTGGTTATTGAGAAGAAGTTGCTTGAATGGAAAGTTGACGCCGGCCGGACGGCCGGACGGACGACGGACGGACGACGGACGCCGCGCCACGGCATAAGCTCACTTGCCCTTCGGGCAGGTGAGCTAAAAATTGTATTAATTTATATCAATCACACTTGTAGACTTGCATATTACGCTAATTGCAAAAGAAGACAGCCTCGGGCCTTAAGATCCACGTCCTCCATGTTATGTTTAATGTTTTAATAACTGATACAATACATCATAACTATCTTGAGATAATGATAACAAATCAAAATGAATTAATACAGAGACGGATATCATTAAATAAGACTGTCATTTAGGGACGGCGTGTAGTGTATATCTTTGTATTTTGGGAAATCGCGGTATGCTTTTTTTTTATCCTTGTGGAAGCGCGATACTGATGGCGACTTACAGTGTTACCTCACGGAAGCATACTGCTGAAGACACCCAGCAGGATACCCCACCCGGTCACATTATACTGACAACGGAAGAATCAGCCACCTCACTACCGAAATGCTGAGCATTAAATAGGAATAGCAATTATAATATTTATAGACTCTGGTATATCTTGGCCAGGGAACAGAACCCAAAGACTTCCACAAAGGGGCGAATACAGTTTCAAGAGAGATGTTAGAAAGAAAAAAAGTTGTTAAGAAAAGAGAACAGATGCGACCCAAAATTTAGTCGGCTCTTAAGTTCATGCAGTGGGGGCAGCAGGTACAATTATTACGCCGTACCTGCGGGGCAATATCAATTCTCTCCTTTTCCATGATTTAAGAGACAGGGCCCAGTATTGTGTTCAGCATAAATCATATTGAACAGATAATGAAAAGAATCTAATATATTTAATGGCCACATGTCTATTTTACATAACTCAGCACCCTTGTTCACAAATAATTGCTAATAGGCCCTTAAGTTCAAAAGTATAACTTTCATGTTTTCTTTATAATTTCAGGATTCGAAAGACAAGAATAAGTGTTAAACTAAGCAAGTGCTGTTGATGTTTTAGGTAATTTTACATTATTTGCGCCAGTAGACGATGGATTTAGCTGGTTACCGCCAAGCGTTTTGGATACTTTGAATAAAAACAAGACTTTCGTTGATTATGTTTTTACATCCCATGTGATCCCTGACCGAGTGGGGTCCGATAACTTTACGAATGACGTCATATTTCCTTCCTTGAATAGTGTGATCAAAATCAGGATAAATATCATAGAGTCGGTAAGTTACAAAATCTATCTTCTTACTGTGACAAGAAAGCGGTTATAATCTTTAATTTTACGTTGAAAAGTAAATAAAAATGATCACATTGTATCTTTTCATAACAACATTGAAAATAGAAACAAGCATCACGCACACTAATTTGCTAGTTGCAACTTCCTCACCGTCGCATTGATGAATTGGTGCATACAATGTTTCAAGTACATTTTCAAGAATATGATTTTTTTTTAATCGCAATGACTTAACCTTTTTCCAGCATTATATCTACTTATATATGATACTTTTGACTTTATAGAATTTTATTTAGAGCGAATACTAATCATAAAAAACAAAATGTTATACAGAAGGCAACTGCTGATGGCGTGGACATTACTGTCACGGATTTACCTGCATCAAATGGCGTTGTTCACATGCTTCAAAGAGTGATGTATCCCTTTCCGACCCAGTCCATCCTGGAGTACCTCACAACTACTCAAACCTTATCTCTCCTCGTAGATGTTATACGACATGCGAATCTTACAGAATATTTCAAAGGTATGATCTGTTACCTCGATTCATGGAAGATGGTGTCAGTGCAGCATATGAGCTTACGCTCCCAGAGGATATGGACTTGATATATCATTTTACTTTCCCAATGAATGATACATATGTTTTGTTCATAATTTGCCATTGGAGATTGTATAAAAATTACCTCATTTCTTGTCTATGGTCTTAACGTTTGCAATTGAAGTATTTACCTGCTAATATACAGTTTGGTAGCGAACTAGATAATTTGTTGATACATTGCTACCAGCATTCATCGTAAGTATTGCAATTTCCTCAGATATCATACGGGATCAATAAGTACAAGGCCATAATTGGTATTTACACATTTCATGCGAGCTTAGGACACGAAACAGATACCGCTCGAACCGTTTCCTTGGTTGTCCTGATATATTCAAATGTTTGCCTTTTCTGCGATATGCCTTATGAAGTTATCAATATGATTTCTATATCATTTAGCAATAATATGTAGGGTATAATTTAACTTAATGCGATACTTTAGTGATTGGGGTCTTACTATGAACAGAGAGGCACATCGTAGGATTTGATTAGACATTCATGTTTCCGCTCATGTTTTTGGTTTGAACTACATGTACCATTTAATTTACACTTTATTTTAAGTTGAACGGTTTACCAACACTTGCATGCATATGTCATCTCTCATTTGTTTCCCTTGTATTGAAGGTGAACCATTCACACTGTTTGCACCGACGAATGAAGCCTTTGCTAAACTTCCTGACGGATTTCTCCAAAAGCTGATGTCGAACAAAACAGGTCTCATCGGTTAGTCTTCATCAAATGTTTTCAATTTGCATGCATATTTACGTACATAACTTCATAAGGTATGATTCATCCATACATCAATTGAATATTTTGATCGTCTGGAAACAAGAACAGGCTGTTGTGTACACAATACTGAAGGTTATATAGCTTGAATTATTACCACCCTCCAAAGGTCTGAGCCCCTCTTTTCTGTTTTAAATATAAAGTGGATAAATGTTTTCTTCCATAAAAAAAAAATCAACCGTGAACTGTTTCTATACTTTGTATGTATGTTTCGACGAGATTATTTTAAGGCGCTGTGATTGGTTGTATTCATTTGTTGGTGTGAATTATATCTATTTCTACAATATTTCATGCATTTTCGTTTAGAATCAGTGTATTAGAGTTGCCTCGCTTTGAATAATTTGCAGACTTGGTTGAGTATCACGTGTTGACGGAAACCCTCTTTAGTGAAGGTCTCTATGACAACGAAAGACTTATAACGGCTAACAATAAACAGCTGATTGTTACTGTTATGGAAGGTAAGATGGACAATTCAATATATATACAGTATATGATATGCGTTATACTTCTTAAATCTCGAGTATTTTGTCTATTAGAACCAATGTAGTCACTTTGACAAACCCCTCAGTTCATCATCAACGTTTTAAAAAGTTCTACGTAAATTATGCTAGATTAAACTTTAAATTAAGAAATTTTGTAAATTTTATTAAAATAACGAAGGGAAAATATAATCCTTTTCATTCCTTGATTTGTTACTCAGAATAAACTCAAACATTCGGTGTCATCTAGGTACATATGTACCAATACTAAAGACAAGCATGAAATAATATATACATTTATTATACATATATATCCATTTATATGAAAGTAATTATAGCTACCTACACTAAATGCGAAATAATTAAGCTGCCTAATGTATTTGCTTAAGATAGAGATGCAGCATAAAAACATGGATATTTTTTTTCAGGAAACGTGGTGATCAACGGCGCCTTGTTGAAAGTCTTTGATGTAATTCTGACCAATGGCGTTATCCAAATAATCGACAGGGTTCTTCTTCCGCCCAATTAGGAAAATCAGAAATTCTATTGTCGGGAAATTAGCACCATGTAATCTACTTGTAATGACAGCGGAGTTGCCAACCACTTATGCTTGCAGCGATGCATCCTCGGAACAACAGGGACTACGTTCATGTACGATCTCTGTAAAGGCCATAACACAACCAGAACGTAGTACTTGCATTTAGAAAATGGCAGCGATTTTTGTATTGAAGTCAACATAATAAATGGAATGGATTGAATATTTTCATTTATATCTTAAATCTCAGGGCATCAAATATGTTGCTAACATTGCCCCTATATAAAATGAAAAAGAGTAAGGCGGAGCGGAGCATATCATCGATTCTTTTTCAAAATGGATGCAAAATTTTTAACAAAAAATGTTCAACAAATATTTTTGCGGTAACATTATTTCAATGTAACAAATTTTACGAAGTTTCATGATGTTATATGTAAAACAAAGTCAGAAAAACCCCCAGACAAGATTAAATACTGAAATAAACAGGGAATACACATATCAAAAACTATCGAATTAAGATGTAGCTCAGGAACATAACCACGTCGGAGGGATAAGACCTACTGGGATTTAACTAAATCGGTTGAAAACTGATCAAGATCTCTGGACAAGCAGAAGTTTGCATTTGACAAACGGACGCCAGGACAACGCCATACCATAATACTCCGGTCAAACTTTAAAGTTTTATCTATTGATATTTCAAAACACGATTGGTATACCACAGTCTTTTGGTTGAGGGCTTGAAATATATAAACAACTCCGCATGAATGTAATATCACTATAGAAATTATTATATTTTTTATATTTACGTTTCACTGGATAATGTTGAAGCGATTTGTGGTTGTCTGAGAGGTCTGCTGTATTTTTTCCTCTATAGGTAATCAAAGCTGTTGTGTCTGTGTACAGTAACCTATTCTACCGGCCTCCCGTATGACGTTGTCTACGGTAACCACCGTCTACTACAAAGATACCTCACCTCCACATGGCACTGGCTGTTCACGGAGCAATGCACACAGGAAACAAACAAAACTGAAGTACACATAAAAAAATGCTGATATTTGAAAAATAGGTTGTTTACCGCTGCCATGAATAAATTTACTTAATGGACAATCTTCGGACAGGAAGTTATGCCAGTGAAAACTATAAACATGTATTCCCTCATGCTGAAGTGGACAACGACCAATCATACCGTTAATATGTTTCAGTATTGGTACTTATCTGCTGGTCAATAGAGTTGGTCTCAAAGGATAGCCCATATCTGAACCTTGTGTATTACATACTCCTTAATGATACTAATCTGGACAGTACCATCCGACTATTAGCATATATCCTTGACCACGCCAACCCACTGTTATTAATACAAGTACAATTAAGACTGTATATGGATTGATATTTCCTGTATTTGTGAACAGTGTATAAACAACATGCTGTTATGGTGTATCATTGCAGCTCCCTACTAATTGGATAGTTTACTCGAACCTTTCGTGGCTCCCTACTAATTAGACAAGTTTACTCGAACCTTTCGTGGCTCCCTACTAATTAGACAAGTTTACTAGAACCTTTCGTGGCTCCCTACTAATTAGACAAGTTTACTCGAACCTTAATTGACTCCCTACTAATTAGATAGTTACTCGAACCTTTCGTGGCTCCCTACTAATTAGACAAGTTTACTCGAACCTTTCGTGGCTCCCTACTAATTAGATAGTTTACTCGAACCTTCGTGGCTCCATACTAATTAGACAAGTTTACTCAAACCTTTCGTGGCTCCCTACTAATTAGATAGTTTACTCAAACCTTTCGTGGCTCCCTACTAATTAGATAGTTTACTCAAACCTTTCGTGATTCCTTAAACCTTTCGTGGCTCCCTACTAATTAGATAGTTTACTGGAACCTTCCTTGGCTCCCTACTAATTAGATAGTTTACCCAAACCTTTCGTGGCTCCCTACTAATTAGACAAGTTTACTACAACCTTTCGTGGCTCCCTACTAATTATATAGTCAACCGAACCCATCGTGGCTCCCTACTTATAAGATAAGTTTACTCGAACCTTTCGTGGCTCCCTACTAATTATATAGTTTACTCGAACCTTTCGTGACCCTCTACTAATTAGATAGTTTACTGGAACCTTCCTTGGCTCCCTACTAATTAGACAGTTTACCCAAACCTTTCGTGGCTCCCTACTAATTAGACAAGTTTACTACAACCTTTCGTGGCTCCCTACTAATTATATAGTTAACCGAACCCATCGTGGCTCCCTACTAATTATATAGTTTACTCGAACCTTTCGTGGCTCCCTACTAATTATATAGTTTACCCGAACCTTTCGTGCCTCCCTACTAATTAGAAAGTTTATTCAAACCTTTCGTGGCTCCCTACAAATTAGACAAGTTTACTCGAACCTTCCGTGGCTCCCTACTAATAAGATAGTTTACTCGAACCTTTCGTGACTCCCTACTAATTAGATAGTTTACCCGAACCTTTCGTGCCTCCCTACTAATTAGATACATTTTGTAGTTAACTCAAACCTTCCGTGGCTCCCTTCTAATTATATAGTTTACTACAACCTTTCGTGTCTCCCTACTAATTAGATAGTTTACTCGAACCTTTCGTGACTCCCTACTTATTAGACAAGTTTACTCGAACCTTTCGTGGCTCCCTACTAATTATATAGTTTACTCGAACCTTTCGTGGCTCAGGAATGTACGTACAGACACATACACAATGAGGCAAAACGAAACTCGGGGTTGATACCCCTATTGTACGGAACAAGATGAACTAATGAGACCTCAAAACGATAGGCAAGATAGGAAAAAGGAACGAACCGGCAGGAAAACAAGAGGAAATTCTACAATAGGTACAATGGCAATATATAGGGAATTGAGAGGAAATACAACGGGGCATGTGGAGACAAACAATGCCAGGGAATAGACGACAGTTGGACTGAAGACATCAACACGAGTCAATATAAATGACAAACGGAAAGAATATATTAAAAGAAAAGGAAATATCTAGAACATGCAAAAATAGCGACATACGTGAAAACATGTATTTCCATATCCTTTTGTCTAAATATATTTTTTTCCATACGAATTTCATCCACAAAGATAATTGGAATATTACAGAATTTATTTGATAATCTTAACAACGTCTTGATTATAACGTTAAACCTATACAATGCGAGTTTGTTTATTGGGATAATAGTAATAATACGCCAACAGTGTGTCATAAATGTGTCCATGGCCTCTCTGATTACAGCTGTTATTCGTCGCGAAGGTCAACACGGGTCTAATCTCATCTTATTGGAGTGACAGGGTTATATATATATCTAGATGAAGACTTTATAACTTTAATGACTCCGGAAGGGGGAAGACGACGAAAACTACTTTTGTGTTAAGAAAATTCCAGATTTTCAAATCGACTGACTTTGTCCCGCATGCATATCGAATGCTTTATCAAACATCAATTGAGAACTTAAGGAACTTAGAAGTAGCCATAGTGAGAAAACAACATAAGGAAGGATTTCCACAACAAATCTGTGGGAAAGGGATTTTTTTCTCTCTTTATACTATGCCGTACCCTAAGGAATGTAGCCTACATATTCAGAAAAGCATAACGATCACAAACGATTGGGCCAAATACTGAAATAAGCAGAGATCTCATTCTTCTTAACATTTGTTAGATTCTCAATACAAAGCTATATTATTTATGCGTATATTGCCTGCATTTCGAAGATTTTCAATTAGTATTGCAATTTCGTTTGAATGTCAATATTCTTTGTTTTAGAGTAGAATGCTAATTTACAAGCGTATATTGATATTGTTCCTACAGAAAACGGTATGTAATTTCATGATACCAGTAAATACATCATTCTATCTCCAGAAACCCCGATTCTATAGAGACGAACATGTGACATGCAGAATCAATACACAATCTGTACATTCCAAATAGCGACATGCGAGACATGAAATGCGTACCTTTCAGAACTTCATCTGATTAATTATAGATCAATTAAAAATGTTTTGGTCTGAGTGTCTCCTCTATTTCTGTTTGCTGTTTTTTCTATCATCTTTGCTTTCTTAGACTGCTTTGTTCACTAACGTCCACTGCTATAATTTTTTTCAAAGTAGCCAATGAACAAAAAATATAAAAAAAAATATAAAAAAACCACAAATACAACACATTGTTTTTGTCGATATATTTATTATAAATTGATGATGAAACATGCACAAAATATGTGATCGGTATATGACTGGTAAACACTAATGAGCAGCAACATATCATTGTTGATAGTCCAATTTTATTGCATGATCATGATAATATGAAACTATGAGTTTGGTGGAGGTTATAACGTCTGTACTATCATTAACATGTAAGTATATCACAACACCATACTCTCAATACTTTTGTTTCAACACGACAAAACAGATAAATTCACTTTAAAATGATACATCCAGGGTTCCTCTTCAGTAACGTAGTTAGTCTAGATGTGGCGTTTCTATATTTTATAGCTGGTGATAAACATTAAGGTATTTTACTTTGATTGATTCATGATACAGACGATTCAACAATACAGACTGTAACCGATATCTAAATGTCATTTATATATAGTTATCTTGCTGCTGTCTTTTTCTATCCTCTATAAATATTTTATTCGACGAATTTTACGTCCACTATTATGGTCTTCGACCTTTCCGCGGACAATTTATTTTGACGGCTACTTGTTAAGTTACGAAATAAAGTTGATCAAATGAGTCTTCTATTGTTCTACAAAGGTCATTCCCTCCACATTCTTCAGATTTTTGTTTGTTTCCTTCTTCTCCGAAGATTTTGTCGGTGATCCGTGTTGGTCCTAATGTACATGTCCAAGATATTATATCTTTGTCTGCTCTCTGAAACATAGACAAAGGAGCATTATTTTTATGTATGCCATAGGAATACGTATAAGGCACAGCTGATAGATTCATCAGAAGATAAATTGTGTACATATACATCAATGTATATAGCAATACTAAAGACATAAACAGCAGATCCACGAAAATAAACTTATAATAGGAATCGTAACAACTTTCCATATAAAAGAGTAGACACGTTCACAAAATATTATTTATCTTACTGTAAACGTACATCTTTAAGAGAGGTTATCTTATTTTAGTGTTTTTCGCGTTAGAAGCATTACGCTGAATCATAATTGCACGTTTTATATTGTTTCTATATAAAATAATTTTGACGCGCCAATTCATCAATGTGGTAATCTGTAAAAATTCGAATATGCACTAGACTTTAGTGTCTGTTATAATATGGTATTTTGTTTCAGATGTTTGTATGAGGTTCTGTTTCGTAGGTTTTGTATGATAGTCTATTTTTGATGTTCTGTATGAGATTCTGTTTCGGATGTTCTGTATGATATTCTGTTTCAGGTGTTCTGTATGATATTCTGTTTCAGATGTTCAGTATGAAATTCTGTTTCGGATGTTCTGTATGATATTCTGTTTTGGATGTTTTGTACACGTATGAGAATCTGTTTCTGATGTTTTGTATGAGATTCTGTTTCTGATGTTTTGTATGAGATTCTGTATGATAGCTGTTAAATTTCTTGCTCTGTACATTACTAAAGTATCTTACTCATTGTGTAACACAACGATATATTAAGACTGTCAGACAGCGTAACTGACCCACAGTGATCAATGTTTTGGTAAAGGGCCTTCAAAGGTGGTGATTCCAGTATTGTTAATTTCCCAAAGGGATCGTCCAAAAGGTTTTTTTTAACCCTTAGAGACCATTCACCGATACATTGCTTTGTGCCATCAAAGTTGTTCCTTGGTTAGGTATACAAATTAAACGATGATGCACTTGCCTAATTAACTTATTACGTAACTGAATTACTAACTTAAGAACGCAGATTGTCACAAAACAGATAAAACATATTTTTTTATCTTAACAAATTAGGAAAGTTTAAACCATAAACAAAATATTAAAATACTGAAACAGTAAGCAAACCGCCGATATTACTTATGTTTTAAGCATTTCGAGGAAAAAATGTGAATAAGTAACATATTGAATGTCTTCCATATATTCAGTCCATTCGAAACAATTTAGCGTATGGAGAGCTTTATCACCATCAAAACTTTACTTTTTGTGCAAAGTGTTGATTTTTTGCTTTGATGTGTACATCCCCAATGACTTGTTTAACAATAGTGGACATAACAGATCACCCTGTTACACTCCCAACCTAAATGCACACATGTACCTTTCATAAAGTTTCAACATACCGTACTACGCATAAAAAACATGACCGATAGTGACTAAAAGAAAATTACAACAATATACCCCGTATACCACAATCTCTTTGTTCTTTAGACATAACTTTAAAGTTTTCTTCAAGCAAATCTCTATGTCCATGATTTGAAATGTGATATTAAAGAGATTCTCTCCTATGTATAAAATCACGTCTGACGGAGACTTTAAACACCCGATACAGTACCGTTCTCGCAATAAGAGATAGACATGTAGGTGCAGGCTGTGAAGTCATTTCAGGAGAGACATTAAAGCTAAAAATCTGCTAGAAACTTCCCCAGCACAGTGGGTTGCTTGATGTTTTAAAAGCAGATGACAATAACTGCTGATGATCAACAGATTGGCAAGTGTTTCAAGAATTATCAGAAACGAAAGCAACAACCTGATGATCAAAACATCTTGATGCTGCGTGGCGGAATATCCCATTATTAATCCAATTTCCTGGTAGAAATGCTGGCTTAAGAGATATAGAAAACATATTACAATATACTAAATATAAATAACATACAAATTGGTTTGGGTGAACTTCAGACCATGATTTATTTGCATAATACATAATTATAACAGAGTAAAATAACAATAAGCAATATCATTATTTTTTGTAGTTAAAACTTAAACTATGGTCCTCCTACTACACTAATCACTATACACTACAAGTTAACAAATACTAAAACTACACATAAATAGATTTAATGGTGAATGATGATTTGAGGGTGGGCGGGTGGGAAATCTCAGGTTAGAGAAATCCTGCTGCTGAAGCTTTGCTAGAAAATTCTGAAGTGACCAGCATGTAGGAGGGGAACAGTCTGCTGACTGTTTCCCCTATGGGGGTTCACTCTAGCAGGGAAGTGTCCATCCCATTGGTCAAACAGATTACATATAACCAAATTTAGTCATCTGCTATTTGATCAGGGTGAGGCCTGCTTTATGTAATGTATGTGGCCCTGTTCACAGTTGGTGTCCCAGATGCCAGCTGACCCTTTATTTACACAACTGTAGCAGTTAATGTAAAGCAAGCTGGACCCCTACTAGTGAGGGATCTGGTTACTGGTGTAATGAGATCTAGACTCCCTTGTAATTTTATGCAGATAAAATTGCCCACCACTCATAGTATTAATAACATATTAAACTAAATTAATATTCTCATTAATCCAATTTCCTGGTAGAAATGCTGGCTTAAGAGATATAGAAAACATATTACAATATACTAAATATAAATAACATACAAATTGGTTTGGGTGAACTTCAGACCATGATTTATTTGCATAATACATAATTATAACAGAGTAAAATAACAATAAGCAATATCATTATTTTTTGTAGTTAAAACTTAAACTATGGTCCTCCAAATCACCCAAACCAACCTGTTATGTAGTAGTAGGTCTAATATTTGTATAAACGTTTATATACATTGCATAAAATTTAGACATAAGTAGTTAGCATTCAATATCATAAAGCAAATCAAATTGTGTAACAGTGTTTCCATTCACTATATGTGCTGGTGGTTTATATCCATGGGATAAACACTGTCTCATAATCACGTATTGTTCACTGTGTACAGACCAACTATATAGCTATGTCCATGGAATAAACACAAATGTCTCCAAACTGTTCCTGTACATGTGCAGACAACTCTCTATGGAAAACACCAGTTACACACAGAAATGGTTAATTAAAGTCTCAGAAACCCTGAAGGATAGGGCACAGCATGTATATCTTAATTAATACCTCAGGCAGTATAATTGACCTTTAAAACTTGTACATATAATAAAAGTAATAGTTAGGGGAGCAGGCAATACTGACCTCCCCTGTTCTATATTCTGACAGGTCCCTACTAAGTATAAAACCACAGATTCAAGAAAAGTTTGCTTTGTAAGGACTCCCAACTGGTAACTACTATAAATTAAGCTCCCTAATGTGGGATGCCATTGTTTTGACAACTAAATGCCTTGCTGAGAGAGAAGGGTCAAGATATCTCTGGTAAGCCAGGCTTTTCCAGTCCCCTTGAGATTGAATCATGTCTGGAGAGAGACCACACTCTAAGGCAAAGGTAGCACCACCCTGTCTGAAGCTATGTCCAGAATATAAGCTGGGATCAAGTCCCGCAGTGGCTAAGCATTGTTTCAAGCGGGATATGAACATTGCATACGTTAGCGGTAACAACTTTTCACCTTGTCTATACATGAAGAGAGGGCAAACATAAGAAGATGTTGGAGATATTTTGAATGACAACAGGAGTGCTTGTGCTGGGCATAGGGGTGATCTATTAATGCGGGGTAGGGGGATAGCCAAGGTACGCTGACGAAATTGGATAGTTTTAGTCCAATTGACAGATAGTACAGCCCCCTCAGGTGTAAAGACCACAGAGTCCCTGCATAGGTGAATACCTGGAGTAAACACTGATTTTGGTGGGGGGAAAAGATTTGATTTCCTGAAGAAGAAGAAAAATGCAACTGTGCATGCTGCCCAAAAGGTAATATCTGCTGGACAACTTAAGTCTAACTGTTTTAGAATACTTAACAGTATGGCTGGGGTGATGGGCAGTTTGGGAGATGACTGATCTCCCAGGACACGTCTAGCCCCTTTTAACACTGAATTGATATAGTGGGATTGTAGAGGGTTACTATAACCTGCCTCAATATGAAGTAATCGGACAACTGACAGATAATTGCGTATTGATACAAAGCAGAGGCGATGTGAAAGGTAGGCTACATAGCGGCCAAGGTCAAAAGCAGAAATGGGTACCATCTTGATGTTAAATGTGTTACAAAACGTGAGATATGCACAAAGATATTGAGAATATATGTCTTCTTTGTCGATGGTGCAAATGTGTTCAGCCTAAAATGGTTGACTGTAGCATCCAAACTATCTAGGTTGCTCGGTTGTCGTCCCGTGCCTGGATAACAGAGAGTGAAAAGCCTTTGAGGACATGTGAGCTGTAAGATCAACTGATCTGTAAGGGGTGGCTATGGCTGCTAACCACTCCCAGAAGAAGGATGACTCACTCAGGCGTGAGACAGTATCAGCAGTCACATTATGCTTACCAGGAATGTGGCAGGCTGTGATATGGAAATTGTAATATGCAGAGAGCCAAAAGAAAGTACGTAGTGAGTGCATGATAGTTTCATTACGTGATGTACCTTTATTAATGCAATTAACTGTGACCATGTTATCTGAGTGAATCAAAATGCGCCGATTACGCAGTAGAGGTGCCCATCTAGTTACTGCCAAAGTAACTGCAAACACCTCCTTTTCATTAATGTGCAGGGGCATTATATCTGGGAAATCCTGTTGCCAGTTTGCATAAAACCAGTCGTTTCCCAGACAGCCCCCTCCCCCGTCTACACAGGCATCTGTGTGGATGTCAGTAATGGGACGCTTGTCCAACAAAAATGACTTGCCATTGAAAGTGGACATAAATTGTAGCCACCAATCTATGTCCTGCCGAATCTCACCAACAAGGCGGATTTTGTGAGCTTTGTGCTTGAGCGTGCAGATAGCATTGAGAATTCTGCGCAGGAAACATCTCCCACCATAAATTACAGATGCTGCCCAATTCAATTTCCCAGCAAGGGATTGCAGTTGTTTTTTAGATGCCCTAAGTTTAGATGAGAAGGAAGCCAATTCCTCTCTCAAAGCCAGCAGTTTTGCATCAGGAAGCCTGGTTGACATTGTGGCTGAGTCAATTTCTATACCTAAGAAGGTAAGCTTTTGAGTGGGACCGATTACCTTAGCCCAGCTGATCATGAAACCTAGCTTCCTGAGCAGGCCCAGTAAAGTGTTTAATGCTGTTAAACATTTGCTTTTAGTAGTTTCACATAAGAAGAAGTCATCAAGATAAGCAACAATCTTGAAACCTTTCCTTCGCATCATGCGTCGGACAGACTGGGAGAGCCGGTGAAAAATGCCAGGAGCCGATTTGGAACCGAAAGGTAATTTTGTATCTACTAAATATCTTGGGCCATCTTTGAATTCCCATTTAAGACCAGTAACCTTTTGGCTGTGTTTGCTTATGGGGACCGACCTGTAAGCGGACTTAAGGTCCACCTTTGCCATATAGCAAAATGGCGTAACAAGTTTGACTGCATCATCAACGGATTGAAACCTCTGTTTGTCTAGTTCCGATACATAATCATTAACAGCAAGGCCTGTGGGTTTACTACAGTCATGAATCAGTCTTACTCCGCCGTCTGATTTTGGTATGACAGCGATCGGACTGACAATCAGTGCAGCCTGGTCAACCTGTATATAATTGCCATTCTCAATTTCTGTGTTAATTTGTGCTGTAGCTTTATCATACAAATCACTTTTAGTAGACGCTGATGGATGATTAAGACATTCTACAGGGCTAGGGTTGGTATCTGGATCTATGATGTCAAATCCATATTTTAAGCCGGAGAGAATGAAATGTTTGTCTTTATCTCCTGTTAGTTCACTCTCCCATGCTGTCCGACACTTGTCAATGCCAGCAGTAGGGACCCTTACAAGTTTTTTGGCTTAGCCACATCCCCATGAGGATGAGAAAAAGCAGGGTGTTTTTGGCCACAATTCTTGACAAAACAAACATGCTCATATTTGCAAGAATGAAGCCAGCATCCCTTTCGACTATTAAAGAGTCGACAAATTTCAACACCCTGGGGCGTTTTTGGGTTTGGATATGCCTTGGATGCTGGATTAGTGACATTTGGCTTTGATGTCCTATGTTTTAAATGCACCGTTTGAAGATGCGGGATATCTGTACCCCATCGAAAATTGTGGGTATTTTGGAGTCTGCGGTACTCCCTGTCCACAAGAAATACGGAGGTTTGGTCAAAACTGGCCAATAGTTGAAATACTTTGTATGTATAGGACAAATAGTCAAAGATTTGGTCCTGAGCAAGCGCACCTTCTTCAACTAACTTGTACAGAATTGCCAAATTTGCCAAAGACCATTGATTTTGAGAGATATTCTCAATTTTAAATTTTTTGGGGCCTGCTTTAAGTACCAATGACTGACCGTTAGGTAGTCCAGATACCACTTCCTCAGTAGGGGACCCGTCAGAATTTACAAAGTCAAGAATATCATAAAAATTCTGCCGTTTAGGATTGGCAGCATTTTTAAAATAAATTTGTGGGTCCTGCCATGATAGTGTACATGCTGTACCCTTACCTGTAGGTGGTGGAGCTCCATGAGTGGCTGGTATATTCCTGGTTGAACCTGTTCGTGTTCCCTGTCCAGATTCCAGCTGCCGTAGTACAGTTTGGATGAATACATCATCCTGGTTGACTTGGTCAACACCAGCCGCCGCTACATCCATTTCTGGTTGGGGTTGGGGTTGTGTATTAAAAGGGGTGTCAGCATCCGTTTCCTCGGAACACACTGCAATGTCTGTTGTTTTGTCAGAAAATGTTTTTCTAACTGCACTATTCAAAAGTTTAGCCTGTCCATTAGTAATTTTTTGCTTTGGCAGATCCTCTGGTGCATATTGGGACAGAGCCTCCATGGAATCAAACCCATGTGTGATCAGCAGTTTGATCGTTACATCAGATAGCTTCATCCGCTTTCCCCATATTCTAACGCGGTCCTCATCAGATAATTCATGCTCCTCCATGTGCCTACTGCTGCCAGGTGTAGGTTCTGCATTTATACTCATCTTGCTGCTGCGATAGGGCACGCTTGTGTCCTGTTTGTGTTTTCGGAAGCAATGAAAAACTGTGATTTCCAATGAGGTTAATGGCCTATGGTATCATCGAGTACTGCTAATATTACAGTATGGACAAAATGTGTCCATCAGTAAACATGTATAGTAAAGAAATCTCAGGTTAGAGAAATCCTGCTGCTGAAGCTTTGCTAGAAAATTCTGAAGTGACCAGCATGTAGGAGGGGAACAGTCTGCTGACTGTTTCCCCTATGGGGGTTCACTCTAGCAGGGAAGTGTCCATCCCATTGGTCAAACAGATTACATATAACCAAATTTAGTCATCTGCTATTTGATCAGGGTGAGGCCTGCTTTATGTAATGTATGTGGCCCTGTTCACAGTTGGTGTCCCAGATGCCAGCTGACCCTTTATTTACACAACTGTAGCAGTTAATGTAAAGCAAGCTGGACCCCTACTAGTGAGGGATCTGGTTACTGGTGTAATGAGATCTAGACTCCCTTGTAATTTTATGCAGATAAAATTGCCCACCACTCAAAGTATTAATAACATATTAAACTAAATTAATATTCTCATTATCCATATAGGATCTATTGTATGGTCAGTCTTTCTACGCCAAATGCAAATT
The DNA here is from genome assembly GCF_902652985.1 of Pecten maximus. Lineage (NCBI taxonomy): Eukaryota > Metazoa > Mollusca > Bivalvia > Pectinida > Pectinidae > Pecten > Pecten maximus. Next base: position 33,209,630 of record NC_047021.1, read on the forward strand.
ATGAATAAAGAGTTTCAATAAAATCTCTGCCATTTTGCCCAAGCGCACAAAACACCACCTCATCTTTCGTCACACTGTGGTGTTCTTGGTCCTCACATATTTGTTCACATCATCTCAGAGAAAAAAAATCTTAACTCTAATGTTAAAATTTGCACTGACGAAAGAGAAATGTTGACTTTCAAGCTACCTGCAAGATCAAAGGAAGTCATCAATGGTCTTTTGGAAATATCACATATGCTTTCAAAGTATAAGTCTTCCTTTAATATGCGTTTCTCCCCTCTGGATGATACAGATTGTAAAGCTTGGACAGGTTGGACAAGAACAGTTTCTAAAAAGTCTTTCACAATGTTCTTTCTCTATTTACGCTGCATGGTATTTACACTCCAGACCACAAGGATGCACTACTGTTGCTCTGGGTTAAAATGAATACGGACATATCATTGAATCAGTGTTCAACTCTTTTTAACATGTCAGTTTCCAGTATATCGATAATACTTCAAAGCATCCGACATAACTACATGCATTGTTCCATTGTTCACACCTTACAAGAGAAAACATTCTGGAGCACAACACAGTGTTCGCCGAAGCATTTTTGGCAAGCAGGCAACTGTCATATTTGACGGTACCTATATCTTTATTCTTAAGAGTTCTGATCATAATCTCCAGAGAATCTCCTGCTGTAAGAAGAAGCAGAACTATTTCAAGTTCATGAGCTTAGTCCTGCCTGATGGTTACATTCTAGACATAGTCGTGCCTTTTCCTGGAAGCGATAATGATCGAAGATTGAAAAGCCATCGTTGATGGTCTCTCCTGGCTGGAGAAAGATGACAATGTCGTTATTGATGGATGGTTTAGGGATGTTTTGGAATCATGTGGTTTGACAACAAAGTTGTCTTATCTAAAACCTGGGCAGACTCAACATGATGATGACCTACAAGCTCAACTTGATAGATTCATAATTAAATCCAGATGGGTAGTGGAGTCATATCATGGACGATCCAGGCAAATGCTGTTTTTTTTCAAAACAACTTGCTTCCAACTATTTCATTGATGCCATTGAGCCACTCGTTAGAATAGTAACATCCTGTCTCAAGCTATCCGAGGACAGATACATGTTTGAGCATGTTTGAACACCAGAGCAAGACACAGAAAATATGGTGCTGGCTGACAAAATGAAAGCGTCTTAGTGTTTGCAACACCTTAGTTCAGCGTGTGAAAGATGAGCCAGATCTTACAAGAAAGGCCGAGTCACTATTTGTCAAACTAGATGCGACTGCAGATAATTGTGACCTTCCAAAGTTAGAAGTGGAATACCTTCGGACAATATCCTTTGGCACATACCAAATATCACTGGCAGCTGGCTAAATTAGTGAGCACCTCACTGATGATGGTGACTATGAAATCTGGATATATCAGTCTCATAGGATGTCAGATCCCCTCAAGGCATAAGAGCAGTGTAAAGTACAATGTTTGGATCCAGCATGACAGCTTCGACACCATTAATCCGATAAAGGATTATAATTGCCTGTGTCCTATTGAACAGAGAACCATGGGGGTATGTGCCCATGTAGCCAGTATTCCATACCATTTAGGATACTACATGCATTTGGAAACCACTAACCCTTTGCATCCAAAGGTCTATAGGTTTAAGCCAAACCTCAAGTAATGTAGATTTCGCTATCAATCGTCAATTTTCTGGTATTAGGTATGAGGTATGGTTGATTTGGGACAATCGGAACTTCGATGCAGACTAACACTGACATGGCCAATCAGATTCTAGGACGAGGAAGCCATATTCGATTCCAGATTAGGTGGTTTAATGTGTAAACCAACATATGTAGCATTCTTGTCAGAAAATTGATTAAGCAGCTTTAAGAACATTTACTTTTTCTGGTAATTCGTGAATGGTACTGCCATTTCGAAAGTGGAAATTTCACTTTAGTGAGCTATTAGTGTAGGAGTCAGTCCATGTCTACTAATAAAATCAAGTAAAAACAATTTATTTCAGTTCACTTTACAATATTTCAAAGCAAAACAGATTTTCCCCATGCTTATTTCTTTAAGAATTGTCAATTTATTTTAATTAGTTTGCACAAAACTCCTGGTTACTATTTTTGGGCAATTTATTTCATACTGTTTGAAGATATTTGTTAAGCACATGATTACGAATGGACTGTAATAGGAATTTGTACTTTGGTTCTTTCGCTTAATGTAAAAAGAGCATGTTCTTACTCAACATCGATCACTTTCTTTATCTCCTGTTCCTAATGTATTCAAAAATATAACTTCTTGCATTGCATTTATGATATCTAACAAGTTATTATCAGCATATTCATGTTTAGTTTTCTCAAAAGAATGAAGAAATAATATTGCAGCCTTTTCGCCCCAAACCATACATTTTTTTTTCTTTTTTGGCACAAATAGTATAGGGCCCAGCATTTTTGTGGATGTACATGTTTGGACTTAAATGCCTATTTGTAAGTGTAGGACTACACAGGCTACCCATAACATATACAAGCTATCGTATTTGCTTCTTAGGCCATTTTGAAACCAAGCCTCTAAGTGTAAAAGGGTGTTTTAAGGGCATAAATACACATTTTACAATATTAATGAAGTCTTAAAGTTACCTACCCAGTCTCTTTAGGCTCATTCATGTGTTTGTATAGCTCTGCAACAACTCCATCACTTTCCTGTCGACCTGCAAACTCCTCATGTCTGCGAGAATGTACTGTCTTGATCCGATTGGTCCACAGGGAGAGGAGGTTCTGTGGACCTGCTATATTTTAGAAAAAATGTCTTTTAGTACTGAGACACACCACCAGAGTTTAAAACAGATCTTATATGGACGAGGGTTTATTCGAGTTGACCTTTGTGTACTCGGCCAGAACAGCAACAACCAATGTGGTGATAAATCAGATGTGTAAACAGATAATATTTGCAGTATTTCAAAAATACTTCATATCATGTTACTCTTATCCTTGAAACTGGACACTAATTCCTAAGATTTTGTAAAATATACCAAAGTGATTTTACACTAACTTATTCCACCTATTGAAATTCTAGAGCCAGCACTTACAATATATTTTTTTAATTTCAGCTTGATAAAGTCAAGATTGTGGAGATGGAGGATGGATCAAGAGTATTGAAAAACTCTATTAGTACAGTAGAGAGGTTACCTCCAGATGTGGTGAAGGGGCCCTCTAGCCCAGTCCTCTGACGTTTTGGTTGTGGGGCAGAGTCTGCTTTGTTAGCATCCTGTTTCTCCCGCTCAGTCATCTTCTGGTATCTATAAATAGAATGCTACATATTAATATATACATTTTTTTGGAACTCCCATTATTTTTTCCCACTTTGAACATATTACTTTCAGCACAAAATGATGTCATAACTTTCACTTGAGTTAATTTCTTACAAGAGATTGGCTGTGATTTTTCATTCACTAAACACTTGCTGAAGAAATAAAGGTATGACCAGCAAACATGATGACAACAACTGCCTTGATCAGATGGCCTATGGCTATACAGACATGCCACATCAAAAGCAAATTGAAGACACTATCTAATACAAGCACTCAGAAGATAAGCATCCAGATACACAAGACTACCCCAAATACCTACTATTGGGAGTTAGAATAAGCTACCAGGTATTGAAATACATGTACTTGTCCTTATGCCCATTCATCTACATGTTAAAAGGACTTCCTGAACAGAACCTAATAAATCCTTGTCCAAATGATAAATGTTTAAAATATGCTGGTATATGTGAATATTATGTTGTGAGGAAAAATTAGTATTTCAAAATAAAAATGCGACAAATGTTCTACGTTACTTTTCCAATTCCTTCCACGACTGCTCTGCCTGGCTCTCAACATCCATTTTCTCCTCCTTTACCAACTTTTCTCCTTTCCTTGGTGATGGTTTGGTGTCGTCAGGTTTCTTACAGTCTAAGATGCAATCAAGAATTCGTTGATGCATGGATGACGTCGAGGCATGTGCACTCACCAACGACTCAAGCTCTGACCACATCTGTCTGTACTGCTCATCCCTGTCCAATCAAAACAACTTTTACATAAATATTATAATATTTTTATATACAGCGTAGATTTACATTGTGTCTACTGAACCTATGTCCTTTATAAGCATTTCTCTTCTTGTTTGGGAACAATGCAACTCAGCCTAACGTTTTGTTTGATTTTGTTTACCTTTTAGGGCCTTTCGCCCGGGAACCACTTGATGTTATGGGCAGAGCCTCATTTCGACTTTCCATTCCGACAACGTGGTAGATGGCTTTGCGGCACTCAATGACGTCATCCTCGTCCAAAGTCTCCTTAACAATCAGAGTGGGCAGTGGGTCGATGTGCTGTAAATAAAGGAAGCATGACTATTACCAGAAATAATATCACTTCAGTGTAAGTATACTAATTCATCTACATATATACGAGGACTGATTGATAAGTTGTGAGCTTCATATTGCTGGACATGTATTATTTTTCAACCTAATCCCCTTCAGTATCTATACATTTTTGCCAGCGGTGTTTAAGGGCCTCAATGCCACTTTTATAGAACTCCTTTCCCTGGCTGTTCAGAAAGTCATCCACTGCATGTATGACATCATCATCAGACTGAACACTTTCTGAAATAGCTGTTTTCAGTTTTGGAAATAGATGAAGTCTGATGGAGCGAGATCAGGTGAGTAAGGCGGATGCTCAATCAATTAAAAGCCACAATGGCAGCCATGGCAATGACAGACTCTTTCACCCTAAAGCTAACTGATTTGTCCATTTTGCAAATTTATTGTCTTGTTTACTTTAGAGTGCTATCTCTTCGATATAAACTGAAATGAGACCAGTCCTTGGGTACATGGCCCTATATAGTCAGAGAATAGTAGGACTTAAAAAAAAAGAACATCCTCGAGTAAGCCACCTTTCCAGCCCATATTAAAAGAATAGAATGAGAAAGTGAAGCTTTACATTTTAATACAATTCATATCTAGATTTACATTGTTGGTACAATATGTTTATCACCTATTACGGTACAAATCCTAATTCTCCAATGACCTGATTCACCAATATTCTGTGGGAGCTGATTCTGCAATGACCTGATTCACAAATAATCTAAGTGATCCCTATTCTCCAATAACTTGTCTCACCAATGATCTAAGGAATCCCAATTCTTCAATGACTTGTCTACCCAATAATCTAAGGGATTCCAATTCTCCTATGACCTGTCTACCCAATAATCTAAGGGATCCCAATTCTCCAATGACCTGTCTACCCAATAATCTAAGGGATCCCAATTCTCCAATGACTTGTCTACCCAATAATCTAAGGAATCCCAATTCTCCAATGACCTGTCTACCCAATAATCTAAGGGATCCCAATTCTCCAATGACCTGTCTCACCAATAATCTAAGGGATTCCAATTCTCCTATGACCTGTCTACCAAATAATCTAAGGGATCCCAATTCTCCAATGACCTGTCTACCCAATTATCTAAGGAATCCCAATTCTCCAATGACTTGTCTACCCAATAATCTAAGGGATTCCAATTTTCCTATGACCTGTCGACCCAATAATCTAAGGGATCCCAATTCTCTAATGATCTGTCTTCCCAATAATCTAAGGAATCCCAATTCTCCAATGACTTGTCTACCCAATAATCTAAGGGATCCCAATTCTCAAATGACTTGTCTACCCAATAATCTAAGGAATCCCAATTCTCCAATGACCTGTCTACCCAATAATCTAAGGGATCCCAACTCTCCAATGACCTGTCTCACCAATAATCTAAGGGATCCCTATTCTCCAATGACTTGTCTCACCAATAATCTAAGGGATCCCTATTCTCCAATGACTTGTCTCACCAATAATCTAAGGTATCCCTATTCTCCAATGACTTGTCTCACCAATAATCTAACGGATCCCAATTCTCCAATGACCTGTCTCACCAATAATCTAAGGGATCCCTATTCTCCAATGACTTGTCTACCCAATAATGTAAGGGATCCCTATTCTCCATTGACTTGTCTACCCAATAATCTAAGGGATCCCTATTCTCCAATGACTTGTCTCACCAATAATCTAAGGGATCCCAATTCTCCAATGACCTGTCTACCCAATAATGTAAGGGATCCCTATTCTCCAATGACTTGTCTCACCAATAATCTAAGGGATCCCAATTCTCCAATGACCTGTCTCACCAATAATCTAACGGATCCCAACTCTCCAATGACTTGTCTCACCAATAATCTAAGGGATCCCTATTCTCCAATGACTTGTCTCACCAATAATCTAAGGGATTCCAATTCTACAATGACTTGTCTCACCAATAATCTAAGGAATCCCAATTCTCCATTGACTTGTCTACCCAATAAACTAAGGTATCCCAATTCTCCAATGACTTGTCTCACCAATAATCTAAGGGATCCCTATTCTCCAATGACTTGTCTCACCAATAATCTAAGGGATCCCTATTCTCCAATGACTTGTCTCACCAATAATCTAAGGGATCCCAATTCTCCATTGACTTGTCTACCCAATAATCTAAGGAATCTCAATTCTCCAATGACCTGTCTCACCAATAATCTAACGGATCCCAACTCTCCAATGACTTGTCTCACCAATAATCTAAGGGATCCCTATTCTCCAATGACTTGTCTCACCAATAATCTAAGGAATCCCAATTCTCCAATAACCTGTCTACCCAATAATCTAAGGGATCCCAATTCTCCAATGACTTGTCTCACCAATAACCTAAGGTATCCCAATTCTCCAAAGCCTTGTCTCATCAATTATCTCAAGTATCTCTATTCCCAAATAGCCTTACTGACCAAAATCCTTTGGGAGCTCCCATTCTGCAATAGCCTCATTCACCAATGATATCATGCATTGACATTTATCACCAATGGTTTTTGAGAATTAATACATCAATAAGTTCCTCCATTCCATTTTGATCCATGAACAACCAATTCAGAAAAATCCTCCATAAAAAAATACTGGGAGCCTAACTTAACAATAAACCACTGTTACTCCACAAGTCAATAATATCTGTTAACATAAATGATGTATTGTTCCCTTGTCTCACTCATGCTGTGGAAGCCATTGAAAGCCACACTCACCGATGCCATATTAAAGATGATTGTCTCCCCTATCACGGTCGGCCAGTATCGACTCATTCTCTCCAGGTGGCTCTGAGCTATAATAGAAAGGTAAGTAAGTGTTATAATACGAAGGTCAAGGTTAAGATGTGTGGCAATCCATCATCCAAGGTCTATGATTTGAAAGACAAAGACAAAGGTAATCATTGTTGTAACACAACAAAAGTCATAAGAATAACAACACAAAAGTCAAGGCCATGATACGTTTTAACTCAAAGGTCGAGGTCAAAATGTTCAAAACAAAATGATTAAGGTAAAAAATATGTTAATACAAAGATCAAGGCTGTGACATATTATAATATAAAGGATAAAATGTCTAAATGTCCAGAAATGCCTTAAAATATTACCTAAAAGATAATGTCAACATACCTGTATGAATTAATGTATTAAACTCTACCTGTTGTCTTACTGTAACCACTAACAAAAGTTGTCAGACAATGAAGCTCACTGTGTGGGCTGAAATTCAAAATTAGTCTTCTAAAAGAAGGTCAAAGGTCACGATCAAGGTCAGCAAATGTAGTACCATTCGAAAGGTCTTGTTAAATACCTAAGCTGTAGTATTGACACCACAATCTATAGCTGCCTGTGGATGATGCCGACATTGACGGAGTGGCAATAGCTTCCATTGAGTTTTGTCCTGGTAAGCTAAAGAGGTTAATCTATATACAATGTAGATTAACGATAATCTATATACAATGTAGATTAACGATACCAATATCATCTTACAAGTAAAGCTAAATAAAACAATCTAGTATGTACATCTATGAATCATGAAAACAGTGTGATAAGAAACTGATTTGTTTAATATATATTATCCAAGAAATAAGTATTTTCTATCAATATACAAATGTAGATTATAGAAATTTATTGTAACAGATTTCCTTGTAGAAATTCTATCGTAACAGATTTCCTTATAGAAATTCTATGGTAACAGATTTCCTTATAGAAATTCTATTGTAACAGATTTCCTTATAGAAATTCTATCGTAACAGATTTCCTTATAGAAATTCTATCGTAACAGATTTCCTTGTAGAAATTCTATCGTAACAAATTTTCCTTGTTGAAACTTTATCACAACAGATTTTCTTGTAGAAATTCTATCGTAACAGATTTCCTTGTAGAAATTCTATTGTAACAGATTTCCTTGTAGAATCTATCGTAACAGATTTCCTTGTAGAAATTATATCGTAACATATTTCTTGTAGAAATTCTATCGTAACAGATTTCCTTGTAGAAATTCTATCGTAACAGATTTCCTTGTAGAAATTCTATCGTAACAGATTTCCTTGTAGAAATTCTATCGTAACAGATTTCCTTGTAGAATCTATCGTAACAGATTTCCTTGTAGAAATTCTATCATAACAGATTTCCTTGTAGAATCTATCGTAACAGATTTCCTTGTAGAAATTCTATCATAACAGATTTCCTTGTAGAAATTCTATTGTAACAGATTTCTAGTAGAAATTCTATCGTAACATATTTCTTGTAGAAATTTTATCGTAACAGATTTCTTGTAGAAATTTTATAATATATAGTTCCTTGTAACAATTCTAGGGCAACAGAGTTCCTTGTAGAACTTCTAATATAAGGATCAATATTTAAGACTTCCCACTTTAAGCTCAAAATTTCCTTCTTTAGACTTTTTCATATCTCGCCTAAATCTTTGTCAACTCATTTCTGTGAAGCTGTTTGCAATAAATCATACAAGTAACACAGTTTTCAGATGCTTTCTAAATGTGCAGTGTCTGTGATATTTTTATCTCCAAAAATGTTGTCATTGATTTTGAGGTTGTTTGGATTTATTTGACAACAATATAATTTTTTATCCGCATAGCAGATAAGATTTTATCAATAACAGACTAATATTTTTTTCTCTAGGCAGATTTAACGTGAACAAGGTTTGTTCTAGGACTCAGAACTGTCAGCATTGTTTTCGATAGAGGAACATCGTTATTAACCTAGCCTTTTTACATTCCGAAAAAGTCAAGAAGCAAATGTCAGACTATGGTTTTTGAAACAGAAATTCTCACCAGTTTTTGAATTTAATGTTACCAATTTCCTTCCACATAACAGATTTGTGAAGATGAATTAATGACTGCTATCAATAATATTGAAGTTTCTGGCCTAGAAAAGACCTTAAAATCAATTTGTACAAATTATCATATTTAGGCAAGGTTTTTTTAAGATAAAGTTTTGTTTGCATTTTTTTCCCCTTTTTTTTCTTTCAGATAACTAAATAATTGAAATTCCTTGTATCAACACCACAGATGTTACAATAGAATCTACGTAATATTATGTAGTATCCATGGACAAGGACATCAAGCCCCATCAATCAATGTAATACTGTAATGTATAACAGGGCTCAAAGTGGCCCCTATTTTAGTGGCCATAGCACCTTAAACTCAACATTGGCGACCAGTTATTGACCTATAAGGCGCCAGCATGACCACTTATAAAAAAGTTCTGTAAATTTGCGATTTGATTAATCTTTCAAAGGTTGCAGTCAATGCGAACTTTTCCAATGTGTTGCCTATAGATTTTATTACTTGGTAGCCAAATAGGCCACTTGGTGGTAGCCAAATAGACCACCTGGTAGAAATATCTACTTTGAGCACTGTATAAGATGTAATGGAATCCAAAACAGTGGAACAATAACTGCATCATTATTGAGCCACAATTTTACGAAAAGTGCTACATTGTAAAATAATTGGTAATGGACATGATACTTTTATATGCACATTGACAGTTCCCTAAAACAAAAACTTCTAAAATGATCAGTTATGATGAAAAAAATTGCTAGACATAGGGTTAGTATGACTTATGCAACAGGGTTAATAGCTCTGTATAAAACTGTTAATATAGTTAGTTGAGATATCTACAATATCTACATCTAAAACCAAGAAAATCAGATATTTTTAATACATATATATTTACAAGGTTCATCCTAAATCGAGATCAGTAGGGAAATCCCTTGGTTACCCTTATTTTTTAAAATGAGATTTTTGTGATGTAAGGTTCGGGAAAGGCTATAAATAAATGGGGAATTCCATAATGGTATGGCTGAAGGCTATAGGTAGAATAGAATAAAGCCGAGATCTACAACATGACAGAAAATGATGAACCTGATAAACAACAAATAATGTTAAAAGTTCATTGCTTGTTCAAAACAAATACTGGCATATAATGAAAACTGGACCATCAACAAGAAAAATTTATAATAAACATGACCGAACAAGAGTACCGCAGGGTGGAGAAATATGCCCGTCAAAAGCCATATTGGGTTATATTTCCATTGTCTCTGCATTGTCACTATATAACCTTACGAAACAGAACGTTATCAGATCATAATTCCCACATTATTCCCATTGGCGTAGTAATATGAGGAACCATGCTTGTGAGTCGTCTCTAAATGACGTCATTTGTCGGACGTCACTATGTTAAGTGTATTTTTGTGCTTCCGGATTAGCACGCTATGATTAATTTGTCTGTCTGCAATCCTGTGAGAATTACAAGCCAATAACTTTCGATGGCAGTTTCGGGTTTAATTATACTAACTTGGTATAGGTGGGGATAATGCTTTAACACTGGATCACCTTTACTTTCACTACAAAGTCAATGTTTCATTTTCTATTTGAGGAATACCAGTAATCAGGAGTTACTGAAGTAGTCTCTAACTCATTAAACACAAATTGATATGACTATAAAGCCTACCAAGTTTAAAATTTGATTGGCGTATAAAAATTACAAGAAAAAAAAAAATATTGTCAGCATTTAAGAAGAGTAACTGTCTACAGCATCATCAACATTACCTGTCATATAAAATCTAAGTAGAATCTTATTAATGTCAGATTTTCGTGAAGAGACTTTGGTAAGGGCCTGAAATAAAATACTGACTGCTTCATCTTTCCTACCTACTCATCAACATCCCCTACTCAAATTTTTTTTTTTTTTCGATTTTCTGCAGACAAAAATTATCTTTATCATTTGCGTTTTCTAAAACTGTACCTTTACATACCTAATATCTTCTAACCTTTGGTTAAGGGGAAACAAACATATTTTTAATGCTGGCCTCGGACAGTAAAGCAACGAGGCGTGATAAGAGGTGTATCATCTGTTCAATTTGTTTGTTTGGTTTATTGCCCTTTGAACATCCAGGGTCTTTTTGAGGCAGGGACTCATTGTAGTAGTTGGTGACTACTTCACTGAAAAACATACCGGAAGCCAATCACATTCCATCCATAGGAGTTAAGGTAAGGTGTCTTGCCTAAGGACACAAACACAACAGCACAGACCGGCCTGTTTCTCAGCCTCCCGAATAACACAAACCATCACAGGTAGGGAGTTTCGAACCACACACCTCAGATCTTCACCTGAGGTAATGTGGCCAGCGCTCTAACCAACAGAGCTATGGCAGCCCCTATCAGCTCCGACAACCAGCCATTAATCAGATATCTATATAAGGTTAAACACAGTATGCCTACTGATCATATTGTATCTGAGATTCTACAGAAACTGAGCTTCTCTGTTTCTTGAAGTGGACTATGCAAATTTTTAAAAACCTTTCATATAGATAGATAGTTGTACACTGACTAAGACCGACATGATTCATCTTATACAGTCTGGGGAGAGCAAGGAAACTTGTAAGCGAGCACAATTAAAAAATAGCTGTTGCTTTCTGTATCGGGTACCCTGGAAATATTTCCAATCCCATGTTGTAAAAAAGATCTACTCTCAGTTTTATGATAAACTTTTATGATCAATCATTACTGAATTCTACAATTCTGTCATCCCATTTAAACAAGCATTTTAAAATATCGTGGATTTTCACAACAAACTTTTTGAGCTAAAGGGGAACTTATATTTGGAGTACACTGATACTGAAGCAATATTATTAAGACCCTGATGTCTTTTGAAAGATCTTACATACAGAACAATGAGTATAAGATTCTATTTCTCGTAACTACTCACCCCTGTCCAGAGGTGGGTCGTCTGATTCCTCTAACATACTAGGTAAAGCTGGAGCTAGTCGGTTCTCTTTCATAAATTCACCAAAGTCCTTGAAACAAAATAAGTAACATGATTAAATTTTTATCCGAAGAAAATCCAAAGGTCCCATTTTGTTTTATTTTATCTTTGAAAATACAATACATGGTTCAAAATTTCCTGGAATATTTTGTTTCAAATATCAACATAAGCTTTTATGAGTATACCTTTGTGATGGAAAAAAGAAGGTGAAAAGATGAAATTTTCAAAAAAAACATTTTGATTTTCCATGAAGATCATTTTGAAATTTACTTTTGTTAGGTGGCAGAAGTAAGATGGGGTATATATAATGTTTAATGGGGCCTATATCTTTACCAGTATAGGGTCCAAGGGTAGAGCTAAAGCTGTCACTTTAATTAGGGTTTAATTGGTTTACAATATCCCTTGCCTGGATACCACCAGGTATTTGAATTGTTGATGTGATGTCATTGTATTGTGGCCATGACGTCATACAATTGTTGAGAATGTGCAGAGAGCATGCTTAGCTTTGACAGCCTTTTGGACGATAGGTGACTGGTCCTCGGGTCAGTCCCGGCCCGTAGGCTGGGCGGGGATACACCTTACAACTCTCTCTCACTGGACATACATTGTAAAAATACCTGCCATGTACAGTATATATGTATAGAACATGCATATGAATAAATATGATGAAGAAGAGTCTACGGCGTCAATCATCATTCATCAATACATCTCATCATCGACATACAAACAACAACAAACCATATGAAAACGATTTCATTATAGCTTGTCTCAACCCTAGGGTGAGGTAAGAAAATCTGACACCGGTAAAATAGAGAATATTCCTGACAAGGGTAAAAGTTGATTCTTTTATAATAGCTGTCATTAAATGACTTAGCTGTTGTTAGGGTGTTAAACAAAACTAAACCAAACTGAACCAAGCACCCGAACAGTGGGCTTCGTCAGGATGATTCAGTTACAAATTTTATTCCCTGAATCACTAAAAATTTGAGAAAGAAAAAAGGGCATATCATATTTTGAGTTGTGAGTCATACAATTGGGGTCACATGACTATAATTCTATATATCATATTCTATCTTCCCGTATTTGATATAGGATATTGACAACACATGATATATTATAGACATGGAGACATATACCCTGGAGTGATGCTATAACACTTACATTGATTCTATAATCAGTGACACGTCCCCCACACCCCTCACTGATGGAGGGAGGGTCTTCTAGCAGGGAGCGTCCTGTATGAATGGCGTGGATAAAGATCTCCCCACCGTGACTCGCGAGCATGTGTGATATGACCTTGATTCCCGTCTTTTTCGGCTGCTCCAGCATGACAGCGCGACCTGTAGTCAGATACCAAACTCTGATTAATTTTTCTGATGTATAATTTAAAAGTCAAGATCTATGAATAGAATTCCAAACGAGTAGGTACAATACACAGTCATGTGACATTGACTTACCAAACTAGAGGGAAGTGCTGACATATCTAAAATGATCATAATGAATGACTTGGATAGGTTTAATGTTAATTTGAGTGAAAATACATTAATACCTTCGGTAGATTCTGTGTAAAAGTAAAATGAGGCCAAGCAGAATAAAGAGAATTATTTCTGATTATTTCTTAAAAACTGCAATCAAATCTGTTATGAAACACTGCCGTGATGAAAACAATGTCGGCTGGGGCTTGTAAATACAGTACACTCACCAGCTTCTGATGAGGAAATAGTGCATAATGTGAATTTTTCTCTCATTTTCATTGGTTTTAATTAAACTCAAACTTAGACCATAATTCACCAGGAGATAGTTCACGTCCCCTTATCCAACATTGTTGTGTGGGCCAGCTACTCACTTGTAAACAGACAACATTTTGGCTCGTAGGCCACACAATCACAGAGGAATTTACAAAAGAACGGAAAAGCATTAAGACTGATCAGGCTACAAAATATGCGGTGAATGTTTTCGAGAATTCTGTATAGAAAAGTGTATTGACATCACTGATCATTCTACGATAGACATCCCTGTACCTGTAATAACACAATTTTTTGTATTAAATATATTGTTATTGCTGATCTTACAATGATGTGTGAAATCATTTGCTTATTTTCTTAAATCCATCACCACATACATACTATAAGAAATATTTCAAAATCCATATCCTTCAAAGGAAAGAATTCATTATGTCAATGAAAATTATGCATGATTTTCTGCCAGGATGGCTAAGTAGCCGGAAATTTGCAAAACTGAGTCATTTTTATTGACCTGAGGATCGAAATTTAACTTTTTTTTCTGTGGTACTAAGCCATCCTTTGACAACACTTTCAGACCATAATGACCTCAGAAGTAGGTAATGAGATATAAATGGTAGTTATGGTATAAACAATAAATCTGTTGAGGGATATGTAAAATAAAGGGGTACGTATGAAATTATAAATGAACATACCACTGAGTAGAAAATTGGTGAGACAGGAGGATGGCCGGCTATTGACATCCACTGGGGTCACTCGGTGCACGTCCGTACAGTAGTGCATTTCTGATATACAAATAACCCAAGAAATTAAAATACTGCAGGAATAACACAAATTCAAAACTACAAGCCACAGGTTTAATTGAACTTGATATCCCAGGTTCTGACAGATTATCTACAGATATCACAAAGGGGCATAACTCTAAATACATTCCCTGAAATAAAAATAATAATTTAAACATGCAAGCAAAACATCCTACAAATTGGTTCTAAGAGTATGTACACAGTATTACTTTGACAAACTATCAACAGTCTTCATACAAGGGGAATAACTCTCGTGAAAATCATTCAAAACAAAAAAATAAATTACTGGAGAACAATTTCTGTATATACACAGTTAAAAGAGCTGATCAAGTGAATCAATTAAGTTTCATAAAAAGCGGCCCATCTACATTTCTGTCCACATCGTCTGAAGTTTTATCTATTGTTGAGTTAGTGATGGGGGTAAAACCCCACCAATCTATCTTTAACATCGTGGAACTAAATTTTTCATGAGCAATTCTGTTTGTATTCTCATAAATCACATAAACCACATGTAATTTCTACTCACCGACAACATTGGATTTTGGGGTACACCATTTCAATGTAATAGTTTCTGTAGGAAGTCCTTCTTTAGATGGTATCACCAATCCATCGCCATGAGCTTCGAATAAGTAAACAACATCAAGATAAAAAATGACTTTTCAAGCCAAAAAAGAATGTATGAACAAAATGTAGATGCAGTGACTTTATCATATTTATCATTCCCACAGATTCTGAAGAATCTATCTTATTCATCTAAAGGCCCTGTCTGTCTGAGGTCCTGGTGTAGCAGGCTAATTAACACCCACCATTTACAATGCATACAAAAATGAGTCCCTTTTACTAGTGATGGGAAATGGTTTCACTTTCAGAATCAATAATTGGAAACTCGAAATTGATTGATTACTGGTTTTCTCAATTTAGCACAGAATTGCCTTTTTGCAAAAAATTATGTTCACCTCAAGTACATTTATTACACATCTTAGCCTTTAATATCAATATTTTTACGTTTGGTAATGCTAAACACAAACAAAGCATTTTTTGTTGATATATTTAAATCTCCTTAATCACTTGTTAATGACCAATGAATTTATCGGTTAAATACAAAATCAACTACTCCATGGTTCTGTTACATTACAAAAATACTTGAAGTCAAAAATTGATGAACACTTTCAGAAATTTCTGATAATTGCCATTTCAAAACTGTAATTGATTATTATAATCAATTACAGTTTTGAAAAGGCAATTAATCGGAATAAAAAATCGGAATGAATAATTTATATAAGTTTTATCATTTATTTTTTTTTACTAATTTTTTATTATTTTCGATCACTGGCCCAATACTAACTTTTACCCAAAGATGTTCCACACCAAACTTTAGCAACATATACTTATTTCAATAGAAGAGAAGGGATTTAAAAACTATTGCTCTATATGTCCCATATCTGGCCCTACTTCCATTCCCCCATTTGACTCACAGTGACTCACATTTATACTCACTTAGTCTTCCCTTCATCTACGGATGCTGATGACCAAATATGGTATAAATCCGATCAGTCGTTTATGACTAGTAGTGATTTATAGAGAAAAAAAGTTGACAGACAACAGCTAAATGCTAGACCCTCTGGGTTAAACAAAGAAACCGTAACTCAAGATTCCGAAAAGATCCATTATGTTCCACGGTTGTGTTTGTCATATGTCAACATATAAAGTGCTAGGGGGAAAATTCCCAAAGAATATCACATGGCTATTTCTCAGATATATTTCACTTTAACAATGAAATATGGAGGAAAACACCAAAGAGATACTGTTGTGAAAAAACATTTAAGAACCCATGGATTTTATCAAAATGATTTAACTTCATCTGTATCTACACAATCATGTAATCTAAGAGATTATTTCAAGTTAAACCACAAATGCTGATTCCTATTCATTACCGTGTATTTATCTTCTTGTAACAAATGGCTAAATAATGTTTTCCGAGACATAAATAACAGTTTCCAACAAGTAAAGAACTGTCCATCTCTAATTTAGAGTTTTAGCTAATTGATAAGAAGGAGAAATCCCTGGCCTCACTTAAACGGTCCGAGATTGTGTCTACTGACCTAATTAAAACTTTGATCTAGGTTCCCATATCTAAAGTACCATTACCATAAATAGATTCTGGACAAAAATCTACAAACTATTCAGGGAGATATTTCACCCACAGTTTCTAATTTTTTAATCAGATTCATAAAAATGAATTTTAGAAATTTCAAAACGAAGAATTTTTCCTTCATTATCTGAATCAATATTAATATTTACTGGTAGAAAAAAACATTTTCATTGTTTAAACTTGTAAACACACACATGCTTTATTACATTTGTTAAATGTCTGCTGCTATTGTTTCTTTGATACACTGATCAATTAATCATTTAAAACATTTACAACATTTAAGATATTGATGATGAAGTCTTTTATGGATTGAATACACACATCTCTTTCACTTGCACAAAAGATCAGAAAAATTGAGAGGAGTAATCTTTATATGAAGCCTAAAACTCAAATCCATGTACTTTTACACATGTGAGCCTCTATTTTTGGTTTATAGTTTCAATATTGCTAATCTGATGTCGCATGCAAACAGGAAATTGCTGTCACAACAAAATAGGGAATATCTTTGAAGATATCCTTCATGTTTTAAGCCAAACCAATTTTTTCCCCATTATTACGGTTGTATATCTGAATCATTGTAAAGCTATATGAACAACTTGTATCTAATACATTTAAATCATGGAGTTTTTTTTTTTTTTTTTTTAAATCTCGTTATCATTGAAGATTTAAGTGCTTGAAATTTTTTTCTGAAGTATATACATATAATATATATTCTAATATCGCAATAGTATCCTATAGCTAGCTATATATAGATGAAACTCTCCCTTAAGGAAAGGAATATGTTGTGTCTTAAAGATATTTCCATCAAATGGGAAAAAGTCCTACAGAAACTAGACCACACACTAGGAAGGAAAATGCTGTTTTCTGACCAATTGACTGTAGATTGTGATTTTATCAAATTCATGCTGTCTAGATCCCAAATTGACTCTGATCCCATGAGAAACATAAAAACAGAATGGAAAGCCTCAAACTTAAAACAGATTGAAAATTATGAGAAAAAATTTAGGTCAATTTAGCAAGCAGACCACAAAGAATAAACAAATCTAATATTTTCTAAACATCAATATTGTATTTCTGACTGGTATAATGTTTCCGCTTCTCGAATCATTATATTCTCAAAGGGCTTAGAATATGTCCAAGATAATAAAATAGTGCTAATATGACCTTGATGTTTGTTTCTTTTTGTCTTTAAAGTCATACTGTATTGTACACAATAAATAACCTTTTCTGCATTAATCACTCTCAAATTCTCCCAGGGTTTTTTGTTTTAATGTTTTTCTGAATCTTAATTTCCCTATCAAGCCAACAATTCCTCAAATCTCTTCTGCAAGGTACTTTATGACATAAGTGTAACATGATAATTTTTCCAGATTCATTGTAGTCTATGTTAATTATTACAGATAAAGACTTAACATTTGACCAAGGTCATTGAAGAATTGTACAAAACACACATTATACAGCAGTTCTGTCCTTCCAGGACTTGTCAGAGATGTTAGACCCTATATAAAATGTTAATACCTTTGAGACAACAGAGGAAAATAGGTCAAATGAAATGTCAAAATCTTGATTGGGAGGCAGATGATTGAGTCACTTGAGGAGCTTTTATAGTGCTGTCACTCAGAAATATCATATCCTGACTATAGCTAGACACCCCACACAGTAACATTATACTGACAACAGGATAACCAGACACTATTATGAACTGGAATAAAGCTGTCTGAAGCAACAAGTATCATTTTTATAGACTTGGTTTGGGACAAGGCTAGTTTCTGAAGAGCAGTAAAATTATGACTATTTACAGATGACACAAGGTTAAGAACAAAGGGCAATGCCATTGAAGCAAGCATTAGGGTGTTTGGCTGGTAGAGCGGACAATACACTTTTCACCATTAGACATCAGGAGTTTGATCCCCAGATTGGATATAAAACAGTAAAGAATAATCTTCTTCTACTTGACAATGTACTTTTCCTTTTAAAAATCCTGCACATACCAGTGTATTTACTGTTTGTACCTCCTGGGCCTAGCTGCTCAAAAGGTGATTAGCTTAATCACTTGACTAGTGAAAATTTCATTTCTCATTTGTTGCAAAACCTGTGAGTATATCATCTTTAAATTAAGCCAGTTGGACGAGAATTAAGAATTACATAATTTCATTAAGTTTTGACAAGCTAGTTCTACCAGAAATGATTATATCAGGATTTGAAAAATGTTGTTAAAATATGATTTGAACAACTTGGCCCTGGTTGCCAAGAATAATAAATATAAGTTGTTAACTTATGTTCCATAACTGTTACTATAATCCCTCTCAAACCTTCAATTTAACCAATAGGCTCGTCTTTGGGTCAATGCGGAATATTGGACAGATGGTGCAATTTTGTGAAGACAACAATTATTGCATTCTAATCCAAAATCTTAACTGTAATCAGGAGAAAGAAAAATTCAAGTCTTTAACGAAATGAGAATTTTCGACTACATACCTGACTTGAGGAGGTCTTTATGAACATTAAAGGGGTGGAGAATCTCTACATCGTAGTTGGCAGATGAGCTGGCATTTTGTTCCTCCTACAAGTGCAGCAAAACAAACAAATGGAATTTAAAAAGACTATCTCAGAAAATCATTAAAATAATCTACAGAGTGCACATTTATATCCAGGCTGGTAATTGTTAAGGAGGTCAATACCAACTATATGACCTTTGGCTTTACTTTCATAAGTACCCTGGTAAATGTGCTAAGGCAAGGTCAATACATGTTGTTGTATGACCTCTGACCTTACATTCATAGGAATCCCTGTAACTGTTTTTGAAGCAAGGTCAATACATGTTGTTACATGACCTTTGACCTTACCTTCATAGGAATCCCTGCAACTGTTTTTGAAGCAAAGTCAATACATGTTGTTACATGACCTTTGACCTTACCTTCATAGGAATCCCCGTAACTGTTTTTGAAGCAAAGTCAATACATGTTGTTACATGACCTTTGACCTTACCTTCATAGGAATCCCCGTAACTGTTTTTGAAGCAAAGTCAATAAATGTTGTTAAATGACCTTTGACCTTACCTTCATATGAATCGGAGTAATCGTTATCGGAGGAAGGTCAATACATGTTGTATGACCTTTGACCTTACATTTATAGGAATCCCTGTAACTGTTTTTGAAGCAAAGGCAATACATTTTGTTACATGACCTTTGACCTTACCTTCATAGGAATCCCAGTGACTGTTGTTGAGGCATGGTCATTACCTGTTATATGACCTTTGACCTTACCTTCATAGGAATCCCAGTGACTGTTGTTGAAGCGAGGTTGTAGTGCTGTTGTACGAGTTGTATGAGCTTGTTGTAAAGGTGACGACCAGACTGAGTGGAATGTACCTCACTATTCAACTGAGGTGATACCTAGAATGCAAAACAATGGAAATGTCTTCCTCAACATCCAACAATGCCATTCAACTTATCATAAAACTACTTTAATTTTCATAATTAAACCTTATGTCACCAGATACATACTTTCATCTACATTTTTGACTGGATATTTTATCATATTTGTATGCTAAGATATAAGTGTTTTTATAAAGTATTATGCAACAGTGAGCATAGATGAAGATTTTTACCTCATATGCCACCTGCTAGACCCCACATCAAAGAAGCAGCTGAAATTTCTCACAAATTATCATAATTTGTTGTTTTCCTACTCTTAACAATTAATAAAACATATACTTAACACTTCCTTGTAAATGTAAGAATACGCCTATACAAAGTGTATAACTTCAAAACTTTAAATTTCTGAAACACTTAAATGCTCTACTAAGGGAGATCACTCTGCATTTCTACTTAATTTTTTTAATTATCAAATGTTTGAGTGTTAATTATGACAGGCCTACTAGGTTTACATATTTCCACACAAAGCAAATAATGTAGAACTATGAAACTTTTCTTTGATGTGAACCGTAAGATATTGACTTCAAACAAACAGACAACTGCAGTATAGAGAAATTAATCATGTACAAATGAGTTTCTTAAGGAGGCTGCCCATTTCATTTTAATTTTAGCATAAAAATTGATAATGAAGCTTGAGAAGATGGATGATAACATCATATTCATTATGCTCTAATCATTCAGAGAGATAAAAAAGGCAGCAAATGTAAAGTTCATCTGATGCTTTAGTATTATTACATTGTATTTCCTCAATTTTAATTTGCAGCTGAAATATTTTCCCTCCATCCAGAAGAAACGAACAAGAGGCCCATGGGCCTTAACGTTCACCTGAGCTCTCAAATACATACTGATGTTTTTCTTTTTTAATTAAGAATTCAACAAATATGACCAGTGTAACCTTGAAGGTAGGTCAAGGTCATTCAACTTAACAAACTTTTCAGTCTGTTATCAAAGCATGCCACTGTCTCAATAACATGACTCTGAGCCTCTTAGTTAATGAGAAGAAGTTGTTTAATGATTTTAACCTCTTTGACCCAGTGACCTTGAAAGCAAGTCAAGGTAATTTATTTGAACAATTTTTTGGCAGCCCATCATGCCTACAGGCTACAATATCCTGACCCTTGACCTTTATATGGTTATTATGAAGAAGTCGAAAATGTAAATTGTACGTAACATACGACGCTGGTCAAAAAGCGATCGCAATTACTATAGGTCACTTTTATCTCAGGTAACCTACCACTCAAACAAGGATGATGCGCTTATTTAAAAAAATATGAAACTTCAACAGTAGTGTCTGTAGTACTGTGTTTGCGTTTAGAATGTTTGGTTTATACTGAGACATTTCAGTGGTAGTATATACAGCCAACGGAAGATTTACTGGCACTAACAGTTACGACATTACTTCAGACTTGTCAGAAGAAAATGTGATAATATATGGAATATGATATTAACAGTAAAGTCATTTTTTCGGTCCTTAAAATCTGGAAGTGAATTGTGTAGTGACTATAAACTTACCACTCAGACTAATTGTATCCAATAACTATACCTGGTCGTCGAAATTCAAAACGGACCGGAAACTGATTTAAGTAAAATATAGGAAATAGAAACTTCCCAGTCACCCCATAACAGGAGTTATGTTCCAACATTGGTCAATATAGATTGATTCAATATTGGATCTACCTTTGAAATTCTGTTCCACTAGAGAGCAATATGACAATATCAAATATTCACTCACATATTTCACTCATCAATAGAGCTGATCTTTGTATTAGTGTGTATAAATAGCAATAATGACCAGGCATGGCCTTGGGTCCAAGAAATATAAAACCCATGCATCTCAGGTATTTCATGCTTGACCTGCCAGTTTGATAAAAAAAATCTGGGCATAGATTGACCATGTGCACATGGAATTGATCAACAGAACAGACTAATGTGCCCTATTTGATACATGGTGATGGTATTAAAAAAGTAAAAACAATCTCGGATTGAATTCATTGACATCATCATGTAACAATTTGGATAATTCATATAGGTATTGAGCGGTGTTTTTATTGCATTTACGGTGATATGAATGCAATGGGATACAGACATATATAAAGCATTATGAATTTCTAAATATGTTGAATGAAATAACCCAAATCTCTGGCAGGGTACTTTACAGAAATTATATCTATAATCTAAATTAAACTGGAGCTGTCACTGAGGGGGTGACAAGTATACCCCCCGCTTTTCCATGATTGGTTTGGATACTTTGTGAAGCTGCCTATTTATGGTACTATAACCAAATCAAACATGTTCTATGTTTAGGTAAGAAATAAGTGAATGCATAGACGGACAAAATTTTGCTCGTTTTTAAAGAAAAAGAGGCATAACTCTATTAGAACTGGTAATTCGGCAAATCTTTGCATAGAGCACAGCCTCATAGGGTCCTCTAACTATATACCAAATTTTAGTAAAATCCATTGAAAACAAAGCAAATACATAGCCGGACAAGCTAGTAGCCATTTTTACATAAAGGGGCATAACTCTGTAAAAAGGTTTTTTTCGGAAAAAGCCGTTACTGGAGACACAACTTCATGCCATCCTTCAACTCTGTAAAAAGTTTCAAGAAAATCCATTAAAAAGTAAGTGAATGCATAGCCGGACAAAATTATGACACATTTTGTATGCAAAAGGGGTATAACTCTGTTAAAAAGGGCTAAATCGCAAAATCACTGCTGGGGACACAAGTTCATATGGTCTTCTAACTATATACCAAATTTGAGTGAAATCCATAAAGAAACAAGGAGCCGCAAAGCTTGGCATTATCCCCTGCGCCCCGCAGTTGGTATGAAAACCCAAATACATGTATATATCAAGCTCAAAGTAAAAGTTATTAAGGAAACAGTAATTTGGTATTTTTTATTAAGTTTCCATGGTGACAGAAAAAATACCGAAAATGGAAGGTCCGCAATAAAAAAAGGCACAACTAGGGCACTAGTCTGATATATACAGAAATGTTCAAGGAGCTGCATCGAACGGTTTTTGAGTTATAGCCCGGAAACGGTAATTTGGTATTTTTGATTAAGTTTCCATGGTGACAGAAAAAATACCGAAAATGGAAGGTCCGCAATAGCAAAAGGCACAACTAGGGCACTAGTCTAATATATACAGAAAGTTTCAAGGAGCTGCGTTGAACAGTTTTGGAGTTATAGCCCGGAAACAGTAATTTGGTATTTTTGATTAAGTTTCCATGGTGACAGAAAAAAATACCGAAAATGGAAGGTCCGCAATAGCAAAAGGCCCAACTAGGGCACTAGTCTGATATATACAGAAAGTTTCAAGGAGCTGCATCGAATGGTTTTGGAGTTATAGCCCGGAAAGAAAAGAAAACAGTAATTTGGTATTTTTGACTAAGTTTCCATGGTGACAGAAAAAATACCGAAAATGGAAGGTCCGCAATACCAAAAGGCACAACTAGGGCACTAGTCTAATATATACAGAAAGTTTCAAGGATCTGCGTTGAACGGTTATGGAGTTATAGCCCGGAAAAGAATCTCGGACGGACACACGGACGGACGGACGGACAGATGGAGCCCAATTTAATTTCCCCTGCAAACGCATTTCGTGGGGGATAATTAGCGAATGCATAGCCAGACAAATTTTGTGAACAGAAGGTTGGTTGAGACAGAAGTGGACATATTGTTGTTTACCTGATGATTGGCTTTGTCTGCAATCTTTAAGTCATCTCCGACCGGTACAATGTGTATTAGCAGTAACTCACAATGCTCAATGACCATCAGACTGAAAAAAACAAGGGAGATAATTATCACTCACCATTTTAACAATCAAGGGGAGATAATTTTGATAACCAATCAACAAGAAGTCATCAACCAAAACAAACAACAGCTAGAACTCATCATCTCTTCATCCATAACCAATTTTTATTTGAATTCTGCACTTGTGTTACAATAGAATACATTATAGAAGAGAAATTAACTAATACCAGTTATTTCTTACCAATGGTGACATTATAATATAGTTTAACTAGGTACCTGTAATACGTTATTATAAAATATCCCTGCTATAGAGTCTCAAATCACCTTCAATACTTTTTAATTTCACGAGTTTTCAAAACAAAACTTCAAAATAAACTTGACAATCAACAACCAACAAATGGAGTTTATTGAGAGTGGGATAAGCACCCCTCCTTCCCCCTCAATTTGGCTACCCTGCCATTGTGAACTCCACACCTCACCCCCCATTTGGGCTACCCTGCCATTGTGATCCCATCCTCGAGATCAATACCAACATATGCCTACAGTGACAGCAAAGTTGTGGCTCTCCACTTATCACCAGCTAATGGGCAGCAGGGATAAGGCAGGACTAGACAGAATAAAGTCTCGGTCAATGAATTCTCTCAAATAAACATCAACATTCATACATGTTATATGTAGTAAGGCATGCTTTATAGAGATGGACTTCTGACAGGTATAAGAGTAGAAGCTTGCCAGGTCACAGAGTGACACATTCAACCATTTTTTTGTCAGCTTCATGTACAGGTTTTGGAACAAAAATAAACTTTGAAGTTTAAATGACTTTTTCTTACTTCACTGTTTATGCTTGGATTTTTCAGTTGCAGGGAAGGAGAATGAAAACACAGTGTAGAAATAAGACAACAGATTCTAAAATATCATAGAGAACTTCAAATCTTAGAATATAGAAATTTATAATCTTGGGGTGTATGAGGAAATTATTGCTTTTTAATTTAAGTAAAATATAAAAAAATGAAAATTCCACCACTGCAAAAGGCAAAACTAGACAAAAGCTTCATGAAGGTTTTGACGGACTTGTGTTAATTAATGCTCCAGGTCCAATAAATTATTTCATTTTTCAATTTGTTTCCAAGGTGACCAGAAAAATAAGGACATTTTCACCAAATCAAGAGACATTTATTAACTTAAGACTTATGCAGATCACAATGAAGTTTAGTAAAGTTTTCTCCACAGTTTTTTTATATTCACTCCTGAACTTTTAGGCTTTATGGACAGAAACAACTTCTATATCCCTTCCAACTTTCTTTGGTCAGATGATAATAAACAAGAAGTAACTTAATTTCTAAGAAATCTAAAGACAAATGGATTTTCTGTGTCCCTCATTCTACCATCAATATATCATTGGTTCTTCTTGCCACCAATATCATCTTGTATTATGTCCGAAATCTGAGGCACACTGATATATATAATCTAATATTAAGGTCAGTAGATGTTTCCATTTTCATCAATTATGTCAGTGAGTCAACATAGAATGTTATGTCTGAGGATGAAGACCATCAACAATGTAAATACATAAAATGTCCATTTTCTATAGACTATAGCTGTAATGGGCTGTCTATCTTAAACGTTGATCAAGCTGGAGAATTTTAGTCGGCTCTGTACCTTTCAAGAACTTTTATAACTTTTATAACAATTGTCAACATCAAAATATCTTTCAGTGGTCGATTTGAAAAAGCGTAATTGGTGGGAATACCCTTGACAATATAAAATTAGGCTGCTTGATATATTGTGCATTGGAGAATCAGTGGACCTAAAAGGTCACTGGATCATAGGTTTTATACCAACTTTTAGATAAATAATATACTAATCTGCATGTACACTGTTCACTTATGATTTCTGCTGGGATTGCAATTTCATATTGCTTCCCATTTGGAAGCAACAAGAATTAAACCTAATAGGTTTAATTCTTGTCAATTTCAAAACAGAAATTAGAGAAAGATCCCTTCAGTACTTCCTGAGAAATAGTGTTAACAAATTTCAATTGTCAAAATCCAAGATGGCTACCTGTTGGCTATGTTGATTTCTGATTGGTCCCAAAATGAAACATAAACAACTAGGGACCAAGGGGAACTTACAAATGAAATCTGGAAAGATCCTTTCAGTACTTTCTGAGAAATAGCGATAACAAGAATTCTTTACGGAGGGATGGACGACGAACCACATGCAGACACAGGGCAATGTAAAATGCAGACCTGTTGTGATGCTATCAGGACCATGCAAGCATTTGAAAATTGATCTAGCTTAGATTTATATAAATTTTTACAAATTAGATACTGTATGGCTGCATGTATGGTGAACTGAGCCAAACAATTCCCATAAAAACTTAAGTAGATGCTGTTGTGCAATTTTTATAAAAGGCATCATATGATTGTGATCTTAACTTGTGCAAAATATATATCCCTTTAATTTGCCCGTCGCTTCACATCATTAGACACACTTCTGTTTGATCTGAGAGACACCTTGGTGACATACCAGGTAGTTATTAGGCCCTCCATCAGTACCATCAAGGTTTCTTTATATACTGTATAGTTTAATTACATTGAGCTACCGTGGCCCCACCCCATGGGAGGGGGGGGGGGGGGGGGGGGGGGGGGGGGGGGACAGTTTCAATTTCAATGTTGGTTGGATGGACAATTTAGGCTGAGCAAGGAAACACACATCAGTTTTGACTGGCTTTAATATGACCCTGGCTGTTAATAGGACGTTAAACAAAAACAAACCAAACAAACTTTAATCAGACTACATGTATATTTAGTCAGATGTATGACGTCTATTGTGCCTTGAAAGTATATTTTTCAGCCAGATCTTTTACTTTCTTTTAGAGGCCATCCAGCGATATTAATGAAGTCAAGTTTTGGTAAAGTAAGATCTCAAATGTTGTACAGATTTAGAAGCATGCCATGTCTGACAGACCAAAATCAGAAGCGACAACACCATCATAATGCTACAATTAAAGAGATGATACTAGATGACAGATCATTCATCTGGCCACCACGACAGTAACGTTAAAAATAATTGCTCAAGAAAGTTGGACAATGAATACCAGGAATTTAAAAGGAGCAGTTACAACACAACTGGAAACATTCTAAATTTCTTGTCACGTCTGAACAGCCACTAATTGAAAATCGTTTTTCCTCCAACAGTTCCTGGTGCGACCAATCTGATTCGTAGTACTGAGGTAGTTCTTGAATTTTGGAGATACCACATTTTCAATTTCAATGTTGGTTGGATGGACAATTTAGGCTGAGCAAGGAAACACACATCAGTTTTGACTGGCTTTAATATGACCCTGGCTGTTAATAGGACGTTAAACAAAAACAAACCAAACAAACTTTAATCAGACTACATGTATATTTAGTCAGATGTATGACGTCTATTGTGCCTTGAAAGTATATTTTTCAGCCAGATCTTTTACTTTCTTTTAGAGGCCATCCATCGATATTAATGAAGTCAAGTTTTGGTAAAGTAAGATCTCAAATGTTGTACAGATTTAGAAGCATGCCATGTCTGACAGACCAAAATCAGAAGCGACAACACCATCATAATGCTACAATTAAAGAGATGATACTAGATGACAGATCATTCATCTGGCCACCACGACAGTAACGTTAAAAATAATTGCTCAAGAAAGTTGGACAATGAATACCAGGAATTTAAAAGGAGCAGTTACAACACAACTGGAAACATTCTAAATTTCTTGTCACGTCTGAACAGCCACTAATTGAAAATCGTTTTTCCTCCAACAGTTCCTGGTGCGACCAATCTGATTCGTAGTACTGAGGTAGTTCTTGAATTTTGAAGATACCACATTTTCGATGATTTTCACAGCAGTTAGTGAGGGATCCGAAAGCCACACTGATTAAACCAGAATATTGATTCAGACAGATTGGTTGTATGTAGGATATCAGCCTGTGATATTTAGTTTATATTTAGTACATATTTCTTTATGCACTTACACCATTGACAGACAAAGTTGTTTATGAACAATATTATTTTTGATTTAAGAGGCCCTAATTGACCTGTTCTGCTCAATTGGCTCAAGTTTCATCCATGTTTATAAACTTCAGAAAATCCATTGGTAAGCATTATTGGATTTTAAGGGCAAAGTCTTGGTTAATGGAATTTTGATGCTCAACAAATAATTTACCACTTAAGCCTATTTGATCACAAGTTATGCCATTAAAAATACATCTAGGACTAACATGCTCAAGGCCACTGGGCCTCTTGGTTATTGATAATAAGATTTTTAAAAGCTTTTTGATGCACTCGAACCTTGTGATCTTAAAAGAATGCCAATGTCACTAGAATAAATAAATAAAACAGTCATACCGTCATGTTGCTCGTCCTGAATACCATGACATTATGACTCTTTTTTTATTAAGAAGTCATTTCAATGGAAAAGTCAGTACTGAACAAAAAGACAACAAACGTTGCACCAACGTATAAGCTCACTTGCTTTTCAGCAGGTACATTGTATACTATAATTGCAAAAGGAAGCAAAATACTAGTAATCAATTTTTTTATTGAATTTCAAACCTTTCATCAATTTTTCTTATTTATTTGTTTCTTTGTTAATGTAATTAAGTAATATTTAGAACAAATGCCAATGGCCATGCAGGTTTCTTTTCCATTTGGTGGCAGCGGTGGGATATAAGAATAGTAACAATGTTGGAATTTAAAAACACATTACCCAGGTATTTAAAAAAATTCATTGTATTTTTCTAAAACTGCTCTAAACTAGATATAACAATTTTGATTTAATAAATTAAGTACCCCTCTTCCTATAAGCACACATTTATGACTTTTTTTCAGGGAAAGTCTGTAGCTGCATACCCTCAATTAATTGCTCACTTCTTTTCTCTTTCAATGCAATTGTCAGTTTGATGGATCCCCCCGCTCTTTCCCAAGCAGCATGTTTTTAAAACCTCCCAAATTTCGCTAATTTCCCCCTAATTACAGCTTCCATAATCAGAGAACCACTTATATTAGTAATATAATAATATTTCTAGTTGAGAACCACTAGTGTGCTACAATATAATATTATTGTACATGTCGAGAACCACAAACATTAGAAATATAGTCTTCCATATCAGGAACCGTTAACATTAAGAATAAAATCTTCCACATTGAGAACCACTAACATTAAAAGTATATCATATTCGATTGTAAAACCTTTTTTCAAAGTAAGGTTGTGTTAGTGTTTATAAGCTAGCTACCTTGATGTTTTAAAGCTACCTTGATTCTTTAAAATTAATTAATGCATCTATAAATCCAAATCTTCCCCCAAGTACTATTTCAGTTACCGGGGGGTATGAGTGGTTCCTAACTTTTAGCAAAGTCACAAAGAAAACTTGAAGTCTAACAGAATTCTCATCAAATAATTGTATCAATTAAAATTAAATTGCAATTTCAGATGCTTGCCATCTATCAATCTTTAAGTCTTCCAAACATCAATGGTGGTTCTTAACTTTCAATGCAAAATTTTGAAAGTCACCTTGAAGTTTTAGATGTTTTTTTCATATCAATATAAAGTAAATTACAATTTGTGTCAAGGTGTCTTCCAATCCTGCAAAGTTTTCCTGCTTTCCAGACAAAATGGCAACATTTTGATCACATAATATTTATAGTGATTCTAAACCTCTTAAATGTGTTTTCAAAGAGACAGTGGACAAATTATCTGACTTTTTAATTCTGTTTCAAGGCCAATAGAGTTCAGTTCCCCTAAATAGATTTATTTTCATCTTTTGATTTGTCTGATATCAAAACAACTGCAGTGTTGGATCAAAACGCTGTTTTGTGATGTTTACAATCTTGATACAGCGCATTTAACAAATTATATAACAGTGCTTTTTAATAATTTTGATCCCTGTAAAATGTTTGACCCTAAATCTGTGGTCGGGTGGCTCAGTGATAAAACACTTGCATTTCACTTAGGTGGCCAGGTTTAATTACCCCCATCGGATGTGAACAGGTATGGGGTCGCCTGCATGCCCCATATGGGTTTTTCCT
The DNA here is from genome assembly GCF_902652985.1 of Pecten maximus. Classification (NCBI taxonomy): domain Eukaryota; kingdom Metazoa; phylum Mollusca; class Bivalvia; order Pectinida; family Pectinidae; genus Pecten; species Pecten maximus. The sequence goes on from NC_047021.1 coordinate 33,239,765, forward strand.
GGTGCTCCTTAAGCTAGGTTTCCTTCAACAGTAAACACTTCTTGTGCTCTTCTATCTGGGCAGACAAGAGGGATTAATATAAATGGGTAGAACTCACTTCCTAATTGTTGTAAAATAAAATAAAGTTTGATTTTAACCTGTACTAAAAACATCCATCTTTTATTTATCAATAATTTTCAAACATTACCATGGTTAATACAGCAGGAACTGGAGAAATCAAATTTAGGGTAATTTTTAGTTGGTTTCATTGTAGTAGCTGGTGGCTACCACACTGAACAACACATGTGAGGCCCATCACAATATGCTTTCCAAGGTAATTGATCATGGAGAAATGTTTTGCCAAAGGCCACAACCATAACAGCATCAGGTAGTGTGTGATCTTAAGTTTCCATAGAAAGTCAAACAAATCCTAGGCATGGATGAATGAAATAGCACCAGTTTGATGCTCTTAACCTACTCTGCTATATCTGCCCAAAGCACCTCAATCTATACAGAACAGATTCAAAAAAGAATTTCTGTACAAAAACAAGCCCTGAAGACCTCCACATCACCTTGTACATAATCAACAAAATACCTTTTGTATGATTTTTATAACAGGAACCTAACAAATTTTAACATATAATTAAAACTGTTTTTTAATGAAATTCAGATAGGATAGCTATATATCTTGTATGAGCCCAGGAAGCCAACACACAAACTTCGACTCAGAGATGGGCTTATTACAGGATATTTAACTTTTATAATTAAACAATGCTGGCATATTTACTGAAAGGTAATATATCTAGAACTGGATGGGCTTGTAATTTTACTCGGCATGGGTTTGGTTTGGTTTATTTTGTTTAATGTCCTATTAACATCTAAGGTCATTTAAGGACGGCCTCCCATGCGTGCGACATGTATGCGTGTGTGAGTGCGTATGTGTGTTTTGGGAGGCTGCGGTATGTTCGTGTTAAGTCTCCTTGTGATAGGCCGGAACTTTTGCCGATTTAAAGTGCTATCTCACTGAAGCATACTGCCGAAGACATCCAGCAGCACACCCCACCCGGTCACATTATACTGACAACGGGCCAACCAGTTGTCCCACTCCAAATATGCTGAGCGCTAAGCAGGAGTAGCAACTACCATTTTTAAAGACTCTGGTATGTCTCAGCTAGGGGACAGAACCCAAAACCTTCCTCACAGCAGCGAACGCTCAACTAAAGGCCAAAAGTGAAGCATTGTCAAGGGAGACATTAGGAAGAAGAAAGTTGTTAAGAAAGAAGAGAAAAGATAAGATCCCAAATTCAGTCGCCTCTTACGATCATGCAATGGGGGCAGCAGGTACAATTCTTACGTCCTACCTGCAGGGCAGTACTCGACATGGGCTTATTGATGAATACAGTAAAATACTCAGACTGGAATTCTCTTGGGTTGGAAGAAGACAAGGAAGAAGTTGTAAATGAACCATTCTAGAAGTCTTTAAAGTTTTATCCTGATTTCCAAGTAAAAAGCTGCACCTTTAGATTTAATGTGACTGATGCTGACTAAGTCTTTACTAAACAAATACGTATGTTTATCTAAACCATCGTTTATGCTGGTCTGTCTACACAGTTCTCTAATTAATTTGTCAGGCCGAGTTAAACTGAGAGTTGATAAACGACATTATCATCCATCAATGGTTCTGGCGTATAGGTTAAACGCACTGCGGATTTCAGGAAATATACGGATGATTGAAAACTGCGGTCTGTCAACGTTTTGGTCAGAATTCAGACGTGAGGCTAAATTATGTAATAGTTTTATGTCATAGGTGAGGAAAAATGGCAAATGCGCCAATATATCACGACTTAAATTTGGCGTCTTTGATCAAATTTGTCGTAGATTTTGTATACTGTACTTTAAGAACTGATTGTGTGTTAAACATTCCAATACATCATTCTGACATCATAATTTGAGGTTAAGTGTCAAATTGTTTCTAATTCATCAATATTTCCTGCAACTTTACAACATACAGAAGGAGATATGATGAGGTATAGAATAATGCTATCCATTCCCCTCGCTGATTTACTTACGTCCAGATTTCAGCTGTACGGTAACAAAGGCGAGAAAATAATAGTATTGATCTAAGGGCTGCATATCAAAGCATTTCTTCACAAGAGTTTCACTGTATCCTTATTTATTAGTGTCAAATTCACCTCTTAATCATGATTAAATTAAAATTACATATTTAATCCATCAGAACTATTTCACTGACCAACTTCTCATAAAATATCCAATTTGAATTAAGATACTATTATACAAATACCATAGAAAAATTTGCAGATGCTCATTGGATGTCCCATTTTTTTGCTTCGTTTTCTTTTATTTATTCAAAGATCAAACGTGTATCTGAACAATAAAACATGAATATTCATACAGTTTAATATGACATCACATTACTGTAATATACCCAGAATGTATACTTCTGTGAATGCCATTCAAATTTACATATTAAAGCAATACTATTTAAGATCAATAGTAATAAAAGCTCTCAATTGTTCAAACATTTGGAGGACTCAGAATGTTATCATCTCCAGTTCTCTTATTTTTTTTTCAAAAACAGGTTTGCTGTACCTTTATCTATGTATATAGGTTATGATGATATATATTCCAGGAATTCATTACAGACTTTTATGACGTGATAGCCAAGATATGCTACAATTAAATTCTGGGTCATAGAACTCAATTGTATTTGTAATTGATCAAAAATCTTATCAAGCGTTCATCAGAAACATTGTTTGCTTCCTACCAAATGGCCTATACACATATCTTTTGACATAAAATATCAATTTGATAAAATTTATCATTTGTTCTTATAAAATACTAGACTTGATAGACTCCGAAGAAGGAATGGTAATTACTATACAGTAAAACAGATCATGGGTCAAATTATTACATTAGCTGCTAGTTTTTGTATATCGGAAGTGTTGATAACAACAAGATGAGTTGATATTTAGCGGGGCAAATGGTCTAGATGTCAAACGTTCTAAGTAGAGATTTTGTATATGTTACTCAAACTGTGCCTCAAGATAACAAAGATTTTAGCTTTCAGACATCATCTTATCATATTTACAATAAATGTTTAAAAGTACACCCAAACTCAGACAATTGGCCATCAAACTAGCTTCTGTAACCATGCTGGTCAAGAGCAGTTGGCAGGGTTCGTGTACAAAATGAGGCAGGATTGTGTTCACTACTTGACAAAACAAACACATATGTTTAGTAATAGATGCTCGAGTCAAGAGTTATCCTGCTGGGCACCTCTGATAAAAAATAAACTTCAAAGTAAAGACAGATTGGTTCAGTTCACTTAATCTGGGCTGATTTCACTTTAAAATATGGATTCAATCCCTATGTCTAGGACGAGTTCACTCAATCTGTGTGAATTGAGTTCAGTAAGTTTGGGTTCAGTTCACCAAATCAAGAATAGAGTTTATCAAAGTTGGGCTCAATTCCCCAAAATCAAGAATTGAGTTTATTAGTAATTAATTTTAGGCTGGGTTTACCAAACCACGCTGTTGAATTCACTAAGTCGCGATAAGCTCAATAAGACTTTGTTGAGTTCATTATTAATCTTGGTTGAATTCAATACAGTCTTGGTTGAATTCACTATAATCTGGGTTGAGTTCACTAAAAATATATTGATTTTGTTTAGGAAGTCTTGGTTGAGTTCACTAAAATCTTGGTTGAGTTCATTTAAGTCTTGGTTGAGTTCACAAAGTATTGAGTGAGTTCCAGAAGTCTTGGTTGAGTTCATTAATCTGGGTTGAGTTCATTTAAGTCTTGGTTGAGTTCATTTAAGTCTTGGTTGAGTTCACAAAGTATTGATTGAGTTCCGGAAGTCTTGGTTGAGTTCATTAATCTGGGTTGAGTTCATTTAAGTCTTGGTTGAGTTCACAAAGTATTGATTGAGTTCCGGAAGTCTTGGTTGAGTTCACTAATCTGGGTTGAGTTCATTTAAGTCTTGGTTGAGTTCACAAAGTATTGAGTGAGTTCCGGAAGTCTTGGTTGAGTTCACTAAAATCTGGGTTGAGTTCATTTAAGTCTTGGTTGAGTTCACAAAGTATTGAGTGAGTTCCAGAAGTCTTGGTTGAGTTCACTAATCTGGGTTGAGTTGAATACTTCAAGATTTTTTGTGCTCATTAAGCATAAAATAAATCTGCCTACACTGGCATCATAATTACTGAACTGAGAAAAAAAAGTGCTGTTTTTTTAGGTAATATGACACAATTAATTGTTCAGCATTCATAGATTGTTTTGTGTTAGTTTTGTGTTGGCTTTGTGTATTCAGTGCTCATTAAGCTAAGAGACTACACAAGGTTTTTGACTATTAGTCTATAAGACATCAGAGATATATTATCAACATGACAATTGTGTATCGGACTAATAAAAGATACACTTTTGATTTCAACAGTGTTAATATTCAAGTACATGAATAGGATTGAACAGACTTCAGAGGCCTATAGTTCTAGATTAAAGTTTTTATCAAAAATAACTCTATAGGTTATCACAGTTTCTAATGAAACTATATGTACGTCAAATACTACCATTTTGTTCATCGTTACATGTTTTGGAGAAGAAAACTGACTTTTAATCACAGATTATCACTTAATCATATAGATATATATATATTCTTTTTATATTTTGATCTGAATTTTCGAAGGTTCACTTGCACTTGTATAATAAAATCAATGGCAGTGCTCGTTCACCTGTCATTTCAGATAACAATTTGATCGTTGTTGAGAGATGTACATATCCATTTGCTTGATGCATCCATCTGCACACAGCATTCTGCTAATAGACCTTCCCATTCAATAATGGTGTCCTCCACTGCCAACCCCAAATATAGGATGACAAGACAATAATCCATATGGTAGAATATCATCTACCAACATTAACTACGTATATCTTCTACGTCACATGTCTAACACTGCAAAATCCTTAATTGTTAATTTATCAACTTTAATTAGAAATTATTTCATAACTCTTAGAAACCCTAGTTTGTATTCCTGGAAAATTTTGGACATTTTCACAGAGCATTCCATGAACGACCCGACCCTGATATACAAGACAAAAGGAAATCTTGTATTAAATATTATGGACACTGTTATGTTTTAATCCAATGTTCAAACGGCAAAATCTTTTTTCCAAGTAGACTGCTCCGATAAGTGTATGCTCCAATTTTCCAAATAGCAGTCATGTCATTCACATTGAGAAATTTCACTAAATTAAATTAAATCAAATTGAAGTCTCTTTCTGAATAGAAATTGATTTCTCTGCATGTCTTTAAAATGCTGTAGCTAAGATTGGTTTAATGGATAAATTATATCAATAAATTAAATTCAAGTGTGACTAAATATATTTTTTGAAGGATTTTTCTTTTTAAATCTCCTCACTTAACAATCTGGTAATTTAATAGGAAATTTGTGTTGACCGTAACAAATTCAGCCTGAATCAATCGATCTTCTTGTAATCTCAAACATTGAAATAAAATGCTTAAATATCCCCATTATAACTAAAACATTCTGTAGAAATTTTCATTGAGGGAGAATTTTTCATTTTATTTCATGAAATTTTATTTGAACATTCTGCCCAAGTGGATCCACAATCAATACTGTTAATCAATTTGTTTAGTGTTTGTTTGCTGGTTTTACTTTACTATACAGTCAGTCATTCTGAAGTAAAGAATATCAACTTGTAGTAGCTGGTGGCTTACTCTCAATTGGGATATTTTCGTATTGGTAAAATCCAAACACATTTAGTTTGAGGCAAATATGATTCTCACTTTTAATGAAGGAACTATAGAAGAAATGTGTGAAAAACTCTCTGATAGCTTAAATCATGGAATTAATAAGATATGGTATTCAATCATTAAATTGTTTTTTAAAAGTCTTGTCAACAAACCATTTCACCACAATTTTATCAAAACAAAATTTTAAGATACAAGTTTCTCTAAAACTTCCATTGTACCAAAATTAGCATTAATCTACAAACCCAGCTGATCAACTATCAATGCTCACAGAAAATATTGATAGTTGGAAAACCAAATTATTTTAACTTTTGAATGTGGGAACCTATTAACGTTTTGTGAATAAGTAATATGGCAGAGAAATGTGTAGAGCCATTAATTAAATTCATCTGAATACTTGTGGGATTATGAAAGCAGGGGCCAGAGAGTACTGACAAAGATACATAATGGACTCTTAAGTGGCTCTTCAGTATTTCAAATAATTTCATGTACATTTTACAGAATAAATATTTTATTCCCTTGAGATAAAATCTGGTTTTATAGCTTTATTACATGAACCAAACAAAACATTTAAGGAAGTATTTCCTTAAGACTCTAAAAGAGAAAACATTGGGGAACTAGGATATATATTTGTATTATTTTTTTCAATTGAGGACAACAATGCTTAGAAGCTTTTCCTTATTGTTACATTTCAAAAGACTGAGACAGATTTTATATCATAGTTTAAGTTTAAGTTTTGAGAAAATAATATCCAGAACGATGAGTCACTGTTGATGATTAGGAATGCCAGGGTCATTTAAGGACGTGCCAGGCTTTGGAGGTGGAGGAAAGCCGGAGTACCCGGAGAAAAACCACCGGAGTATGGTCAATACCTTACAATTGCCCCAGGTAGGTTTCAAACTTGCAACCCAGAGGTGGAGTGCTAGTGATAAAGTGTCGGGACATCTTAACCACTCGGCCACTGCGGCCCCTCATCACTAGAGACAACATTGACTTTACAGAGTGGTTTATCATAGTAATTTCAGAAAACTCACAATACGCACTGACTGTAGGCTACTCTCCATATCCTTGAGTGTCACCCTAGCTTTACCTTTGATCACCCTGTATTCACTCATCCCTGTATCATTGTCACCCTGATCCCTGTGCTGCCAATTGTCACCTTGTACCCAGCATAGTCCTGTACCCACTATCACCTTGTACCCAGTGTGACCCTTAGTCTGACAACACTACCCTGTGAAAATTTCAAGAACAGTTCAAGAAATATTCTTGAACTGTTCTTGAAATATGTTCAAGAATTGTTCTTGAACTGTTCTTAAACGTTAAATGAGACAAACAGTTCAAGAACTTTTTGTTCAAGAACAGTTCAAGAACTTCTGTTCAAGAACAGTTCAAAAACTTTTTGTTCAAGAACAGTTCTGTTTGTCTCATTTAACGTTTAAGAACAGTTCTTGAACTGTTCAAGCACAGTTCAAGAACAATTCTTGAACATATTTCAAGAACAGTTCAAGAATATTTCTTGAACTGTTCTTGAAATTTTCACAGGGGTGTACCCACTATCACCTTGTGCCCAATGTCACCCTGTACCCACTATCACCTTGTACCCAGTGACACCCTGTACCCACTATCACCTTGTACCCAGTGTCACCCTGTACCCACTACCACCTTATACCCAGTGTCACCCTGTACCCATAACATCTTGTACCCAATGTCACTCTGTACCCACTATCACCTTGTACCCAGTGTCACCCTGTACCCACTATCACCTTGTACCCAGCATAGTCCTGTACCCACTATCACCTTGTGCCCAATGTCACCCTGTACCCACTATCACCTTGTCCAAAGTGAGGTCCTGTGTCCACTATCATACAGTACCCAGTGTGACCCTGTACCAACTACCACACAGTACCCAGTGTGACCCTGTACCCACTACCACCTTGTACCCAGTGTGACCCTGTACCCACTATCACCTTGCACCCAGTGTGACCCTGTACCCACTACCACCTTGTACCCAGTGTGACCCTTTACCCACTACCACCTTGTACCCAATGTCACCCTGTACCCACTATCACCTTGTCCAAAGTGAGGTCCTGTGTCCACTATCATACAGTACCCAGTGTCACCCTGTACCAACTACCACACAGTACCCAGTGTGACCCTGTACCCACTACCACCTTGTACCCAGTGTGACTCTGTACCCACTATCACCTTGTACCCAGTGTGACCCTGTACCCACTACCACCTTGTACCCAGTGTGACCCTGTACCCACTACCACCTTGTACACAGTGTCACCCTGTACCCACTATCACCTTGTACCCAGTGTCACCCTTTACCCACTACCACCTTGTACCCAGTGTCACCCTGTACCCACTACCACCTTGTACCCAGTGTGACCCTGTACCCACTACCACCTTGTACCCAGTGTCACCCTGTACCCACTATCTAAAATATGAATGTTATAATGAAATATCATTAATTTGTAAAATCTTTTTTTTTTTAAATTAAGATATCATCATTTATTTTCAACATATTGAAAAATTAGAACATTTACTGTTGGCCTACTTCAATAATAAACCTGTATCTGAATACTGCTCTTATGATCCCCAGAATATTGGTATTGAATGAGAAATCGAGGAAATGCTAGTCTATAAATCCCGAGAGAATATGTGAAAATGTGAGAGAAACCACATGCCGAGTGATCACAGATATATTCCGACAACATCATTTTTTATCGGATGGGTGTGGGGGAATTTCCTGTGTATACGACAGTACTGAAAAGTTCAGTTATAATTTTGGATCTGTATCATCACCAGACGATTTCCCTGCACAGTAAATTCTTACATTTACAAACATTCTTATGATCAAGATTCATTTCAATCTAATCAACAGCACAAAAGTAGTCTTGTAGCCTGGCTGGTGATGGAGGAGCTTCCATCTATCACACACACCACCCTATGGCACATCAACACGGAATTCCCCTAATTATATGCTTTCAAATCCAATATTCTGAAAAATGGTATTTTCGGTGAAATGTTTTAGGCACAGAATCCTGGCATACGTACCAGTTTGAGGGAATTTTATCTCTTTGTAATATTATATCAATATGTAATTTAATATTCTGCCCTACATAATGATCTTTATAATACTTCAGGACATTTATAGACAAAAAGATTTCACACCTCAGTAAAATGATAAGCTATATTGTACTATAAGCCAAAGCTGGCTCAATTGTAACCTCTGCAGGCTTGGTATTTAAAGCTATAATGTGTAGTAATAAATCTATACCTGATATATAAACCCTGATGCTTCATAATAATTCCATTTATCCTTGATGATAAGCCCATCTAGAAGCCTATCTGTTCAATAAGCCCATGTTTGTCATTGTTGATAAGCCCATGTCTGTCATTGTTGTTAAACCCATGTCTGTCATTGATAATAAGCCCATCTGTCCTTGGTGATAAGCCCATCTGTCATTGATAATAAGCCCATCTGTCCTTGGTGATAAGCCCATGTCTGTCATTGATAATAAGCCCATCTGTCCTTGGTGATAAGCCCATCTGTCATTGATAATAAGCCCATCTGTCCTTGGTGATAGGCCCATCTGTCATTGATAATAAGCCCATCTGTCCTTGGTGATAGGCCCATCTGTCATTGATAATAAGCCCATCTGTCCTTGGTGATAAGCTCATGTCTGTCATTGATAATAAGCCCATCTGTCCTTGGTGATAAGCCCATGTCTGTCATTGATAATAAGCCCATCTGTCCTTGGTGATAAGCCCATCTGTCATTGATAATAAGCCCATCTGTCCTTGGTGATAGGCCCATCTGACATTGATAATAAGCCCATCTGTCCTTGGTGATAAGCCCATCTGTCATTGATAATAAGCCCATCTGTCCTTGGTGATAAGCCCATCTGTCATTGATAATAAGCCCATCTGTCCTTGGTGATAAGCCCATCTGTCATTGATAATAAGCCCATCTGTCCTTGATGATAAGCTCATGTCTGTCATTGATAATAAGCCCATCTGTCCTTGGTGATAAGCCCATCTGTCCTTGGTGATAAGCCCATCTGACATTGATAATAAGCCCATCTGTCCTTGGTGATAAGCTCATGTCTGTCATTGATAATAAGCCCATCTGTCCTTGGTGATAAGCCCATCTGTCATTGATAATAAGCCCATCTGTCCTTGGTGATAAGCTCATGTCTGTCATTGATAATAAGCCCATCTGTCCTTGGTGATAAGCCCATGTCTGTCATTGATAATAAGCCCATCTGTCCTTGGTGATAAGCTCATGTCTGTCATTGATAATAAGCCCATCTGTCCTTGGTGATAAGCTCATGTTTGTCATTGATAATAAGCCCATCTGTCCTTGGTGATAAGCTCATGTCTGTCATTGATAATAAGCCCATCTGTCCTTGGTGATAAACCCATGTCTGTCATTGATAATAAGCCCATCTGTCCTTGGTGATAAGCCCATGTCTGTCATTGATATTAAGCCCATCTGTCATTGTTTATAATCCCATCTGTCCTTGGTGATAATGCCATCTGTCCTTGTTGATAATCCCATCTGTCCTTGGTGATAAGTCCACCTGTCCTTATTGATAATCCTATCTGTCCTTGGTGATAAGCCCATCTGTCCTTGTTGATAATCCCATCTGTCCTTGGTGATAAGCCCATCTGTCCTTGTTGATAATCCCATCTGTCCTTGGTGATAAGCCCATCTGTCCTTGTTGATAATCCCATCTGTCCTTGGTGATAAGCCCATCTGTCCTTGGTGATAATCCCATCTGTCCTTGGTGATAAACCCATCTGTCCTTGGTGATAAGCACATCTATCCTTGATGATAAGCCCATCTTCCCTTCATGATAAGGCCATGATTATTTTACAAGCACATAGATGTTATAAGACCATAACTGACATCAATCTATGCTTGTTATTAAGGTAATGCTTAGTATCATAAAGTCAATGTGTAACAATTTAGACCATACTAGTAATTAATATGCCAATTTTGTGGTATATACAGAGGAATTCGCTCAATATTTTCAAGACTGGCTCATTTTCAAGATTCTTTTTAAGATCAGTTTATTTTCAAGATATTTTTCTTTAAAATAAATTAAATCCATGGTTAATATTTTCAAGATACTTTTCTCCTGCATGGAATCCATAGATTATTTTTGAGACCAGCTCATTTTCAAGATATTTTTCTTTGAAAAAAATCTGTGATTAATATTTTCATAACTGGCTTATCTTCAAGACTCTTTTCTCTCTGCAAGGAATCCACAACTTACTTTCAAGCGTGTGGGCTAATATTCAAGACTGTCTTATTTATAAAATACTTTTCCCTGTAAAGAATCCATAAATAGCTGACTGGCTTATTTTTTCAGCTATTAGAGTATATATCATTATCAGACCGATAAGTGTACTTTAGAAGACATCCATTGTTGTTACCCAGCTGGTGGATCAAATGGAGTGTATGATATTATATTGAAAGTCTAGACCTTGCAGTCTGATGCACAACCTCACAACAACCATATAATTCCCTATATTGAAATACTTAAGTCAGATAATAATTTCCCCGAGACAATCTTGATAGTTATCAATTTGTTTTTTCTTCTTCAAATTTGTCATTGAGACATTCCTTGGAACCCAAAATCTACAATTATTAGCCATTATTACTGACTCGCTATTACTTTACCAGACGCTACCATCAGTGGATCAGCGGCCATTTTTGTCGTAATAAGAGTGCATGGTTATACAAGAACAAGACTATCTGAAGAAAATACCAGATCATAATTATTGACCAGACATTAAATGGAGGACCTTTTAGGTAAACTTTATATCAACATTTGTCATCATTTGTTCTCTTGCTAGAGATAGTTTTAAAAGTTGAAATGTTCATCAATCCAGACTGATTCGTCTGGAATTACCACCTCCTTTATTTTACAAGACTGCAAATCAAGTAAATGATAATCCCTCAATTACCATTCCTTTAAGACATCAAAAAAATTCAGGGATACATGGATTAGAAATGAAAAGAAGCAGCTTATTATCTATAATCATGACTCTGTCTGATTCTTTCTGATTGTCTGTCAATAAGAGCCTCAGACCATAACCTTAGGGTGAAGATCTCAGTTGAGTTTTCCATCAGAGGTGGTTGTGTTTCTCATGGAAGCTGATCGGACCAATTGTAACCTTAGGGTGAAGATCTAAGTTAAGTTTTCCATCAGAGGTGGTTGTGTTTCTCATGGATGTTGATATTATCGGACTATAATTGTAACCTTAGGGTGAAGATCTAAGTTAAGTTTTCCATCAGGGGTGGTTGTGTTTCTCATGGAAGTTGATTGGACCAATTGTAACCTTAGGGTGAAGATCTAAGTTAAGTTTTCCATCATGGTTGGTTGTGTTTCTCATGGAAGTTGATCAGACCAATTGTAACCTGAGGGTGAAGATCTCAGTTGAGTTTTCCATCAGGGATGGTTGTGTTTCTCATGGAAGTTGATATTATGGGACCAATTGTAACCTTAGGGTGAAGATCTAAGTTAAGTTTTCCATCAAAGGTGGTTATGTTTCTCATGGAAGTTGATATTATCGGACTAATTGTAACCTTAGGGTGAAGATCTGAGTTGAGTTTTCCATCAGGGGAGTTTGTGTTTCTCATGGAAGCTGATATATCAGATGATGTAACCTCAGGTGAAGAAGGAATTGAGAGTTCCATCAGAGGCATTTGCATTCCTCCTGGAAGCTGCTGCGGCTGTGTTACTGGGCAAGACCCTCAATTCTGATTGCTCTAGATAGTGTGAAATATAGGCTTGCAATAGGTTGTTCAGTGAGGTAGCTATCAGATACTACCAACATTAAAACATGACCAATAATAAATAGTCAAACCCAGTATAGCAGATCAAGTTTGATCTTTCTGACATCCAAGAATTATACTCTATATTGAAAATCTATATCCATAATACAAATAATAAAATTTACATTGAAGACAAGTATAACACCACCACAATATCATCAGGAAGATTTAATTTGAAATAAATTAGGTGATTTTTTAAAAGAAAAATATTTTACTTTATACATTAAAGTACAAACAAGGTAAAATGGCCACCTTTTTAAAAATGTCCATGCAGTTCAAAACTTCAAGACTCGATCATACTTAATTTGTCTCTTTTGGCAAACCAGTACCTTTTAATTCAAGCTACATACCATAAGCCGCTCATTCTGATCGACAAATTGGCATTTTAAAATCATGAAAAAAGTTTTAACGATAATTTGGGGTCAAAATCATGAGTCTCCATCGATCCAAAACAGGGATTTGGCAATTATGGAAAGGCCTTATATATAGCAATGTTCAAAAAAATCTGTCAAGACAACAAAAACAAGATTTGGTCTAGGTTGCTTCAGGAAGTATCCATGGATAGTGATCACTTCTGATATTGGTTCGCTGCCTGTCAAACTTCCTCTATGGTAGACTATACATTGATGAATCTACAGGGTTAACAAATATGCCCCAGGAAACAAAAGCAAAACAATCACAGATGTGGCACACATCATTATGTACAGTACATATCAAGCAATACATGGGTATTTGTTACACAAGACAATCTTTCATTCAAACTAAAACAATTCTGTAATTTATCAGTTAAAACTATTCCAAATTTAATGAAATTATACCAATATGAAACAATATGTAGCCATACAAAATTGTATTCCCCCTAACTTTAGACAGACTCTGAATTTCTGTGCCGACCCAAATATATTTTTGCTGATTTTCGTCGAGGGACTAGCTATTAAGAAATGCCTCCCTACTGCATATTTTCTGCCTTATTGGTGGAATCCCACATTATTTTTAAACCTGATGTAGGTCTGTAGTGTTTGCCATTATGCCAATATGCTACTGGCCCAATATCATAACACCGGGCAAGAAGATTTTAGCACATTTGATTCCTGCAACCACGAAAGTAGGTCAAGGTCATTTACCTGAACAAACTTGATAGCTCTTTATCCTGCCATGATTCTGACCAGTGGTTAATATCATGATCCAGTTAAATAAGAAGAAGCTGCTTAAAGTTTTAAACACATTTGACCCCTGTGACCTTGAGTATGGGTCAAGGTCATTCTTTTGAACACACTGGATAAGTCTTTATCATGACCTGCATGCATGTGTCTCTAGGTTATTGAGAAGTAGTTTTTAAACATTTAAACAGATTTCACCCCTGTGATCTTGAATGTGGTTCAAAGTAAATCATTTGAACAAACTTTCACTCAAAAATGCTATGAACTGTCCCAATATCATGTCCTTTGGATTCTTGGACATAAGAAGAATTCATTCAAAGACAGAAGTTCATTTTCCCTTCAGGCAGGTGAGTAAATAATGATAATTATCTAAATGCCAACAATGGTGGAGCCATTTGTGCTAGACCTAATGATGTGAAGCAGTTGTATTGAAGGCGTTTTTATAAAACGAATTGCTTTTAAATCTACAATTCCATTTCATGGTGACATCTGCATGCATGCTGCTGTGGCTGAATACTTTAGGGCATGCCTAGACTTTAGAAAAGGAAATCACTCTTTGTGATCTGACCTCAAAGTCTACCGATAGGAATACCACCCATTGAGCCGTAGCATAACACTTCAAAAGGAGACGGTCTGTACAATAAAATTCAGATCCCAATTTCAAATTATTTTCTCCATTGGCTTTGTCCAGAATTATTTTTCATTCTTCTCTCCAAACCCATGATTTTACCTAATAATAGGGCGTAATAAGGAAGACTGGGACAATTCTGTAAGGATGAGAGATCTGAAGCATTTTGTTTAATGACGTACAATAATCGTGTCTGGTATCTTTTAGAGTTTCTACTGATATCAGAAGTTCTAAACTGATCATCAGAGCAGCTCTCTACCGAGGGAGAAATGGCTGTCACAGCAATGCTTATTAGTCAGACTCTCACTTCGTCAGGCAATATAGCTCGCTTCATTTACAGAAGTTACACGTCTGCATTATGGACTGGATTAATTTTGATTAATCAATGCAACAACCAATTACATGAATTTAAATGTATATAATATCTTCAGTATCTCTTCATTTTTATTTATTTTACAAAATTTGTAAAACAGATATATCAACTTATACTGATCAGTCTTGTTGGCCCAGATGGAAAAAGTTGATGGGGGTACTTGGCGAAAACCAATATAACCGGTCAGGCATTGACGCCTAATATACCTTCCTGTCCGAACAGGGAATCAAGCCCCACTTTTAAGGCCTAGGTGAAAAGCTACACAACACTCAATGGTCATACTGCAAGAAAAAAACAACAGCCATCCACAAATCAAAAAGTGATTTAACGTAAAAAACAAATTTCACATCTTGAAAAAAATATGTACACCTAAAGTGAAAAATAAAGATTAAAAAAAGTTTTATATTGAAACCTCAGCAATAAAGAACTAAATAAAGATACTGAAATAAAACAACGGTAACAAAACTTCTATTTCTCATGGGAAATTGAAACCTAATTAGAATACCATAACAGAAAGTTCTCTTTCCGATAAAAACATCTTTTCTTCTGTGCGACTGTAAAAAACCCAATTCCACTCCAATCTAGACAATTTGTTTTCTTCATTAACCCACACAGACATGCAACAGATTGAGTTTTATCTAGAAATACTGGCGACAGCCGTGTTGAATGCTGGCCTCATCCTTGTTTCAAAACTGACAATTTAGCTTGTTCTACCATGTAAATGGTCTCCATGCCTATTTAAGGACTTGTTGAGAGCGGAGAGGCTTCTCATGTTAGGCCAACAGTAGAACTTCTTTCATCATTGACATACCAGTCCCCGGGGACAAATCACAATGATTTAGGTGTCCAGGGAATCGGTTGTTCTGGTTTTTCATTCAAACCAAGTCAAATGTTAGCGTCTTCATCACTGCGTAATGAGTCAGTAAGAATTAGCTACAAACAAATTTTTGTGAGAAATATGGCCCATTTATACCAATATGGCTGCCAGTTACACAATGACTGCCAAATGACATGACTGCTGTGAGAAAACATGTGTAACAAACGATCTGCTCAAGTCAATATGTTCTTGTGACAGAGGAAATACATCTGCAAGAAAACCAACCTAAATGGGAAACGGCACATGATATACAACCTTCTCCAAATTATCAACAATACTTGCTGTTGATTTAAAATCCTGAACAAACATTAAGATAAAGCGTAATGTCAGGCGTAATTACACTGATTACCATCGTCACCTAATCATGGGGTATTTGTCCTTGTGTGCAGAAGAATTTTACATAAATCACATTTGTAGAATTAATGTTGTTGAAACTTGAATGTTTGAAACCAATATAAAACTAAATATGTCACGTGACATGAATGCCCCCTTTCGGTAACCAAAGAGATGATTGGAATCTTTTAGTGCAATTAGCTTTGTTTATCAAGAGCTACATGTATGCTCATGACATTTCAAAGAGAGTAAAGTACTGATTGAGCATCTAGCATGGTTGAAATTTCATTTTAGTTGAAGTCACCTTTAGTTGAAACAACAATATTGCTCCCTCGATCAGCAGATTTTTTTTAATTAAGACATTTTTTTCTGTGTTTTTTTGTTTGCTTGTTTTTTCTATAAATTCTCACTGGAGCTGGTCTTGAACATCCTCCTATTTTTATCCTACTATGATTATGACAATTTTAATTAAAAGTTGAATGTCCAGAAAACCATCTTCATTACCCTTTCATCTGTAAGGAGTTTTTGGGTCTGAAGAAGAAGATTTTGAAATCCAAGCGACCACTGAAGGCCTTCAGCCCATAACATACTGGATCAAACTTGGGCCAATACCATATACATCTCTAATGCTACAGATCAGGAATTATAAGGTAATACAACAAAACACAATGAATACGGAATAAGCCAGAAAAGCTCTGTGGATACACAACTTATACGATGTGTATTATTTTCTGTTAATAGTGAAGAGGAGCTTCAGCCACAGTGTAATTGGTTTATCTGTATAATAATATACAAATAAAACACTTCACCGTTGTCTCTACCATCTCTGGCCAGTCCATATTCGCTGAGAAATGAAGGCTATGTAAGGGAAGTCAATATGCAAATCACAAATAAAAAAACAAATTATCAAAAAAATCATAAAGAACAAAGCAATATTTTATATCGTATTAAACCATTATTAAACTGAAATCCTACAAAGATGCCATTGTAGATTTTAACTGTCATAGATGTTACATTAAATCAAATAGATCCAGCCCAATTTGATTGACAATGCAGTGCTGATACAGTGACTTGATACACACCAGGAATCTATCTTCCGAGACATCCCCTGTTTGGATCCCCTAATAAGTACTTTGAGGCCATCATCGGGTGTCTCCTAAGTCAATGTATATCTGACAGGCCAATTACCAATAGGAGATAGACCATGCTTGTATGAGAGCCGAAGAATCTAAAGTGAAAAGCTGAGACTTAAAGGGAAAACTGGGTCCCGTAAGATTTGGCCGATATTCTGTATTTTGACGATAGCAGTCATTGGGCCTTTTTTAATATGACTCAATATGCTATATCCCCACTCTTTTTCCACTGTCAGATAGTCAGTAAGGAGCCTTGGCTTGTTCTAAAATGATTTCTGAGGGGTTTAAGGTATAATATTTCTAGAACCAAACTTATAATTTTGGCACTGTTTCTAAGCCATTGCAGTACAAACCACTAAATCATAAGAGCGTTTTTTTTTTTTTTTATATATATCCCGAAAAAGACAAAACAAAAAAAACATCATCTTTAGGCAATAAATTATATAATGATTGGAAGAAAAAAAAAAAAATCAGGAAACAAGATCTATCATCTGCTGTTTAGTACTTTTGACATGGATGGTAGCATTCTGCTCCAAGTATTAAATATGAGGTACTGTTTTACTATCTATTCCTATTTAATGATATCATTTCATAACTAATTGGTATCACTTAGTCATTTCAGTGATATCACCTATTCAAAAGTTGACTAACTTATATCACCAAGTCATTTCAGTGATATCATTTGAACGACTAACTGATATTCCGAACTACTACATGATATCACTGAAGCAAAACTTTTAAGTGATATCACTTATTCAACATGTGATATCATATAATTAGAATATATAGTAATTAAAACAGCTGCCCCATAATTAAAACTTAATTCTGGAGAATTCCAGGTGGTCGAGAAGGTGGATCCATTGTTTTAAACATGAGGTCAGTGAATTCAACCCATGCTTCCTTATTTATAGACTCCAGGCCACTATCCCCGAAGTTTATTGTTAGAAATATGCTCCACAAAATTCTAATACAAGATTATCTCCCCTGGTTTGAAACTTAGGAATCAAATATATCCTCAAGACCATGAATTCATTTTTTTTACCCATAACCGGTGAGTTTTTCCGGTGAGCTAAACTGACATTGCATGATCCCGAACTTACATAATTAATCATAATTAATCAAACACTTCCATCTTACACATCCAGTTATATAAAGGTGTCAGGATATCAAATTTTATCGCAATAATATATCTTTATATACCTTCATAAAATTCTCATCTCATTCTGGTAGATATTTCATGGGATGAAAATTTTATATAAGCCTTCTAAGAATTTCTTAGACATTGGTCTGTATATGAACCAATGTTTTTAATTCTTATAAAAATTTGTGAATAAGGTCAACACAATACATTGAATCAAGATCTTTATTTTTTTCTCTCTATTTTTGGTAATATCTTGAGTAATGGTGTATTACATCATTATAACACAATATCTACACAAACATCCATTGAATGTCCATAGTATTATGGGATATAATCAAGAAGAGGAGACAGAGAGAGGCCAGAAATGTGTCTCTTGGGTACGATCTGCGAAAGCGCTGGATGCGCTCATGCATGACTTAAAAGCATTTGTCGAGGCATGCAGGTAAACGAAGTGTGAAATGCTCAGAAACTACCACAAACATTCACCAATGAATCCGCAATTACTGTCTGGGATTCAGAAAAAATGCTGAGAAAAGCGAATTTATCTTTGATATCATTACTTTCGGAATGCACAGCAATACATACATTTGAAGTGTGTGTGTTTAGATGAACAGAGATTAAAATGCTTCACGTACGGGGTTGAACACTATGTAAAATGAACTCCTTTATTTCAGAGGATTGCTAGATTGACAACCCAGTTTTAAAGGCTTCTGTTTTTCATTGAAATAATTTCTATCATAAAACCATCAATTCGCCCCCACAGCTCAACAAAAATGACCTAAGACAGTCCCATATAATTGAAATGTCAGTATCTCTCGCCATTCTAGTCATCTGGATCTATAATTAACACTGCTTAAATTGTGGGTTTGACCAAGACATTTTCTGATGCTTATTAACAGACAATGAAATGACAAGGGACAAAGCAATATAATTAAATTGACAATATACTGTCCCTGAACATCACTGCAGCTCACAGTATGAATCATATTTATCAAACTGATGACCTTATATGCAATAGATATTTGCTTTATTAGGTGTATTTGATATTTTGCCCGTTTAGACCCTTTGCTTCGCTCATTAGTGGTACAATATTGATTGATCTTGACGAGACCGTTGGCTTTTCCTATCTCATCCCAGAGCCAGCAATTCCCTCTTGACTTCCTCCCTGTATCCTAGTTCACAGATTCGACATTTCTACTTTGACAAAAGCTGTATGATTTCGTACACGCATGGAACTTAGCACCTTGCTGTATCTGTGTGTACAATACACATTCCCGACGTAATTTACGTTACACGGATATACCTGACTCAGTTGGACATTAATTTTATGACAAAACATAGCTGGTAGTCATAGTATTTCTTGTTTGATTTAACCAAATAACTAAATATTCTACGGATTCTACAGTCAGCATGTGCTTAACAATGTACATCAGAGTTTTTATCTTGAAAATTTCTATTGGATTTAACCATTTGAATAGAAAAAAAATCAATTAAGATATCATGCAATATTATCTTGTGATTTAATTATTACTAGAATACTTCAAAAAAAAAAATTGAAATTTATAGAAAAATTATCATTGATGGCATAAAGAACTTTTCAATACATTTTTATCATTTTTTTTTAACTTAATGCTTATTTTAAGAAAAGTCAGACACTTGTTTTTGTCAGTTTTCATAAAATTTCTGCAATTTTTCTACCATGTTTTAAACTAAGAGGTGAGCCTTAACAAATCCCTTTCTGGGAAGTGTGTGTGATTCATTGGAGAATTTCCAGTTCATGTTTTAGAACTGACAACCACATGTGTAGTCATGTGGGTACTGTGACAACAAACAACGTCATTGGACACCAATATCTCTAACTGTATATAAATACAGTAGAAAACATCTCAGGAAGCTCATTTCAACTTTCCACAGGCACGGGATAAATTTTCTGTTATATTGTATCTAGTAATCAGGTAATCACTTATCTGTTCTCAATAATCCCATCATAACAGTATTTTATTTTTACTGTTGGAGATTCAGCCGGAACTTTCTACGGGCGAGTAATCATCCGTATCAACATGAAGTTGAATTATGGGAGTATAAGTGACAGAACGCCAGTACGGAAACTTTTGATGGTGTGATCGAATCAGTGACAGATGGAAATACAATAATCCAGTGAAATTGAGGATGAAGGATTGTTAACATGGTGAGGTGACGAATAATAATAAAAGTCAATCTCCCTTGTCACATGTCTGCAGTATGTCCTTATCCGTGACACCGCAGTGTGCTGCATGTGATATAGTTGCCATTGGTATCCCGCGACAACACTGACGGGCTTAATACCCCCCACTTTACCGATATACAGATTAATTCTTGCCAAGAATTAAAGTTTTTTACCGGTGATTTTACGATTGCATCAGTCCCAGATGAGAGTCCATTGTTCGTGTGGAGCTGCTGCGTGTACCAGCAATGGATATATACCAAACAGAAGGTGAGGAATTATAACTATTTAAAATAATCTTCCAAATCATTTATCAAATTACATTTAAATTGATCTTCCATATCATTTATCAAACAACATATAAATTTATCAAAATGGCTAACGGTTGTGTTTCCCTGCATAACAATTTGACACATTGAAGATCGTCTTTTCGCAATGTCGATCAACCAATGAATGGTTGGTTTTATTCTCTCACAAGTAGTATGATTTGGCCTCACTTTCATTTGACCAATCAGCTTGCACCGCACTATCAATTTCTTTTATCTGATTATATATACTTTTAATCATTTTTAAAAAGTTAATAAGCATGCCTTTCTATAACATTAATGAAAATGCTTGCCAAGGACAAATCTAACCAAAAATTTTTATTAAACTTTTTAGCCAATTACAACAGCTACATGCTAAGGTCTTCTTTTTATCAAAAAATACTCACAAGAGGGTAAAAATCTTGGCTAAAAATTGCACTCAGATCCTCATCCTAGATTTGTCCCTCACAAAACTCTCTTGTATTGAGTAGACTGGTAGACTTTATAATGGTGACTGTTTTAATTTAGTGACAAAGTCCTAGCAGAGAGTTTAAAGCATCAGTAAAACTATTTATTGATAGATCATTGTCTGCCTAAAAACTAGAAGTTTTTACACTTAGCTATAATCATATAGGAATTAATTTTTGGGCATTGTTAAGTGTTCATACATTTTACTGCCCCGTATATATATATAATTATCAATAACATTCATGCCTTAAATACCGTATTTATCGGATAATTAGCCCATGCCTGGTAATAAGCCCATCCAGATGACTTTTACACTTCAGTAAATTGCAAACAAATGTGACAACAATATCTTGTAAAAACCCACACCCTTTTGATTATAAATTTATGTATAGACGCCCAGGGCTTATTAGAGGATAAATACGGTACGAGGGGAACGTGACACTGAAGTACTAGCTGTATTAATTTTGTAAACAGATGATGCAGGTAAATACTTTGGATAATTGTCTT
Organism: Pecten maximus; assembly: GCF_902652985.1. Lineage (NCBI taxonomy): Eukaryota > Metazoa > Mollusca > Bivalvia > Pectinida > Pectinidae > Pecten > Pecten maximus. The sequence continues at coordinate 33,261,510 of NC_047021.1, forward strand.
ATTTTCTTCTGTTTCATTTATCTATTTATTTATTTATTTATTTATTCCAAGAGGCCATGTATCGATCCCACTCTTTATCCTCTAAATTGGAACCTTGGCGGTGAACTATTTAACATACCTATGCGTGTCTTGGATGCTAGTTCTGGGAGGATTGTCTTCTCTTGACTTAATATCTCAAAATTTGTAAGCTGTGGCAAAGTAATTAAAAGATAAAAAAAATTTCAAACCTGGATAAAATCCATTTACATTTATGTTGTTTAACTGAAATTCAGAGAAAATTTATATCACATTTTTTTTTTTTTTTTTTTTAACAACTTATACAATTGATATTGAGCCTGCAGTTTACAATATGTTTTATGCTTAATTGATTGAAGACAATAAAACTGTTTAGAGATGTCCTTATACAGCCATAGGAATTCTTCTTTGTCATATCATATATACATATATATAAAACACCAAAGCAGTGTGTTCTCCCACTAAGAGCTACTTCCCTTGTCAAGGTGATATACAAGTTTGACGTTGAATATTTATAATTCCTCAGCTAAGTTGTGTAACGTACGGTAAAGTGTAGAATTTGTATCTAATGATACCAACTAAGTTTGACTGACACCTATTTTTTTTTCATCTTTACTTATTCTTACTTTTGTTTTCAATGACCCAATCTGTAAACAATTAACTGTAAGAAAAAGAAACTGCAGAGAAAAAAATAAGTTCAAGAAACATTCTAAATATGGCACAAAGACATTCCAAAAGAACTGAACTCCATAGCATTAAAACTATATTATTTTCATATACAATAAAGTCTAGTTTTTTGATGGGGGACTAGCCACCATATTATCAGCTATAATTCATACTAAGATGATGCAGCTGTACGTTTGGAAAGACAGTTTCCAAGTTTTCCATTAGTAAAAAAAGTATCCTTAATAATCTAGACAAGTCATCGTTCAGCTACTCTAAAGGAGGTTCCATCGCATGCAAATATATACAGAATGTCTACAATGTTTGACCTGCAGTGTCTGACATATTGTAACAAATATCTGATCCACAATGGCTGTAATTATTTTGATCTAAGTGACAAGGTTAAAAGGAAACATTGGTCAATAACCTACTACGGTATACATGTATGTTTAATGTTATAAACAATACATCGAGAATCTTTGAAAGACAATGCTTTGTGTTATTTTGTACGCAGATCACTTATAAACAAAATACATTGACTCTATATTCAGACCAGTAGCTGATGTATCTCTACATGAAATCATTACCGTATTTATTCTATAACTATATCTGTTGGAACGAGCCAACAAATAATTTTTGACTCAAAGTAAAGGTGGGCTTTGCACGGGACTACAAGGAAATAGCAATTAATACAAAATTGCAATAGTTGCTGGGTATATAAGATAACCATGCCACTGTTCATAATTTAGCGTAAAAGACGGAAAAACATAAAACATATATACATATGTAGGTAATGGTGACCAAAGATATATAATACAGGATAAAATTAAGTCTCAAATTGATATTAAAATTCAATGAACAAGGAATGATGGGACACTAAGAATCAAAACCTGAAGGATCTGATGGGTACTATTGCATTTAGAAAAGTGAAAACTAATGTATTATAGACTCAGTACCATAATCAAATAACACATATTCAATGATTCAACAGATTCAATTAACACATATTCAATGATTCAACAGATTCAACTAACACATATTCAATGATTCAGCAGATTCAATCAACACGTATTCAATGATTCAACAGATTCAATTGACACATATTCAATGATTCAACAGATTCAACTAACACATATTCAATGATTCAACAGATTAATCAATTAACACATATCTAAAGACAATTTACAGTGTGTGGAGTAAAACCTGAGAGAAACCCTGTAGATTTTATTTCAATGGCTACTACAAACCGTTTAGATAATTCCCCAAAAAATAAAATGCTGTCAATCAGTATTCTCTTCAGCATGCAATTTTGCCCAATTGCTTCCTTTGATGCATAATCAGTCAATTCATTTACCATTGTGTAATATTCCTAACAATGGCTGCAGCACTAAGTCACCATTATTTCATTGTTGATTCCCTTTCACACTGATTGTCTCTAATCTCCTTCAGCGGAATCAAACCACGATTTTTCAATTCAGAAAAAAGATTCAAGCTACTGCAAACAAGTAGGAAACACTGAAAATCGTTTATCCATCTCAAAAAATCAATGTAGTGATTTCTATTTTATTTTTTATTCCAACTTTCCAAACAGCAGATGCGAATTAATTGACGAGTCTTTATCAAATTCTAATTTGAAATATGTGTTATATGTCGTGAATGTCTAATGAAATACATCAGATTATTTGCTTAATGAACACAATAAATAGTTTTTGCAATTATTTGATTGATATGGGAAAAATACTTATAAACTGAAGTATCTATGCTTATGTTATTACTGCATATCTTTAAATGTGAAATGCTGAATACTGTAATTAACAATTAATTCTAACAAGCACACTAATCATTGCTATATGTCCCCTACTAGTCGCTGCTAAAAATAGTTAGTGACCTTGACCCAAAATCCCGGAAACTCAAAACTTGTCAGAGATATTATGGTCCTTCATTATTGTGTGAAGTTTGATTAAAATCCCTCAAGGAATGAAGCTACTAAAGCTTTGTTAAACTTTGGTGTTACATACGTGCAAGACGGATGGAGAGGAAACTGATATAGTCGTCCTCCTAGAGATAAAAACCAGCTCTTAGACGTTGACGTACTTTATGTATATTATGATTATGATGGTCACAGCTTTTTAATTTTTAAACAAAATAAAATTGCTATTTCTTTTGTTGAAAGAGAACTGTTTTAATACGACTCACCCAAGGAAAACACCCCTGGGTATTTATGAGAAGATATATGGTAATTTATTCAAACAGTCAGTGGGTGGGTGTTGACACTTTGTACACAGTTGTCGATGGAGTTTGCATCATAATATTATATGAACAAGGAGGTGCTAGCTGAACAACAAGCGATTCTTAAACAAATAGTTAATATAAACAAATTGTTAATATAAACAAATAGTTAATATAAACAAATAGTTAACATAAACAAATTTGGTCTTTAATAGTTCTATGTATGTTGGTCCTTAACAGTTCTATGTATTTCGGTCCTTAATACATGCCTGTTTTCTAACTTGCTTGTCTGTTAAATCCAGACATGTTACTAAACCAGGCAGCTTAAGTCTCTTGGGATATATCAATGATGATTTAGTATGTTCGAATGTCCTAGTAAAGAAGTACAGGCGACTGACCTTTCCTTACTCAGCCCATAAAACTGTAACTTTGCCTATTTCTCTCAAAGAGGTTTCTATTCTGAGATTGTTGTTTCAGCAGTGTGCATGTCCATCCAAAGATTACTTCCCAGTAAATTAGAGAAATTGTACAGCTGTGTATAATAGAGGAAACTAAATGATATTTCTTGTTTCCAATATGAAAACTATAGGAAGCCTGATACAGCCAACCTTTAAATACCACCAATTATCCTCTGAAAATGGCCAAAATGAAAACTGCATATTACTGGTACAATGTACATGACAATGGGTAGGACGATTTAAACAATCACTGATGAAGATGTTAGGCTTGGTGGTGAAGCTATTAATTAAGGATATAATGTTAGTTCTGCATAATATTCATTGTTTGAGGGGGGAAGAATGTAAGAGCTTCCAATTAATGAAATTGAGTCACTCATTATTTGAGGGGGTTGAACGTAAGAGCCTATCGAAATTAGGTCACTCATAATATTTATTGTTTAACGGGGTATTCGTAAATGTAAAAGTCTATTGAAAATAGGTCACTCATTGTTTAACAGGGTTGAATGTAAGAGCCTACTGGAATTAGGTCTTCCATTATATGAGAAGGTTAATGTAAGAGCCTATCAAAATTAGGTCACTCATAATATTCATTGTTTAAGGGGGTATTTGTAAATGTAAGTTTATTGAAATTAGATCACTTATTGTTTGAGGGGGTTGAATGTAAGAGCTTACTGAAATTAGGTCAACAATTACTTGAGAGGGGTGAATGTAAGAGCCTAATGAAATTAGGTCACTCATAATATTCATGGTTTAAACCCTTTCTCTCAACAAAATTTCTCATTTAATTTTCATTTTAAAATCTATTTTTGTAATCGTAACAAAGCTCTGTACAATCTTTCTGTTGCTTATTTTGAAAAGAAACTTTTGTATTCAGAACTTTATTTCAACTATAAAAAAAAAACCAATCGCTTGCTTCTTATATATCCATGACAATACATGATATTTGAGCTTTGCTATACATCTGCTGTATTCCATAGATGAAATATTATTGGCTAAGCACACATACCACTATATATCACAGACATAATTTAATTTTGACTTCATACAGCAGTGCAAATTACAAAAATGTACACTTCAAAAAATCCACTTGGAAATACAAATTAATCATAGTGATAAAATCTAACTAGGTTTATATGTCAGAAATTGAACCGAGATATAACTGTATCAGAATCTTCATCTTCAGATGTTCTATTAAGCCAAAACATATTTTCATATCTGCAATATAAATATGGTACAGCCTTTATTCAACGTATGAGCACATTAGTACATCATGTTAAGATAACATTGCAGTGATATTTGTCGAAGTTTTGACATTCAGATTGAATAAAATTGCGGAAAACTTTGTAAATCGTCATTTTCAGTAATTAAACATCATAGAAGAGGAATGAGGAACTATTCTCCGATGTAGGTACTAGGATTCTTGGGTCAGAATAAACGCCTCAATGTTATAATTAAAGTACATGCCAAATATTGATCTAATTTACAACAAAATGTGATACAAATATAATCAAAATTAATGATATATAGCCCACTTAACTTTTTATACATACAATATATCATCGTGTTGATTTAACCTAGCAAGAGTACATGTAGCATAGCAGTGCAATTAATGCCCATGCCATGCCAAAATGTGTTATTGTATCCAATGAATACATATACATGTATAAGCTAAAGTGGAAGATTAATGGTCTACACAAATTGCTGTACATTCAGGCAAAAATTAATATCAAAATAAACAATGAACGATATTTTTTGAAAAAATAGATCAATCAAGGAAATACAACAACATATTATGATTACACTGCATACTTAGATTCAAAGGAGTCTGTTGAAAAATGAAAATCTTTGGATAAAAATCAAATATTGAAATATACAAAGGGAAATAACTTGTGTAAAAGACAGAATAATCAAAATACTGTTCAAGAAACATATCATGATTATAATGCATAATAATCAGTTTCGATGAGATCAGTTGAACAATGAAGGAGATCTTTGGACAAAAACTAAATACAAAAGTAAACAAAATGGACAAACTTTTGCAAACATAGCAGAATTAATCAAAACGCCTTTCAGGGAAACACAGCTGACACGTACAACTCAGCTTATTCAAGGCCAGATGGTTTTAAATTGGGGTTAAAATTAGGTCAACGAAAACAAAATAAAATAAATTTTGAAAGATATGTATTCTTTAAATAGATGGAAAACATGTAGTGTTCTGGACCCTTAAGACAACTACAGTATAATTTAAGGACTTGCCACGGTAATAAACACTAGGGGTTACGTCACATGTTTCCTGTTGATCTATAAATAACTGTATGGCAGCTGAAATCTAATTTTCACCCTTGAAAGTTAATTTATTGGTATGAATTTTTCATGAAACTTCACCAGTTTCTACATTAAGTAACAAATAGGCAGCCATCAACTACCGACACTTTCATGCATGTAACCTTCGATCAGAATACAAAGACATTACATGTATACCTGCAGTGTCGCACTGATACAGATAAACTTTTTTTATATACATTAATGAAAATGCAGTCCCTATTTTACACATACTTCATTCACAAACACTGTTTGCACATTACATATTACAGATTAAATTTTTATTATCATATTTTGAAATAAATTCTAGTGGCAATTTAGCCTTTCTTTTTTATTTATCAAACAAATCTTTTCTTCTTCTATTTCATAAAATATTTCAAATATGAGCCTGATGACTTATATTGCTTTGATGTGTGACTGTTTTGCTACACTTTGAACAGGCTAGGACGTCAATAAAGAAAGAACAACATTTAACTGAAAATTCCAACCATTTTCAGTTGATGACACTACTGTGGTTGAGATCTTTCTTTGACAATAATGAAGCTAAAAGAAGTTTGCCTACAACGTCATTAAATGCTAAAAATATCGTTACAAATTAGTTCTAACGAAACCGGAAAGAGAACACATTGAACTTCTAAAGAAAGCCTAACAAATGATCACTTCAACAGCTCAATACCACTTCAAGGTCGTTAAATTTGCACTAATAATCAGGTTTCCTTCCCATAGAACAAAATTCTACAAAAAAGTGTGACTTGTTAATTCTTTTTTTTTTTTAATTTTGTGGAGAAAAAAAACATACAGGGTCTATTAAAGTCAATGCCATGATTTATAAAAAACCTTATGTTTGTAATCTTCTAATAATACATTAGGGTGTTTTTACGAAGTAGTAATTGGTGTCGAGTGAAGGGCATAGACAGTACACTGGTTCTGTATTTATTGTACCTTATATACTGACTTCAGTACACTTCTATATGATACACAACAATTAAAATACCAATCATTCTTCAGTTTTCATTAGCTTTATTTAAAGGACTGTTACAGATATCAACTTTTGATCCCTATATAAATACTATATGGAAATGGTAAAGCATGACTACAAGTCATGCATTCATATTGTTGTGACACACAGTATCTACATTATATGTAGTTGTTCATAAAGAATGTCCATGTGGATGTTCAAAAAGACTGTCCATGTGGACGCTCATAAAGAATGTCCATGTGGATATGTTCACAAAGAATGTTCATATGGATGTTCACAAAGAATGTCCATGTGGATATTCACAAAGAATGTTCATGTGGATGTTGATAAAGATTGTCCAATTGGATGTTCATAAAGAATGTTCATATGGATGTTCATAAAGAATGTCCAATTAGATGTTCATAAAGAATGTCCATGTGGATGTTCATAAAGAATGTCCATGTGGATGTTCATAAAGAATGTCCATGTGGATATTCATAAAGAATGTCCATGTGGATGTTCATAAAGAATGTCCATGTGGATATTCATAAAGAATGTCCATGTGGATGTTCATAAAGAATGTCCATGTGGATATGTTCATAAAGAATGTCCATGTGGATATTCATAAAGAATGTCCATGTGGATATTCATAAAGAATGTCCATGTGGATATGTTCATAAAGAATGTCCATGTGGATGTTCATAAAGAATGTCCATGTGGATGTTCACAAAGACTGTCCATGTGGATATTCATAAAGAATGTCCATGTGGATATGTTCATAAAGAATGTCCATGTGGATGTTCATAAAGAATGTCCATGTGGATGTTCACAAAGACTGTCCATGTGGACGCTCATAAAGAATGTCCATGTGGATATGTTCACAAAGAATGTTCATGTGGATGTTCACAAAGAATGTTCATGTGGATGTTCACAAAGAATGTCCATGTGGATATGTTCACAAAGAATGTTCATGTGGATGTTCACAAAGAATGTCCATGTGGATATTCACAAAGAATGTTCATGTGGATGTTGATAAAGATTGTCCAATTGGATGTTCATAAAGAATGTCCATGTGGATGTTCACAAAGACTGTCCATGTGGACACTCATAAAGAATGTTCATATGGATGTTCATAAAGAATGTCCATGTGAATATGTTAACAAAGAATGTTCATGTAGATGTTGATAAAGATTGTCCAATTGGATGTTCATAAATAATGTCCATGTGGATATGTTCATAAAGAATGTCCAATTGGATGTTCATAAAGAATGTCCATGTGGATGTTTATAAAGAATGTCCATGTGGATATGTTCATAAAGAATGTCCATGTGGATATGTTCATAAAGAATGTCCATATGGATGTTCACAAAGAATATTCATGTGGATGTTCACAAAGAATGTCCATGTGGATATTCACAAAGAATGTTCATGTGGATGTTGATAAAGATTGTCCAATTGGATGTTCATAAAGAATGTCCATGTGGATGTTCATAAAGAATGTCCAATTGGATGTTCATAAAGAATGTCCATGTGGATGTTTATAAAGAATGTCCATGTGGATATGTTCATAAAGAATGTCCATGTGGATATGTTCATAAAGAATGTCCAATTGGATGTTCATAAAGAATGTCCATGTGGATGTTTATAAAGAATGTCCATGTGGATATGTTCATAAAGAATGTCCATGTGGATGTTCATAAAGAATGTCCATGTGAATATGTTCACAAAGAATGTTCATGTAGATGTTGATAAAGATTGTCCAATTGGATGTTCATAAAGAATGTCCATGTGGATGTTTATAAAGAATGTCCATGTGGATATGTTCATAAAGAATGTCCATGTGGATATGTTCATAAAGAATGTCCAATTGGATGTTCATAAAGAATGTCCATGTGGATGTTTATAAAGAATGTCCATGTGGATATGTTCATAAAGAATGTCCATGTGGATATGTTCATAAAGAATGTCCATATGGATGTTCACAAAGAATATTCATGTGGATGTTCACAAAGAATGTCCATGTGGATATTCACAAAGAATGTTCATGTGGATGTTGATAAAGATTGTCCAATTGGATGTTCATAAATAATGTCCATGTGGATATGTTCATAAAGAATGTCCAATTGGATGTTCATAAAGAATGTCCATGTGGATGTTTATAAAGAATGTCCATGTGGATATGTTCATAAAGAATGTCCATGTGGATATTCACAAAGAATGTTCATGTGGATGTTGATAAAGATTGTCCAATTGGATGTTCATAAAGAATGTCCATGTGGATGTTTATAAAGAATGTCCATGTGGATATGTTCATAAAGAATGTCCATGTGGATGTTTATAAAGAATGTCCATGTGGATATGTTCATAAAGAATGTCCCTGTGGATGTTCATAAAAATGGTAACTCATAAGGCATGGGCTCATGTGGATGTTCATTTATCATGTATTCATGTGGATGTTCATTAATCATGTATTCATGTGGATGTGCATAATGTCGTTCATCAATACACTTAGATTTAAAAATATCTTTTCCATGACTGACAGATATTTTTGCTCACTAAGTAACTTACATTAACAATCCAAACAGTTCCCAATGCCTTCTACCATTTCAAGCAGATTGTACACAAACAGAATGTGATATTGTGACTTTTATTTCATCACCAATTCCCTATTTGCCATTTAATTCACAAAGTTTATAAATTCAGATATTGAATGACAGGGATATTCAATTATCTGTCTCCTAAATCAGAAAGATCCGGCCTCCATTTTGATCCAAGCCATTGTAGAATTCAATCAATACACTTCCAAGTGAGCTACTAATTTGGAAAAACACCCTTCCATTAAAATAAACAATTTTTACACAACGCTTCAACAAGCATTAATTGTTGATGTAATTGTCAAAACTGAAAACAGCTTCAGGTGCCATTCTTTTAAATCTTCTGATAGCTATTTCTTTTACAATAGGGAATGTGAATATATATTTGATATATAAATGTCTGAACTGCAATTAGATCCAATTCATTGTTTTCAAAAATTCATACAAATGATAATTCACAGAAATGATACCATTATGCATGTGTTACATTATGTAAAAAAAAAAAAAAAAAATCACTTTCTATTAATTCATACATTTGTACATAAAAAAGTATTACAATAATATCCAATTGCAGTATATGAATACAATTTCACAACACTTTTTTTCAATTATTAAACAACTTGTATCCTTCATGCGTTTGCATCTGAAAAAGCTACTCTTTGATCTTTGAACAATGAAACATGAATTATTAAAAGCTTGTAATTTAGGAATAGAAATATGAATTTGATACAAAAATCAATGACATTGTAATTGAGTTTATTGATGGAGTTAAAAAATAAATAACAACAAGCAATCAAGTTGACACTCTACTAAAGCTGGGCCTTCAGATAATCCATGACTAGTCAATACCCAGTCGATGTTAATGTTTGTATGCGAAAAAGATAAGAAAAAAAACAAGAACAAACAATCAGGATTAGTCAACATGAATATTATCACAGAAAAAATAAACAAAATTTCTAACACAGATCGCATGTCTCGGTTGCTCTCTGAAAGGGTAGACAACTCCAGTAATGGAAGTTTGACAGGGAAACAAATGTCTGTGTATGTAATTATAGATATATATACCTCCATGACCTCACTGTAGCCTGATACAGGCCATTCCCAGGATTAGTATCTTAGCTGGTTATAGACACTGACTACACCATTTTTTGACAGCCAAATCAGACCCCACTTCAAACACATGTAACATTCACTTTTTTTTTTACAGTGGCCCAGTTTACAAGTTATTGACATCTGAATTCCACAGCACTAACTTCATTTTTGAGTTTAACAAATGTAGACAGAATCTCAAAGCTTAAATAGTTTTTCATTAAATAGTGAACATTGACTTTTGACAATTCTCATAATAATTTTTTGAAGTTCTCATATTATTTTTTTTTAAGTTCAACTATTTGTCCCATTGATGTTCTTTGACTTTGGAGTTCTTATATACACAATCATATAAATTTTCTATTTTACAAGATGTCAAATGTGACCTCTGACACTTTAAACTTTCAAAATCTCATTATGATTTAAATATATATTTTATTGTCCAAAAACGACCAATGATGAGAAAAAACTTCTTACAACATCGAGTTACTACGTGTAGAATGTGTTAAAATTTGATAATCCAACTCAGGTGTGCATGGACATGAACAAAATCCATTGAGGGTATATGCTTGTACCAATTTATTTTTCAAAAGCTGTCAAATATTCTAATTGGTATAGAATTTTTTCTAGGACTGTTTCATGACCCTCAAGGGCCAGCTAGTTTTGATAACAAATAAAAAATTCCAGGACAGAAAAAAATTGATATTGAGAGTTTTATATAACATTTAACTGATGCTATATTCAGCATGATACACTATCTCTGAACTCATCAAACAGTGGGTTTTTATTATAACATATATTGTTTCCAGATTTTACAGCTCCAAGTTTTGCTTTAAACATCAAATAAAATCACTTCTGTACCATCGTATTGTGACAGCAATGAGTACAAAATGTGTTAAGTGACTTCCGATAGGCATATTAATTGAATCAAATTTTAAACGAAATTTCGTAAAATGACCCACATGGTATTGGGCCGTGAGCTGGCATCAAGTCTCTCCAGGTGTACTTTAGTACTGATAGACACAGGAATTCTACGCTAAATCAGGTTGTTCTTTTTTTTCTTGGCTATAAAACATCCGTTTACAGCCGCCATTTGTCTACCTAGATTTATATACCTCCCAATGACATAAATACTGCCTCCATTCTCATGTGAGAGGCTTTGAGCACTTTGTCTAGGCCAGGTTTGTATGCTGTCTATTGACCTTTATTAACAATTAGAACAACAATGCATAAGTATATGTCAGCCTGACCCACAACAACAGGTATATCATTATGTTTTTTATATTAAAATACCACAGATATATGATTGAGGATAGCAATCACATCAACTCCTAGTAAACTTTGAACAGGTCCGTATATATAGGTGCAGCCATATCTCTAGGCCTAACACCAACTTGACACTCTAGGCCTAACACCAATTTCACACTCTAGGCCTAACACCAACTTGACACTCTAGGCCCAACACCAATTTCACACTCTAGGCCTAACACCAACTTTACACTCTAGGCCTAACACCAACTTTACACTCTAGGCCCAACACCAATTTCGCACTCTAGGCCTTACACCAATTTCACACTCTAGGCCTAACACCAATTTCACACTCTAGGCCTAACACCAATTTCACACTCTAGGCCTAACACCAATTTCACAATCTAGGCCTAACACCAATTTCACACTCTAGGCCTAACACCAACTTTACATTCTAGACTTAACACCAACTTTACACTCTAGACCTAACACCAATTTCACACTCTAGACCTAACACCAACTTTACACTCTAGACCTAACACCAATTTCACACTCTAGACCTAACACCAATTTCACACTCTAGGCCCAACACCAACTTTACACTCTAGGCCTAACACCAACTTTACACTCTAGGCCTAACACCAATTTCACACTCTAGGCCTAATACCAATTTCACACTCAAGGCCTAACACCAACTTTACACTCTAGACTTAACACCAACTTTACACTCTAGGCCTAACACCAATTTTACACTCTAGACCTATATATAACACCAATTTTACACTCTAGACCTAACACCAATTTCACACTCTAGGCCTAACACCAACTTCACACTCTAGACCTAACACCAATTTCACACTCTAGGCCTAACACCAACTTTACACTCTAGGCCTAACACCAACTTTACACTCTAGACTTAACACCAATTTCACACTCTAGGCCTAACACCAACTTTACACTCTAGACCTAACACCAATTTCACACTATAGGCCTAACACCAATTTCACACTCTAGGCCTAACACCAATTTCACACTCTAGGCCTAACACCAACTTTACACTCTAGGCCTAACATCAATTTCACACTCTAGGCCTAATACCAATTTCACACTCAAGGCCCAACACCAACATTACACTCTAGGCCTAACACCAATTTTACACTCTAGACCTAACACCAATTTCACACTCTAGGCCTATCACCAACTTTACACTCTAGACCTAACACCAATTTCACACTCTAGGCCTAACACCAACATTTCACTAACTTGAACAGCCACAAACACAATCTTTATAAGCCAGGTCTTACCACAACAGGCCAGAATTTAACTGTCTACAATGGTCATAGAGTTAGTCTCACCAACAACATACAGTCTACCCTCGTTATATCGCCACATTTCGTCCGTGTCAATTATGGCGGTACAACGAGGGTGGCGTTAGTATCGAATCATGAAAATTACAACAGTAAAAGATAATGTTGTACCAACGTTTTAATAAATAACATATAAGACACCATGGTATTGACCGTACATTTCGTAGCTTACAAATACACATTTACATATGTAATTTCTGAAAAAAGTCATTAATTTGCTTTTGCTCAAGCCATCTGTTACAATTAATCTGTCGAATTTTATTGGAAATTACGCGGCACTGGATCAAGTCCGATTCGGTGGTTTTATCCAATGTTTTGAGAAATCTTACAACGATTTCCATAGCTGACTGGCTTCAGCAGCACTGGGTGGTACAGGTGGTTCGTCGTCATCGTCCTCGTCATTTTGATTGTCATCGCCTAAACTTGTCACCGTGTCCACAATTTCGTCCTCCGTCAAAGTTTCAGAAACGCCTGTCTGCCTGTCAATGTCAACAAATTATCTCACAGTCAGTCGGAGGTCCGGGTCTAGATCAAGGTCGTCTTGCATTCTCGTCAGTAGTCTCGCGAGATCGGAATCATTGTCATGGTCACCTGACGCAGCTAATTCTTGTGTGTCACGTACATTGTACGTGTGCGATAAGTCCGCTATGCTTCCAACAATTGTTGATCGTCTCCGCCGTTACATCGTCCCATGCCATTTTTACGCACATATATAAATATCTACCTGAGCGATAGGAACTCATTCAAGCGTATACACCCTAATTCTATAAATAGAACACTAAAGACTTCCTCAATCGCCGGAGAAACGGACCAAGATGGCGATATCGTCGAGGGTAATATATAGGGATTCGGGACGTTTGTATTGTTATGAACGTGGCGGATGGCGGTATGCGAAGGTGGCGAACTTAACGAGGGAATTATATAGAAGGGAAATCCGTTCTAGGGGTGTAGGTGGTGGTATGCGAGGGTGGCGGTAGATTCGGGTGGCGATAGGTCAAGGGTACACTGTACAACCCACCACCGGCCAAGCTTCAGCCCAAATTAGCTTAGACAAAAAAAAGGTTGCATCACTCTGGTTTTGTAGACAAAGTATGTACTGTAGGATGAGGCCAGAACTTAGGCTTTGACATTAGTAGCCATTATAAGGTGTCTCCATGCTATTTTAAGATAAAATTATTGTGTTTGGTAATACAAGGTGGTTATAATCACCATAGCCAATCGCATGGTGATTGGTGACAAAGATAATGTGATCACATATACTGAAATCAATCATTTATAAAGAAGGGTCAAAGGTTACCAGATTGTATAGCAAAGTCAAAGTGAGCATGTAAATGGATGTCAAACTTTCTGGTGACTATTTATACCAAGGTCAAAGGTCAAAGGTCAAAGGTGACTGAAGTATTTTTTGTTATTGTATAATGTTGTTAAATGTTTGAGGGCCTTTTGGTTTTGTGTTTTTCCAACTAACTTAGTCAGTTATATTCTACAAAACTTCACGGCTAACCCAACATAACAAAAGTACATGTATATTTTTCTATATCAGCAGATTTTTTTGTATCTATTTTTTTGTTGTTCCCTGTAATCTAACTCACAAAACAGTGAATATCTCTACACAATGAACACTTCGTCGATACAGTATTGTGTGTAAAACTTCAAGGGCCAGCATAACATAGACATCGATAGCTCTTAGCTCTAGAACTTCTCTAGGACGTCAATTGGCTATGTGCAATATATGACAAAGGCTATAATCATGAGAACAAAAAAAAAATCTGTCTTTTTTTTCTGAGCAGTATAGACTGAATTCTGTTCTTCTGTTGGTTTGTACAGACACTGCATGAACCGTCTATTCTTGTCAAGGGTTTTGTTTTTATTACTCACACAAACCTTTCATATGAAATAATACATAGTAACTCATATAGGGTTGCCTTCAGATCAATGACATCTGTAATATTATTGTTGAGACTTTGTACATGAAGAGATGATATCTTTAATCACATTAAATGATAACTAGACTGCCAATGTTCAACAATGTCCAAAGTTTTAGATCTCTCTCAAGTCAAACAAATGTCAGAAATTACATACCAAAAGCATAAGACTAATATTGAATTTTGTATATATAAAGAAAATTTGATTGGACTTTTGAAAGTGAGATTAATTAGGATTCTGTATGTGATTTCCAATTTTCTATTGATGACAACTTTATTAGCATCAAGATTAAGGTGTCACTAAAAAATACTAATCCCCCAGATTGGTTCTTCAGTGGTGACATTGACTAAATTTCAAGGTATAGTAACAGTGACCTTGACATTTGATCTTGTGACCCAAAAAGATATCCCAAGCAAGCACTCCCAATAAGAAAGTAAGTGAATTTTGAGTTTGATTGGTCGAATTTAACTCAGGTATTATTGTCCAGAAATTTCAAAAAATATATCAAAATTTGATGTGAATTAAACTCAAAATACCAAGAAATGTATTTAAAAACAATTACTATGACACAATAACTAAGTCATTTACCAAAGAGGAACTCGTCATACGTCATAAAATATTTTACGATTTATTCCTGGATTTATTGTGTCGTTTGAAACACAACAGAACAACAACAAAAAACATCACAATCTGTTTTACCACAGTTATTGATGTGGGGTGAATCCGATTACCACATTCAGTCAAAAGGCTGTCCCAATGACAGGTCGACACATCTACGATCTTATAAATAAGCCAGACACTCCTCTGTAGGAATTAGTCCCAATATGGACGAGATTCCATTGATGGTATACATAATTTGGTAATATTTTTGGAAATAAACAATTGTCTGGGAAGATCTATAGACATTGCTGAAATACTGTTGTATTCACCGTGATGAAACTAGGTGCCTATGTACAAAATTAATGGTCTTCAGCTAACTGATATAAGTTATAGCTTTGTAGGTATATCATATAACTGGTGCAAACAAGTTTTTGCAGCTTAAATAGATATGAAGTTAATTTTGTAAGTTTCCTCGTTTAAACTCCAACAGACAGACATATACTAAATTGGGACTCTATGTCTACATATAGAGACAACAGGAACATATAGGAAGGAAAAAAAATATTGGATTTCAACAGACACATTTTTGATAAGTATGATTTTCCTGCACCACTCACCAATATAAATCTCCTATCAACTAGATGGTCACCATATGTGGTACCAATCTCCTATTTAATCTACTAGGATTCACCATATGTGGTACCGATCTCCAATTCAATCTACCAGGAGTCACCACATGTGGTACAAATCTCCTATTCAATCTACTAGGAGTCACCACATGTGGTACCGATCTCCAATTCAATCTACCAGGAGTCACTACATGTGGTACAAATCTCCTATTCAATCTACTAGGAGTCACCACATGTGGTACAAATCTCCTATTCAATCTACTAGGAGTCACCACATGCGGTACAAATCTCCTATTCAATCTACTAGGAGTCACAATATGTGGTACCAATCTCCTATTCAATCAACTAGGAGTCACCACATGTGGTACCAATTTCCTATTCAATCTACTAGGAGTCACCACATGTGGTACCAATCTCCTATTCAATCTACTAGGAGTCACCACATGTGGTACCAATCTCCAACTCCATCTACTAGGAGTGGTACCTGGATCTCCTATTCAATCTACCGGGAGTCACCACACGTGGTACCAATATCCTATTTAATCTAGTACCATCACCACACATGGTACCCATCTCCATTCTAATCAACAGACCTGTGATTTATGAACTTACATCAAGCAGGCACTGTTTTGTAGATGAAAATCTGCAGGTCATGATAGGTATCAAATTTCCTTCACAGATATCACTTTTGGAAATTAGGAGTCCTCAACAGAATTTTGGTTTATAATTTCAAAAAAATACAGCCATCATATCCGAGGTTTGATATTTATACTTCGGTGTGAATTTTTTGCAGACAATAAATTGTGTCTTTATTGTCACTTGTGAATTTCATTTTACTGATCAATAAATATATCATATGCTACAGACTGTCAAGTACCCTCAAATAGAGAGCTTGATTTCACGTTTAATGATATTTCCGTAGACAAGTAATTATCTTTCTTGCTGTATAAACTAACATTAATCTCTTCCATGGACAACATCTTCTTTGAGTTTATGCTGAACATTTGTAATACTATATAGTTCATATTTCTATATGTCTTTCAATTTTTGCATATTCCTAAGCTATGATTGACAAAACAACACAATTTACCGTAATTATCTGACACTAAGCCCATGCCTGAAAATAAACCCAGCATGATTAGTGCAGTTCAGTAAATATCCCTGTTACTTCCTTGTCCTGTAATAACTAGCCCATGCACTCCCTCCCTGGACTTATTATAGGTAAAATTTGAAGCTCATCAACCTTAATAAAACTAGCTAACGCGTGCATCATTCAGCCAGTCCAACACAATGGTTCTTTAGGTGGTTCGATTATTTATTGGTGATAAATAAATATCAGACCATCAAAAGATTCCATCATGTTTAGTTAGTCACATTGCATCGGGATGTAACAGAAAAGGTCGTGATGGGATGGGACGGGATGGGACGGGATGGGACGGGACGGGATGGAACGGGAAAGGTCGGGATGGAAGGGGATGGCAGGGGAAAGGTTGGGATGGGATGGGATGGAAGGGGAAAGGTCGGGATGGGATGGGATGGAAGGGGAAAGGTCGGGATGGGATGGGATGGGAAAGGTCGGAACGGGATGGGACGGGACAGGATGGGACGGGATGGAAGGGGAAAGGTCGGGATGGGATGGGAGGGAAGGGGAAAGGTCGGGATGGGATGGGACGGGAAAGGTCAGGATGGGATGGGATGAAAGGGGAAAGGTCGGGATGGGATGGGACGGGATGGGACGTGACCTACATCAGCCCATCTTATATCATCTACTGTATTTCCGTATGAATGCCAACAAACAAACAAACAAACATGTAAATAGAAATGCATGAAAGCAAATTAAGAAATGACAGATGAACAATCCTACTAAAACATCAAAAGTTTATGTCAATTTATGTAAACCAGTCAAGGTCAGGCCTTGAACAAACGCATGATTGAAGGGGGAAACATCTCAAACCATTTCTCCTGTGAGTTTGCAACAATTGAATTAGTGTTGGCTTTTCATCCTATGGCCAGGGATGATATCTGGTATACTGTGAGTGGTTTTGATGTAGGTCATCAAATGTAAAAGATATGTCCCTTTTATTGGACTAAGTGGTTTAACATTGATAACTGGCCGAGATATGTAAATAGTGTACAAGTCATTATAGGCTCTCATTAAATGTTAAAACTTTGAATTTGGTTTTTGAAATACATGAAAAACAATTTGAATTATGGGAAGAAAATTTCTTAATATTTTTATGAAGGATTGATGTCGACTTTAAAATGCTGAATAATTTCTATTTAAAAATTGAAAAAGAAAAAGAAAAGAATATGATAGATTTATATCAGGTTTATTGAAAGTACTGAAAGTTTATGATGTTTGAAATTTGTCTGTCTGTCGGCCATTTTGTGTTCCTGATCACTCGATAGATCTAGGGTCGAAGAAAAACCTTTATGTGAAGACTGAGAGAAAGCCCAAGGAATATTTCTTGGAAAACAGCAAAAAAAATTAAGGGTCAGCCATTTTGTTATTCGATCTGGTCACTTTCAAAACGTAACCTACAACTAGGGTCCAAGGGAAATCTGCATATATATGCTTTGAGAAAGAACTATAGTGCTTCGGAACTAACTTCCCTTGACATACCATACAATTAGGATAGCACAATGATTGACTGTGGTAGGGATAAACTTTACACTCTCAGCAGGGTTCAAGTTAATCACACGATAATTAGGTGACTAAAAGCACGTCTAATGTCAGTTACAACCTCTGCATGTCACAGATATTGATACACAAACCTGTGCATTTTTTATCCGAGTAATTTAATCAACTGATGATTTGATTAACTAAATTTGTCCCTTTTCCAAATTCTTCTAAGCTGTGGGCCATGACCTTGCACTCTCTACATCAGTTCTTGTTACGTTATAAATGAGTGCTGCCAAGAACTTTTTCTGTAACTTGAAATCTGTTTTAGAAGCAGAACCTCAGATAATTTGCAATTTTACCTCCGACTGGGTTTATTTTGAAATAGGATTCCGACCTGTCAATCAGAAGGAAAATAAATTGGATTAGTTTGTTAATCATGGCCATTTATGTTAACTCATCCCAATCATCGATACCTACAGACACACACTGTGGCCTACAAAGAGAAATTTATCTATATATCTTTACCGGTCAATTTTTCACTCATTCCTTAACTTATCAATCCAGTCCAAACACTGAAAACGGTACTTAACCTGTCAGCCTACAAACAGGCTTCAAACGAGATCCAGTCCTACCCTTATACTGTAAATGAGCAGTCCTGATAGAATCGCCTTGATTGAATCTGACGTGAAGATTACAAAAGGCCCACAATTTTCTATAATTTGGTGATATGCCCACCTCATCATTTCTAAATCTTTTCCTATCCAGCCTCTATCAATGAGATCTCCATCCTGCACCACAACACCCACTATTTTAAAATGGTGAGCTTGACACTGACATTTTTTGACATTTTAAAATCAATTTCATTCATTTACATTTGATTAAGAGAAAATCTCCACTTAAAAAAATTTTGTTTGGTCTTTGTAATATTTTTGTACTTTACTATACCAAAACTTACAGGTTTCAACTATTAAACATTTGGACAGTGTCTAATGTTCTCTAAGCTGACCGATCTGATGTTATGATATTCTGATCAATAACAGTTTTATCAACTCCCATGCTGACCAATATATGATCTGTTGATTTATTTCACGTCTCCTGCAATGTGACAAGTAAAGCATTATATGTGAAAAAAAAAACCAGGCATTGAAGCTCGATGAAGATGTACGCATAATTTATAACTAAATAATGGCATGAAGGTTTTATAAATTCCCTGTAACTAGGGCATAAAGGTTTTATATATTCCTTGTAACTAGGGCATATAGGTTTTATATATTCCTTGTAACTAGGGCATAAAGGTTTTATATACTCCTTGTAACTAGGGCATAAAGGTTTTATATATTCCTTGTAACTAGGGCATAAAGGTTTTATAAATTCCCTGTAACTAGGACATAAAGGTTTTATATATTCCTTGTAACTAGGACATAAAGGTTTAATATCTTTCTTGTAACTATAGGACATAAAGGTTTAATATATTTCTTGTAACTAATTTAAGAGCATTATGATTTTATATATTCATTGTAAGTAGGGCATAAAGGTTTAATATTGTCCTTGTAACTTATGACATAAAGGTTTTATATATTCACTGTAAAGAAAACATAAAGGTTTTATATATTCACTGTAACGAAGACATAAAGGTTTTATATTAATTGTCCTTGTAACTTATGACATAAAGGTTATTCCTCGTTACTTAATAGAACTCTTGAATGTTTTTTTACTGGCATCAATTATCAATTGATGACATAAATTATAAAATCTTAGTCCAAGACACAGTTCAATAGATTATTGCAACATCCCCTCACAGTGTTTTATACTTAATCGAGTAAATATTGAATTCAGAATTAAAAAAGAAAATTTACAAATCCTTCACGCTTCTGTGTAATATGGATTCAGTGTGAATGCTGTTTCAGGGGATAGTAGTGTGTTATTGGAGATTTTAAGTCACACTAATAGCTACAGATAGTGCAATTGGAAAGCACTTTGATCATCAGCCACAAAACAGCCATTTCTGGAATTTTATATTCCTTTCAAATCACATTTCGAATCTGGTTTAAGTCTGCAAGCAAGATGACAATGGCATGCCATGTGTATTGTTTATAATCATTGAAATTGGCATCTCAGAATTTAAGCAAGAGTCTAGTAGGCGTTTCCATCACTTTGCGTGATAGTGGGGTAGTTAAAATCCAACTCTGTTTTTAAATTAAGTATTTTATTTGCCTTTCAGGTGTTAAATTACTCATGCGGTAAAAGAGCCATTGCTTTGACTTGAAAATAAACTACCATTCAAGACAACTTGTCTTTGAACAGGTTTTTACAAATAAGGTCAATTGATCTTTCATTTTTATTTAACCTAGGAAAAATGTATACTTTTTTTATTAAGAATATCTTCCAAACAAAAATTTCATATTGCATCATAAAAATTATACCCTTGTAATTTCAATTGTCAACCTTAAAAGAAAACATATTCAAAATATGTTAATATACTGGTAGTGCTCACTCAAATACATATGTATGCATTATATAGTCCCAACTTTAATGAATATTCCCACAAAAATATTATTGCAGTAAATGCCCTCTAAAATACATATTCCTGAAGTAAGTGCCCATTAAAATACATATTCCTCCAGTAAGTGCTCACTAAAATACATATTCCTCCAGTAAGTGCTCACTAAAATACATATCTCTGCAGCAAGTACTCACTCAAATATATATCCCTGTCCTAAGTACCCAACAAAATACACATCCCTGCAATAAGTGCTCACCAATATAAATATTCCTGCTGTGCCCACCAAAATACATATCCCTGGAGTAAGTGCTCACTAACATACATATTCCTGTAGTAATTATAATGCCCACTGAAATACATATTTCTGTATAAAGTGTCTGCTAAAATACATATTCCTGTATGAAGTGCCCACTAAAATACATATTGCCGCAGTAAGTGCTCATTAAAATACATATTCCTGTATGAAGTGCCCACTAAAATACATACTGCTGCAGTGTAAGTGCTCACCAAAATACATATCCCTGCAGTAAGTGCCCACCAAAATACATATCCCTGCAGTAAGTGCCCACCAAAATACATATCCCTGCAGTGTAGTGCCAAAAGAAGAATCGCTGCAGAATAGAATACAGAAATCAAAACCACCATTTAGATTACATGGATGTCCTCCAATGAAGTATATCTCCCTGGCCTTCAAATTGGTGGGAATTTGACGGGAATAATCTATGTGTCTTGTTGGATTACGTTGGCAATATTCTGGAGGCGTGAGGTTACCGTTGCCTAGGAGAACATTATTGAATTCATCATATGATTACCTTCTCTATGACATCCCAAATAGACTGGGAATAAAGACAAAGATTAACTGAATGAGTATCTTTTCTATCAACCACTCCAGGATCTGGTTAACAAGACTGTAAAATCTATTGGTAACCTCACTCTCCAAGACATTTCATGCTCTAGCAGTATTATCCAGGGGTTTTATATCAAATATACCAACGCTGTCATGGAAACATTTGTTTTTATTATATAACGGAGGTCATTCACTGTGCGATCATTGCTGTTCAATAAAGAACAATTTGGCATGTGTATGCTGAATTTTCAGATTAGTCTTGTCACTTTGGAAACACTGTTATGACATCATATATAATGGCAGGAATTAGGAATATAACATCCTCTCATGGACAGAAATATATATAATCTATCATAAGGGGAAGTAACTCTGCCGGAAAATCTCAACTTGTTTTATTTTATGCATCAGGAATCTATAAGAACATTAACATTATTGCTTTTGCATCATGATTTCCCTGATTGTAACTACAGCTTTCCAAAGACAAATACTTTCTAAACACTTCTTTAATGTTATTTTACATTATTTCTAAACGTTCCCTATACGTATATCAAAGCTAAATGCTATGATCCAACCAGACCCCTGGGTGTATCTATATACAACACAAGTGTTCCTATATCTTTATCTCTGTTTTGTGTATGATGGGTGTTGTCCTGTTTAGATATTTACCCCACACAAAGACAGACACACATAAACAATACACAAGGTGTGCCAGCAAACACAATGGTCCGACAAAGCCGTGAGAATGTCTATTTCTCCCACTTTCTCATAGAGTGCCAACAATGAGGTCAGAGGTCAATCAGTCATCATAAAAATTCTCCGTTCTGCTAATATGTGCAGCACCAGAGGTCAAAGTCTTTGAAAGAATGTACAGAAATACATTAATATTATGTAATTTACTTTGAGATGTTTATCACACAGAGGTCACTTCCAGGAGTACATGAGTATTCTTCAGGGGTTAGAGGTCAAAAGTTGAATATAATTTAGTGATATTAGCTGGTCCCAGTGCTTCCTGTCAGAGCCTGGTGGTAACAAGTTTGCCTGAATCTCTAATGCTGATTGTTTTACCACCTTCAGGATGTCATATAGAAATTAGAATTATGTATATATATCAGGTGTATAAGACATGTTCTTCAATGTAGCGTTAACTAAATGTTCGGTTAACAAAAATCTTTCTTGTATAACACTACAATTAAAAGTACATTAAATCAGAAATAAAGAATGAAAACACAGCAGATTTTAAGATGTTTGTCATCAAAAAATATTTTCAATATTTGTTATGATTTTCGTATTTCTGAGTCCCCGTTATCACTGAACAGTATGAGAACAAGTTCATTCATCTTCTACCAAATATCATTATCATCATCTTTCTTGTATAACATCGTAATTCAAAATACATTAAACCAGCAAATAAAGAACGAAAACACAGCAGATTTTTAAAGATATTTGTCATCAAAAAATATTTTCAATTCTTAACGTGATTTTCATATTTCTCAGCCTCCCTTTGCACTGACCAGTATGAAGACACCGATTTATATTTCTTGTCAATTATGACTGACCACTTGAGGCCTATATTTGCAAATTAATTAGATCAAGAACGTTTTTTACTAGGCAGGTGAACTAATTAACATAATGAAGCAAATTTAGCTTTCAATAGAAAAATACATGTACCATTTTCAATCTAATAAGTGCATTTTGCATTTACAAAAATACAAAAGAAGTGTGCTTAATTAAATCATTTAAAGGGAAAAGTTTCTGTGTGAAATTTGGGAGGAAAAAATAACAATTTTTCCCCCCATTTACATGTACACATATCTATGTAGTGAAAATAATCTGGAGACTTCGATTAAACAACAGAAGATTGTATAAGCAGATCAGTGACATAATTGAACTTTTGTATTTTTTAATTAGTGCACCTGTCAAATCCTTTTTTCCTGAAAAAAGGAGTGAGTATGTTTATATGATCAGGTGTGTTTATTAGTTTAAATACAGTAATTACTTTTCTTTTCAATATCTCATTTCAACCCTTTCACTAAATAATCTTATGTCCATTTTTGAATATTTTTTTATCAAATTGCAATACTTAATGCTATTTTTCTTAATAAACTTCTTGCTGTTTCTATTTTATTTTAAATAATTCAGGGGGCTAAATTTGCTTCCAATTATGTAGCACAGATACTTAACAATCTCTTGTTTTAATGAATAAGCAGCTGAAAAGGCAAAGTGAAATGTGTTCTTAATTGCTCATAATAACAGTGTCCCTAATTATAGCTAATTAGCCTACGTTGTTTGGAGCCATGTTCAGTTCCTATACAACAGAAATTGAATTATTGACAAAATCTGCTTCTTCTACAATCCTTGTCATCCACATGAAAAATAGCATATACAAACAAAACAGATTTTGGATATGACAAGTAACAAAGCACGCTCTGATAGCAAATCTCGATTACTTCAACAAATCAAATGAAATTCAAAATTATCAAGATAGAAATTGAATGCATTTGTGACAGTGGTATAATCTATTTCCCTAAATCTTTGCAAATAGGAAATAATTTATATACACTCCTGTATCTACAGTGAAAGAATCATCCATTACAGCACAACTAACTTGTTACCGTGTATTACCAAGAGGTTTTTCCCCCTCGGTAATGCCATGGTTGCTCTACAGAAATCAGATTTTTGGTCAATAATCTTAAATCTATTTGTTTCCATGCTTTAACTTTCCCCAATGGGACAGCGTGCTTCTGGCAGGGGTTCACAACACAGTTAACGTCATATAAGTGATAGTAATTCCAGGGCCTAGTTGTTCAAAAAGTGATTAGCTTAATCACTTGATTAGTGAAAATCTCATTTTCCATTTACTTCAAAACCTTTGTGTGTATATTCCTTATAAAAGACAAGCGGGAAGAGATGCTACTGAGTTTTTCAAAAAAAAAAAAAAAAAAAAAAATCTGGTTAGTTTTACTAGAAATTATTGATCAAGAATTTGAAATTGTTGTTAAATTGTGATTATAAGCTTAAATCAACTTTGAACATCCAGGCCCTGGTGTTGGCGGCAGTTTGATTATGGAGTGCAATAGACTGCATCGCTGTCTTACATACAAACTTTATGCAGCATACCTAATCAAATATAATTCATCATACACAAACAGTTATTCAGAATTTTTAATGCATTCTTTTTATCATTCACCATCCAAATAAATCACACCCTGGTTGTGATATCAGTCATTAGGGAAACAGATCGGATTTGAAAGATTAGACATGATGTTGTCACTAACAAAGCATGGAAATTCAGTTTTGTCAGCGGATTCTATTTCAATCCATCAAAACACTTTCAGGCCTGCAGACTTAATTATCAGCAACCTAAGCGGATATATAACAACTCACAAAGCAAAACACTATTTTCAAAAACTAACACAGACAAGGATATCTATGGAAATGGCAATCATCTACAGCAGAGGTTTTATAAGAAATGAATTAACACAACTCTGCACTTCTGTTTTTGATTTTGTTGGGTATTACCAATGTTACCCCGGTTACAATGCCCAAATAAGGAATGTTCAACAATCATTAAAGTAACAGGGCCTGCATTACTCATGTGAAATATACATGCCCAGTTTTCTAGATATAAGCTTTCAAGTTGAATTAATGAATTAAAAGAAAACCCTTTAATTTAACTCATTATCATACCAATGATAATTGCCTACGGATTTTCAACACACAAAAATGTCATTTCTCACTTTATATTCAAGGAAATAAGACACTTTCAAATGTTTCTTCATTTCACATTTTAAAGTTATATATATCTAAACAATGATAAATGATCCAGTACCCTGTCAAGTAAGGTTTAAAACCACTGAAAACCATTGATATACAATTCTACCATGTTTGCTATGCAACGCCAGTTTTGATTGGTTTAAAACCATGTATTATTTTCCAATAATACACGTTCATGAGTCACGGCTGTTACTATGTTATGTTTCTAATATTCACTCATTGATAATACGGTTACTTTAGCCGAGTGGGCTAATGGGTTAGTCTCTCCTGAATTTTTTATCACGACGCGAGTTCGAATCCTACGAAGGCGTTTTGGGGTTTTTTTCATCCTTTTTTTTTACATTTTCAAAATCAATGCCATATGATAGATGTTCTTGATCGTAGTACTGTAGTGCCTGTAAAGAAATGTATATTTTATCAACAAATAATGCAATAATCAAGAAATAAATTACAAGGTTTTCCCGGGGTTTCTTTGCTGTTTTTCTATTAGAAAGAGGGGTAGATCTCAGAACTAAACAGTACATGGTAGAATAGAAATAATCAACTTTGACTTGTGTATTGTTGCAGGATATACAACTCGGACTCGGATATTTTGCAATTAAATTAATAACTCAGGCCTGTGTCCTGAGTTATTAATTTAATTGCAAAATATCAGAGTCCGAGTTGTATATCCTGCAACAATACACGAATCATCGTTAATTATTTCTTAAATTGATAATGAATAGAGGGGAGCTGAAGCAATCAACAGAGTTCTCAGATGATGGGGGGAGGTCTTATGGCACCAACGAAAACCCTCACATGTGGTGCGAGGTTCTTGAAACAGGACCATTTTATGCTGTATTATGACTACCACTTCTAGACATGAACCCACTGACTGTCCCTTGAATAAACCAAAACATGTGCTAATACACTGCCATTGTTTGTTAATGTTCATATTGATCAGTAGAAAAAGACAGCAGTCACAACATTCTCTATCTCATTAATCTTCATAATATATCTGAAAATGAAGTGAAATCTTGATAATCTGACAAGAGTCGTACATGTTGCATTTATTGTAGCTGATTTCTATATCCCTATATTTTCCTATATCTTTAGTGGTTTTTAGATTTGAAATAACTCAAGATATTTCAGTTTTCAAATTTTAACCATCAGTCATTTGTATTTCAAATGATTCCATAGAAATTGATCAAATATACAATTTACTTATTATCTTCTTTCACATCAATATCTGTTATATTAAAAGCCAGTACATTTTTAGGGGTGGAGGTGTACATAAAAGATTAATGAAAACATCTTCCATTATTACATAACAAATTAAATCTCCTCTTTAGTATATTTACAACCTTTCATCAGCGCCTTGGCTTCGTTACAAATTGATGTATTGCCTACCATCTTTATAGAAGATTGTTATAAACATCTTCTGCTGGATCCCCTTCCAACTCTTGTATTCTGTTAAAATAAATCTGCCCTCTCTATGCTAATTGAAGCAATTAGTATGGACAGTAATATGCGATGTGTGCAGACAGAGAGCCAGTATATATCATCTCATAGGGCTAATCGACTCTGAATAGTACTACGACCTGGCTAGGCAGACCTGGCTCCTGGTGTGAAATGAAACGAAAAGAGCATTGATGAGGAGAAGGGGTCAGAAGGGTTAATTAGAGAAAGCAGATAGAAAGAAAAAGTAAATGGAAGGAATTGAAATGGAAAAAGAAAAATAAGTAATGAAAGAAGAAAGGAAGAAAGAATATGTAATCAGTAATGAACAGAAAGTAAATGGGAAAGATGAAAGGGAAAAAAGATAATGATTTAAAATAAAAGAAGGGAAAGTAAAGATGAAAAGAAATGATAATCCCTTCAGATTTTTATCTGATTTGTAAAATCTCATTTTTCATTATGGAGGTCAATGATCAAATTATAGGTCACATGTACAGGTACAGATCTTGATGTTTTGATAACATGGTATAATTATGAACTATATATGCAAATGGGTTCTTGAGATTTCTAATTAACTTAGGGGTGCCACCGAACTTGGTTTTGGGAAATTCGTGGAAATATAAATTCAGTCAGTTTTGGGATACATGATCTTTCTTGTTCACAAGTTTTGTGATTCCTATGGAGTCAGAACATAAGGAAATCACTACAAAGAGCAACAACCCTTCAAACGTGATACAAATATTTAACTGGTATACTGATCACTCTGTTTAATCTGCAGGTCATTCTTTTGGCTGATTTCAGTCTAAGTTATTATGCCAACTGGGTGGTCATTCAGGCATAACTCATGCTACAAAATCATGATGACTTCTACTTGTGATTCTGCCAAACAGCCACCTCCTGCCTCTAGACCCCTATCTCAAGACACAAACACCTTACTCTCTCCACCACTGCGATTACCCCACTTTGGCCCCTACCACCTACATTTATCTAGAATTCCAATTGAAGATACAAACTTCTGCCCAACCACCCAATCCCTTAACTGTAACCTTTGCATTCCAATACAAACCCCTAGTCACCCCTCTTCCAAATCCCCCCCAACCCCCCCAACTTCCAGACCCCCACCCCTGTCCCCCAAACTCCAGATTCCCACTACTGCCCCCCTTCTCACCACCCACCTCTAGACCACCAAACATTGTCTATAGTATCTTAGATATGTGTAGGTGTATGCATTGTGAATAAACAGTCTGTTAGTACACATAAAGGGTTCCATGTCTGCTTATTTACACTGGATTTTTCGACAAATTGTAAATGTTGCAAACAGTTCCAGACAATTATTTGAAGGATGAAGGCAACAACAATGAGCAACAATGGTAAGATCATTTAAGTAACTTCATTTAGAAATATTTTTTTCATATATATTTATAACATTCATTAAAGTGCTTCTAATCATGATTTAATATAATGTTTAAGTAAATTTGTCATATAAAAAACACTTCTTGTATAGAATATTGTCTACGTACAAGTAGTCTTCCAATAGGTATTGATGACAGAATTTTGTCAATGCTAAAGCTCTGGGAATTTCCTGAGGTTTAAGGAACGACTTACAGCCCAGACTCTTGTTAAGCCTGCCTGACCTTCATTTTCATCCATCAAAGATTGTGTGGATTTCTCCAACTCATTTCAATGTAAAACGGATAATTTGTTCTCCTATACAATAGCTGGTTTTATTGGAATACTTACATTATGAGACAGCTTGACTGAGGGTGACTGGAATAATGATTCTAATTTGTATTACACTTAATGTACCTACGGTTATGAGATGTTCTCATTAGAATGTTCATGAATCATTTTGTATCAATATAATTGCAGCCAGTAAAGAGTCAGTTAAGTGGTCAAAAGATGGCTGCCATAGGTATCAGATTCCTGGTCTACAAGATCAGATTCTCCATGATAGAGAGACGATTGTCAGGGGTACCAGATTCTGGGTCAGAGAGAGGATTGTCAGGGGTACCAGATTCTGGGTCAGAGAGAGGATTGTCAGGGGTACCAGATTCTGGGTCAGAGAGAGGATTGTCAGGGGTACCAGATTCTGGAGGATTGTCAGGGGTACCAGATTCTGGGTCTCAGAGATGACTAATATAATAGACAAAGTCCTTTATAAGCTGGTGTCCTTTTATACAGGATTCTTTATTTACAGGTATCCTATATAGACAGGTGCCCTTTATGATCATTGATATAGACATTTGTCCTTCATAGAAAGGTGTCCTTTATGAGTATTGACATAGACCTTTATCCTATATAGACCAGTGCCTTTTACAACTACAGTTGTAAACTGGATTTCTATTTTCATTGGACAAGTGTAACCCAATCATGTATATAGATGTGATCATTTGGAAATCTCTCAGAGAAAAAATCATTTCTCAACGAAAAGTCACTAATTACTGATGATTAAACTTATAAGTTTAGCTGAAAGTAATATCCCAGACAGCAGTTTCAAATAATGTCAAAGAAATACAATTCTTTAATAGCAAAACATACCATGAAATGATGAGCCCAGTATCAGGTTAATACTGTAGGAATTAAAATCTCAACACCATTGTAACTGCTCTGAGAAACAGGTTGATTAATGAATATAAATCTGCTATCAGGATGATAGTGCATAACGATTAAAGCTTGGCACCAACAAATTTAAAACGACCCCAGTAACTCAGTAACACAACAGAGAGTTCACAACATTATCACCATGTGGCTGGCAGGGACATAATCATGTAATTAGCGGGACTATTGCTTCCTCCAAATTAACACAATTCCTCAAACAACACACATCAACATTAGAAAGGCTCGACTTCAGCAATCATTATCAATGTTGTCTCTAGCACCTGAAACTGCAAGCTATCCTCAGAATGACAAGACCCCAACACCCCTGTAAATTGTTACGACAACGAATGACTATACATGAACGGAAGCCATGCTGCATTCCTTAAATTGTCATTCTTCAGCAAGAAGTTTGTCTGATTGTTTTCAATGTCACACGGCCAGAATCTGGAAACATTCCCAGCATGCAATGCAGTTCCTAAAGCACCGGAGGAACAAAGTTTTACGAGTCTCGCAGTGATGCTATCACAAAAGACGTCAGTTTGTACCATTACTATACTCACCAGACTAGTCTTGTATTGTCACAACCAATTGCATTCAAACATTCAGGTATATTTAGAACAAAGGAAACAGTCATTTCTGTCACTGCTGTCTGGTCACTGTGGTCTTATACCTCTCACCTATTTATAGACAGACCCCTGATTATCTTTTGGTATTTTTGGCTCCCAATGAAAAATATGGAAAGCTTTGAGAACATTTGTCTATCCTCAGAAAGTTTTGCTCACTCCATCATAATATTTATAATCAAAATGTGAAATTTTTACCCTAACAAATTCACATCAAAACATGTCAGAAATCTTAAAATTCTCTCTAAACAGTTCTTCTGTCCATCCATCACAATGTGTTTTATTTGCAAAACATCAATAAATTCAATTGTTTCTTCAGTTCCTTCTAATTATTACCAGAGGTTAATTTCCTCCACGAGATATGAATTACTACATAGGACATGCTAACAGCAAAGTGGTACCTGTTTTAATGTTTACCTATACAGTATTTGTATTGATGCAATCTCTTAATTTGCTGACCCAAAGGTGTATGATATATGGGACTGAGTGGCCGAGTGGATTAAGTGTCTGGACACTTTATCACCAGCCCTCCACCTCATGGTCGCGAGTTCGAAACCCATGTGGGACAGTTGCCTGGTACTGACCATACGTCGGTGGTTTTTCTCCAGGTACTACAGCTTTTTCCTCCACCTCCAAAACTAGGCATGTCCTGAAATGACCCCGGCTGTTAATAGGACGTTAAACAAAGTAAACTAAACCAAAGTATGATATATCCGCGATGTCACCTATTATTTCTGTAAGGCACATAGTGTAATTGACACATTATTTAAGAAATAATTAATGATGATTCGTGTATTATTGCAGGATATACAACGAGGATGAGGATATTTTGCAATTAAATTAATAACGAAGGCCGCAGGCCTGAGTTATTAATTAAAATTGCAAAATATCCAAGTCCGAGTTGTATATCCTGCAACAATACACGAGTCAAAGTTGATTATTTCTATTCTACCATGTACTGTTTAGTTCTGAGATCGACCTCTTTCTAATAGAAAAACAGCAAAGAAACCCCGGGAAAACCTTGTAATTTATTTCTTGAGTATTGCATTATTTGTTGATGAAATATACAGGCAATACAGTACTACGATCAAGAGCATCTATCTTATGGCATTGATTTTGAAAATTAAAAAAAAAGGATAAAAAAAAAAGAAAAAAAAGTGGGGGCCTCTGTAGGATTCGAACTCGCGTCGTGATAAAAATATATTGAAAGACAAACCCATTAGCCAACTCGGCTATAGTAACCTTTTATGAAACGGGTGAATATTAGATATTTAAAATTGTAACAGCCGTGACTCACGAGCGTGTATTATTGGCACGAGCGTGGGTTATTGGAAAATAATACATGGTTTTTAACCAATCAAAACTGGCGTTACATAGCAAACATGGTAGAATAGATATTTAACAATGTTTGATAAGAATTAATTAAACCCTCACTAAGTAACATACAGCATTTCCTTGTATCAAAATCAATTATCTTTTTGTTAATTAGGATCAGTGATAATTAAACCTTAAAACAAAATATCCATGTCCTTAAGTTCAAAATGATTAGTCGAAGATTAAATCCCAGATTCTCAGACATAGTTTGAGAAAAAAGAATGCAACATTGATTTAACGTATCAGTAAACAGCATCAACGACTGCATCCCGTATTAGAGCAGAGTCTATTGGTACATTCTCAAAACATAATTACATTACTGGATTTCGTTTTCCGATTGTTCACAAACGGCGCAACAATGAGACATACTGTCTAGATTTTGATCATGTTGTACTGTAAACACTTCAAGACACTATCCAAAAAAGAAAAACCTACCCAGGGAAAGAACGTTAGTCCGTTCATAAGAGTACATTACATGAAATTAGATTAGAAAGTCATTAATGAATGTCCTTGTTAGAGTAGGAGGGGTCATCTACGAGTTGAAGGGAAACTGTACTTTAACAAGTTTAGGTATATACATAAAGTCATTTATCATGCACTTACTACATCCACTTAACTCTATAATGACTAATTTTATGAATGGATTGAACTTGATTACTTATAATTATGTCTTTTTCATCTACACATTGTCTAGCTTTAAAAAAAGGGGTTTGTTCACTGACAGCTGACAGAATCTATGATTACAAATGGAAATATAAGTTTATCATTACATGACAAGTTATTTTTTCTGGTTCTTTAAGCAATCGTAACAAACCATGCTTTATGACGTCAAAATATCCAAACATTTACAATTTGTCTTCAGCACTCCTTTCATTACAATTTATATTCCTGTTGTGAATGAAAAGTTTGATACATATAAAGGGGATGTTTGTAAAAATGTCCCTGGTCCCATTTTTATATAAGGGGCCACGGTGGCCGAGTGGTTAAGGTGTCCCGACACTTTATCACTAGCCCTCCACCTCTGGGTTGCGAGTTCGAAACCTACGTGGGGCAGTTGCCAGCACTGACCGTAGGCCGGTGTTTTTTCTCCGGGTACTCCGGCTTTCCTCCACCTCCAAACCTGGCACGTCCTTAAATGACCCTGGCTGTTAATAGGACGTTAAACAAAATAAACCAAACCAAACCCAGTTTTATGGAAATTAAGCCTTACACAAAACTTAGCAAATTTACATCAGTCTAAGCACAAAAGGTTAAAAATGTAATCAGAAGGGTCAAAGAGTTAGTGAGAGTTTTCCTTTAACTCCTTCCATAGAGCGTTAGTGTAGGTTTTAGCCTGGCCTGGACACCGAGCGGAGGCAATGAAATGACCTCTGTTGCGCATGACAACTTATTTAAAATGTGTGGTTTGTAATTCTTCATTGTAACACAAATATATATGAAAAAAACAATGTTCGGACAAACCATTAAAAAAGGGGGATAACTCTTGACATATTTTTTTGGTAATGGAAGGTAGATAACTCTAACACAAACTAATAACAAGAGGCTTAGTACCAGCTGTTTCGCTGCTCCTAATACAACATTGAAGTTGATATGGGTCGTTAATGCGATGCTTAGATGATTGCGAATGTTTATTTATCTAAATATATTTTGGAGCCTTTTGTTCCAGCATACTTCTGGCTCAATATCAGGTCTCTGCACTGTCTTTGCTATTGAGGAGTCGTCATTTAAAGATTTTAGTATAACTGACCCCTGCAACTTGAATGAAGGTCAAGGTCATGCATTTAAACAAACTTGGTAGCTATTAATTTGCCCAACCATGCTAGAAGCGTCTCTGGTCCTCTTAGTTATTGAGAAGACGTTGTTAAAAGGGAAATGCATCACTGCATAAGCTCATTTGCCCTTCAGTCAGGTGAGCTAAAAAGGGAAAGTAACTCTTAACAATAATTGCTTATGAAAGGAAGTAATTAACTCATAAAAGTTTATTAGATAACATACAACATTGATTCAGCATATTAAAAGTTATACAGATGCAGGGTTCCTGAAATTTTACAAGGTGTAGAATTTAAAGGATTGGCAAGAAAGAAGATATCAAAATTCCAGACACAAAATTTGATCAGAAGAATACTTCAGGATTTCATGGAGTGCCTTTATGACATGTTGTTCTGTCATATCTGGTACAGAGACGTGTTCAACTGTCAACTTATGTACAATTGATGTCAGAGGCTCCATTAACTCAACTTAACATCTACTTCTTGCAGTAAATGTTTGGTAGAAATGCCATTCTAAATTGTTGATGTGTTTGTATGTTATGTGAGTTTTTCACCACAAACCATTAAACAAAGGTCGTAAAGATACCATGCGGGACTGAGCTCCATTTGAGTATTGGCTATTTTTGAAATGTAATATTGGATCCTGGACTTCTGTTATGAAAACTGCAAGTTGTTGATATTAAGCTCCATATTCATAAAAAACAGTGATGTTTTCAAACTCAACAGGTACCTCTTGGGGATGTGAACTGTGCCCCAGTTAGCACTCCATAACATGGAAATGCAGACAGTAACAACTACAAAATTCCAGGACCTTTCTGGATGTAAAAAATGAAACAGAATTTTAAAAAATAGTTTTGCACTTAATCTAGGATTGGATCTCAGAAGAGTACCTACGGTTGAGCATAAGAATTCACTATGATTTTTCTAAACGAAAACCAGACTTTTAAAGTTTCATTAAATTCATTTGACAACCCAGTGGAAAAAGTAAAGGGATATGATTTATAGCCTCATACAGTTTAAATAATCAATATTATGAGAACTTTGAAATTAAAGCCAGAATATACAAATCTGTACTAAAATATACAGCATTGCTGTGTGAACAGCAAATGTCATTTTGAGGCAGGGTCCCCTTGTAGTAGTTGGTGACTACCTCACTGAACAACATATGGACTAGGCCCATCGCATGCCATCCAGAGCAATTACAGTAGGGTAAAGTGTCTTTGTTGTCCATGGACAACCACGGCCACAGACCAGCCTGGTTGGTTCTCAGCTTCCAGAGAAGCACAAACTGACACAGGTTGGGGAGTTGAACCATACACCCCTGGCCTTCACCTGAGATTACATGGTCAGCACTCTAAGTGGCTGAGCTATACCCCCCCCCCCCCCCCCCCCCCCAACCCCCCCCAACCCCTACCCCAGCTGACTAAGAACAATCATCTTTTATACATATCAGTAAGTGAACGATAGAAACATTGCTAGTCTCAGAGAACTGTTCATAACTAATTTGTTGATTTTTTTTTCTTTCGGTTAAGGAAATTTAGAACATAAAATGTTTGTGACATCTGCATGTCAGACAGCTTGATCCTCTGGAGTCTGAATTTAGTGTCGGTGTCACAGCTCAAAGGCTGTAGTAATCCGCTGACAAAACTTTAAGTGACATCAAGACATGGCAACAAAGTTGGGACACAATACCTCATTATATATCTCAAGAAACTCCCATCTGTGGAAAGTCTGGTTAGCTTACACTGTGTTAACACTTTTGGTTTGTTTGGTTTGTTTTTGTTTAACGTCCTATTAACAGCCAGGGTCATTTAAGGACGTGCCAGGTTTAGAGGTGGAGGAAAGCCGGAGTACCCGGAGAAAAACCACCGGCCTACAGTCAGTACCTGGCAACTGCCCCACGTAGGTTTCGAACTCGCAACCCAGAGGTGGAGGGCTAGTGATAAAGTGTCGGGACACCTTAACCACTCGGCCACCACGGCCCCGTGTTACCACAGCATCAGTCCTGGTATATAAAACTTCAACATGACATGTCACATTCGTCATTTGATGTACATCCTCATATGACACTGGTCGTATCAATGATTTTAACGCCTCTAAAACAAACATTAAACATTTATCTATCTTACATGACTCATCATCATATAATTTCTGATAGTTGAGATTTAGCACTATCTTAAGTGTTTTTAATTCAAAAATAAAATGCAATGGTGAAAAAACAGTCTCAAATCAAAATACATTCTTATAATTAAGCAAAATAAAGAACAGGATTCGGACCGTTCCTCATTCATGATACAGGTCTATTTAAACTTCTAAATGTCAGTATGAATAGACCATTGTCTAGCCAGTGCCGAGCCTTTATAAACAAATTATTTTTTTCGTTGTGAAAGTCAATTTGTCTCCAAGGCAGTTTCAGGGTGAGTGATTGAAATAAATATTAAACCACCAACACAAGCTTAAGGTGATTTACTGTGCGAAAAGGACAATGATGGATTCAGATTTAGCGATGTAATTCCTGATTATATACGTAATCAAACCATCCCTGTGATGACGGTAGGAAATATTGACGGGTATATAACATGTACCATACAAAACTGGATATAATATAATTTCTCCATGTCTTCTCTACGGCAGCTGCATCAACAACCCATCCCTTCTCGCTACAAGTAAGTAGATCTAAAATATTTTACAGATATATTTTGATACACAGAGTTGTGTTAAAATAGGCATTATTAGGGGCTACTTTGTAGGATTATTTCCAAAAGTCAAATTTTGGGAAATAACTTGGTATTTGTAAATAATAATAACCAAGGCACTCCTGCAGCTAAAGGGTTGTACAAGCTCCTCAAAATTCATCTGAAATGGGGGTAATATCAACAACCTTTAATCAAAACATCACATGCTGAATTTCATAAGTCCTAGAGCTAGTACTAAAATTTCATATTGGTACAAATTATTGGAATTGCATTTCTAAAAATAGATTTTCTAACAAAGAATGACCCTAAATTATGCATGTGATTTCATTGGGTTTTGCTCAAAATGTTGTGAAATGATTTTCAAATAGCTAATTAGGTCGTTAAACAATGCAAAAATAGTATTTTACATAAATTATTTCAACAAGAAGCTAAATATCAAAAAATTTAAATTTGTATAATTACCTCTAATATCTTAAACTGATTTCAAGGACATATCTTTCAAAAGTCAAACAGGTAGGCCTCGGATGGGAATGATAGAGCTGGGAATTCTTGCTGCCTCGATCAGCTTTTACAGAACACATCTGGTCTTAATCATAGAGCTATATATATAATAAATAACGTTGATCTTAGCATTTCAAAATTTCATTCTTATTTGATTTAATTATATCCTCTTTATTTCACCTACTTGAAGCAGCTTTCTCCTCAATGAATTTTCCCATTTCCAATAAACTTCCCAATTTAGAGAAATACTGGAGATTAAACACTATATCAAATTTCAAGAAAAAAGTTCCTGGCTGGAAAATTACAGAATATTAAATTTAGGAAATTGTATTTGTTACTCCACTTAAAACTCAGCTTTAGATCACATGATTTCTGAAGTTCATTGATTCTTAATGACACGACTGTGAAGCGCATCTAAAACAAAACACGTGGACTTAGAAATTTTTAGTTCAAAATTTGATAATTATTTCAAATGTGTTTACAGAGGATCTTTCATGAATGTCCATATCACTAAATTCATCAAACTATATCAATAATTTCATACATCACAAGCCTTAATCAAATTACAGGACGAGAATGAATTGAAAGTGCAAGATTCTATTTAATCCCATAGCTCTTACCCAAGAGAAAAACTCTCATATTTATTTCCCTACTGTAGTACAAGACAGCAAACTTCTGCTCTGATATTACAATGCTTTTCACCATGGAGACAATCATGTGACATCATTTATTCATGACATCATCAGTTAAATTACATTCATGTAATTTCCAATAACTATATGACAAGGACATACATGATTAACTAAACAGGAGAGTTTAATTTGTGATGAAAAGAGCTTGAATGTACAAAAAAAAATATGCACTCCAAAAATTCTTCATCTAATGAGGCTATCTATTAAGAGAGAGTTCTCTGAAGTAGGTTTTCATAACATCAAAGATGTATACGTCACCGATTTACAGTACTGGAGGTATATAGCTAATAAGTTTGTAACACTCAGAGGGATAATAATTGGAAAAATTTATTTACAGGTTTTATTGTTTGACCTACTGTGGTTTTTAATAAATCACCTTTACTGTGATTAATGATCCAGACCGAGAAAATCATGACATGATCAGCAGGTTCCCAAACTCTTATTAACCTAATAGGATCAGGCATGTGTGAGGTTGTTTTAGAAATCAAACCACGCTCTACCTCCAATGGAACTGATAACAGCTACTTTCTTCCCTTCTCCTTTGGATTTACAACCATGGATTTGTAGCTTCATTTTCCTAACCTTCCCTGAACTTTAACCTCTGATAAGTTGTCCTGTATCCATCCTATATAAAGTTTATCTTCCACTGTATCAAAGCCTCCATCTTACTACCTGTATTACCTTCCATTTTGACCTTCCTATGTAAGGATCTGCCACTGCTTCAGATGTCACTAAGTCTTCTTAATTATCCAACGACCTGCTAATTGCTTTGGTTATCACTTTCTCTTTCTAAAATTCCCTCAGCTATCCCTTTTTTTAAACACCTCTAAACCTTTCTTGCCTTCCATGGATCTTCTGCTGTCTTTTTTTAGATATGACAAGATCATTCTAATCTTCCAAGACGCTGCCAATTTTCAGACATATATGAACTAGTTTGTCATATTTGTAACTTCCTGATAAACTTCATCACACAAGATCCTTTTAAATACTTCATAAGGAACATCTCATATTACTGTGTGAGACTTGTTTTAATTTTTTGAAGAAGAAATGTCTTAGGAAATTTTTTATTCCAACAATCATCAAAATCTGGACAAATTTAGTAACAACATTTAATTTCATTAATGAATAAACCAGCTGATTAAATCAAAATAAGTCAGTGAAGAGATGTAAAATTTGTCAGCGAAGAAATATTTCTTATTCAAACAGGAACCAATAAACATTTAGATGAAAAGAGTGGTGTAAATTTTGCTTCCCATATAGATCGACTTTGAATTCCAGTGCCCTCACATTATGAAATGTGATACCCTGACATTTTCTCCAAGGTTAAATATTCTGGCTTGGTAACGTCACTGAAACTATTGTCTCAGGTGCGTAGAAACAACATGTCTGGTATAGATCCCCTGAAGTACAATACAATTAAATTTAGCTGGCTTTAATGTACAATACTGTAGGGATATAGAGGTCGGCAATTTAGAGTGAAGCAGGGAAACGGAAGGACACATATTTGACATCACAAACAGTACTGTCAAAGTGAAATAACTATCTAATGCCCGCACTATTCTTACAGAGCAGAATTTCTAGTCATACAGAGTGAGCTAGGCTTATGTATTTTAGTTTCATGTCTATCACATTAAAATTAAATTCGTTATGTAATAACGGTGACATAGGAATAAAGCCAACATCGTCTCCAAGGTAAGTGGGATCTTCAGCAGGGTGCTCACCTGAGCTTGGTACTTAAAGTATGCAGGGAGATTAACAGGATTACATAATTATAATAATGGGAATTATTGTTGAGATTAATCCCCATTATTATAACAGTGACATTAGTTTTGATCTCAGGTTACAAATTAGTCAAACTTGTGAAATCTATGGCAACATATGTGTGTACTTTATATAATATTCATGATCTTTTCATTCAGATGGAGAATAAATGAATTTGCATGATGAAAATGTCAAAAATTTGATATATAGTAACGATGACCTTATTTTACCCAAGAATGTTGAAATGCATGAAATTTCAAAGCCTGTTAATGATATATGGATCAAAATTTCTATTTATAGCAATGATGACCTTATTTTGTACTTTTGACCTCAAAGAATCAAAATGTTAACCTATTAAGAAATTTCTGTTTATGAAAACATATCAGTTTAATGAATATAAAGTCAATCAGTAAGAGCATGATTATGACAATGTCTTTCAGGACATGCACCTACTAACATGTAAGCAGTATGCACCTGTGTAGCC
Organism: Pecten maximus; assembly: GCF_902652985.1. Taxonomy (NCBI): domain Eukaryota; kingdom Metazoa; phylum Mollusca; class Bivalvia; order Pectinida; family Pectinidae; genus Pecten; species Pecten maximus. The sequence goes on from NC_047021.1 coordinate 33,301,290, forward strand.
TTGACAACTCTCGTATAAATAGCCAGTACAAACAAACAAAGCATGGAACGATTCTAACGTTCACAGGAAATAGTTGCCCGATCTCCATTATTTTTACCTCTGCGTAAATTCCTATCGGTCTCTTCACCTAATACCCATTGAAGTTAATTCGGCAGACAAACCATGTAAACATTTGAACAGGACTTTTTTCCGTAATTAAGTGTTAGGGACGGCCTCACATGATTAAGTGATAATTCTCACATAACCAAAGTGTGCTTGTCATCTTAATCCCGATAGAGAGAAACAGTATTTCTGAATTATTTACTCATAATCCTCAAAGAAATTATTAAAAATGATCTAATGGTAATTGATAACAACCAAAGGAATACCAGAATTTCAAATTATAATACAAAATAGACAGATTTTAGCTACATTTTTCGGTGTGAAAGTACAAGCTTAAGCTGACAATGCTAAAGTGTACACAAGAACACCAGGTATCTCGGTATTGTTCATAGCTCATGAAATCGGTTCCTGATGAACTGTAACTGATGCTGAGGGTTTTCACAGGTGCAGCTAATTAACACTCCCTAATTATGGCTCATATGGCTTTGATATGTTTAATTACCTCTTCAAACTCAAACACACATGTACTTCCGCATTGGTCTCTTGTGTTATGTCAAAACTCCTTAAGTGTTACAACCACACAGCATCCTCCTGAAGGTGCTCCCCTTCATCAATTGATTGTTGTCAGATTTTCTTAACAACATATTTACTGACATCAAAATTAAACAAAATGCCCATTTATCTCAAGGAATAGGACATTTTTGTGTTATTTAAGGAAATAACCTTACATTTATGATGTACTGTACAAGTACCCATTGTATATGATAGTGTATCCATTCCTCACAAAAGTCTCTACCTATATCCGCTGACAAAGTAGACAACTGTGAACTTCCTTCATTAACCGATTGTTATTAATTACATCTGTTCATTACAAGAGCCGACACATCTGCTTTCCAACACAAAATGATGTCTGTAAGGTTAAAAACTACTAAGGTGGAAAACATTTTTTTTATAATGATTACAACCATACACATCTACCTGTCAATACAGTTTTCCCAACAAAATGTGCTAGTCTGAGATTGTTATTAAAGTACCGATAAAAAGTCATATCAGCTGTAAAATCATTTAGGGTATAAAATTGAAACATGAAAATGATCATACTGCTCTCTTCAAAAATTGCTCTCTCACTCGCCAATTTGGTTTTATACATTTAATATTCTGAGAGAATTTTAATTGTTGCTGCAATTAGTCAATATGTAACATATATATACCATGCAACATTGATATCTCAACTGAAAGAAATTTCTCTCATAATATTTTAGCATTTAAAACCACAAAATTTGATAGTTTATAATTTCCAGCAGTGTTTCTGATTCCATAGTAACTCAATATAGGCTTTCTTCTGATTTATAGAACAACGAGATTAAGATTGTATCTGCATGGAAACATTCCATTAAATATTCCGATATGATATTAAGAAATAGCCACTGGCGTCAATCTCTCTGAAATAAAATTCCTATTACTTGTCAAAATCTTGACCCCAAGTCTGTACAAGATATATACAAAACTGACCAATATTACTTCATATATACTGTATAACTTAATAAAAATTCCTGACAGGCAGTTCAATTTTCTGTCCATTCCTATAATAAAATATACTTCTAAATGACAAAAGAAATGAGGCTGTCAAAAAAATGATTACAGAATCAACAAAGGTCACCTGGTGAATTTTGGATGGCAGACGGGCCGAATCATTGTGACACCAAGGTTATTTGAGCAACAAGATTCTCGGACTTCCGTTGTGATAACTTTTTGGGACCCTGCTATCGACATCTGATTGTAATCAATTCTTACAGCATGCCGTGTTAATGTTTCACTTACCTGAAAAGATAAAACAGAAAAAATGATATTAAGGTTTTGAATAAAAATTTAAAATAAAAAAAAAACATGCAATCAGGTTCATCCAAATGATGTATCTCCAACATAACTTTGAATAATCTGATCTCAAAACTTGCGACCTCAACATCTGAAAAGAATTTTAAGGTAATTTTGACATGTTGTATGTCACACCTGTGTTTATACATATATCTAGCATTCTGAGCAGCTGGGGCTGATGATTCCCTCATGTAGTAGAGAGATTTCAGTATCTGATCAAGTTAGTGCAAAATGCACTTCCTTCAATAACAGAGGCAGCCACAGAGATTTACACAAATGGTTTTGAAATTGCTCCTGTTCTCAAAGAATTACTACAATTTGTTTTATTTCAAACAACTTCCCTCACCACCATTATGTGGTATAGGATTAAATAGAATGAAAATAAAGCTGTCATTGTGCATTTTCTGGTAATATTTAGGAAACTGCAATGATTTGGAATTCTCTTCCACTTTATGGGGAGTTAAACATGGGATAAAGTGGATGACATGTGTCAAAATCTACATTAGAAATGAATTTCAATACAGTGCCCCTGGCAGCCATCATTAAAACCTATATCAAGCAATCTTACTCTGCCAAATAGCAGCTAGATTCAGACAGGGGCCGGGGTGGCAGAGTGGTTAAGGTGTCCAGACACTTTATAACTAGCCCTCCAACTCTTGGTTGCGAGTTGGAAACCCACGGAGGGCAGTTGCCTGGAACTGACCGTAGGCCGGTGGTTTTTCTCCGGGTACTCCGGCTTTCCTCCACCTCCAAAACCTGGCACGTCCTTAAATGACCCTGGCTGTTAATAGGACGTTAAACAAAATAAACCAAACAAACCAAAAAGATTCAGACTGTCAATCTGCTACAAAAACTTGGTGACCTATTCACACTTACTTTGGCCACTCAGCTGGCTGTGCCTGAACCGATCAGTTCCCCTATCAAGGCTGGTGCTATGATACAGGATATACGGACTGTCTAATATATATTTCCTTTTGATATTGATCATGTTCTTAAAATTACCACCTGTCCACAATGGCTATGATACATTAATGATTACCAAACCACGTTGAACATTTGACTGCATTGACCACCTGTTAATGTTGACCATCTGTCCACATTGACCATCTTACTTCACTGACTACCTGTTTATACTGACATCCTGCCCATACTGACCACGTATCCATACTGACCACCTGTCTATATTGGTAATCTGATCATACTGACCACCTGTCTATATTGGTAACCTGCCCTTACTGACCACCTGTCTATATTGGTAACCTGCCCTTACTGACCACCTGTCTATATTGGTAACCTGCCCTTACTGACCACCTGTCTATATTGGTAATCTGATCATACTGACCACCTGTCTATATTGGTAACCTGTCCATACTGACCACCTGTCTATATTGGTAACCTGTTCTTACTGACCACCTGTCTATATTTGTAATCAGATCATACTGACCACCTGTCTATATTGATAACCTGTTCATACTGACCACCTGTCTATATTGGTAACCTGCCCTTACTGACCATCTGTCTATATTGGTAACCTGCCCTTACTGACCACCTGTCTATATTGGTAACCTGTCCATACTGACCACCTGTCTGTATTGGTAACCTGTCCATACTGACCACCTGTCTGTATTGGTAACCTGTCCATACTGACCACCTGTCTGTATTGGTAACCTGACCTTACTGACAACCTGTCTATATTGGTAACCTGTCCATACTGACCACCTGTCTGTATTGGTAACCTGGCCATACTGACCACCTGTCTGTATTGGTAACCTGACATTACTGACAACCTGTCTATATTAGTAACCTGTCCTTACTGACCACCTGTCTGTATTGGTAACCTGTCCATACTGACCACCTGTCTGTATTGGTAACCTGTCCATACTGACCACCTGTCTGTATTGGTAACCTGACATTACTGACAACCTGTCTATATTAGTAACCTGTCCTTACTGACCACCTGTCTGTATTGGTAACCTGGCCATACTGACCACCTGTCTGTATTTGTAACCTGCCCTTACTGACCACCTGTCTATAATGATAATCTGCTTATACTGACCATCTGTCTATTTTGGTAACCTGCCCTAACTGACCACCTGTCTATATTGGTAGCCTGCCCAAACTGACCACCTGTCTATATTGATAATCAACTCATACTGACCACCTGTCTATATTGATAACCTGTACATAGTGACCACCTGTCCACTGACATCTATCGGCACTGACCACCTGCTCATGTAACTGACCACATATCCACACCGACCACCGACTATACAAATCCTTTATCTAACATTGTACATATTAATGGTCTATATAGATCATCAGGTCTATAACAGATCCAGTTTCACATCCACCATCTGTTAGAATACCTATCTTTATACATCACTTCAGGCAAACTCCTCAATTTTTTAAGCACACATGTACAACAAATGTTGTTAATTTGTATCATATGAAGAACACAAAGTCATTTTAAAATCATTTTTCATAATTCAATCTATACATCACCCAGCTTGTTCCTAATTAAAGCAGTCCATCATAAAGACACTAACATCCATCCTTTTTTTGTCTTTTTCAAACGCTAATATAAAAAAAAAAATTCTTTGTAAATATTTTAAATGACAGGCTGTTCGAAAAATTGTTGTAATGGCAATGAATTCTATCTGTTGGGCTTTTTGGACTTGTAGCTTTACGGCATAGTAAGAACAATTCTGGTTCCTATGGTGTAATTGCAAACTAGATATAAACTGACCTAATGGACTATGGCAGTCACTTTAGACAGGTTTTTACTGTAGTAACAGAAATATTAATTCTGTGTCAGTTTATACAGGTGTCACTGTACTGTCCGAACAAGTCTAGTTTTATTTATCTGCAGCCTTGTTCTAGTGGCTGTCCTTCAGATCCCCAGAGGTCATGGCTGTTTTATTAAATACAACCTTGTTAGTCCGTCTACATTACACATGGATCAAAATATCACCAGACATTATAAAGATTAAGTTTGCCAAGTCTAAACTTTTAAATCATTTGCATCTGTTTTTAGAATCAATGAAGATACAGAAATAATTTTCTACCCTGATTTTCTAAATTTATAAACTTGTTTGTAATGTTTTCCAGTTGTGGCTTGGAAGACAAGCCCTGTATTCTCCTCATCAACTTCAGCAGCGTTAACCCTGCCCCTCCAATTATTAGCGCTGTAAATCAGAGACTACTTCTGTGGTAATCAGAGAGTTGAGTGTGAGATTTACTGAAGAACTGGGTCATATAAGAACAGTAGCACTATGGGAAATATAGACAAAAAAAAAATCACAAGCTTCTAATGAATTACTCTCTAAAGTTGAACCAATTATTTTGAATATGCTAAAAAAAAAATTCCGAACCCCACGCCCCTACATTTGAATAACGCAAATTTAAAAATGACACAAATTTACACATTGAATCATATGTAAATTTTATTCATTTTACAACAATTGTGAAACAAGTTATATCAAGATGTGTCAATCACTCTATTGGCCCTGATGGTAGCCTGTGAAGGGTCTTAGGTGGAAACCTGAGATCTCAGTAAAACCATGTCATCAGGCAGTTGACCCCATACTAGTGGTGCGCCGATCATCGATTATAATCGGTTGACGAATCGAATGCACCGTCGATTTCGACCATCGATTTCCGTTTTTCAAGAATCGATCATCGAACGCGCCCGAATCAAGGGAAGTCACTCTAATGTTATAACCTTAGAATAAAGATGGCGGACGGCTGCCTCGTCGTCGACGACTCCGTTGCAATTGCCACTACAACGGATACTGATACAGAGCTTATAATTCGACCACCCGGGGTTGGAAAGGCAAAGTCAAAAGTATGGAATATATATGCATTCCGCAAAATAAAAAAAAAGAATGGGGTCCTTCTAGAAAAAACCTTGACATGACGGTCGCTGTTTGCCGCCTTTGTAAGAAATGTTACAAAAATACAAGTAGCTACATTTCGGTATTTGATAGTATTAGATAGTGAAAGACTTATAAAATGACTCCATCTGTTTATTATTTTCGATAATAAGTAGCCCTGGAGGAATCATTTGGTTTCTTAATGATAAGTTTTAGCATATTTTATATATATATTAGCTGAGTAATGAGGTATGTTTCTGCTAGGTATAAGGGAAACAGTCAAGCCACATTGCTCAATCCCTGCATACTTATATAATCTCGCAATAGGCAATACACAATCTACATTCTACAAAGAAGCACATTTTTATTTATATTTTGTAATTGCATACTGTAATATTAATAGATAAATTTATGGTTTACCACAATATTTGAAATTAACATTTATTCACTGAACTGTTAAGTTATGTTTCCAATTTATATTTTTGTTAAATCAAAGAAAGTGGATTTGTTAATTAGTTGTTACTTAATCTGTTGAATAAAACTTTGCTAGTTATAATATTTTTTCTCATAAATAGGTTTCTGAAACTTTCTTTGTCAGTTTTGGAAGTCCCAACTATTTGGCCATTGGTAGACAAATTAAAAGCGCTAATAATTGCATTTTCATGCATGATTAATAAAAAAAAAACAAAAAAAAAACAACACTGGTAGTCTGGTACAATTACAATGTAAATATCCAATGCAAATAATGGCAATATCCATCAATGCATATTCAATGGGATATAAGCTCTATGGCATCGCATCATTGCTCTTTTGTAATTCTTGATTTTATATGTGTACCTGCTCATATTGTATTCTACTACTTTTGCATCTAGAATTCAACGAACAAAAGTTACAAAGACCATGTAGAAAATGAAAATGTCACTTTATTAACAAAAGTATATAATCATGGACAATTTCATGTTTTATAAACAAATCTGTGAAATCCAGATACTTTTACTGGACTTCATTCTTCTTGGATCATTAATATCTATTTTTTAAGTCATAGCTGTTGACCAAAAGTACAGTTGTAACTGTCTTAATCATTCAATCATACATTCATGTGCACCATCAACTAAGAAATAGGAATAATTACACTTACAAAAGATAATTATTGATACACATTACATAACAAAATGATGATTAATAACTGAAACAAAACACTTGTGATTTAACCGATTATTAATCGGTTGACTACATCGGTTGTCCTATCCGATGCAATCCGATAATCGAAACAGATTTTCAACCGATGTCCCATCACTACCCCATACCAAAGCTTTCAGGGGAATCAAATCCCTAGTCACCTGGTGAATCAAACCTCCAGTCCCCTAGGCGAAAGTCAAGTGTGTTACCACTGTGCCACCCGATCACACATGGAATTAAAATCTCGAGTACAAACGTGAAATGTTCAACTCAGATATCAAATCTGATATTGGATCAATATGAAAAACTTCCATATTCCTGAATGCATAGGTACCCTTTTATCATAGAATTCTACGATGCTACAAGCATTTACTCAGAATGAAGAAAGGCAGGTGGTTTTAACCAGAAAAGGCGGTAGAGAATTAAGGCAGTAACTACATTAACTTTATGAGAAGGTATAAAATGTGCATGCTTAACATACCTTATTAATTGTATAAATGGGTAACGAAAAAAAATGTAAGAAAGAAACTATTTTTTTTATAAAAAAAAAATTCTTCTTAATCATGATATTATATCTGGAATTTCGTTCTAACACTATAGATGCTATCTTTGTTCCCCATGGTTGTGGGACTGTTCACAGCATGGCAGTAAATCAAGCACGTCTCCCAAAAACATCGGAATGGCAGAAACGTGTACACACAAACACATTAGGCCTTCATGTTATGACAGGGCCATCAAAAATCTAACACACTATACTAAATACATTTTCTGTTGGCAGCTGTGCCAGTAAAGAATCCATTGTTTCATTGTGTATCTGTCGGGACTATGAGGTTGCTATGTCTGGTACAACAACAGGACAACCTTTGGTCAACTTTCGACAAATACATATATATCCTCACGGCTTTACACTACAACACAGAACCACTTGTCATCTATTTTTGTTGCATGTACATTTTGATATTACATAACTCATGTTGACTATGAAGGCATCCATTTCAAATTTGAACACGTCATCCATACTTCACTAGAAAACAAACTTCCATTTGATAACTATCAGTGAGCTATACTCTGGAACAAGTACAGTAATAGAACGGTCCAGATTAAGTGTCTAACAATTGTTTGTTGTTAAGAAATGAACGTTTGCTTAGGAAATATTGTCTACTCTCTGGTAAAGCTAGGCATTGTCTTACCAGTGGTATGTCAGACCAGGTGTTCTCTTTAGACAGGTTATCAGTGATGTCACCTGGTATATCAGCTGGTCTCTTAAGAAAGGTTATCTTCTAAATATCAGCTGGTCTCTTAAGAAAGGTTATCTTCTAAATATCAGCTGGTCTCTTAAGAAAGGTTATCTTCTTAATATCAGCTGGTCTCTTAAGAAAGGTTATCTTGTAAATATCAGGTGGTCTCTTAAGAAAGGTTATCTTGTAAATATCAGCTGGTCTCTTAAGAAAGGTTATCTTGTAAATATCAGCTGGTCTCTTAAGAAAGGTTATCTTCTTAATATCAGCTGGTCTCTTAAGAAAGGTTATCTTCTAAGTATCAGGTGGTCTCTTAAGAAAGGTTATCTTGTAAATATCAGGTGGTCTCTTAAGAAAGGTTATCTTGTAAATATCAGCTGGTCTCTTAAGAAAGGTTATCTTGTAAATATCAGCTGGTCTCTTAAGAAAGGTTATCTTCTTAATATCAGCTGGTCTCTTAAGAAAGGTTATCTTCTAAGTATCAGCTGGTCTCTTTAAGAAAAGTTATCTCCTAAATATCAGCTGGTTAAGAATGATCGATGTGTACATTTGTCTTAGCTACGCATCACGCCCCTGCTAAATACCCTCAATTATTTGTAAGACATATTTTACAATATGTTGAAATTAGCTTAACATCTTCATGAACTCATGATTTAATAAGCCAATTTTGCTATAATTTTCTAATTTTTCATGCTGTGATTAACTTGAACAACACTGAGATAATTATACACAAAATTACTCATTTTGGGCGTGTCAGCTAATGTGGTTCCTTCATGAAGGGCAACTGGCAAGTCTTAGGTTTATTCTAATCTTAGTTCATCATACTCACCCAAATTATCATGATTGGTCCACTTTCATATCTCCACAATACAAGAGCTTCTCTTTTTTATGAGTTTGCATGGTATTCTTGGATTGAATTATCTGGGCCCAGCTGTTCCTAGCAAAATTATATCTCTTAATGAATACTTTAAACACAAGTTTTAAAAATATCTTCCTTCTTTTACATAAATATTTCTTAAATTAAAATTTTCAAAAACCTTTCTTTCAGCTGATTTCTTTTTAATCCAGACAATGTGCACTTTTATTTATTTTCTGTTATATTTTGGAACTGCTGAAACTGCTGAAAGTTAATTATGTGTCCAAAGTTTATTGATCAAATTAAGTCTTATCAAATTGGAAATTGACACTTTATATGGTAAAACCACCATAAACATAGGAAAAATCTAATTTAAATTTTTCTACGATAGGTAATATGATATTCTTCAACTCTAAAATACCCATAACTGTCAAAATTCAGGGTGGATGAAATCATTTATCAAGAGTTGCTACATCCATGAATTTCCTTGTAAAGATATATATATCTATAGATCTGATTGTTTTTGTTTCAGTTTCCATATCTTGAGTTATGATTCTGCTCCACTGAAATACGTAATGCTTTCTTTATTTGACATACTACAGCACATGTTATTTGAAAATACCAGTAATTATGAACCAACTAATGAAGAAATCAGGTTGTTTACTGTTACCGCACCAAATTTTAATTATATATGCTGTTGACCCTGAAGATTTTATGCTTCATTTTAAGTATGAACTAATATATCAGGTATTTGAGCCTCAAAGACAATATTAACGTAAATTTTGAATTTCTATAATCTGTCCTGACTGATTACCATAATTTTTAATGAGAATACCACAAATTAAAATGCATAAAGAACATATAAACTGGCACATTTATAATCTTATTAGCGAGTTAATTTCTTAGGAAAAATAACTCCAATGCAAAATTGTCACAAATCTAGATATATTCACCTAAAATTAATCTCTGTTATATTTAAGTGATTGACAATGTTTGGCCAGCAGCATAGTGGATATTGCTAGCACTAACCAACTTTTATAACTTTTTGTAAAATATTTGTTTCTAATAAAAAATGACAGTGTTCTAGTATAGAGGTTTATTACATTTTTACCAGTGAAATATCAAAAATTATTCATTCTATAAAAGTGATATTTTTCACTAGTGAAAAATATCACTTTTGCTGATTTGACCAATCAAATTAATGATTAGAAAATACCAATATAATTGACCAATCAGAAAGCCCGACATATATGTCAGCACCTAGACAAGGGGAACTACTTTTTTTATTACAAATTATCGCTGTAGGCCTAGTTAGCATACGGGGTAGGTTTTTCGTTGATAAAAAATGTAATAAACAGAATGCTGCGCACTCGTGAAAAATATCAAAATATTAGCCCCACTCGTGAAATATATTTGGTATTACTGAAGACACTGTTAGATATCCTCTCTTCTAAACTTCTGACCAGTGTGACACACCAGGTCCCAGTAAGCGATGATGACAGTTATACCTCTTGTTGTAAATTAAATAAGCAATGTGATCTTTACAAGCTTCTTTCAGTGATAAAGTTAACTTGATCTGGATAGTTTTATTGAATTTTTGTCTATTCAGGCCATACTGTATACTTTTTATAATATAGATATGAATGAACTTGTATTGTGTAATCTACAATCCTGGATGATAATGATGGTCGACTGAAGCCCATCATATATCGGAATATCTGTATAATGAGCCGAGGTCAAATGAGAAAATAAGTTGATTATTTTTTCGGCAACGGAGAAAATAAGTTGATTACACATAAAGGCCAAAAAAGATCTTAAAGGTGATCTACTGCTACCCTTATGAGATTCTAGCATCCTATTTTTAAAACACATGCACTTAACGCTTTTAAAGTCTCAAAAATGCTGTCTGTCTTTAATGGTTCAAATCATAATTTCAAATAAGGAAAATATTTAGAGAGCTTAAACAGCAATACAATTACTTTTGCTCGGCCTAAGTGATCCAAACTCTTTATTGTTTCATTGTATGTCGCTGCTAAGAAAATGTCTGTTGAGAGATAAGTAAACTAACCAGCACAGCTAGCCTATACCAATAAACTCCTATATATGTATATGTACAGTATTCACGGTATAACTACTGTAAAACTATATGTCTCCTCTTCATACCAATTTATTTCAAATTATGAAAATGCATTTGGACACATGGGAACTTCCTACAGTATAAACGACAGATAGGACATATCGTGGCCAGTAATTCTAGCAGCCATCTTGAGATATCTGTAATTTGTCCATTACATGTATGTTTATCAGACCGTGGACATACTCGTATCAAATTCAATACAATTTGGCAATAAATGTTTCATTTTGAACTACATAATCTGGAAAAGGAAATTGTGAGAGCACTATTAATATGAAGATACACAAACTCTGGAGTCTCTTTAAGCATTCTGTAAGTAAAAAACGATTGGATTCAACAACATATAGGCAGTAATACATCAAAAATTATGTACCATGTATTTTTCCTGCAATTCATCAGCCCCGGGGCGACCAAAGTCCTGAGAAAAGGAGCTCCACAGCATCTTTCGAAACTCTAAATACAGAAATTGAAGAGTTTCTTTCAAGATTAAAAAGTTATAAAACTTTTAACAAGGATTCTGGCTTGATTTACTTTATAGTCAAGATAATCAATGAGAAGCAAGCAGTGTTTTTATTCAACAATCTGTCTGCAATATTTCAATTGAATGCTAAAATTACCTTAGGATAGGAAATTGGCAATTTTGAAGCAAATGTAATACCATGTTGTTGTCATGTCTATACCATATACATCTGTCAGCTTCAATTAAAAAAAAAAATCCTTGAGTCTGTATTGCTCACTAAGTATCTATAATGCAATGCTGTTCAGAAACAAATCATATGACCTTTAATGTGGGTCAAGGTCAAATTCACTTAAATACACCTAATAGCAAGAAAGCCTTATGATATCTATCACAGGACTCTTAGTGTGGTTACTTTTTTACCCTGGTGACCTTCATTACTAGTCAAGGTCATTTAATCAATTGTATATACATTTTGTACCTAAGTGTGTTCTCCCAGCATAACACAAACCAAATATTAACTTTCAAACTAAAATACCTTTAAAATAAATACTAATGTGACTATGACAAAAAAATATGGTGTCACTATGACCAAATAAAAAGGATAGAGAAAAACTGAAATAAATTACCATTCCATAAACTAAACTGATGATTCATACATTTACTAAATAATATTCATCTGAAGGTCAGGCAGATCTTCCAAAAGACCAAAGACATTTCAGGGAAATTTGAGCTTGCCTGTTAGACGGCCGATTTCGAGTGGAAACCGAAACCTGAAACACCCTCAGGTCCGAAATATCTATATATGCATATAAAATACAGACTGGTTTTTTATCCTATTAAGTGTGATATTTGTCGCTCCAGTAACTAAGGCTGTCTGGCATTTTCTGTCCACTCTGTAGTCCTCCCATAGTTTTGTACCACATGTACATTCTACTACTTAAACCACAATCATGACCAGTCATTGTGTTCACTTCAGCTATAGACAAACACCAATGAACCAACTGTAATGACACATTGTGGACCTGTTATGACCATTCTACACTGATCAATGCCAAGATGACCTCTGCTGATCAACGTCTCAGGACACACTGACCAGCAACCCGACCAGTAAATTGATCCTAATTCAAAGATATGCATATTCTCTCCATAAATATAGGTATTAGTCACACTATGTTACCCGTCTAGCCACTACAGAGGACCTGTTAGTCCAAACTGACCTAATGATGGCTGAAAATTAGGTTACAAGAATGGTCAAATAGTAAGTTAACTCCGTAAAGTATTATCATAATTTCAGGATGTAGGATGGTCAAAGAGCAAATACTAGTCCACAAGAAAAGTTAAATTCAAAAAAGTATTAGGATGGTAAAATAGCAATTAATCCACTTTAATGAAATAACACATGTTAGTGTGGGAAAGTAGGATAATGATACAATAGCTCAACATGTAAAGGTTAAGGTCTCAGAGGATTTACTAGACTGCTGGTCTCTAAATACAACAGACTCTACTGTATGGACAAGGTGATGGTCTCTCAAAACAGGTTCTATTGTATAGGTAGACATGGTGGTCTCTCAAGACAGGTTCTTTTGTATAAGCAGGGATGGTGGTCTCTCAAAACAGGTTCTATTGTATAGGCAGGGATGGTGGTCTCTCAAGACAGGTTCTTTTGTATAAGCAGGGATGGTGGTCTCTCAAAACAGGTTCTATTGTATAGGCAGGGATGGTGGTCTCTCAAGACAGGTTCTTTTGTATAAGCAGGGATGGTGGTCTCTCAAGACAGGTTCTATTGTAAAGGCAGGGATGGTGGTCTCTCAAGACAGGTTCTTTTGTATAGGCAGGGATGGTGGTCTCTCAAGACAGGCTCTTTTGTATAGGCAGGGATGGTGGTCTCTCAAGACAGGTTCTATTGTATAAGCAGGGATGGTGGTCTCTCAAGACAGGTTCTTTTGTATAGGCAGGGATGGTGGTCTCTCAAGACAGGCTCTTTTGTATAGGCAGGGATGGTGGTCTCTCAAGACAGGCTCTATTATATAGGCAGGGATTGTGGTCACTTTAGACTTGATATAATGTATAGAAAGAGTGGAAGCTTTTTAAGACAGGTTTTTCTGTATATGCAGGGATGGTGGTCTTTTGGAACAGGCTCAACTGTGGGCAGGAATGAGAAGGATATCAGGCCCCGCTTTCACGAAACTTCTTAAGTCCGTTCTCAATGCTTAACTCTGAGTACATGCTTAACTTTAAGCATATGCTCAAAATTCGGCTTTCACAAAACTTCTTAATTCTCAATTCTCAGATTTTAAGTTGAGAACGGGCCGATATTTGAGAACGGTCCTAAGCATGCTTAAGTCTGTGATCTCGTTCTTAAATATGGCGAACGTACGTAAACTTCCTCGTCGTCTGCGGCGGCGACTGACCCATCATCGTGCATAGATATATTCCGTTGTCTGCATATACATTGAAAACATTGCCATACTAGGGCATATATATATATATACGACAGGAATCGATTTCAGCCTGTAAAAACATGTATTTTGTTACTCATTCGACAAATGCTGGAGTGAGCAATGCCCGTCCCTTCGCAACAAGCTTTCTTTACTTGCATTGGCCGATAATCTTTGGGTGTCGTAGTCGACCGTGTCAAGGTGCATCATTGAGGTTGTATTTATCCTTGCCACATTTCAGACTTTCCATCATCTTCCCGTCAACACAAATACTTACTATCAAACTTTCAAACTGCAAGAGCCGTCTACCGACGACCTACATATCGCTGTAGTAATAAATGCGGTAGTGGACAACACAGCTCCAACATCCACCTTCACAATCGTAAAGTAGGCTAGCGCGACTACGACATCAAACACCACAGTTAGTTGTTACTACATCAACACGTACTGTCAATAAAATATGTTTCGTAACTAAAATAAAACATTTCAAGACAATATAGGTACGGAGATATTCACATAAATTCACTTCAAAGAAGGAAAGAATGTCAGGTTTCGTAAGAGTTACTTTCCATCTATATGGCTAAATTAAACTTGTATTTATTAAATTGTATATTTTTCAATTGAATTACTGTATACATTTATTACATTATATGCCTAAATATTTCAAAAAATATATATATATATCTTCAGTGTATTGTAAGCCTTATGTACGAGTGATAAAATTTTAAATGCTATTTCCAAATATATTCCATATTTCAAATTTGACAATCTGATTAAAATCAGCTGTTACATGGCTACGTTTACGGATCAGGCGTAGTGCATAGTAAACGTAGCCATGTAACAGCTGATTTTAATCAGATTGCAAATTTGAGTGCAAACCTTAAATTTTTTGTTTCATATTTCATTGCTACATTATTTACCCATTTGATATCTTTTACCCAATTAGTTCAGATATCCTTATCTGAACTATATATCTATGTAGTTAAAATTAAAGGTGTATCTAATTAAACTAAAAATAACTGTACACTGTATTTAAAACAGGTTATAATCTCCATTTCTAAATGCATCTACATAATTCTGAATTTTAAATATTAAAGATATCTCTATTTTGTGTTAAATAAAGCTGTATTTTAATAAATTATATAAAGATACATCATGTATCTGTACTTTAATACAGAAGTCTCTAATTATGAAAAATATATGTATTTGAATGGATCTATCTATGTTATAAATATACAGTAACTAGAGTGTATCTTTATTTGTGTTTATCAACTTTTTTTATAAAAGAAATTAACAGATATCCACTGTCATGCAATTCTTTATTCAGACAACATGTGACGCCAATTTTCATATAACCAGCTATGTAGCAAGGTGGCCTAGGATCTGCCACAATGAAATAATCCACTGCAGATGCATGAAGGCTGTACACCTGAAAAAGATAAAAGGAAAAGTTTTAAGTTAATGCCATGTCCTATTAACCAACTACAGTAGTTATATAACAGGTTCACTGTACCTGTTTATCATGTAAGAGGAGCTTCTCTATACAAATACAGGTGCCCACTGTACAGTAAAGTACATGTGTATCATATACAGGTGTCCACTGTACAGTACAGTACATGTGTATCATATACATGTACAGGTGTCCACTGTACAGTACAGTACAGTACATCCTCACTCATCAAAACGTCTTCCACGAGATCGAGTGGTATTTCTGCATTCCGTCCAGTTTACCCCTACATGCCAACCCCGTTCCGCGCTATACGCACTGGAAGCGATTCCTGTACGCCGTAGCTCTATTATTTGATATGTACCAAGTAGACAAAATACAATTGCGTGTATGTAATGCATGTGTAGGCCTAAATATTAAGACACTTACCTCCGAATCGTTATACCATTGCTCCCGTAGTTTTTTAACAATCGCGTCTTCTTTCACAAAAGAGTTCCCTGCGAGGCCGCTTACAGACCAAATAATACGTTCTTAGCTGAGAACGTTCTCAAATATTTAAGAACGTGTTTGTGAAAGCCATTTTTAAGAACTTCTCAGCTAAGTACGTACTTAGCTTGAGAATTGAGAATTAAGAATTGAGAAGTTTCGTGAAAGCGGGGCCTGGTCTTTTAACACAGATTCTACCATACTGACATTAGGGATGGTCTCTATAATTGTACAGTTTATACATTGGCAATAACATGTCTCCCAGAGGAAGGTCTTACTGGACCTCAGGATCCATTGTACTGACCGGAGAATACATCTCAAAAGACTCGCCTGAAGGACTACAAGACCTATTCTTCCTGTATGAGAATTGATGGCCTTGTTGGTGTTAACAGAGTATTACTAGCAAGTCAAGGTCAGCTATTGACCAGTGATGTACACACGTTCCATCACCATGAATGAAACAACAGCCTGGAAATTTCATTGATAAATCATCACTTATCTTTATGAATGGAATTAAGAATTCTGACCATCATATGACTTAGAGCACTGACCATCACACGGCACCAAACAGGAAGCAATTTGCGCAGTCTAACACCAAAGTAGTCAATGAGGATCACACATGTTCCGATACGTGTCATATGATGTCATTAATCTATCATTTAAATATCAATTCTGGTGAACATGCAATTATCACATGTGAATATCCAAATGTCTTACTAATGACTGAGGGTTAACTGACCCTGAAATTGTCTCAAGTCCAGGAAATATTAATCAGCCTTAATAGGACATTGATATCTGAAGGTCACTGATGGTCAAAGAATCTGCCATGTACAAAACAAACTGTTTGTCTCGGTAAGGACATCTGTACTCAACCATGTAAATACATTAATCATACAAATGTATATATATCATATTTCCTGTCTCGGATGTCGATATCATGTATGAAAAGTGGCAACATGGCAAAGTATATTTATAATAACCAATTTGGTGTCAATTTGTCAAAGCATATCAAAATAAAAGATCCCTGTTGCTTTCACTTCAATCAACAAATGATTCATTTGCCATGGAAACAAGCAGGATGATCAGGCTTAAGTAACAGACATGTTATTAGCATTAACATTTATATAGAATATAGGGTTTAAGGGGTGTAAATTTAATACCACAAACAGAAACCATGATTAACTTTTCATTTAATAAACTTTCTAAATAACACTTAACAAATTTTGAACCATGGCCTTTTTCGTAGAAATGAGCTCATATGAGCCAAACTGACAATTTAGGAACCTCTTTCCCTGCTGCATAACGTAATTACCTCCCTTGTTCCCATGCAGCCCACAGGTTTTCACATGTAAAACTAAATTTGTGATAGTATAAATATCATCACAATGTACACTGCCACAAATTTAGAATACAGCAGAGAATTTCCCTAATGGTATTTGAAAATCTGTCTTTAAGAATGTTATTGTAACCGTTCTGGTTAAATACATACCAAATCAACACCAACAAATTTAAAATTGATATTTAATCACCTTAATTTTTTTCCTTACTTTTTGAATTTTCTTATAAAAAGATTGGTATCCTCTAGGTCTAACATTCAAGGGAGCGGCTAGTTAGACCTCTTGACTTAGGGCGAGTCGGATGACACAGTGGTATGAAGCTTCTACCTAGGCAGCTAAGGTGCAATTCCCCAATAGGGGTCACCTTCCCTGAACCATCTGGGTTCACCCCAGAAACTCCGGTTTCCTCCCAAACTAAGACGCCTCATGCAAAACTGGCCAACAAGAATAATTAATATTAACTGATAAAACTTGTTTCACAATTGCTGTAAAATAGATATACAGTCAAACCTGTCTATAGCGACCGCCCAAGGGGAGGCAGAAAAACGGTCACTATAGACAGGTTGCCTTTATAGACAGGTCAAAATTATTGCACCAACCAATTTACTTAAACCTGCCATAAAAAATTGTCATTGAACAGGGCATTCAGAAGACCAGTCAGAAGTTAAATAAATGCATAAACTTTATAAATCTGAAGGGTTTAATATTTAATGATTTGTGGACCCAAACACAAAATATAACTCAAAATGGTCTTATGGATAATTTTTTAAAAATATTTTGTTCTGAAATAATGCTATATGTATCTATCAAATTATCTCCCTTTCTTTCATAAATAAAGAAAAAGAATAGACAATAATTAATAAATTAATTATATTTGTGTTACTACTAATTATTTTGTGTTATAGTCTTACTTCTTAAAACCAAATTTTTTTTTTTCTGACCCAAATTGAAATCCGGATATTTGTGTCAGTTTACGACTTTTTATTAGTATTGACTAATTAAAGATGGCGGCAGTACAAACGCTAGTACCGACAGCTACGATTAAGAAAGGCATTATTGGCTTTCATGTGAGTAAATCTTGTTGACAGATATGACCAGTGTTTGTTATTGAAGTGATGTATCCTAGTTGTAATCACAAAATTAACTGACCGTGTCAAATGAAGCCACCTGTGCACAGTTGTAATGTAATACCGACACGCATGGTGACCCGACTCCTCTCTTACCGAGCCCCAGGCCAGGGCAGCTACAGTAATTATAGGCTAACAGGTGGTAGGGGTCTTTTGTTTATATACTCAGGCCAGGGTTGTGGTGGTCCTTTGTTTGTATAATCAAGCCAGGGTCGATGTGTCTGAATTTTCCGGGGATTTTATGAGGGATGACTGCCGAGAGCAGAAGATGGCCGACAGAAATCGGTCGCTATAGAAAACAAATTAGCGACCGCCGTTCCGAAATCACCGGTCGTTAGCCACATTAGACAGGTAGTCGCTATACAGAGGGTCGTTATATAGTAAAATCTCACGGGGAATCTTAAAACCGGTCGTTATAGATAGGCAGTCGTTATATACAGGGGGGTCGTTAGAGCAGGTTTGACTGTAGTATCGTATCATGACCCTTGTATCGTGATACCAATCATATCGGTATCGCTACCCACCTTGTGATACCCAGCTCTAATGACTAACTATTACTAACTATTATACAGAAATTCTAAGGAAAATTAACTTATTAAAAAAATCTCACATTTTTTGTAGTTGATAGATGCATACTATTTTATATTGTATTCATTTTTAGAAAAACATGGGTTTTTTTCATTTTGATACATAAACAATACATTATAGTGAAAGATTGGAGGTCGTGTTCAGAGATCAACAGCGGAAATGACAGCTAACTTACTGTTCTATCTGGTGTCAATGATCAATGTGATTAAGTAGCGATCGCCACTACATTGTAATGCGGAAGTTGTAATCAAATCTGTACCAATAATCATACTAATCGATTGTTTAAAGCTTAGGTTTTCCACAGGGAAAGCTATTAGGAGTACACAATGAGTAAGCCTCCCTATAAAGATAATATCTACCTATATCTGTCATACATATACCAATCAATTTACCCTCAAAACCTACGATCAGGGGGTACAGTTTGCTTTCACCTAGGCAATCAGGCTTGATTCCCCTTATTTGACATGAAAAAAGTACGGGGTCACTTGCCCGACCACATGGGTTTTCTCCGATTTTCTCAGAGTACTCAGATTTTCTTAGAGTATTCCGGTTTCTACGATTTTCTCAGAGTACTCTGGTTTCCCCGTCTTCTCAGAACACTCTGGTTTCTATGGTTTTCTCAGAGTACTCCGGTTTGTCCGGTTTTCTCAGAGTACTCTGGTTTGTCCGGTTTTCTCAGAGTACTCTGGTTTGTCCGGTTTTCTCAGAGAACTCCGGTTTGTCTGTTTTTCTCAGAGTACTCCGGTTTCTCCGGTTTTCTCAGAACACTCCTAAACACACTTCTATCCACACCGACAATGATTATTAATATAAGTTGACATAACTTCTTTCACAACTGTTGTAAAAGAAATCAAGTTTACATTTTACATTTTGACTCCATACCTTGTCATGTCGGATCAGGAATCAATTAAACCCTGCTCATCGAAATGAAAGGCAATAGCATGATCTTATTTATAGCGCTGTGCCACCAAATTATGAGGCAATATACTTTCAAATGTATAAAGCAAGGTTAACAACAGCAGCATGAAGTCATAGGAAAAATCAACACTGCAGGTTTTATGGATATAAAGTGGACTTAAGCAAGTCTATCATGAGGAGCTGTTAATATTTTAGTATAGGGTAAGAAGACTGTCAGTCGGGAGCCGCCGGATATGAAAAGCTACTGGAGGCGTAACAGTCGGAGCAGGCCTATTATAGGTTTATTTACCAACAATAAAGGTCATATCAATGGGAACTCTCCTGTTTTGTGAGGGTGAGAACAGTATCAGGAAATGCATTAGGTTTGTTTTCTCCGAGTAATAAACAATACAGTTATGATGCTCTTGTTGGTAACATTCCTCTGAATTCTCACTATTACAATTCATCAACAGGTCTTCGTCTTTTACCTAAAATAGCATACTGTACAACAATCACACAATGAGATTTGTGCCAAATTTATAAATAGGAACAATTAATATCAACCTTCTTTTAGAATAACAATTCCAACCATGCCTTTGTTTCATTTATCCAAGACATTTCTAACATTTTTTTTTTTTTTCATTTATTTTTTTACCCCTAGCTGCCATAAAAATTAGAATTAATGTTTTCACATATTTCATTAATGCTGGGTTTTTCCAGTTCCTGATAATTAGTCTGTGTTCCAACGTTAATTTGGACCTTCCCCATTGCTAATGCACTAACATTTCTAAACCTCATATTTCACTATCATGTATCGACTGCTGTTTGATGTCTTCACCTTGTTATCATTTCCTTAATAAAAACCTTGAAGTTCTGAAGATATTCTTTCAACATAATAACAAAGGGTTTTCTTCTTGGTTAATTCTGTAAATGTTCATAATTGTGAAGTTTGGCCTATTAATGACAGATGATAATGGAAATAGCATTTCTTACCAATGATGAAGCAAACATCTTAACATCACTTCTAATACATTGTTATCATAGAAAATATCTGAGTTTTCTACATAATTAACACTGGAGATTCTTCACCTCTGATCATATTAACAAGCTGCTGGAAAAACTGTGTAGGTATGTAGTATTGACAGAAATGAATTTCAAGATCAGTGATTTTATACATGGTGCCGCGGTGACCGAGTGGTTAAGGTATCCCGACACTTTATCACTAGCCCTCCACCTCTGGGTTGCGAGTTCGAAACCTACATGGGCCAGTTGCCAGGTACTGACTGTAGGCTCACGGGTGGTTTTTCTCCGGGTACTCCGGCTTTCCTCCACCTCCAAAACCTGGCACGTCCTTAAATGACCCTGGCTGTTAATAGGACGTTAAACAAAAACAAACCAAAGATCTTATACGTGTAATTCAATTTCATAGGAAATTCATGAAAAGAGTTGAAAGAACTTTTTCATTTTAGTGAGTCACATGAGGTTATTTCATACCTGGACTTAAATTTGTGTAAATATTGATTGAAATCCCTACAAGAAATAGTTTTTACTTATGTTAGAGCGAGGCATATGTTAGACTCGACTGGAATGGGGTTGTATGATTGTGCAGCACATTGGTAATGAATATATCAATACCCTGTCAAATGGCAGAGTATGGCGTCTAGTTAAAAGTTTTTGACAAAAACAAGCAGGGAAGCAAAACAGTTTAGACTTAAATATCTCCAACAACCACATAAACAAGATTCCATGGACAGATGGATAAACAGATCAATGAGCAGGACGTAAGCAATTTCAAGACGTAAGCCATTTCAATTAACTAGTACGATAAGAAATACAATATACACCAAATGTGTGCGTAAACAGCGTAAACAGCAAGCCCAACACAGAGATTCTTTTGATGGTCCGAATTTTTAATAGAGAGTGTTGTTTACATGTTTCAGCTAATGTTTTGAACATTAATTGTTTAAACATTACCTGGATTTTTGGTGAGACCTCTTGTATACACTTGTATCCACGGCAGGTTCACCTGGATTTCTACGATTTACTACCTTCTGGGACATCTTGTCTCCATCCTCATCCCCCCACCCCTGTATTGAATATTTACACCATGCACAGATTTTAGTTTGGTGCATTAGGTTTAAATTGTGGAAGCAATGGTTTGTGAGTAGGTAAGCCTGACTTTCCTTCAATTAGAGATGGATTGCTTTAATGTATATAAAAACTTTCTCCCCTCCATGTAATAACTTGAACAACTTAATGGTTATTATAATATTTATTTCAAAATCCTTGTTCGTCTCTCAAGTACGCAATAAAATTTCAAATTGTATACTTCAGGTATTTTGGTGGTAGAACAGTTCATTTTAACGCACTACTTATACATGAAATAATGAGCTGAGTGTACCCTTCTTAAAAGAACACGGAACCCCACTCACATTTCAAATTCCAACCATATATAATTCTCAGAATAAATCACTTTATATATATCAATGTTCAAATCCATCTGAACTGAAGCATTTACAATTACTAAAACAATTGACCTACAGGATACATAATCCTTTAATTCACAAAGCATTATGGGAAATCAGAAATCGTAACAGAAGAACTAATTTGCTGGCTACCTTGTTGAGAGTGTGAGAGGTATTCAGAATTAAGACTGTATGCTACATTGCTGTAACATATTGTTTCTAAGAATTAAGGCTGTATGCTACATTGCTGTAACATATTGTTAAGAATTAAGTCTGTATGTTTCACTGCCGTAACATATTGTTTCTAAGACTTAAGGCTGTATGCTACATTGGTGTAACATATTGTTAAGAATTATAAGGCTGTATGCTACATTGCTGTAACATATTGTTAAGAATTAAGACTGTATGCTACATTGGTGTAACATATTGTTAAGAATTAAGACTGTATGCTACATTGCAGCATATTGTTAAGAATTAAGACTGTATGCTACATTGTTGTAACATATTGTTTAGACTTAAGGCTGTAAGTTACATTGCTGTAATTAAGGCTGTATTGCTACATAACAGACATGATTGATATTATCAAGACTGTACGCTACATTGCTGTGATATGATTGGTATTAAGGCTGTATGCTACCCTGCTGTAACATGTTACAATTAACGCTGTATGCTACGTATACATTGCTGTGATATAACTGGTATCAAGGATGTACGGTACATTGTTGTGATTCAAGGCTATTGACATGTACATGCTATCTTACATTGACATACAGTAGCATGGTTAGCAATCAAGCACATGCTAAACTACTCTGCCATATTTGGCATTGAGGCTGTAAATGCTGGCAAAGTTACTATGCAAGTGATATACAGACTTGTTTGTACTTTCCTAAACTTTACTATTTTAACACCCTCGAAAAGTTTGAGATTTTCCTCATTTCTTTTTTAATTAGAAATAAGAAAACAATTAATTGCATCTTATAGAAACTCTATGATTATCTGATTCTATATTTTGTATGTTGAGTCTGATTCTAAATCAAGGTCACCTTGACATTTTTGTGGCATATGCAAAGTGGGTGATCCCATTCTTCGTAGGTAGGTCAACCTGTCCTTTGATGTTTCGATGCATTAAGTACATAAGTGTCCACAGTGTAAAGGAACTGGCAAATGATATTAACAAAGCCCTTTGGGATTCAAACCCATTATACCTAAACCTGTATTCAGCTACCTAACCACCTAGCAACCCCCCCCCCCCCCCCCCCCCCCCCCCCTCCCCTTTTTGTTCGTGTTGATTAGATATTTCTATACTGTTGGTGTAATTTCATGCATTTTTGTGACACGCAGCGTATATGCTGTCGACACTGCGGCATCTTTAGCTTAAGACCTGAGGGGCTAAAATGAATTTATCTATATATAAAATAATTAATTGATAACATGGTTAGCATTCTCTGATAAGATTTTAATTTAAAAAGATCTTTCATCTTCATCGTTTTTTCTGGATCTCTGTAACATGGACACATACTTTAGGTTATTCACATGACGAAACTGTGACCAACAGATTCCCTCATCATACCACATTACTAATGGCTAGAAATTGTGACAATAAACATCAACAATGATTTAAGCAATTTTAATGATCACAGCAAGGACATCACAATCCCTTGGGACCCATCAAAACCACACACAAGGACTACCCTGGTATCGTCAGTAACTTTCAGGTTTTGTAAGGTAAATAGATCCTGATCTCAGGCAGATGTGATCGACCGGAACGACATGATCTCTAGCTTCAAGCCGAAGTCAGTTTCCCAGGCTAATGGTCGGAACCTAACTTAGTTAGGTATTTTTGGAAGCAAAATTTATTACGATAATGGTCTTCTCGGCATAGAATACATTGTGACAGTTAGGATTAAAATACGGTAAATATTCGTTTCTGTTGCTTTTTTTTTTCTTGAAGACATTTCAATGAAGATTCTTTCAAATCATAAGAAACATCAAATAACAGGGATGTCTTATTCAGAACATCCAAGAAAACCCCTGTGATTGGCCACCCAATACCTTTTCATGTTCCATAATTAGGATTTTATCTCTTATAGTAGTGACGAAAGACGAGAGTATAAAAGGGGACAGCACCATCTAATTTGACTCTGGTACAGACTGTCAATAACTTCCGAAATGTGTTGTAGTACGTTATTCTACCTATTTGAAAGTTGTATTAGTGTTTGAACTATCTTGAAGACTAATATAATTTTCATTTTTTTTTTTCAAATAGTTGTAATCTCTATTAATTTCAAATCCAATACTTTTACATAAACAAGAGGCCCATAGGCCTTGACGGTCACCCAAGTTTCTAAATATTTCAGTTAATTTAATTGACCCTTTTTGGCCCTACCCATCAGTCCAAGGGGTCAGTCTGGGCCAACATGAGCAATTAAGCTGCCATCCCATGCTGATTATGTTAACAAAGTTAGAATGAACTCCACTAGAAATCAAACAAATAATAGCCAAAAATGTGATTTCCTTCTACAATCTATAGTAAAGTTTACCCCCTCCCCAGGGGCAAATGTGAGACCCCAGGGTCAGGAAATTCACAATTTTGGTAAAGCACCTTAAGACCCTTCTATCTATGAAGATTGTTTGATCCCACCATATGTGAGAGTAAAGAAGAAGATTTTTGAAGTTTTAGTCAATTAATTTGACCATTTTTGGCCCTGCTCCTCAGGCCCAAGGGGGTGGAGACCATATAATTCACGATTTTGATTGACTTTAAGCCAGTAAAGCCTCCTGCCAAATTTCACTGAATTTGGGTTCAGCAGGTTTGGAGAAGAAGTCGAAAATGTTAATTGTTTACGACGGACAGACGACGCACACTGCACGATGACGGACAAAAGGCGATTAGAATAGGTCACTTCAGACTTTGTCTCAGGTGACCTAAAAATATATATCAAATATCTTGGAACTCTTTTAGAAAAGAGGTAATAAATACAAAGTGTACCCTCAATCTTTATAGTTGGAACAATACACATCATGGTTGGCTTCATGGCCTCAATATGAACCCTGTCATACATTGATATATAAATATCGGTTAAATATTTCTATTTGTGGTAGCATGCAGACAGGACATCTATAACAAGGGGTTTCTGTTTAGTAGGTGAACAGTAAAACACACCTAAAGCCAATAAACAAATCAAATACATAGTTACACTGCCTAAATGTTTCCGAATTCGAAACCTTTCTTGGTGTAGACATATTTTTCTCTGAAGTATGTATTTAGCACCAAAAGAGCCTTAAATCTGTCTGAACCTGAAGTGATTTAAATACATTTAAAAAAAAAAATCCTTCCAGCATTTCTGAATTGAACAAAAGCTATACACAAAGGTCCTTAACGTCAAGTCTCCGAAACTTTGATATATATATCAATAATTGTTCCCCATCAATATATGGTCATTTCAGAGGCACCATCTCTTCAGCGACCATGACAGTAGGCCATATCATCATGCCATGACGAGGCAAATCTCTATCTGGTTTGCATGTGATGTGATATTATGGGATTTTTATGGGAATGTGATTATATAAAACATTCATTTTTCCGAAGCCAAAAGTGCATCTCACTTTAAAAATGGATCTGCAAAGGATAGCGATTGTCTGTGTATATATATGTGTAATTACTTACATCAACAGTTTACAATCGCCTTACGATCGCCCTTAACAATTGCCCTTCAATACAACCTTATGTATTTTAAACTGTTATGCTACTCCTGACAAATACCAGTATACGTAATTCAGCTTCATCTTACATCTATCTACCGATATAGTTCTTTATTATTTATTATTTGTATATATGGGGTCTAGTAAGGAATAGCGACAGATATATACAAGAGATCCCAAAGGGATCTTGGCGCCCACCAATGAATGGTCCATATAAGTCAAATGAAAGACTGATCTTTTCTCTTTTTTTTCCTTCTTTCACTCTTCATTCAAAACATTTAATAACTGCATGTATAAAGCAGGAGCAACCTACAAATGTCAAAATCCAAGATGGCCGTACTATTTGTCATCCACTTAGTTCTTTCAATCAGACTTGCATGCACAACAAGAGACCAAGGGGAACATCTACATTCAAATTTGAGAAAGACCCATAATGGCCATTTAGTACTTTAAGTAATTGTTAATGAAGTTTCAATCGTCAAAATCCAAGATGGCTGCCTGTTGGCCATGTAGTTGTCAGGTTGTTCCTTTACAGGAATATGCATAACTAGGGATCAATGGGAACCGACATATGAAATTTGAGAAAGATCCCTTCAGCACTTTCTGAGATCTAGCAGTAACAAACTTCAATTGTCAAAAATCCAAGATGGCCACCGGTGGGCCATGTTGTTGTTGTTTTTATTATTATCTTCCGATCGCAACTACAGTTCTCAGGAAACCTACGTATGAAATTTGAGAAAAATCCCTTCAGTGCTTCCTAAGAAAAAGTGATAACAAAAACTTCAATTCTCAAAATCCAAGATGGCTACCTCTCAGCCATGTTTTTCGATCAGTCCCAAAATTAAATATGCACAACTGGGGACCAAGGGGAACTTACATATGAAATTCAGAAAGATCCCTTTGTCACTTTCTGAGGAATAGCAATAACAAACTTCAAATGTCAAAATCCAAGGTGGCCGCCTGTCAGCCATGTTGTTTTCCAATCAGTCCCAAAATATGCACAACAAAGGATCTAAGGAAACTTATACAGAGCAACCCGCTTATTTGCATAGCCCTTTTTCCATGACAAAATATGCAAATAACCGGAGTATTCGTATAGGCGGAGTTGGGTTTTGGCCCCTCTTATACACATGTAGATCGTCAGGTAGGTACTCAAAATGGGCGCTATATGATTGTTTACGTTATTTGCATTAAAAATATATTTTAAAAAAAACATTATTTAAAAATATAAGAGTAAATACGAAATACATGGGTTGTTATTCTTTGTAAATGTACAAATATTTGCATACACTTCATCGTTTACTACTTGTCACTCCGAGTCTCTGGGTCCGATATCGGTCATACACGCGTGGGTTGGCACTACGATGTACAATGTCATCGTTTCAATTAACATTCATTATCGTCTCGAGATGCGTTGTGTTCCTGCTATGAGTATATTAGTTTTTTGATCATAGATGGTGAACTGCTGAAGCAATAGGCTGTCTTAAATGACCGTGACATGTGTATTGTCGTTTGGGTTTGTTTTGGAAAATGGCGCACACACAGAAAGAGTTGTCGTTCATTACACATATGCCCCCACAATGCAACGCGCCTAGAAAACAATCATGGCGATCGCAACCTGCCTTAGAGAGTGTTCAAGTGCACAGAACACAGGTTTGGATCGATGCTATAATAAATAAACAAATCTCATCAAAAGATGAGGCATATAGATATTTTATTCAGTAATTCTTCTGCACATTGCTACTGATATGGTCTAAATAATTACTTAATGTCGATATTGATGCATCGAACGTAACCTGTAATGACGAAGTGTGAGCCAATGATAAAATACCGTTGTACATCGTGTCAAATCAATATGTAAGTTAAAACACATTTCATAAAACTTTTATGACGGGAAAATCACAAAAATACCCTAAAATCAATTAAAATTTTTCGAGTTTTTGGAATTTTTATATGCATATAAGCGGGAGTCGGTGTTTTAGTCGATGCAAATACACGGGATTGAAATACAAAGATAAAGAAGAAAAAAATCGGGACCTGAGAATTTTATGCAAATAAGCGGGATATTCAAATAACCGATATGCAAATAAGTGGGCTCCTCTGTATATGAAATTTCTTAATGATCCCATTAGTACTGAGAAATAGCGATACCAAGAAATGTTTAGGGAGGGAGGGACAGATGGACGGACCACGATGCAGGGCAATTTGATGATGGTGTGCTTTAAATCTCAATAGCTTGTTTTTGCAAACAAAATTAAATTTGACCTAATGTACCATTTTGTATTTAAGCATTGATGTCAATATTATTTATTTCATAGAAGTATGAAATTTTCTGAAACTGTTTTTCTTTAAAATATGTTTTATGTACAATTTTACTTATTTATCTTGGGATTCTTTTGAACAAATCAATACACAATGTCAATGGTCGTATTGTGACGTCACATTTTTCACGCCATTTACATTTTTTCCCCATAGAGGCATGAAAAGAAAAACTCAACCAATCAGAAAGCTGCAGTCTGAATACACACAATGGAAAATTAATTATATACAGTTACAACACAGAACTAATTTGATTTGAGGTCTTCTCTGGTGACATATCGCAACAAAATGCAGTGCAATGTACTAGGAACCCGATGATTATTGTTAGACACTATTATGATACCGGTCGTCCAGACACTTCTCGACTCTAGCCTGTGGGTGACCTTTATCACTAAGAAGTTTTCATCCTATTTTAAAAGACCACAGCCCTCAGACTTGACAGATTACAGACTAAATCTATAAATAGACTCAGCTTTGATGAAATCATAAAATACCAATGCCGTCTCCATCTGAAGCGTATTATTTTGATATTCCAGTAGTTTTATATCTCTTTGATGGCTGTTTTACATCCAACCAACTGATATATCATAGATCAGTGTTAAATTTGGTATCGATTCTGGACCACAGTTTTTAACTCATCTATCTCTTACATTTTGGAACATAATCTTCCATATACTGTCCTATAAATAATCATCACTCTGTATTAATCCAAGGTTTTAATCATTTCCTTTAGCATTTCATTTCATTCTGTTTCAAAAAACCTAGAGTTCTGACCTAAGGGTACCAAACAACGGTGAATGACCTGAAATATTCCAACAGAGACCTAGCATGTACATGTCTAACATGTACCAAACCAACAGAGACCTAGCTGTCTATCTAACATGTACCAAACCAACAGAGACCTGGCTGTCTATCTAACATGTACCAAACCAACAGACCTAGCTGGCTATCTAACATGTACCAAACCAACAGAGACCTCCCTTATCAATTTGCAGCATGGACTGCAATGCAGCATATGCTGCAATCATGCTGCTTTTATGCTGGCATCATGCTGCTAGTTTCACAGCATGATTGCAGCATGTGCTGCATAGCAGCATGGTACCATGCTTCTGTACAGCATGTACTGCAACCATGCTTTAAAAATTGAGGTAATTGAATATCTGAACTCTATCATGCTGCAACCATGCTGCAATAACTTTGTCATTTTAGACAGGATATGTACCATGCTGCAACCATGCTGCAATAACTTTGACAGTTTGGATATCAAATTATATCATGCTGCAATCATGCTGTGTGGACTTAGTAAATTTATCATATGAAATGCATCATGCTGCAACCATGCTGCAATAACTTTGGCATTTTAAATAGGATCTGTACCATGCTGCAACCATGCTGTATTAACTTTGCCATTTTAGATACAAACTGTACCATGCTGCAATTATGCTGTATTAACTTAGTCAATTTAATGAACTGCACCATTCTTTCATGTATTAACATGACTGTTGAAGTTGAAATGTGTATATGCTTGGCCATTCTGTATTAGCTTAAAAGGGCATTCCTTTGTTCGGACATCACAAAATTTCTGTGGGTGAAATGTAGGTCCAAGCGAGGATCCAAAATCTAGGACCAAATTTCCCAGGTACCAAGATTAACCTAAACAATTATTAATTAATAAAATAAGATACAGAAAATTAACAAAAGTTGGTATTAGATATTTTAGTATCTTTTTTTTTAATTTTAAATAAAATATAGAAAATTTCCAGGTATCAATGGTGATAACAAAATAATTTTTAAAAACATGTTTGTGTTGCAGAATTTCCTTTTTATACTTGATCAGTACCACACATATTTATTTAAAATTCAATAACAATTATTTTAATTAAGTATTTCGTTTATAAGTATGTTCTTTGTTAGTATAACGGTTCACAGCTTTTAAATGTGATATTTTGTCAGCTTTCACTTGTAGTTCTATCTCAGAAGGAATTAACTTAAACATTGATGAATGTTGCAAGTTAGTACATTCGACTTAAAACTCATCCCTATAAAAATTTCATTCAAATTTTCAGAGTTTAGATCGTTTTTTGAAGAACCAGTATATTGACTTTTGCTTCGATTATACACTTTTTATCGGAGATAGAATCAGTCACTTTATCCAAACACTGACATAAACCAAGACGTTGGCATTTACCATGCACCAGCTTACTACCAGGTAGCCATACATGTAACATGTTCGCCAAAACAAAATCGGGGTCACTCTACCAACAGTTACACATGTGCTTGGAATATCGCTTTTAATTCAATCAAATAAGATTAAAATCACCTGCTCTTTGTCTTTGTACCGCATACTTTCTGGATATATGCGGTGTTAAGATTACATCTGATAATAGCATACGAAATCACGTCGTGTTTGACACAACATTCATCGCTATAAACTCCAATAAACATGTGTCGAACTTATGTTGTCACTCGGACGCTTCCTTGTAAAACGTATATTGAAGTTAAGCGCTGTGATGATCTCGACCTCGACATGAGTTTACTAACAACAGACGATATATTCCCATACTTTAATCTGAATTATTTTAAATCGTGAACATAAAAAGAAAACGTGCATTGGTCGGTTCCTCGTCTGAAAATACATCCATATTAAACAATAGGCGTATGACAGACGAGGCCAAAACCTCTGGTCAGATTACATGTTTATCGTTCGGTTCACCTATGACCTCGTTTGTTTACCTTGCTCCCGAGATGTGACGAGAGTGCTCCTCGAGCTCGTGCGATCTAAATGTGCACGATGCAAGTATTAAATACTGTAATATTTATCTTAAAAGTATGACACAATAGAAGTTTATGATTTAGAATAAAAAAACACGCACAAGTAAAAATGAATCGTGTTAATCTCTGGCAGTAAAATATTTATCCCATGATGCAACACACACGAGTTTAGCGGGAAGTCTGATAGCCATGTTTGAATTCACCGGATGTTTATTTCCAGAAGAAAAGTATAAACAAACACGACGATAGCCTAAAAACGAAGTTTGTTTCCCGTCTTACTGAAGAAGATCGACTTACTTCAAGTTACCGACGAATGAATATCAGCTTTCTCGTTGTTTTTGACGACCGATGCATATTTTTACCGACAAACATCGTTACGAGACCGGGTAAGTTTTAATTATATAATCTTCTTCACGTTCTGACATCGTTTCACATTTTTCGACGATGAATTTGATATAGATCTATTCATATCAATAATACCTAATTATTTATTTTTCAGGGTTTTGATGATTAATTTATCACAGATTACACGGCCGAAGGAAACGCAGTACCGATCCATGTGTTACAATCGTAAGTTTTCAATTTCATTTATTTATTATTAACGATCTTCGGCCCGACTTAAATTGCATTTTTCCCCACTCACACAACCCTTGTTATGATTATGACGTACATACGTATTCACAAACAATGGTGAGGAAAATTTGTGTTTTGGATAATGACCGTTTCGTGAAAGATCTTTACCTCCACATTCTTTTGAGGATCGATGTTTGCAGATTATTGCATCAAATTGAAACGATTAAATGAAATAGTTGAATTAAGATGAATTATAAGTAAGTAACATTGTTTTATGTATAGTATATTGCAGTTTCACATTGATATGAACTGATGGAGAATTCGGGAGTAGCTTGATTTAATTAATAATTAAGTCATCCTGGCAAGTTTTATTTTGTAGCTTTGTGTGGCTGGCTTAAATTTTCTTGATAAAAAGGCTTCCAAAGCAAACATAATGAAAATGATAGCAAAGTGATCATGAAAAGTACATCAGTTAAATACATACATTATCTTCAAAAACTTGACAATTATTCTAATTTTGAAATAAAAGAATATTCTAAAAGTCTTTCTTTCTTCCAACAGAGACTGAGTCTTCATGCAGTACATTCTGGAATGAGGAACACCGCATGCATTGTGGTCCAAATTGATGGCATTGACTTAACACAAAGCAGAAAGGATGAAGAGAAATTAAGAAGTTTATGTTTCACATTAATTAAGATTATTCGAGATATGTTATCTGTCGAGGTATACAACATTTCCTTTCATAATAAAAGTGTAAACATTAATATATATACAAAAAAAAATCATGTACCGTATATAATCTAAA
This sequence comes from Pecten maximus, assembly GCF_902652985.1. NCBI lineage: Eukaryota > Metazoa > Mollusca > Bivalvia > Pectinida > Pectinidae > Pecten > Pecten maximus. The sequence continues at coordinate 33,333,962 of NC_047021.1, forward strand.
AATCCTTGTTAGTTATTTGTTGTACTAGCAAAAAATATAATATAGTCGTCTCAAGCTTGGTTGTATTGAAATCCCCAGGGACAGTGACAGAGATATATCACTACAGTACGTGCTACATCAAACAACACACCATTGTTCAAATTGTCAATCAACATTTCATTTAGTCAGTATTTAGAATTGATTCCAAAATTATGATAATCTTTTCACAGTTTATTAGAAATAATGTTAAATTCGATAGAAGAAGTCTTCGACTGTTGCTTGTTTTTGTTTAGGACACACGTGAAAACAGTTTCCAGTACATCTGGGCTACTTCGAGGAAACTACGTATACTGTCTGAAATCAGTCTTGTGCGTCGGTGACAAAATGTATACATATCCTACTATAACTCTGCTGGAAAATATTATTTTGTACTATTTTCCTACTATTTTAGAGAAAAAAAAAAAAAATTATAAATACATACTGTAGTATGTACTGACATTGAACTTGTATATCTTGCTGACTATTTTTGTTGAAACAAACCACTTCTAGCTAGGATGAATTGATATTAGTTGTATTTGAAAATTGTACTAGAAAAAGATAGCTGTGTTGTGTATGTGATGGAAGTTTTGAGAAAAAGAATATAAGAGGCAAATAAAATAAGTACCATGGGTAAATTAGAATTAAAATTTGTTTTGTCACATTCTCATTTCATTGATAAGTTTTAAATGTTTGAACTAGAAAAAACAGCCTGTATGAAAAGTTTTATACCATGTTAATTACCAAATAAAATGTAATACAAAATTATTCTTCAAGTTTTTATTGCATGATTTTCATTGATTTTGTAAACCATGCTGCCATGAAGCATGATTGAAGCATGATCCCAGCATAATTTGCATAATTGAAACATGCTGGGATCATGCTGCAGACCATGCTGGGATCATGCTGCAGACCATGCTGGGATCATGCTGCAAACCATGCTGGCATCATGCTGCAGACCATGCTGGGATCATGCTGCAGACCATGCTGGCATCATGCTGCAAACCATGCTGGCATCATGCTGCAGACCATGCTGGGATCATGCTGCAGACCATGCTGGGATCATGCTTCACAGACCATGCTGGGATCATGCTGCGGCCATGCTTCCTTAAAGCATAAATGCAGCATGATCCCAGCATAATTTGCATAATTGAAACATGCTGCAATCATGCTTTAACTAGTAAGAATATATAGTGAGGTAAATTAGGCACCATGCTGCAGTCATGCTTCATTCATGCTGCAATTCCATGCTGCATTCATACTGCATCTATGCTGTGATCATGCTGCAAATTCATAAGGGCTAGCTGTCTATCTAACATGTACCAAACCAACACAGACCTAGCTGTCTATCTAACATGTACCAAACCAACACAGACCTAGCTGTCTATCTAACATGTACCAAACCAACAGAGACCTAGCTGTCTATCTAACATGTACCAAACCAACAGACCTAGCTGGCTATCTAACATGTACCAAACCAACACAGACCTATCTAACATGTACCAAACCAACAGACCTAGCTGTCTATCTAACATGTACCAAACCAACAGAGACCTAGCTGTCTATCTAACATGTACCAAACCAACAGAGACCTGGCTGTCTATCTAACATGTACCAAACCAACACAGACCTAGCTGTCTATCTAACATGTACCAAACCAACACAGACCTAGCTGTCTATCTAACATGTACCAAACCAACAGAGACCTGGCTGTCTATCTAATATGTACCAAACCAACACAGACCTAGCTGTCTATCTAACATGTACCAAACCAACAGACCTAGCTGTCTATCTAACATGTACCAAACCAACACAGACCTAGCTGTCTATCTAACATGTACCAAACCAACAGAGACCTAGCTGTCTATCTAACATGTACCAAACCAACAGAGACCTAGCTGTCTATCTAACATGTACCAAACCGTCAGGGACCTAGCTGTCTATCTAACATGTACCAAACCGTCAGGGACCTAGCTGTCTATCTAACATGTACCAAACCAACAGGGACCTAGCTGTCTATCTAACATGTACCAAACCAACAGAGACCTGTCTATCTAACATGTACCAAACCAACAGGGACCTAGCTGTCTATCTAACATGTACCAAACCAACAGAGACCTGGCTATCTATCTAACATGTACCAAACCAACAGGGACCTAGCTGTCTATCTAACATGTACCAAACCAACAGAGACCTAGCTGTCTATCTAACATGTACCAAACCAACAGGGACCTAGCTGTCTACCTAACATGTACCAAACTAACAGGGACCTAGCTGTCTATCTAACATGTACCAAACCAACAGACCTAGCTGTCTATCTAACATGTACCAAACCAACACAGACCTAGCTGTCTATCTAACATGTACCAAACTAACAGAGACCTAGCTGTCTATCTAACATGTACCAAACCAACACAGACCTAGCTGTCTATCTAACATGTACCAAACCAACACCAACAGAGACCTAGCTGTCTATCTAACATGTACCAAACCAACACCAACAGAGACCTAGCTGTCTATCTAACATGTACCAAACCAACACCAACAGAGACCTAGCTGTCTATCTAACATGTACCAAACCAACAGGGACCTATCTAACATGTACCAAACCAACAGACCAAACCAACAGAGACCTAGCTGTCTACCTAACATGTACCAAACCAACAGGGACCTATCTAACATGTACCAAACCAACAGACCAAACCAACAGAGACCTAGCTGTCTATCTAACATGTACCAAACCAACAGGGACCTATCTAACATGTACCAAACCAACAGAGACCTAGCTGTCTATCTAACATGTACCAAACCAACAGGGACCTATCTAACATGTACCAAACCAACAGACCAAACCAACAGAGACCTAGCTGTCTATCTAACATGTACCAAACCAACAGAGACCTAGCTGTCTATATAACATGTACCAAACCAACACAGACCTAGCTGTCTATCTAACATGTACCAAACCAACACAGACCTAGCTGTCTATCTAACATGTACCAAACCAACAGGGACCTAGCTGTCTATCTAACATGTACCAAACCAACAGAGACCTGGCTGTCTATCTAACATGTACCAAACCAACAGGGACCTAGCTGTCTATCTAACATGTACCAAACCAACAGAGACCTGGCTGTCTATCTAACATGTACCAAACCAACAGAGACCTAGCTGTCTATCTAACATGTACCAAACCAACACAGACCTAGCTGTCTATCTAACATGTACCAAACCAACAGAGACCTAGCTGTCTATCTAACATGTACCAAACCAACAGAGACCTAGCTGTCTATCTAACATGTACCAAACCAACAGAGACCTGGCTGTCTATCTAACATGTACCAAACCAACAGAGACCTAGCTGTCTATCTAACATGTACCAAACCAACACAGACCTAGCTGTCTATCTAACATGTACCAAACCAACAGGGACCTAGCTGTCTATCTAACATGTACCAAACCAACACAGACCTAGCTGTCTATCTAACATGTACCAAACCAACAGGGACCTAGCTGTCTATCTAACATGTACCAAACCAACACAGACCTAGCTGTCTATCTAACATGTACCAAACCAACAGAGACCTAGCTGTCTATCTAACATGTACCAAACCAACAGACCAAACTAACACAGACCTAGCTGTCTATCTAACATGTACCAAACCAACAGAGACATAGCTATCTATCTAACATGTACCAAACCAACAGACCTAGCTGTCTATCTAACATGTACCAAACCAACACAGACCTAGCTGTCTATCTAACATGTACCAAACTAACAGAGACCTAGCTGTCTATCTAACATGTACCAAACCAACACAGACCTAGCTGTCTATCTAACATGTACCAAACCAACACCAACAGAGACCTAGCTGTCTATCTAACATGTACCAAACCAACACCAACAGAGACCTAGCTGTCTATCTAACATGTACCAAACCAACACCAACAGAGACCTAGCTGTCTATCTAACATGTACCAAACCAACAGGGACCTATCTAACATGTACCAAACCAACAGACCAAACCAACAGAGACCTAGCTGTCTACCTAACATGTACCAAACCAACAGGGACCTATCTAACATGTACCAAACCAACAGACCAAACCAACAGAGACCTAGCTGTCTATCTAACATGTACCAAACCAACAGGGACCTATCTAACATGTACCAAACCAACAGAGACCTAGCTGTCTATCTAACATGTACCAAACCAACAGGGACCTATCTAACATGTACCAAACCAACAGGGACCTATCTAACATGTACCAAACCAACAGGGACCTATCTAACATGTACCAAACCAACAGAGACCTAGCTGTCTATCTAACATGTACCAAACCAACAGACCAAACCAACAGAGACCTAGCTGTCTATCTAACATGTACCAAACCAACACAGACCTAGCTGTCTATCTAACATGTACCAAACCAACACCAACAGAGACCTAGCTGTCTATCTAACATGTACCAAACCAACACCAACAGAGACCTAGCTGTCTATCTAACATGTACCAAACCAACACCAACAGAGACCTAGCTGTCTATCTAACATGTACCAAACCAACAGGGACCTATCTAACATGTACCAAACCAACAGACCAAACCAACAGAGACCTAGCTGTCTACCTAACATGTACCAAACCAACAGGGACCTATCTAACATGTACCAAACCAACAGACCAAACCAACAGAGACCTAGCTGTCTATCTAACATGTACCAAAGCAACAGGGACCTATCTAACATGTACCAAACCAACAGAGACCTAGCTGTCTATCTAACATGTACCAAACCAACAGGGACCTATCTAACATGTACCAAACCAACAGACCAAACCAACAGAGACCTAGCTGTCTATCTAACATGTACCAAACCAACAGGGACCTATCTAACATGTACCAAACCAACAGACCAAACCAACAGACCTAGCTGTCTATCTAACATGTACCAAACCAACAGGGACCTATCTAACATGTACCAAACCAACAGAGACCTAGCTGTCTATCTAACATGTACCAAACCAACACAGACCTAGCTGTCTATCTAACATGTACCAAACCAACACAGACCTAGCTGTCTATCTAACATGTACCAAACCAACAGGGACCTAGCTGTCTATCTAACATGTACCAAACCAACACAGACCTAGCTGTCTATCTAACATGTACCAAACCAACACAGACCTAGCTGTCTATCTAACATGTACCAAACCAACACAGACCTAGCTGTCTATATAACATGTACCAAACCAACACAGACCTAGCTGTCTATCTAACATGTACCAAACCAACAGAGACCTAGCTGTCTATCTAACATGTACCAAACCAACACAGACCTAGCTGTCTATCTAACATGTACCAAACCAACACCAACAGAGACCTAGCTGTCTATCTAACATGTACCAAACCAACACAGACCTAGCTGTCTATCTAACATGTACCAAACCAACACAGACCTAGCTGTCTATCTAACATGTACCAAACCAACAGAGACCTAGCTGTCTATCTAACATGTACCAAACCAACAGAGACCTGGCTGTCTATCTAACATGTACCAAACCAACAGGGACCTAGCTGTCTATCTAACATGTACCAAACCAACAGAGACCTAGCTGTCTATCTAACATGTACCAAACCAACAGAGACCTGGCTGTCTATCTAACATGTACCAAACCAACAGAGACCTAGCTGTCTATCTAACATGTACCAAACCAACACAGACCTAGCTGTCTATCTAACATGTACCAAACCAACAGGGACCTAGCTGTCTATCTAACATGTACCAAACCAACACAGACCTAGCTGTCTATCTAACATGTACCAAACCAACAGGGACCTAGCTGTCTATCTAACATGTACCAAACCAACACAGACCTAGCTGTCTATCTAACATGTACCAAACCAACAGAGACCTAGCTGTCTATCTAACATGTACCAAACCAACAGACCAAACTAACACAGACCTAGCTGTCTATCTAACATGTACCAAACCAACAGAGACATAGCTATCTATCTAACATGTACCAAACCAACAGACCAAACCAACACAGACCTAGCTGTCTATCTAACATGTACCAAACCAACACAGACCTAGCTGTCTATCTAACATGTACCAAACCAACACAGACCTAGCTGTCTATCTAACATGTACCAAACCAACACAGACCTAGCTGTCTATCTAACATGTACCAAACCAACACAGACCTAGCTGTCTATCTAACATGTACCAAACCAACAGACCTAGCTGTCTATCTAACATGTACCAAACCAACACAGACCTAGCTGTCTATCTAACATGTACCAAACCAACACAGACCTAGCTGTCTATCTAACATGTACCAAACCAACACAGACCTAGCTGTCTATCTAACATGTACCAAACCAACACAGACCTAGCTGTCTATCTAACATGTACCAAACCAACACAGACCTAGCTGTCTATCTAACATGTACCAAACCAACAGAGACCTAGCTGTCTATCTAACATGTACCAAACCAACAGAGACCTAGCTGTCTATCTAACATGTACCAAACCAACAGAGACCTAGCTGTCTATCTAACATGTACCAAACCAGACAACTTACATAACTTTACAATCTGAATTTCATTCATATGTTTTTAATATCTACGGACCCTCTTATTACAAAATCTACAGACATAATGTTGTGTTTGTCTGAAGATAAGCCCTAAGAGGAGTGGCTGGACCAGTATTAGTATGAGACAATGAACTAGCATTTGTGTTAAGTTTACTTAACTGTAACAGACACGGATGGGCTTATCATTCAGCATAGACTTATTGTAGTACAAATATAGGTAACAGACGAAATATCATATAAATATCATGTAAATACATTATACAGCATTTCCTCGATGGCACACTTTTTTTCTATTTCGATCCATCCTCCTCCTCGATGCTCAGCGATGTCTGGGTTTGCAGAATATTTCAAAGTATCAATTCAAATATCCAGCATGTACTGTAGATAAAATTCTCACACTTAAACATTTAAAAATTATTGAAAACCAATGCATAAATCTTTTCCTGAACTTACACCATCTTCAAATATTTGAGTGCAAAACAACAAACCCTGCAAAAAGTCATTATATTAAGCAGTCTGATCCTCGAGATATTCACCACTTCCACCTACAATCGGGGGAAAATACATTCATTATACACTCAACTCCTTAATACTCAAAAGAGGGTTTATCAATCAATTTCTTTTTTGATACTTTAAAACGTCATACCCAGACATATCCTGTCAAAAAGGTAGAATTTAAGAACATGCTTTAAACTTTTGAAAGCAATTAAATGAAAGGGTTCAGTTTCTCCTGTGAATTGCATGTTCCAGCCAAGCTCTATCATATAATGTAAGCTCTTTTTTACTTTCAAAATATCGACCGTGATCTCAACAGTTTGGGTTCTAAATTAATGGAGACATATCAGCTGCTAAGGCGTGATGTAGACTGCACCATAGAACCTGTGTTCTTTTGACAGCAATATCACCCTCACATCTAGTTGGGTTTTATTATACTGACTGAACTCAATGCCAGAAGACACCATGTTTCATATTGAAGTTTCTTCATGATTTTCACTTTTTTTTTTTCATTTAAGCTCTAAAATGGCTCATAATAATGAAGATACTTTTAAGTAATTTTTATTTCTTTATTTAGTGGTTTTAATATTTCAATTTATTTAATTTAATTTTTTTTTCTCATTTATCTTGCAAAGAAATAAGATTTCTGAATATACAATGTGTTAAGAAATTGCTTGGATTTTTTCTGTCGTCAAAATGGTGCATGTTTTGAAGTTTTTCAACTTCTGATGTAAACAAATTTGTTTAAAAAAAATTTGAAGCATTTTGATGGCCTTAATAAATAATGTGTACGTCAGCGCCACGGAAGTTCTACACATTTCTGTAATGGAAACATCCAGCGATCACACTGCGAGTCTGTTGTATTTTCAGCCTTGAGTCAGCAATAATGTGGGCAAGTGTTATTTTACAGAATATTTAATGAGGCTTTTGAACATCATCAAATAAACATGTCAAATTATTTGCACAGTATTCTTTAACCCGTTGAATGTGTGGAATTTAAAACAAAACAAATAACTGTATTTGTTGAATCTCACGGCATTTTCATTCACTGGTCAGCGATGGGACCTTATAATTCTATAACTTTCACCTCATTTCGGGGGAAACATTGGTAAATCACGGAGGTAATTTTCAGGAATTAAATGCAAATTTTAAAATGCTGTTTACCTCAATTGAAATTTTGTAAACAATGCTTCACGGTGAAAGCCGAATGGATCGAGTCACATGGATGCAAACGAGGAGCCCGCACAGCATTTGCTTACGAAACAGTAACACATGCACTGAATAAATTCTTATATGATCTACAGAATTGATTTGCACTAATTCAGTTATTCAAAAAAGATGGTTGCACACACTTTCAATTCTCATGATTATAAGGGAATGTTTTATATTATTTATAATTATTATGTTAGATGATATATTCCAACAGTGATTTTTACAGTTATAGTGTCTTTAAGGGACATTCCACACAAATTTGGATTAGATAAGGCACTTTATTAGAAAAAATTGTACAAAAATATTTTATAACGTATGTTCTTATGGAAAACGTCTGCCTCAATTTACAATAAACAAATGATATTTGATTTGAGGAAATTCCTAATAGATCAAGCTATATCATTTTTACAAACATTTGCGTGACTCTGATTATGCGTAACAGGTTTTGTTGTATAAATATAGGCAAAAATTTTGAAATATTTGTGTACATTAATATAATTGACAGGAAATAAGCCTTGAGAAGCAATGGAATTACGATCCCAGTCTTAAGTGAACAGCATGCTAATTTCGCATAAAATTTAGTCAGTTTAACTTTATATTAGCCGATGGTATCAAATTAATCTTCTCCAAACTGACCACAGGGAAAATATTTTAATGCTGACAATAGTTTTAAAAGTCATTAGAAAGAGTTTCTAAAAGGTGCTAAACAGAACACAAATTTTGGAACTTGTGCATGCAGCCATTTCTCTTTAAATGTGATGTTGGTACTTTGACCTAGCTGCTAATATTTTTCTGAAGCCAGTTGTCAGATTTGATTTATGGTATAAAAAGTTTTAACAAGTAGTGAATAGAAATTTAAAATAAAAAAATATATTTTGGCCATTTTCTTGAAAAACTTTGTATTTCAATCAGTTCTCCATTAAAGTCTCTAAACACATGTTCATCCAATTAGACCTCAGTATATAAAAGAACATACAAAGGGCTTTCAGCTAATATACAAATATATCATGGGTGTCTGTACAATAGTCCAGAATATTTGATATGAGGCACTGGTAATAGACTGATGTTCTATTGAATGAGGCAGAAGGCCGAGTGCAATAGAATATCGGTTGATTACCAGTACCTGGCAGTGTTGACATCTGAGTGACTTAGACGCTTTAAAGAGTAGGACAAAATTCTGAAACATCACTCAGTGGTCAATATTTCACACGTGACTGTGCAATATTCACTTTAGGAGTGCAATAGTTCAAAATATACCTTATGTGTATAGTCTAGGAAAATCATGCAAACACATTATTTAATAAAACTATTTTATATAGTCACATAATAAAACAGACATACCATGTGACTCTCTGCCATTCCAAGAGATATCCACATACAACATTTGGTGACTATAGGTGAAAGAGTAGATAAGAAAAACATTACACACGGAAAGATATAAGGAGTGCAAACCTGTATAGTACTGGTAATGATATAAGTACTACAAGCCTGTGTCATGATACTCTACTGGGGACTTCTGTTTCCTTTACACGACACCAATTAAAGGGATAAAGAAAATAATAGAGGCTTCAGTCCTTACGGAACACCATGGGAAAGCAATTCAAATTAAGGGCTTTCAAATTTTATTCTTTTTTAAAAAGGTCATGAACGAAATTAAAATTTTGTTGACACTACATTGAAATGTCAAGGCAATCATCATGAGGGAAATAGTTTTCTAGCTCCACCAAGATATCGTACCTTTGAAACGATATACTCACCGAATAAAGTTTAACTGTGGAGTTACCATAGCAACATGCAGCTTACTAACCAAAATTAATGACACATTGATTTCTAAACAGGAGAAATTTGCTGATACAGAGTCTTTACAAATCTCACAGGTAATTTGAAGTAGGCGTGCATAATTTTATAGTGATGACAGAAAAAGAGTTGTCATCCCCCTTTTTTTTAATTTGTAGATAATCTTCTGGGTAAAGTTAAAACCTTTCCAAAAAGGTACATAGTTTAATTGATTCAACACTAATTTGAAATGGCTTCTTTACAGCCAGGGTCATTTAAGGATGTGTCAGGTTTTGGAGGTGGAGAAAGCTGGAGTATCCGGATAAAAACACTGGCCTATGTATACGGTCAGTACCAGGCAACTGCCCCATGTAGGTCTAAAACTTTCGATCCAGAGGTGGATGGCTAGTGACAAAGTGTCGGGACACCTTACGTAACCATTCAGCCACATCTGCCCATTCCTTTTGTACCAGATCAGTGTAGATTCTTTCTGGTCTAAACCCAGACCTGTCCTACTGTACCTCTGTCTGGTCTAAACCCAGACCTGTCCTACTGTACCTCTGTCTGGTCTAAACCCAGACCTATCCTACTGTACCTCTGTCTGGTCTAAACCCAGACCTATCCTACTGTACCTCTGTCTGGTCTAAACCCAGACCTATCCTACTGTACCTCTGTCTGGTCTAAACCCAGACCTATCCTACTGTACCTCTGTCTGGTCTAAACCCAGACCTATCCTACTGTACCTCTGTCTGGTCTAAACCCAGACCTGTCCTACTGTACCTCTGTCTGGTCTAAACCCAGACCTATCCTACTGTACCAGCTCAGTCGAGATTCTGCCCGGTCTAAACCAGACCTCTATCCTACTGTACCAGCTCAGTCGAGATTCTGTCTGGTCTAAACCCAGACCTGTCCTACTGTACCTCTGTCTGGTGTAAACCAGACCTACCGTATCCTACTGTACAAGCTCAGTCGAGATTCTGTCTGGTCTAAACCAGACCTCTATCCTACTGTACCAGCTCAGTCGAGATTCTGTCCGGTCTAAACCCAGACCTATCCTACTGTACCTCGGTCTGGTCTAAACCCAGACCTATCCTACAGTAACAGCTCAGTCGAGATTCTGCCTGCCTGAGTCCATCACTTAATACACAATGCTAGCAGCAGGAATCAATTGGCTCCAATAAAAAGTTTTGCTTAACCATGTGGAATAATAACTATCGCCTCACAAGTAATATGTCTTCAGAACAAATACATCATACACACTATTGGTTACTGAGTCTATCCTACAGTAAGCTAGCTGTCTGAGATTTGTACATACAAAGGGAGGGACACAGGAGTACCATGTTGGACCCTCCCACTGGTTATAGGACCAACCTTCCTGCTTAGTCCATAGAGGATTCCTTCCTAAACACTGCTGGGAATGTACATATCAATTAGGCTCTACATAAAAACTTACCACTGTATGTCAGATATTTGTTCAGTACCACACAGCATGCCAGTACTAAGACTTAATGCTCTACCGGTGTGCCTTGTCCAACCATCTACCTGGGCTTATATTAGCCAGGTGCTTATTCCTAAAGGCTTACTGACTACAGGTATAACTCAAAGACCAGAGAGCTCCATGGCATAGAGCTTATACTTAACATAGGATTCATTCCAAGGAGCTCATCTTTAATTGACAAGAAGTGTCATTGGAGCTTACAAGCTGCTGGTCAAGGTTCATTGGATTTTACTGATGGAGCGTAATGGATAATTGTATTGATAAGGAATATCAATGTATGTGCCACACCTAGGAGATTAAATGATATTTAGTACTGTATCAAAGGATTTAGGATTGTGCTGGTTTATACAAGAAAATGTAATCAATGTTTAATATCTAAAACAACAAATAGTTTAACCATTAAACCATAAAGTGACAAAAAATCCAGCAATATATTTACAAAACAGAAAATTCCTATAGAAAACTATAAAAAAAAAAGTGGTTTAGAATTAATGAGCAAGGATTTATTTTATTTGGCCCTTCATTTACAAAAATTAATTTGAAAAGGGGTAGACTATATTACTCATTGAGAAAAGATAGTCTTTCTAGAATGTATATATATTGACCTGAGAGTGCCTATTTCCTGTGATCATTATACCGTTGTCAGGGGTAAAAGTTACATATAGAAGAAAATCAAATATTTAGCACTGAAAAATTTAAACTGTATTGAGCCAAAATGCAGTAGGAAAAAAAAGAAAAACTTGATTTTACAATAAAATTAGAATTCTGATATAGTGATTCTGCAAATGATTAATTTAAGGTTAATAGAATTAACTTTCATTTTATCAGTATTAAACAAGAAAAGACTGAAGAGTTTGATAAGTAAGTGAAACCAACAAATTTCCACTGAACGAAAGGATCTACGATGTCTATGTACACACAACTGATTTCACTGTGCCTTTTGAAAGCTACTGATGTGTTACGGAGATGGTGTCTGTGATAGTAGGAGATCTGCTTGTAAAGCAGTGGTCATTTTAATCAATAAATGACCATTTGACCACTGGAGTTGTACTTCACACCAATAAGTGGTCATTTCATGTAACAGATAGACTTTAGGGAATATCCAAACATCTGCTATGGACTGGAAGTGTTATTACCCGAGTCTGAAGCCATTATTGTCCAGAGGAAGAAGGGCAGGTCTGTTTAACCAAGAATTTACTTCGATACATATCATTCTAGGATTAGTGCTTACGATTTCAATTTTCCTCTGGATTATACCAGTGGCTGACATTTTCATATTGATATTTTCTATCCCAGGTAAGAAAAAAAGTGGCATCAGAAATATTTCTTTCAGTTTCAGTTTCTATATACATGCATCAAAAATATTTTATTTCAAATATCCTTCAATCATTTTTCTAGTTAATTGTATCTATAATATCAGTTTTTTTTCTGTTTATGAATCCTTACCATTTTACAAGTTTCATAATTTTTTCTAATGCGTTTAATTATCTCTTATGTGGCAGTTGATCAAAAGTGTTAAATTTAATGCTTGTCGTCTGCTATTTCACATAGCTGAATTACAGCATGTTTGATAGTTAAGATGTAAGACTCTGGAGGAAATCTTTTTGACAGAAGGTGCAGGGAGGATGGCACAGGGAAATGTTTTCAATACTCAACTGTAGTTGTGTCTTTGAAAAATATATATACAGATATCACCACCATCATAAACACATATATACATGCATGATGTTCTTTACAAATATTTCAGTGTTTTATTATTTAAGCATTGATGTCATTTTTTTTTTAGTTTCATCGGGGTATGAAACAAATTTTGTTTGCAAACTGTATGAATCCGCGTAGCGGATTCTTACAGAAGTTTGCAAACAGAAAATGACATCAATGCTTATAATTAATTTTTGAATATGATTTTCTAATTTAAAACATGTTTTATGTACAATTTTACTGGTTTTAAATGGGATTCTTTTTCTCAAATCAATATGCAACGTCAATTGTCGTACTGTGACGTCACATTTTTCGCGCCATTCTCGGAATTTCTTTCATAGAAGAATGAAAAGAACTTTTCGACCAATCACATTTGAGTATTTACCATGAAAACAAAGAAAAATTAATTATTGCAATTTGAACAGAAATGATCATTTCTGTGCATTTCTACATCAAGGATTCTAGCTCTATTAGGAGTATATATAAACCTCTGGCGTTTCAATCCAAATGTTTGTCAGTGCGTAGGTGTGTGCATTAGCAAAATCAATATCAATGGTGTATGCAGTTAAATCGCTAAAAACATGGCCACAAACATCACAGTTAAAGCCACAACAAAACAATTACGACTTTTGTTAATGAGATAAGTCAAATCAAACCTCTATAACCTATCCATTATAAAGTACATGTAGCACGTTTTCTGTGTTTACAGAGATAAAATATCCCCGTTCCATCCTGAGAATTGATCAGAAAAATTTTAAAAGATAAAAATCAATGCAAGTCAAATTTGACACCAATCAATATGTTTTTAACACTCAGAAATTGTAAATTGAAATTAATTATATTCCCCATTCAGAACACAAAATCTCCTGCAATGCTATAATATTACTGGTACAATTAAGTTTTGTAAAGAAAAAAAATCTACAAAAAATGCATTTAAAGAATATTTCGTTTAAAATTAATGTCTTCTATAATAAAATGTCAATTAAAAAGTTTTCTGAATCCATCATTAAAATTTTGAAATTTTGAGACAAAACATTGCACACACATGTATTCAGTGGATGCAGGCAACAAGCCTGGTCATTTCAGGACAAGCTTGATAAAAGGATCGGTTCTCTATGATGTGTGTACAACTGGTAACTAATTGTACTTCAATCAGACATCTGAACGTACATGTTTGCCTACACGTGTATATATATATATATATCTTCTGGTTTCTCTCACAGCTCAGAGCTCCACTATGGAGTATACAGACATATTCCCATGTGCTCTAGGTTGACGTAAGCCATGATTTACCCTATATTAAATCAAACCATCAGTTGACATGGCATTTTTTTCTATTCTAAACAGAATGTGGTATAACAATTGCTTCTGTTTTTGTGAAGATAAAAATTCCTTTCTGTACAATGATAAACTTTGTGGATCCAATCATTTCAGTCAAGTACATGTGGTATCTGTAGGAGCATATAATTCTCTGATTCTAGAAAGCATACAACTATAATGCATTGTATTGTTCTAATACCTTGTTAGGGTTTTCTGTTAATTGACTCTTAAAATCTTGACATCTAAGGTATAGGGCTTGTATCTGTTATTTATTCCAGAGAGTTGTTAACAAGTTTCAGCTCTAAGAGAGCCATCAACAGAGCTCGTCTAGAGCCTTCATCAGAGCTTGCCTAGAGCTGAAACGTGGGCTCACACCTTATAGCTTACAACCTGGATATTTCAGGGAGACCTCTTGTATACTGTTGTATCCACAGCAGGTTCACCAGGATTTCACAGATTTTTACATTGAGGAATGACTTGTGCTTCCAACCCCCTGCAGTGATCTGGACAACTATAAGTTGTGTAATATTGTAAAAGGAAAGAGTACAATATCCTACCTGTCCTTGGGCTCAAACTAGAACTCTTTCAGTCTCTATAAAAACATAATATCCTACTACAAGGAGAAAGGGAAATTCCTAATAGTCTGAGCTAGTAAATTGACCTAATACTCTCCACACCCTACCACTAAGATAAAGGGAAATTCCCACTAGTCTGAGCTAGTAAAGTGACCTTATACTCTCCATACCCTACCACTAAGATAAAGGGAAATTCCTGCTAGTCTGTACTAGTAAAGTGACCTATACATACAGTATTCCTCCTTTACAAAGTCTTTACACCAAAAACAACCACAACCAAGGAGTTAGGAGTAACAAATCATATCCTTCCTATGCTAGGGCTTGAATTTCCTAACTCTAGGCTAAAGAGAAATTCTCGCAAGCCTGAGCTATTAAGGTGACCAGGGGCCTTTTCGTTCATGAGAACAATCCAGTTCATTTGCTTTTATATATGGAATATTACAAATATAGGTCTTGACAGACCTGCAGATATTAATACAGGCCTTGAAAGTCTTTGTCGAGGCTACCCTGAAAACAACATAATACCACCAGGTGCCTGCCCTTATTTCACAAATGAATAACTCTGGTTCAACAGGTCGAACCGATAAATGAAAAGGACCCAATACTCGCCACTTTTATACAACATGCCTACTGTCAAATTGTGACTAATGCTGCCAAATCCTGTACTATATTTATTCAACCACATCCTCTAAGTGCTGAACCTAAATCTACCATTTTTACATCATGTTGTGATTACCACTATTAAATCTGTACTCAGTCTACACAACTACTTTCAAATGCCTGGTGTTTTAACCTTTTTAAAAGCTTAACTGAATTTATATGACTAGAGCCTGTTGCTATAACTACCAACCTTATGCTAAATTTATATGACTATAGAGCCTGGTGCTAAACTTTCAGACTTAGACTAATTTTATATGACTAGAGCCTGTTGCTATAACTACCAACCTTATGCTAAATTTATATGACTATAGAGCCTGGTGCTAAACTTTCAGCCAAATACTAATTTTATATTTTAAAATGATAAGCATGCAAGTGTCTTATACCATCTTTCAGTTACAGTTTCTTCCACATCAGGTGTTTACTTCGATCTATAAAGTTTTATGGTTGTCATGGTGATAGGAAAACTATAGTTCCTTATTTGATACAATGTTTGATGTTTGTTGATATGTATCATACTTGGGGTAGATTTGTTGCTAATTAAATGGATCTTATTTTGAGAACTTGACATGACAGAACTGTCATTGATGATCCGAAGACACTTACTCTTCCTGAACACCTGGTCCGATTTTTCTTATATTTTGTTTTCTTTATGAGTCTTCTTTATGTTTTTATCAAAATATGCTACAAAAAAAGTAACTGTAGTGATACCAGTGTAATGGCTTATAATTATCTGTGGATATTAATAGTGACCTTGACATTCCCCTTGATCTGATCTTGGAACCAACAATTAAGACATAGTAGTTTCATCACAATCCAACGACTATTCCTCCTGTCTTATCAATGATGAACAAGGTAATACTATTACATCCAAAAGGTTATGTGTACCATTTCATTAACAGCTAATTTATCTGTTAAATATCAAAACACAATAAAATTCAGATTAAAATCTTTCAATTTTAAATCTGCATTGATATTTGAATTTCTACTGAATGCACGAAGAAAACACATAAAATCACTTAGTTTAAAATGAAAATTTAGCAAATAAATCTTGTTAGCACATAAAACAGCATCAAAACTTAAATAAATGTGATTTTCAGAAAGAAAATTCTATCATAAAATCTGTCTTTTCCCGGTGAATGGTTGTTTGTAATACCAAAATTGCCAGAATTGCTGGAAGTTTTCTGTGGAATTAGAAGCATTGTACCAAAATAAACTCTGGTATTTGAACTAGGAATGTATCCCAGAGTCTGATCCTACTTCCTAATGAGACTTCGACAAAATACACGAGGCTAATGTGGTTTTGATGAACATACACAGACATTCAATAAAATGTTTACCCAATTAATTTGACATGTAATTCCAAACACGCAGACCGTGAACAATTTGTGCAGGTCAATTTCTGGTCAATCAAATCACAAACAAGATCGACTCAAGTGTACAGATCTGTCATGATGTCACGTTTACATTACAAAGTTAGTTCTTGATAACCGTCCATTATTTCAACAGATTTGATCTTAAAGCTCTTACTTGTAATATATATATACATGTTCATCTTCCTAAATAACCTTGACCAGTGGTCAGTTAACACTTGAGGTCAAATCAGTCCATATGACACACACAAGTATTGATATATATGTATATTTATTGAAGTTCAGACAGTTCACTAATACAATAGAGCTGCCCCTTCCAGGTCAGATCTGCAGCCAGAATTGGACCTTCAAATCCTCACTATTTTGTAAGAAAATCTCAATTATATGAACCCATTTTTTTTTAATCATTATATATTATTTCAAAATTCCAATCAGTCTGTCAGAAACAGAAATTTGAATATGTGGTTTTTATATAGGTATTTGATAGTCAAGAGTAAAGTTTATGCATAAACATACATTATATCTGTCAGTCTTTACAATATTTCTTATGAGAATTGTGACATAGAGAAATGTGTAGGTGGGTTATATAGAACACTGGGGGAGGATCTATAGATAAAATCGTTGAGCCCCTTAATCTCAGCATTCCATCAATACAAGAACATAGCACTCCAATATTACTTTATTGATAGGAATGAGCTACTACAGACAAACATGTCCTTTCCTTATTTGACCACCAATCTTGGCCTTTCTCTTACAATGTTGAACTGACCACAGGTATATGTATCAACATACAACACCCTCTATTAATATTGTAGGAGTGTCGTAAGTAACAGAACATGCACACATATGCATGAACATCACAATCACTATACATCCATGCCAACCTTAACCATTTTTGAGATTTCAAATTTTTTTTTTTTTTTTACAAAATTCATACATATTTAATATTTTTGATTTATCAGAATTTCAAAATATAATTAGCCATTCTAAAAGACGAGCACCAAATTTTAGATTTGAAGGCACTTATTTGTTGAAGGAATTATATGAATGTACTTTTCTGAAAATGTATTGACCCCCAGTACATTGTACGATATCAAATTAACCAGTCGCCCTTGATTAGCTTCCTCCTGTCTTCTTCAGCTCTTGATAAACAGAAAAAGAAACTAACTTCCCAGCTGCCTTATATATATATAATGAAAATAGAATGAAAATATTACAATTATTTTATAATTGGCTTTTTAGTAGTTGTATGTTTTGTTATAAATATAGCATTTAGCAAAGTATCAAAGGAGGAATTGATTATCCGATCATAAAAGATGTGTTAGGGGACTGATCTTGAGCCAATCTTGTTACACTCCTCAAGCCCTTGTAGTGGATTCTAGTACATCTTAAGTAAGTAATGAACATTCTTGGATTTCTCCCTTTATCTGTAGCTTTGTATGTAAACATGACACTTGGGATCTTACAATAGACACTAATTGATAACTAATTAAGATGAGAGAGATATAGAGCTTCCTCACCATGTGGTCCACCTCCAGACAGCAACACTCGTGACCAGTAATAATGTGTACCTATACCAACAAGGGCCTGTAGGAGACCAGATCATTATCTCCCAACTAGATAGGGTACTCTTCGTACAGCATTTACAAGTCTATATAAATTAATTAATAAATAATATTATCATTTCATTAATTGTAATTTCTACTTCAGGTATGGCTGAATTTATTTCATCATATTTACATTTTCACCACCTTTTTTGAATTTCCATGGAAGGGGGATTCATTCAAATGTTTACCTTTAAAAGTCCATTCATCATGCAACCTCCTTTTGACAAACATATACTTTAAAACTACATGAAATTGATTTTTTTCCTTTGTAATGTCCATATTTTGTCCTTGTAACTTTGTCAATATTTTGTCCTCAAACTTTGTCCATATTTTGTCCTTGTAACTTTGCCCATATCTTGCACTGGTAACTGTTCTTGTAACTGTTCATATTTTGTCCCTGTAACTTTGCCCATATTTTGCCCTGTAACTTTGTCAATATTTTGTCCTCAAACTTTGCCCATATTTTGCCCTTGTAACTTTGTCCATTTTTTGCCCTTGTTTTATAAATTAATTCCATTTTTACATCAGTATTATTTTGCTATTTGTCTTACAACCATACTATATAGGCACAAATTTGAGCTGAGAAAAAAAAATCTTAGAAAATGGATGAGGCATGCATCCTTTAACTATATATATACAACATGATATATATACATGCCGCAATTTCTCAAATACCTCAATATCTCAAATTGTTTTAAGCACTGAAATTTAATGATCAAAGTTACGATCACCACAGCTTTATCACACCGACTGCTCTGTATACAACGATACGCCTCCTAAACCATCACAATTTTACGCCTTGTTCTCAAAACATCCATCATTCTGAAGCTTAACAATACGATACTGAATCAGATTCACATAGACTCTTTATTTTAGGAACGTACTAAACTTTCTGAAGCACTTAAAGGCTTCCAGATTTTGCTCTTTTTTTTTTAATTTCTTCCATTGGATATTTCAATACTATCACCAAAATTTCTCTTTTAATTTTTGATTATTTTTTAAAGATTTTGTTCAAATGAGACTAACATTTTCAAAGCTTCTGGTTACAATACAACTCTTTTGTTGTAATGGAAACAAATATCAATTGTTCCTGCATTCCAGTTTAGTTGTTAGAAAAATAGATTTTTCAACTCAAAGAATCTAGTATCACTTAATTATAATTAAAACGTTTCTTTTCAATTATATACACCATACATATTAATTACCTACCAATTCTTTGTTACATGTACTTCAGAATTTTAAAGTGGTTACAGTTTTGTACGACAAAATTTGTCACAGAGGATTTCATTTAGATATTAAGTCCTAGCATTGAGGAATGATTTTTAAATACTAACTTTATTTAGTTTTGGATTTAAATATTTTAGGTTGTATGAAACTGATGAACTACAAATTAATTTTGTGGCCCAACAGTAAAAACATATTCATCATGACTTCTGACTGGACTGGACTGAAAAAACATGAAAAACAGTATTAAAAAGTGAAGTGTATTTAATGTTTTGCAGAATCAGGTTTAATTATATACTTTTCACAAACTGTCAGATCAATGCAAGCAATTCATCGCAATCATACCCTAATTCCTAACAACATTATCAACAAATTAAAAAAATATCTGAACATATGTATTAGAAATAAATCTGGAGATTGGGATAAATACAAAAATGTACAGCCAGAAATAAACTTGTATCATCATAATAGGAAAATCACAGAAATCACAGAAATTGCAGATAACACAGAAATCATAGATATCATAGATATCACAGAAATCACAGAAATCGCAGATATCACAGAAATCACAGAAATCAGATATCACAGAAATCGCAGATATCACAGAAATCACAGAAATCACAAAAATTACAGATATCACAGATATCAGAGTAACAATAGTGATGTTTGCTGTAAACATGTTTTTGAAATTAATTTATACCAGTATTAATTAATAAGACGGGTTCAGGTTGGAATAGCTTCATGGAACAACACCTCTGAAGCCAAAGACCACACACCAATCCTTAAATAATCTATAGCAATTAATCTACATAAAATAGATGTATAAATTTCTAATACAAGTCATAAATCTTATCTCTGTTTTCATTACTAAACATAAAAAAAAATTCTTCAAACTTTGGAAAAAGAGATTTGTACTTTTGAAGTACATTCATACATTAATCAATACCAAAAACCTTTAGCAAATAAAATATATATAAAAAATGGAAGGCTGATAGATACGTATGTAATAATCTGGACCAAAGATCCAATGCTTAAATAAAAGAGAGCAGATCAAGGGTTTATGTGGGAAATACTACATGCCAGATATTTCCAATACCTCTGCCCGAATCTAACAAGTTTGTAATGTTCCCCACGTGTACGCTGTAGAATCCTGTCAGATAAAGGCACGGGATTTCTTTTACACAGGAAATAAAACCTAAATTAAACATATTCCCTCTGGTTGATATGGTGAAGGCTATTTAATTGTAATTTATTGACAGCCGAGTTTCCTTTAGATAATCATCATATCGTCATATTTGCTAGCTTGTTGCTGAAAGGCCTCAACTCTCTCTGCTGTCTTTAATCCTTTCCACCAAAGAATCAAAGTAAACCAATGCGTATACACTGCAGGAGTAGACAGCCTCAGCACCATGATGAAGGGAGCATCTCAATATAACACAAATACTTTATCCAAACTAGTCCATGAAGGTAAAGCAACTAAGTTTAAAATGTATAGCCACCTATTAGTGTTGTGACAGCAAGTCAACTAAAGCTTTGATATAAAACACACAGGACTGTTTTAATATTTGATTTAATATTAACTCTGCATGATGATTAAAACACTATGTGTTAGAATCCATTATCAAATGACTCAAGACAATGAGTCTAAGATTCTATTTATCACATAACTCTATCCTAGACAATGAGTCTAAGATTCTATTTATCACATAACTCATATCCAAGACAATGAGTCTAAGATTCTATTTATCACATAACTCTATCCTAGACAATGAGTCTAAGATTCTATTTATCACATAACTCATATCCTAGACAATGAGTCTAAGATTCTATTTATCACATAACTCTATCCTAGACAAAGAGTCTAATATTCTATTTATCACATAACTCTATCCTAGACAATGAGTCTAAGATTCTATTTATCACATAACTCTATCCTAGACAATGAGTCTAAGATTCTATTTATCACATAACTCTAACCTAGACAATGAGTCTAAGATTCTATTATCACATAACTCTAACCTAGACAATGAGTCTAAGATTCTATTTATCACATAATTCATATTCAAGGCAATGAGTCTAAGATTCTATTTATCACATCACTCTATCCTAGACAATGAGTCTAAGATTCTATTTATCACATAATTCATATTCAAGGCAATAAGTCTAAGATTTGACTCATATATAACTCATCAATTACAGCTTATTTTCAATCTCTGTCTTTTTGTTTTGCAAGCCTTGATTATCCAATATACAATTTTTCCCCTTTAATTTGTGCCTGTTTGTCAAGCCATTGAGGATCTATGGGACACTCCAGATAATCAAGTGTTCAAATTTCGCTCCTTTAATGTGTGCCCATTTACCTGGCCAATAAGCCATTGTTTGACCTTGATTATCCAATACTCATATTTTGGCTTTTCTGTAATTTGTGCCCGTTTGCCTAGCAAAGAAGAGAGTTTTGTGATGGATCTTAATAATCTGATATGTAAATTTCGGTTTTCCTTTAATTTCTGCCCGTTTGCCTGGCCAATAATGGAGTTTTGTGATGGATCTTTATAATCTGATATAATTGCGGCTTTCCTTTTATTTGTGCCTGTATATGCTCGTCATATGATCAGGCATGTTGGTTTAATGGTGATTTGACATTTCAGACTTTATCGATCAAATCTAAAAAAGAATATGAACTGGGTGGCCTCCTGTTGAATACACCAAAGTAACATATACATCAATAATACAGACAAAAAAAACCTTGGTGACAGGTGGTAGTGTTACACAAGTGGTCCTCTTGACACCTGAAGAGCTTGTCGGTGATAATTATATCACTGCTTTTTTCCCCCCGGCTCTGTGATGTCTGTTTAGAGCTCCCATTTCTTGAGGACACAACTTATGAAGGATAGTGTTTTTCTAATTTGTTTACGGAAATCCATCAACAGTACATACTTACAATTAGTACATAGTTCCTGTAACAAAGCTACCTAATTTGTGACAGTAAAACAGTGACGCACAATGTAAATGGGATAAGTACTTGTGGTCTTTTGCCTATTCAGTAATTGCCGTGGTTTTCTTCAGAACTGGGTAAGACAATTTCCTGTAGATATTCCTTGAGAGCTTGCGGTGAGACAATTTCCTGTAGATATTCCTGGAGAGCTGGGTGAGACATTTTCCTGTAGATATTCCTTGAGAGCTGGGTGAGACAATTTCCTGTAGATATTCCTTGAGAGCTGGGTGAGACAATTTCCTGTAGATATTCCTTGAGAGCTGGGTGAGACAATTTCCTGTAGATATTCCTTGAGAGCTGGGTGAGACCATTTCCTGTAGATATTTCCTTGAGAACTGGATGAGACAATTTCCTGTAGATATTTCCTTGAGAACTGGATGAGAGACAATTTCCTGTAGATATTTCCTTGAGAAGTGGATGAGACAATTTCCTGTATATATTTCCTTGAGAGCTGGGTGAGACAAGTTCCTGTAGATATTTCATTGAGAAGTGGGTCAGACAATTTCCTGTAGATATTTCATTTAGAACTGGGCCAGACAATTTCCTGTAGATATTTCCTTGAGAAGTGGGTGAGACAATTTCCTGTATATATTTCATTGAGAAGTGTGGGAGACCATTTCCTGTAGATATTTTCTTGAGAATGGTATGAGACAAATAATTGCTCTAGAGTGCATTTCACAAGAAATTGAGATTAAAAATATCAAGTTAGAAATTTATTGTCCTAAACCACGCAGAATTTTGTCCCATCCGTTACAAATGTTTAACTACATAAAACTTAATCATATTTATGACCAGTAGCAATATCATTATAGATATATAAACCTCACAAAAGTCATGGAAACACTGCTGAGCTTCAACAGAACCAATCAGCACTTGAACAAAAGCTTTATGTACTTGGATTAGCTAAAATAAGATTTCAGACATTTTTTTTCTTTCTTTTAGTTAAATGAAAATATAATTGGACTAAAATAGTATAAGTAACTTTGTAAAGGGCAGATTATGAAAATCATGACCACAAATTATATATCGTAAAATTACACCAAACCAACCTTGCAGGTTTTATAAAACATGTTGAAATTCTCTTTATAGTGATTTTTTTTTTTTTTTGGAAATGAAAGTCCACAGAAAAAAATTGTCAATCGATTGACAATTTTTTTCTGTGGACTTTCATTTCCAAAAAAAAAAAAAATTATGATACTGTATTAATGAAAATTCCATGGAAATTTGGATAAGTGTGCAGTCTATGTTTTCATCTTAACCAAGCTTGCCAATATTTAATTGATAACAGAAATGAATATTTTTCACGTCTATTTCAATAATAATATTCACACACATTTCTGATACATTAAACCTTTATGCAAGCAATTCCATATATATTTCAACCACAATTTTACAGCAACCATGAAGCTAACCCTCCTTCTCTCTGACAGAGTGGTACAAACAACCTAAGATCAGTAATGAAGAAATTTTTATTTCAATTAATTTTTCTGAATAACTCTTTATCCCTTGTGTTGGTAATATCCATTATTCTAAATCATCAAATAACTGAATAATTATGAATCTGTTGATATTGCATAACAATGAAGATTATTTAGCTGTACTAAGTTGGTGTGGTTCCTAGCTGATCCTACAGAGCACGACTACACTCCAGACAATCTGTCAGCACTGCCAGGTCCCATTACCATACCCACACAGAATAAACTGTCTCACAAATTACTGTTGAGAAACTCGCAAGGTTTCTGAACAATGCATCTTTCCTTTAAATACCCTTCCACCAGATACTCTTACTCGATTCTTCCAAAGGTTACCCTGTATACACCCTCTCCTGCCCCTTCTCTTAAAGGTTCCCCACTCTTTCTAATCACCAATTCCTTCTCCAGAGTTCCCCTACCCTTTCATAACCCCTTCTCCAGAGTTCCCCTACCCTTTCATAACCCCTTCTCCAGAGTTCCTCAACTCCTTCTAATCACTTCTCCCAATTCCTTCTCCAGCATTCCCCTACCCCTTCTTATAACCCCTTCTCCAGAGTTCCTCTACCCCTTTTTTTATAACCCTTTTTCCAGTATTACCCTATCCCTTCCTGTGCTCCTTTTCTAGGACATGTTCCCCTATCCCTCCTATCACTTATCCAGCATTCCTCTTCCTTAGACCAAATCAATTAAGAGTTTTCTATTTTAATCTTTATCGTGAAAATTAAGAAAGTTGTTATATCAAAAATATACTGTTCACTATGATTATTTGGAATTTAATACACAAAAATGATTGAAGCTTTATTGCAATTTTTTCTTTTTCCTTTTTTTTTTTTTAAATGGTGATGTCTTATATATATTATATTGTCATCAAGTTAATTGGCCATGACAACAAATATTGATGTGAAAGTCTGTATATATATATCTTAAGTATTTTTCACTGTCTCACTATGACAACACTTGAAATAATGAAAAACAAAGAAGATCAAACTTCTTCCCAGCATCCAATCTAAAGATGATCTAATCGCTACATAGACAATTTAAAAAAAACGGAAGTCTTAATTTGAATGTTAGATAAACTAATGTGTATTGTAAATGACAGGATGATAACCTGGTACGTTGACAACACTGTGTACGACTCCACAGAAAACGACCCCATATAGTTATACACCATTCAACATCTGGGGAAATCACTCAAATAAAGTTGATGGAATTTTGTTTGGGGCGTTTTACTCACTCCGATTCTGCCAAAGGATTCTACTCAAGGATGTATATTGGTCTCATTTGACTATACAAATTAAGAGAAAATTTGAAAAATTTATGGATTTTAAAATGCAACAAAAAAAATAAAAAAATTCTAGAAGAAATTGGTTTCCAAATATTTAGCACACAGTAATAAGTAGTTTTCGTGTAAAAAAAACTGATTTACATGTTTTATTACCATGTTCAATGTTACACCCACCACTATGATCTTTTAAAAGTAGCCAATGCTTACTATACCATGAAGTGTACAATAAAATTCACCAGTAGACTTGCTATTAACAGCACACTACAAAACCTTTTATAGGCCAATGGCATTGAGACATTTCAAATACTACTTAATATAAACTAAAAAGTCTTCGATTGTCTCACTTTTTATGATACAGATTGTATGTGGGATCCACATAGCACCAGACTGGTTTCAAATTCAATTTGGTCTTTTTGAGAAATGCCAACCAGCTTTTCAGACATGAAGAAAAAAATCGATGGATCTTGAGAAGAATTTATTTCTCTGTGTTGACAGTTGTAAGGAGAGAAGAAATATTACCATATTGTGAATTTAATACCAGGAAAATTATCTGTATAATGAATAGGTTTAAGCAGACATTTGCCTTCATGTGGTGACATCTTAGAACATAATTGTACCTATTTTCCTAATAAGCCTACCACAATACCACTTTATAGCTACATCTATGCCGGAACACTGATCACAAGTAATCAGGAATTTGGACAATTTGTTGATTCTTGTTTATGCAACCACTACTGATTTGTTTAGAACTATTGACCAATCAATTGTTCCTGTTTATGCAACCACTACTGATTTGTTATAACTATTGACCAATCAAACGTTTCTGTTTATGCAACCACTACTGATTTGTTATAACTATTGACCAATCAAACGTTTCTGTTTATGCAACCACTACTGATTTGTTATAACTATTGACCAATCAAACGTTTCTGTTTATGCAACCACTACCGCTTTGTTTATAACTATTGACCAATCAAACGTAATGTTACATCTCTAATGAATATAAAGCGATATTTGATGTCTGAAGAGGAAGTTTATGTCTCTACATTTATAAAAAAATTTCTTAGGTTTTTTTTTTTTTTGATGATTATTTTTTTTAAAGATTTTGGAGGTTGAAGTCAACAATATGGGCATCTATTTTCAATAGTTTTAAACATTCCAAGGTCCTGTAACATTTCAGTGATAAGCTATCATTCTAATCTTCATCCTGGAGATATATTTTTATTCTCCAGATTTATACATTTGATAAATGACATTATGTATAGTAGTAACATAAAAGTCTATAACTTTAAAACCTTTGCTGAATTTTTTTCACTACAATTACCATATTTTACTGTCACAGATGTTTTTAAAGCTTCATTATCTGTTTCAATTTCTTTTTTTCTATCATTACAGGGGCACTAAGCCAGAGCCTATGAAGTTTTCAGCGTTCGGAAAGCTTGGAAGATTCCAGGACCAACTTAGGATGGTGAACCACTCCGGGCGTCGGAAGAACAACAGTGCACTGGCTATTATAGCAGAACTCGGATCGGAAAGTAATGCTCATGGGCTCGCAAAAATAGCAACGTCCACCAAAACAAAGAGAAAAGTCATGTGGGCTTTACTAGTAATCGTGGGATTTACAGCTGCTACTCTTCAATTATCGTTACTTGTACGGAAATATCTTTTGTTCCATGTTGTGGAGGTATCCGAAATGAAGGACGGAATGCCTGTGGAGTTTCCCTCTGTGACAATATGTAACACTCATGCAATGTCATTGACAAAATTGAAAGAAAGATTCAGGAAAGTTCAGGATTACAGTCAGTGGTTTGAGTTTATCAACAGAGTGTCGTTTGGTGACCAACAAACGCGTGTAGAATCCACTCAAGGATTCTACGAGAACATGATGTCTGAAGCGACAATCATTGGTCATGATATCAATGAAATCCTCATTCATTGTCAATTCAACCAGAAAAACTGTTCGTCAACAAATTTTACGAAACATTTTGATGGAAAAAATTATTTCAACTGTTACACATTCAATAGTGCTCAAGATCAGGACCCTAATAACAAAATACTTATGCATGCAACTGGGCCACAAAACGGTCTTTCAATGATTATTTCCCTTGATAATGATGACCCACCACTAGGTGCCTTCGGCCTGTACAATATCCATGACAACATTGCCCATAGCGCTGGTATACGGGTCCAAGTCCATGCCCCAAACACCATGCCAAGCCCCGTCGACCACGGATTTGATGTCCCACCTGGATTTTCTTCATCTGTGGGATTAAAAGCTGTCATGCATTCCCGTCTTTCATCCCCACATGGAAACTGTACCACTGATAAGTTAAAAGGGATAAAAACATACAGAAATACAATTTTCTCGTGTCTCTTATTGTGTAAACAGGAGATTGTAATCAAGACCTGCAAGTGTAAATCTTCCGGTCTCCCAGATACAGAGGACGCACAAAATTTTACATACTGCGGTACGATTCATAACTGGCAAGGACGGTACATGAATCTCAGTCAGTTACCAAATAATGAAAAGGTGAATTATAATTTGGAAATGTTGAAATGTGAGGAAGAAACTTTACATAAACTGGCAAATGACAGATCATACGAAAGAACGTGTAAGTGTTATCAACCGTGCTCCGAGACTTCTTATCAAAAGTCACTCTCCCTGTCATACTGGCCCCTGGAGTTTTATCAGTTTGATGCGTTGAAAAAATTCTATAATGGCCGAATAAATAAGACATTCATGTATGAAGCATATGATTATCTGGACAAAAACATCAAAAAATATCTCAGCCTGAGTGAGAATATGACTGAAGAGAACCAAATTAAAATGCTAACAACAAATATTCCACTGGAGGAACGCCAGAAAATTCTGAGGGCCACCGGCTTAATTCACCAGAATCTATTACGACTAAACATTTACCTGGAGGATCTTAGTGTGGTAGAGTTTAAACAGATGCCAGCGTATGAACTTGCAGATTTATTTGCGGACATAGGTGGAACTCTGGGTCTGTGGATGGGTATCTCTGTACTAACGATCATGGAACTTATGGAACTTGTAATAAGACTTATCATGCTCTTGTTCAATGCTGAGAACAAGATGCCCGACCATATGGACCCTGTAACCAATGGCATGTTGGACCATACCGACAACTATCCAGACGCTTATCAAAAGACAGACTTTGATGGATTTGACAGAAATGAATATGGCCAGTCAGAAGGGTTCGAAAGAGGCGACTTCAGAAGTCGATCAGAAGGTTTTGAGCGGAATGATTACGGTCGACCGATGCGCGACAATCCACATGATTTACCTATATGATGGAAACAAGGACTCTCTTGTGTGGTTATTTAATCTCAACAGGTTAAGACCTATGGAAGTTGATTGGTCAGTCAACTGAAGCAAGTGGCAGTGCCTCATCCAATCAAGATTGATTGTGCTGATAGCGGAGTTGGACCAAACACTGGCAATGTCTGTGATAATGCTTGTTATTCAACATGGCATATTTACCATTCACTGGAATGCACATCTGCCAGTCCAACATGTCTGCTTGTGTCATGGTGTTTACAGCAGATAAATACACCAAGTTTAGCGGCAGTGCTGACCACCGGTCACCACTGTCCAAAGGAACGCCTTATGATGTTGTTCTGTGAAACAAAATCAACGAAACAACTCGAAGTCAAATTGATCATCTGTGGCAATAATGATGAAACAACCCCTGGATATCGTAAACAATTATGTAATCGATGGATGTAACTATAACCTTACCATTTATCAGTTTTCTGTGGATTTATTTACATTGCTTATCATATAGTCACATTGTAACACTTCATTGGGTAAAGGAAATAGTTCTTAACAACAGTATCATCTCATTGATAAATTTGATTTTAAAAATGGATACCATGGGAACACATGGAATTGTCACCTTGGAAATAGTTACCATGGCAACAGAGTTACCATGAAAACAGTTATCACCTTGGATATATATAGTTACCATAACAACATAGCCAAACAATGTTGTCACCTTGGATATATAGTTGCCATGACAACATAATCATACAGTTGTCACCTCGGTTACCATGGAACCAACTATAACGTTGTCATCTTAAATATACAGTCACCATTACAACAGTGTTAAATATAGTTGTCACATTACATACCTAAATGGTTACCATGGCAACATAGCCATAAGTTATCACCTTGGATAAATAGGAATAGTTTCTATGCCAACAGTGTAGTCTTGAATGCATCAAATGTTTCAGCAAGGATTAAGTTTGACTGGAAAGATTAGTGTAACTTGGAATGAGTAAAATCAATCATTATAAAATATAATCTATTTATGGAACAACCATCAGTCCTACCTTCACCAATCTCATTGTGTATTTGCTGACTGGTTTCATTTTGAGTGAACTGAATTTGAGTGATCATATTGTGTGTTTTTATTTCATAATATATGGTATTGAGCTACATGTAGAGCTAGATGAACTTCACCATTTTCTTTTGCAGAAAAATACTTTTGCATGTGTACCACTACACCATGAACTCATACCAAGTTTTCAATACATAATTTCTTGATATTTCTGATATTGCACCAAAGCTAATTGTACCGTCCTTATTACAAATTAGTTTAAACATATTTTATTGCCAATATACAGCAAATGTATTGAGCACAAGTTACATGAACATTATAAAAGCCTGTTCTTATCTTAAATATGATAAGATATCAACAAAGAAGAAAGGATTAACTGTCATTGACATAAAGTGCTACATTTATTAAGTATTAGAATCATTAAAATAAATGAATGTTCACATTTATCCTGCATATCTAACTTTGTATATATCCCTCAAATCCCTATAAAATTAAAATATCATTTCATCATAACCTGACCTTTAACCTCAAGACATTCGACTGAAACTAATGTTACCTATACGGAAATCAGTGATCTTTGAGTCAGTCACTTAAAACTGAATGCTGATGATATATAACAATTACCTTTGACCTTCAGTCAGTTGTAATTAAATGTCATTGATATGTAACACTATGACATGACCTTTGACCTCCTACCAGTCAGCTGAAACTAAATGCTAATGATATTTAGCAACAACCTTTGACCACGAATCATACAGAATAATAAATGACCTTTGACCTCTGGTCATGCAGATGAATCTGATTGAATGCTAATGGTATATAGCAGTGACCTTTGAACTCTAGTCAGTCTGTTGAAAGTAAACGCTAATGATATAAATAACATTGACCTTTCATCTCCAGTCAGACAGTTGAAATTAAATTCTTGATATAACAATGACCTTTGACCTCCTGTCAAGCAGGTGGAACTAAATGCTAATGGTATATAACAATGACCTTTGACCTCCTGTCAGGCAGTTGGAACTAAAATCTTATAGTACAACAATGACCTTTCACCTCCATTCAGGCAGTTGAAACTAAATTCTTGATATAACAATGACCTTTGACCAGGTGGAACTAAATTATAATAGTATATGACAATGGCCTTTGACCTTCAATCAGGCATTTGGAACTAAATGCTCATGGTAAATAACAATGACCTTTGACCTCCAGTCAGGCAGTTGGAACTAAAATGCTAATGATACATGTATATGACAATGACCTTTGACCTGAATTCAGCCAGATGGAACTAAATGCTTATACATGTATAACAATGACCTTTGACCAGCATAGTTAAACATCAAACAGTATGTGACATGAATATTTCACGGGACATTCTGCATAACACTAATCACAGGAGAGAATATTTTTGTTTGAACATAAAGGAAAATTGTTTATCAATACTGTACCTATTAGACATTTCAGCATTATTTTATTATATGAAAACTCATTCATGATTCATGATCAATTCTATGAAGTTCAAGACAGTGTTGTTATTTAATTTTAAATCTTTGAAGTCACATCTTATTAAGGTCATGCTAATAAACTCAATGCAGTATTTTATATGTCTTTGTAAAGGACCATTTGGGAATATGTGTTGACATTAATAGCCAAACATAAGAAAAGATTTATCAAATTTCATTTACCTAAACATTCAACGCAGGTGAATAAGTTTCTATACATATAAAGGCATGAGTGAAGTTTTCAAATTTTTCTTCCCCGATTCAAAACCCAAACCTGCTTTAAGTAATGCTGAAAATAGTGTATTTAGAGAAAATTACAGGATGATCTATTTCATTCAAAATCATTTTTTTTTTTTCAAATTTTGTGTCTGAAAATCCAGCAACTTGAATATATTCAATCCTCAGCCAATGTCTGATGTCACATAAACATCAATAGTTTGGACCCGTAGGGACCTGTAACCTATCCTTATTTACACCAAATACTTCACGATTTTCCTGCAGCGATTAAAAACCGTCTTAAGGAATTTATTTTTATGGAATGTCGAGAAGAGCAAACGCTTACACAGTATACACAATTGTTAGCTTAGCTGTAAGGAAATTTTCAATTAAAGAAAAAATCAATATAGTAGTATAAGTCGCTGTTAATGGAGGAAGGCTTATGTGTGTAATCTGTACCGTTTACAAACTGATTGCGTTTTCTTTAGTGATAATCTCGTCAAAATGACACAAAATATTTTCTAGAAACATTTTATAACCAGATCATTTGGGCGTGGTTTTACAGTATGGCAAGTAGATATAGATTCTCAGATGTTGGATCAGATTTTTATTTTATTTTTTTTTTTGCAGATTTCTGCTCTGACAATAGCTACATGTATATTATAGATTCACAGTGTATGTATTGATCGAGTACATTTTGTGTGCATTTTCTGGGTTTTTATCCCTCCCTCGGGCCGAAATTCATCTCTGGGACTGGATGATGTTGACATGAGCTCAGAATGTGGACATCGGACAGTAACGTTTACTGATCACGCAAAAAGTAGGATAGCTCTATGAAGTCATTCAGGGAACAAGACAAACACTACTACGCTTCTATCATTACTTATAAACACATGAGTAAGCATTAAATACTAACAAAATGCCATTGATTTTTAGCACATATAATTTGCAGACTCACTCCCCGCTTGGACACAGTACAATTAAGTATGAATCACAAATCATGAAAAGGACATTTACTTTCCCCTCTATAATAAGACAGAACTGGCAAGGGTTCTTCTCCCTTGATATGTTTCCATGTGGGTTAGACCATCTTTCTTGATTTTTCAGGTCTCAGATTTAAAACACAGATTAATACATTTAAACCTCCTCAACTTTAAGTCGTCGGGATTGTAAATAAAATTTCAGTTATCCGAGCTTCTAGGTAGATGTTTTGGTATACAGTATGTATAAATTCCCTTAACAGAAACACATTATTTGCATGATTTCAGTGAATAATTCCAGCAAAACTGATCGCGCATAGTGACCCTAGAAAATTTGACATTGTCAAATGCTTGGGCATGATTATTGTACAACTTTAATTGTCAAAGGGCTTAATATGTAAGTGCTATTTATCAACATCAATAGTTTTGGATTTTAATATAAACAGATTTACAGTAACAATAGACTGGTATGAATAACAAACTGAAGTGAAAACTGGATATGTCATGGCCCAGAATCGTAAACAATTTACAGAGACCTACGATGAGTATTTCGCTGACACAATTTGTTTAAAAATATTGGATTAAACTTTGGGATAACTGGTACATTAGGTTTTATAATATCAGTTTCAACATTTTACTTTGGGATAACCTAGGTTTTCAAATTATCTAAGTTCGAATTATCCAAGTTTTTATCACTAAGAAACAGAAGGATTTTGGTCAGGACTGGAGTAATACTTTGAGTTAAACAGGGTCATCGAGTTCGAGTTAACGAAGTTTGACTGTGCACGGTTATTATACATATTTACTCCCCAGTTAAACCTAAAGTTAATATGTGTACACTGAGTTATCCTATTTTGACATTTGGCTCTAGGGTATATACATATATAGGGCACTAAATAGCATTTTCATTCAAAGTTGGTGATGGGTAAATGGTGTCCTCTCAGTTTCACATTTTGATGAAACTGACTATGATTATATCAAAATACACACACATATATGTATATGTATGATATGTTATTTATTTGTATTATTGACAGGAACTTCATTACATTTTTGTGAGAAAGTGGTAAGATTTTGCTGATCTAGATCCAAGATCAATATATTTCTCTGGACATTCATTAATAAGCCATATTCATAATCATTGTCAACCTGAAGGTAAAGTTAATTCTTTTGTTTCATATTTAAGTAAACTTGAAGACGTTTATAAAATCAACACCAATCACATCGAAAATCGATTTGTACCCCACACGGCGAACTTGTTGCTTTTTTGTAATATGAAATAAAACCAAATAAGTTGAAAACAAAGCAAAATGTTGCAAAATAAAACATGAGATATTTAAATCCGAGAGAAATTCATCACAACACAACAGTTTTAATGGCTCCCTTCACTATAAAGACAATTCTCTGCTAGCTACATACATGAACCTGTCAATTCTCCGCTAGCTACATACATGAACCTGTTAATTCTCCGCTAGCTACATACATGAACCTGTCAATTCTCCGCTAGCTACATACATGTAACTGTCAATTCTCCGCTAGCTACATACAAGCACCTGTCAATTCTCTGCTAGCTACATACATGTACCTGTCAATTCTCCGCTAGCTACAAACATGTACCTGTCAATTCTCCGCTAGCTACATACATGTACCTGTCAATTCTTCGCTAGCTACATACATGTAACTGTCAATTCTCCGCTAGCTACATACAAGCACCTGTCAATTCTCTGCTAGCTACATACATGTACCTGTCAATTCTCCGCTAGCTACAAACATGTACCTGTCAATTCTCCGCTAGCTACATACATGTACCTGTCAATTCTCAGCTAGCTACAAACATGTACTTGTCAATTCTCCGCTAGCTACATACATGAACCTGTTAATTCTCAGCTAGCTACAAACATGTACCTGTCAATTCTCTGTTAGATACATACATGTATCTGTCAATTCTCTGCTACATGCTACACACTTGTCAATCTAGCAGACAACCAGACTATATCTCAATAATATAAAGTACACAGCAAATTCTATTGATTACAAACTTTTCTTTCAAAACTAAAATGGGAATGTACAATTTGAAATATTTTGTTTTTTAAATTATCCCTTCTCCTGGACACTAAATCACAAAATGTACAAACCCCATTCCGTAGATTGCCACTTAACCGAATAGGAAACACTCATAAAATGCTATCTCCCGAGAAAAAAAAATTCCCATCAAACATCTAGATATCAAGCAAATTAGCAAAGAAAGGCGTAATAATGTTTTTACAACAAAGCAAATGGTGGCGCAAAGATCACTCATGTCAATTTCCGTGATAATCAGTTCATTATTTCCTGACTGTGTCGTACCGGTCCCCTTAATACCCTCCGCCCCTACTGCTTTTATAAACCTCAGAATCATCCTTATTGTGTCCTCTGTAACTTTACACACGATATATACCATAACTATAGTTAACATAGAATCATTCGGTTTCTAAGGGAACATGCCCTGACAGCGACATGCAAGTACTTCTTATGCATATTTATTACACATATATTACATTATGTGCAAATTATTTGTATGAATATAACGACTACTCCAAACGTCCTGGTGGAGTCTTAATTAGCCAATGGCTCAAGTGTATCAGACAATTCCGTTGGATAAGTAGGGGTATAGAAATTTACTATGCTCATCATTTGAGTGATCTGAACTCAAGAATGTCCGATCATATTCATCTTTCATCCTTACATAAAACAAATGCCACATCAATGAGAGTTGTTTGTTTTTCTTATTTTTTTTTTTTTACAATTTTTTGTTTCAATATATTCATGTGCTTAATAGATGGTAAAACTGCATGATGTTTAGAAATTTAAAAAAATGCTTTTCAAAGATATACCGTTGGGTTTCGTTGAGTAACCTTCACTATGAGTTATTGATATATTCTAAGAAACTCATGCCTGGGTATAAGCTCTTACCTGGGAATAAGCCTGTTTGGGAATAAGCCTGTTTGGGAATAAGCTCATATCTGGGAATAAGCCTGTATGGTTATAAGTTCATGACTTGGAATAAGCCACCCATGTATATGCATAAATATATATTTACATTCCTAATGTGGTTTGCTGATATGAACATACCAAGTGAAAACAACAAACATATGACCATGAATACACTATGAAAACCGTATGAAAATATATTGTCTCTCGTGCAAATCACCTGATTAATCGGGTCATATTAATACGCCATCGACAGTAAGACAGGAAGAGTAGCTTCCCTTGGATCGATAACGTTGGTACGAGATAAGTGTTAAAAATATTGAATGATTGTATTTAATATTATTTTTACTTTAATACTTCTTTCTTTTTGTTTTATACAAAATTAAACAAAAAAGACCGGAAAATGCGGAACGACATTAAAACAATGGCGTGGTGCATAGACGCATAAATCTATTCAATCCATATATTATATTGGATTTGAGTGAAAATGACAGCAAATGCTATTGTAATGTCCTGCAATAAGTCCCACCCTCTACTTTGAGTTTAAGTTTATATGATGGCCCTGAGCCTTTTACAGGATATATAAGGTACATGTACACTAAATATTCTTATAGTGGAACAAGTGGAGGTAGCTAGGTTAGCAAGATTCAGATATGTATAGATTTGAATATGGTAAGATTAATCAAAACCATCCTTTATCACATAGATATTACATTGTCAGTTTAATTATATTTACATAAATTACATAAATTGTGTTACCTGTGATCATGATTGGTCATAGATTCGCAGTGGTTTAATTGTGACATCATAACTGCATTATGATATCACCAAAGAGAGAGGAATTGATAATCACATCTTTTTAGATTTCATATCTGACTGATAAAATGTTGTTTTAACAAAAGTTTGCAAACATATATCTAAGTTATATGATAAACACAATCTCACAATTGTTTTCCATTTCATATAAAATTTATGAAACTCCTCATAAAGTTGGGGTTTCCAACAATGTTAATTTCCCGTAGGGGTCTGCCTAAAGAATTTTTTACCCTTAGAGATCACTCACCGATACATTGCTTTGTGCCATCAAAGTTGGTCCCCTTGGCTATACATTTAACCAAAATTAATCGATGATGCACTTATACATTTAACCAAAATTAATCGATGATGCACTTGCCTTAAATTAACTAATTACATAACTTAATTACTAAGATAAGAATGCAGATTGTCACTAAACATATAAAAATTAATTATCTATTTTAACAAAATAGGAAAGTTTGAACCATAAACTAAATACAAAATACTAAAACAGTAAATATACCGCCCCAATGACATTTATTTTTCAAGCATTTTGTGAAAAAAAAGTCATTTTTTTGTGAACAAATGAAATCAATGTCTTCCATATTCAGTCCATTCAAAATTATTTCGCATAAAGAGAGCTTTATTACTTACCCTTATCCTGCCCAAAGATCAAAAACTTTACCATTTGCGCAAAGTGTTGATTTTTGGCTTTGATATGTGTCATCCCAATGACTTGTTGAAAGATAGAGGGCATAACAGACCACCCTGTTACACTCCAAATGTTAATATATACATGTGCCTTTCCTAATATAGAACAAACCGTAGCAAGCATACAAGAAATGCTGACATATGGTGGCCAAATCTTCAAATGACCATCACTGTCAATTATAATTAGGACGTTATATAAGATAGATCACATAACCGATAGTGACTAAACAAATCTTGCAACAATATATCTCATATACCCCAATCTCATTGTTCTTTTGCCATTACTTTTTACATTTTCTTCATAATAAAGTCGTCTTTAGGAGAGACATTTAAACATAGAAATCTGCTAGAAACTTAAAAAAGTAGGAGTCTTCCTCTAGTCTTCCTCTAGTCTGCGTTTCTCCTCTCTAGATGATACAGATTTTAAAGCCCGGACAGGTTGGACAAGATGTCACATGGTTCGTCCTCTATTGACACTTGAATTTATACTCCAAACCATGAGGATAGAGGGTTAAGGGATGTTTTGCCAGATTTGGAATCATGTGGTCTGACAACAAAGATGCTGTCTTATCTAAAACCTGCAAGCTAACATTGAAAGATCCATAATTAAATCCAGATGGGTTGTGGAGTCAATATATCAAGGACACTTCAAGCAATGTCTGGTTTTCAAAACACAACTTGCCTCCAACTATTCTATTGATGTCATCAAGGCACTAAATGTCAGAATAGCAACAGCCTGTCTGAATGGAATCCGATGACCCATATATGTTAGAAGACCAGAGTGAGACACAAAGGATAGAGCATTAGCTGACAAAATGAAAGCGCATAAGTGTTCACAACACCTTGGCTCAGTGTGTGGAAGATGAGCCAGATCTTACCAAATCACCATTTGTCAAACTACCAGTAGATGCAACTATGTATAATTGTGACTTTCCAAAGTTAGACATGGAATACTTTCAGACTATCTCCTGTGGTACATACCAAATATCACTGGCAGCTTGCTACATTGGTGAGCACGTCAGTAATGATGGTGACTATGAAATCTGGATCTATCAGCACTCATGGGACATCGAACGATATCAGATCCACTCAAGGCATAAGAGCAATGTAAAGTACAATATTTAGATCCAGCATGACAACTCTGACATCATTAATCCCATAAAGAACTATTGCTAATGTCCTACTGGACAGAGAACCACGGGGGTATGTGCCCACGTAGCCAGTATCATATACTGTTTAGGATACTACATGCATTTGGAAACCAGTAACCCTTTGCATCTGAAAGTCGAAAAGTTTAAGACAAACCTCAAGTAATGCAGTCTTTGCTACTAACCGTCATCTTCCAGGTATTAGGTATGGTCAACTTAGACAATTAGATCTACGATGTAGATCAACACTGATATGGCCAATCAGATTTTAGGACAAAGAAGCCATATTGGATGCCAGATTAGGTGGTTTAATGTGTAAACCAACATAAATCTATCAAGTAGCTATAGCTTTCTTGTCAGAAAATTGATTCAGCAGTTGTAAGAACATTTGATTATTATATTTACAGTTATCAGGGAACATGATGGCCATTTTGAGACTGGATATTTCACTTTAGTTGGTTATTTGTGTAAGTGTCGGTCCCTTTGTATTAACGAGACCAAGTATAAACATTTTATTTCAGTTCACTTTACAATATTTCAATGCAAAACAGATTTTCTCGATGCTTATTTTTCTCTCAGAAATTAAAAAGCAACCTTGCCAATCAATTTTAATTACTTTGCACAAAACTCCTAATTACTATTTTTGTGCAATTTATTTTATACTGTTTGGTGATGTTTTTTAGCAAATAATTATGACTAACAATGGACTGCAATAGGAAGTTGTATCTTTAACCTTCAGAAAATTTCACTTACTGAAAAAAGAGCATGTTCTTACTCGAAATCCATCACATTTTTATTTCTTATTCCTAATGTATTCAAAATTGTAACTTCTTGCTTTACATATATGATATTTGACACATTTTTATCAACATGTTCATATTTAGTTTTCTCAAAAAAAAATGAAGAATTGATATTGTAGCATATTCCCTAAAAACCATACTATTTTCATTTTTGGCACAGAAATGGCGCTATTTTACCTTAGAAATGAAAATTTTCAGACTGTCATATAAATCTAAAATGAAATGGAAGATGGGAATGTCAAATCCTCCCTATACCTACAAATAAGAAGTTTGTCCTTCATTCTATCATCAAACATGATCTCAGACACGATATACAGAAAGGGTTACCATAAAGATATTAGTCAATAATACATATATACAAGTGCAACATTTATAGATAAACCATTTTTATGTGAAATTGATGAAATTCAAACTTTTTACCTGTTTGATTTCAATAGCACTGTGAACAATGCTTTTTGATTCCAAATTTCAAAGTAAAATTCCAAGATTATACATACTCTAGGTACTACAAGAAAATGGAGCTATTTTCATCATGAAACAAGTGTATGAAACGAATGATGCTGAGCAAAGAAAGACAACTCTCAACGAATCAGAAAAATGTACAGTCCAACTATAAAATTACCCCTCACTCTGTACTTTTAAATGAAATATTCATGTAGGACAAATTGCTTTTCTTTCTCATTAGTTCATTGTGCAGGTGTACTGAGAGTTGATTTACCTGTAATAAATTGTTATCTTCGAACAATTGATTTACACATGCTCCCCATATATCGACAAGCATATAATCTGTATTATATCAGTGAGTAGTGTCAACAGAAAATCAGCAACAATTTGACCAAAATGATAAAAGCTCAAAATAAATATATCATATATACATTAAACATATAAGTGATGTTCCTGCTGTAGCTGTTTGAAATAATGAGGATAAAAAAAAAATAAGAAATCAAAGTACTGGAAGTACTGTAAACGAACATTATTGTTTAATGCAAAATCAGTAATCTTCTTAGTTTTAAGTTGATAAATTTACTGATATCGGTTTAGGAATTAATTGCAAATAATTTGAAATGTTTGCAGCTGTTCTGATTTGATTGTACACATGCATGTTTCTGCAAGGTCCTAATTGAAATTGGAAGTTTGTTGATCTATCTTGGATCGATGAAAATAAAATACAGTGGAACTTCGTTAACTCGAAGTCGACGGGACCACGAACAAACTTCGAGTTATCCGAGTGTTCGAATTAAGCGAGTTATCGTTTTTGGTGAAAAGTTTGGTCAATATTTGTCAACATTATATAATCATTATAACTTCGCTCTGTCGCTCATCAGTTTAGTGTGGAGACTGGTCAATACATGTAAATATATATGTAATATTTCGTTATGTCACTTGTAATTTGGTGTAGTTTTGCCGATATACAGTCACGATAAAGTTTCTTTCACTTAGTCACTTCAATAACGATCTGATGTGCAAGTCGTGTTTGCAAAAGGTAAACGATAAAACGGAATTCGACAAAATAACAAGTTATTAATGTCAAAACAAATAACCGTTTAAGTTTAACACAGATTGCATACAAAACGTAACAGAACCATTACCTTTTATTGGACATATATAAAATACTGTTTGATTGGCCTACTTACTTTTTATTGATAACCACACCATTTCCATGTGGATTAGCACCGGAAGTTGGGCTGCGCATGTGCGTATAAAATGTTACTGTAACTGAGTTGGCGTTTTATCCGATTTAATAGACAGCACTGACCGTTACAGTTGTACTCTGAACACCTCGGCAGTAATTACGCTATTGTTTCAGCAGTTTAAAGATTTAATAGGCGCCGGTGACTGTGTCATTTCTACACCTGTAAAAACATCAGCCGGGTAGATCTACCAGTGTGTCAGAGATTAGTTCCGCTTGAGCGAACGGGTAGATGAGTTGTTGACTATCGTGTGTACTGATATCGGCGACCGCCTTGGGAAATTACCTGATGTAAGTAAAGCAGTACTTTTTATCACCAAGACTTGTTGTTATAAGATTCAACCGACAATTTCTTTTATGAATTTATGAAACACTTATAATAGCATGTAGGTTAGTAGTGCCGATATGTTCAGTATTACAAACGGAATTTAGCTCTTAAAAAATGTCGGCGTTTGCCACCGATCGACGGAAATTATACTTCGACTTATTCGAACATTTCAAGTAGGATTTTTATTGCTGGGACCAAATTTTTACTTCGTATTATCCTAGTTTTTCGAGTTATCCGAATTCGAATTATCCGAGTTTTTTTTTACTAAGATAAAGAGAGAATTCGGCCGGGACCGGCGAGGTACTTCGAGTTAAGCGGGGTATTCGAGTTATCCGAGTTCGAGTTAACGAAGTTCCACTGTATGTCTTCTTTCTTTCGGGAAGGCATCATCAGTTATAATACAGCCAGGACTCTGTGACCTTATTGATGCCAACTTCTAATATGAACTAAATTTAGGCTAGTTCCATCGTTAGTTTGGCATACATAGTTGTATTTCAACTTAATATGATGAAACACACATAAAGAATTACTGAAAACCAAAACCAGAGCTGCTAATCAAGGCCCGAATTAGGAATGTATCCTATTGAAACTGTACTCAATGCAAGCATTTATGGTACTTCAAAACAAAAAACTTGACTCCTTTTGTTCAGGAATCATTTGATGTTAATAAATCTGTATATGAGAAGATAAACTTCTGGTATAATTACAGGATGGTAAACAATGTGATAAAGAATAACAACCAGATAAAGACTATCTTCATCGAATAATTCAGCAAACAGGAAAAGAAAACTTCAAGATTCATTTTCAACTTCAAACCTGATCACAAAGATTACAGTTCGTTCGATGGGACGACACATTCCCTATTTATTGTCCTTTTCCAATGTTGATCATCCAATCATACTGAACCACACAATTCAGCAATGTAATTGCACAAATCACACCTTTATGTGGTGAGAACATTTTTGGGGGTGTTATAAGATTCCATAACTGTAT
Source organism: Pecten maximus (assembly GCF_902652985.1). Classification (NCBI taxonomy): domain Eukaryota; kingdom Metazoa; phylum Mollusca; class Bivalvia; order Pectinida; family Pectinidae; genus Pecten; species Pecten maximus. The sequence continues at coordinate 33,376,256 of NC_047021.1, forward strand.
GCAAATTGTGAAGCATTCCATATCTATAACTATATATATATATATATACAGTACGTGTATATATTTACACATATCAAAATTGGAATGACACAGGAGATTTGCAAGTTTAAGTTCACCATCAGTCATGGGAGGTTTATGTAAAATGTTATATTTACCGGGGTAATTAGTAATTTTGAGAATATATTTATGAAGCTCTATTCTGTACATTCTACCAGTGCTTAGAGAATGGACACAATTTTATGTTCTCCAATGTCAAAATTAATCGTATGTAAAATATTAGGGGCTTATTCGCCATTCTAGGCCTGATTGCCGTCATAGTAAAATTACCAAAATGGACTTGAAATCAATATTTTTAAGAGAATGATCTATGACTTGAATATTTCATAAAAATAATGTAATACATCGTTTATTCACTTCATTCAGATCTTCAGACACCACATAATTTGTGAAGTCATATATAGAAATATATGAACCATTTTGTTATTGATTTATTCACACAAGTAAGCACTAGATGTAAGCAGTAAGTATATGTACCGCTATCTACTGGCATGACTGAGTTGTGGCTTAGAGAATGGACACAATTTTATGTTCTCCAATGTCAAAATTAATCGTATGTAAAATATTAGGGGCTTATTCGCCATTCTAGGCCTGATTGCCGTCATAGTAAAATTACCAAAATGGACTTGAAATCAATATTTTTAAGAGAATGATCTATGACTTGAATATTTCATAAAAATAATGTAATACATCGTTTATTCACTTCATTCAGATCTTCAGACACCACATAATTTGTGAAGTCATATATAGAAATATATGAACCATTTTGTTATTGATTTATTCACACAAGTAAGCACTAGATGTAAGCAGTAAGTATATGTACCGCTATCTACTGGCATGACTGAGTACAGTAAACTACACTCGCTTTGTGGATATTGACAGGGTAACATATATTTACATACTAATTCAATTTTAGAATTGTAACTGAAATCTTGTAACAGCATGGCACAAATAGTCATCTGAACATGTGTTGTATATTGAAAAATTATTTAGGCAAATATTAACTCATTTGCTTGACTTCAATTTTCAATTTATCAATTCATTGATTACTGTGTTTGAAGTATGGTGTAGCGAGAATTTCAAGTCTTGAACATGACTTGATGAACATTCTAAATTAAAAAATTATCAAAATGAATTTGTTTGAAAAATAACACAAGTTCCACAGCAATATTATATAGAGAATCGATCACACTATTTCAGAAGTTATAAAACTACAAATAACAATTAATGGCTGAATGTTATATTAAGTGAATATCACAAGTCTTTTTGCATTTGTTTTTAGATAATCCGGATTTCCGTTTTCCGTCTTTGAAAAAAAAATACGTAGGCGTATTGCATAGTAAACGTAGCCATGTGTACATACATGTATGTAACAGCTGATTTCAATCAGATTGACTTAACATGAACTTAACACCGTCTCAGTACTAGTTCGTCACAATCGAAAATTTGATCGTGAATTCGGTATTTTGCAAATTCTTTCAAAATACTTCCAGGTAAAGGAAAAAAATGCATATGGTCTCTATACACACACCAAAGATTAATAGATCCTATATTGGGTCCATTCTCTCGTAAAAATATCGATTTGGGTCCACTATCGGCCATTTCGGTAATTCAACTCTAACGACAATCAGGCCGCGATTCGCAAATGAAAAATTAATTTAAAATTCGTAAACCTCTAATATTTTACATATGATACAATTAGGCATTGAAAAACATATATGTGGGTCAATTCTCTGAAAATAATGCCAATTTATATTATAATTGAGCCCCATTTTTCTTCGTTTCGGTATTTCCAAGTCTGCTTCACCTGTGGTCCGTTTCAGTAAATATTCTCGACTTTGCCGAAATAAAAACAAGCTATATAATTGTTCATTTTAAACATGACAACTGCCGACCACACGTATCTAAAAGTGTTATTGTTGATATCATCTGAATATATTGCCGTAGTTATCTGTCACTTCGATTGTAAACCACCTGCCAAAGTCATGGAAGAATCGACCAATCAAATTGGTTTAACGTTTGATTTCCGTAATCTTGCAGTTACCTCCCTTACAACAGTAAATACGTTCCAAGTATCGCCTACAACAACCAATCCCGTGCACATGGCAAACAAGATATTATCATTTGCATTTGATTTATTGGTCGTTTTCGTCAAAGGAAAATCGAATATGGAAATTGATGACAATGTTAACGCTATGACCAGTCACCCTGACCACAAATGCCACCTAGTATCTACCTTTCTCGCAAACATGTACTGTACTGCGTAACCTATAGTATGATACAATGTATCGTCTCGTATGCCGTTATTGATATATTTCTTTCTCTAAATTATAGAAATATTCATCTAGTTGATAATGATGTAACATTCTAGAATATATATAATACACATTTAAGTAAATCGCGGACATATTTGCAGACCGATGCTATAATGTCAGCCGTTTTGGAATGAACACGGAAGAGCAAAACTTTCTAAACATCCGGAGACGAATGCGCCTGCGCAATATTTGTTTACATAAATATATTGACCTGGAGTTATTCGTAAAGTTTAGGTTCATTTAGTCTTCACATTTCGCTAGCGTTATGCATTTCTCAAATCGTATGCATCTTGAAAACATCTACTGAATACATTTCAACATTTTCGGTAAAACTACTACATAAAACGAAGATGTTTTTGCAAGTAAATTATTTGAAGCGTAAGGCAATGGGGGCAGCCATATTTCATTGAAACAGACAGTAGATGGCGTATTGGTGAATGTGGCTACCAAATATGGTCATATTTCTCAGTCCAGTTCTTGATGGCAATAACCGAACATTAATGTTCGTTTAAAAAATTATACACATTTTCTAATATGAAAACAAACATACATTTGGCATTCCACAATGCTGTTTCGTTTTAAATATGGTGTAATAGGAAACTTTATATTTAACGAGATACTGATGGCAGTATGTCCCACTTAATAGAAAGGTCTGGAGTTCAAGTTCTTGAATAGTATTTTTAATATATACACAGGTCGGAATAATACAGAGCCTAGAAATCCAGGCTTCTATATTTCCGACATTCAACACAGAGGCGGTGCAACATACCGGTATGTAGAAAGTAAAGAACTACCAAAAACTTTATTAAAGATACATGACAAACAGTACATATGCCAAAATGTGGGTCTAACCATTCTTTTTACATCTATATATAGATATCTGAATAAGTCATTGAAGAGCAAAACTCAGCATAGAACATAGAACATTTGCAACAGTGCCTGGAACAGAAATTACCTCCCCTGGACTGCAAAGCTTATACATCTATATACATTAGTGGATGTTGGATTATTTATGTACCATGGAGGAAAAATAAGGAATCAGATATTTGGTGTTGATAACCAACCAGTTCACAGAAGGCAAAAACAGATTACATTGTAATGGCTGCAAACACCAGTAGACACTTGTACATGACAGATCAATCCATGTATCTAGGTGCAAAGAAATTAAAAAAGGCACAGAGATCATAGGCCCCAAAAATGGAAATAATCTTTTTTGTCTAGTCTGCTTCTTTTCTCAGCTGGCTCCCTTACCTGTCTGAAAGCATTACCAGTTGATGAAGTAGTTTTAGAAGTAAATGGTACTATTTTGTCTGTATGCTGCAGTCACAAACAAACACAGCAAAGACAACTGACTGCCAGACAACTGAGAAATTGTTCTTCAGTTCTTCAAATCATAAACGTACCTCATTAGACTGATCTTTTCTCTACTTTTGTCTTCTTTCTCATTATCATTAGAAAACAAAGGAAACTTACAAACGAAATTTTAAAAAACCATGAAGTACTTTCAGAGAAATCACGATAACAAACTGCAAATGTCAAAATTCAAAATGGCCACTTGTCAGCCATCTTGTTTTCCAATCAGTCTCAAAATAGAATATGCACAAGTAGGGACCAAGGACCATCAGGAACTTTGTGAGAAATAACAATAGAAAGGATTGTTTATGGATTATTGGTGGACAGAAGGACAGAGTGACAACAGACCACAGACGAAGGGGCAATTTGATCAGTCAACTGATGATGGTAGGCTAAAAAAATATCAGACTGAAATAGTGCCTACCTGTCTGAAGCTGCAGCCAATTTGTTGTGCTGGTTCAAGGCATCAGTTACACATTCTTCTAACATTCGTATCTGTGCTTCACTGTATACAGTAGAAAAGAATTTAAAATGTAAAATATCTTGCCAAACATTTCGCAACAGTTTCATAAAATTCAAAAGAAACCTTTAGATATTTCATTATGAATTAGTTGATTATTAATTGATTACAGATGTATTCCTCAAGGTAATTTAATAAAATAAATTTGAAAATCAAACTCTTAATATTTTATATAAATTTAAAAGACTGATGAATCAAACTAAACTTCAGTAAACAGATAAGCAATAATAACATCACTATAAATCACTTCAGCAGTATCAGATTAAGATTTGTAACAAAATTCACTACATTTTTACCAGTGAAATATATCCAACATATTCATTCTAAAAAAGCCATATTGAAAATATCACTTTTTCTTTATCACTTTTTCTTATTTGACCAATCAAAGCACTGCTTAGAAACGACAATGGGACAATTTTAAAGTTGCCCCAGTAGATTTTGCTATAAATATTATAAAAAGAATATCCAACAGTATCCTAAGTAATACCAAATATATTTCACTGGTGTGGCTGATATTTTGATATTTTTTATTCCTGTTACGCACCCTTGAAAAATATCAGATTAAAGGCCCGATTCGTGAAATGTATTTGGTAGTGCTGTAACGATACATCGATACGTATCGATATATGTTCGTTTTGTGTCCCACGATACGATACATCGATACAGTCATCCCTGTATCGTAATATCGCTGGCATGGGTGCGGGTCCATGTAACACATTTGATACAGCGAATCGAGCGCGCCGAAGCGCACCGTCAGTAAAATGCTTGTAACCGGATTGTATGAAGTCGCCAATGCAGAGCGCCTTGATGATTGCGAATAAATATGGACAATGGCTAATGCTGACAGCCATGTGTAATTCCTTTTAATAACTTTATCTCTCTATCTATATCTATATCTTAGTACTAAACCTCCTCCGACTTGTAAATCAAAGATATTCGTTGACCTGAAACAAGTCAAGGGTCCACAGCACATGGAACTTACCTATCGAAGTAGAGTATTCAGTATTGCCGTATTCACAGAATGGGAGGCAGAGTTAACGTATATTCCGGGAACACAATAACTTGAATTTGCATTAAATCGGCATCACCCTCATTTGACAATTTTACACCACCAGCAAGACAAGTATTGAAAACCGAAAACCGTGGACAGGTTTAACACAAATAAAGCCGAAAACCACTATGTTTAAAAGCTGATAGCAAACATGCTTCATGATGTATCGATAACTAGTTTATAATAAATGATCTGCGCCCTTTTCGGCAGTGGAAATTAATGTTTCCGTGAGTTGTAACTTGTTGCACGTTGTTGACCTAAGGTATAACATTCAGAGTCGACAATGTTTCAGTGACAAGTCTCAAGAGTCCTGTTTATATTTGACATTTATTTAGATCTGTTTATATATATATAATTTCTACTGTTTTTGTTAAAAATGTGTTCAATGAGTGTCATTAAAACTTCAGATTGAACGTTAAATATTGTTTGATTTGTTTCAATTTATGACAATTTCACGTATATGCGATATGTATCGTATCGTGATGTCTGTATCGCAATACGTATCGTATCCTGACATTGTTGCCGATACACAGCACTAGTATTTGGTATTACTGAAGACACTGTTAGACATCCTCTATGTACTTAATTTTTGTATTTACCCAAAAATAAGCACATGCCTGGAAATAAGTTCAATCAATCTTTTTCAGTTCTATATACTGGAGAATATTATTTCAGTGTTTATAATGTTACCCCTACCCTTCTAATTTTGAGTCAGAAATTACATAATGTACCCTGGCAATAGGAAGAATAAATGCTTCCCGTTACCTCTCATAGAAATTTTTAAATATGCCAGTCAGTGGCATCTATGACCCATTTCGATCCTGGTTGATCACATTTCATTTCCGGACTATGTTATATGAATTTTTGCAATTACACTCCTGTATTACAGATATCTTGAACTCTCTGCTGATCTCAGAGTCTAATCTACATTTGGTAACAGATTTGTGTGAATTCAAACTGGATACAACAAGCACTTCAGTCGTCAGTACCCAATTTATCTCAAAATGTTTTCCGATACATCAAGCTCTTTGTTATTGTATGAATTTAAATTTGACATAATTATGTTAATAACAAAATTGTTTTTTTTTTTTTTACTAAATATGTGAACCTCAGTAACAAGTACCTATACAACAAAAATGAGCAGACCTTTTCACAGAAGTCAGACAGATGATGCGTCCCTTGTTTTGGATCGTATCCATATCCTCGGCCTGAATCTCTGTCGGTTCACAAAGAATCTCAATGGCATGGGACAGACCATGCATCATACTGTAATCATCATCCTTACTCCTGGGATTTGGAGGCCCGATCTGACCCAAGCCTAACATCACCTATGAAAAAAAAATTATCTTACACAAATCACTTAAAATATAGCCAAATATAACAGAAAGTCTTTTCTTAAATTCAATAAACTACAAATATGTATAGAACAATAAAATTTTGATACTTCTGCTAAAACAAAATGTGTCTCTATCAGTATCTACAGTTGAAACGTTGATCTTGAGTTCTGCAGATAGCTACATGTATTTCTGGAGGAATGTCTTCCATTTAACACAACGATTCATTAATAAACAAGATCTTTTTCTTTTTAGTTAAGAACATCTTTTGTTAAATCATACTTTTATGAATTTCTTTAATGAGTTTTACACTCTTAAAACAACACATTACAATAACAGTGCAGTCTACATTGTATACAGCAACAGAAAGATTAATTAGCAAAGGCAAAAATAAGTCCTTAATTAGTTAACAACCAACTGTAATGTTACATTAGACAGTGTTATATATACAGATATTAGAAACTGATAAATGTACTTGATACATACATGCTGGATGTTTTGATCCTTCTGTGTCCATCCATTCAGCGACTGCGATCCAGTCACAACTCGTATCTAAACAAAGCAGATCAAATCCAATTACATTTATTTTAAGTTTGCACATGTAAAAAAAACTAAAATAAAATCTGGGGTTTCCTACCGAACCAAATCTTCTAATCATTTATCATCATCATCATTTATAGATGTCTTGCTGATAATGCATACACACAAACTATCAAAGTAACAAACTTAATTCAGTTCACTTCTTTGCTATATAGTTCCCACCATACTGTGCTGGTTTTGGTTTGGTTTGTATCAATGTTCTATCAACAGCTATGGTAATTTAAGGGTCGGCTCTCGTAGTCTCCTGTGTGTGAAATGCATGCATATGGTTATGTGTTTTTGGGAGACTGCCAGACATCCAGCAAGACACCACAACCGGTCACAGGCAAACCAGCCACCCCATTCCTACAATGTATACACTCCCCTTGATTAACAACTTTTTTATTGTACAACGTGCACGGTCACATTACCCTTACCAGTTTTTTTGAAGGAAAAACGTCGAAGACAATCCGCATATATTCTGCCATAACTTCCACATTACATGTCCACAGAGACTTCATTATAGGTGCAGCAGGTATAATCCCAGGAGTTCTTGTTTTCGACATAACATCATACTCAATGCTTTGGTTGCACGATGCAGAAAACAATGGACTCCGATCCAAAACAAAAACTGTTTTGTGGTCTACCGGGTAAGTCATTGTTAAATTTTAGGTTTTAAAGGTTAGAATTTAATCAAAATTCCTTTGTACACAATAATCTTAAGCAACACAAATCATACTGATTTTATATCTTCCTTTTCGGCTTTTGACACCAAAATATCGTCTGCTAAATAGCCGGTGTGAAACATTGTAAACAAAATTGAAACAGATGTAACGCCGAGTTTATCCTAACATCAGCATTTCTAGAACCGACTCTTGTCCGAAAGATATTCAATGAGCGATATTTGCAATGTCAGACTTTAGTTACACAGTTAATGAATAAACTTGATTCTCACAATGTAATTTCGCGCACTTGTTCCGTGGAGGCATCCATCTTGAAAATGCCCGGATACAACAATAAAACGTAATAAAAATATTAAAAATCTAATCGTTCAGATTATGTTTAGCGTACAGTTTATTGCAAAAAATAATCTAAAATTTGAAATTAATCAACCCAAAGAATATTAAATTATTAAAAGAAAAATAGTTAGCTCAACTTCCGGTTAGTATCCACAGCAACAACAAAAGCCAAGATGTCTACCGCAGGAGATGCAAATACTCGAGATGGAGAAGCTAGGCAGTATCTTGAAGACCATCGGGTACTGGAACTATTCAACAACATGACATCACAGCTCATATATAACAGACCAGGTAATTATGAGGTTTTAATGGTGTTTTTTTTCATATTGGAACGTTTTCAAAACAAAATTGCCGTCAGTAATAAATTTAGTCATTTCGTCCCTGTGTATACAAATTGTCCGAAATGACTTTCGAAAAAAAAAAAACTTCACTTAATACTACACATTACATTTTTTACCAACTCTTTTAATGAAGATATGGCTTAATACATGGATAAAGGACGAGATTTACATGTTTACTGTGCATTTCATTACTTATAGTCTAGTAATACATAATCTGCCATCATTTACTATGATTTAGGAAAACTTGTCATGGAAAATATTAGGGTGTTACCAGCACTGATTGATATATATTGACATTTGAACTCTACTGTAGCTATGTAATGTTTGACTTCTTTATTCCAAAGTAGATCTATATAATTTGAACCTGTCTTAGTATCCTAGGAAAAAAAACATACATCAACATGTCATTAACTTTGATAACACAAATATCCATAACCACTTGAAATTACATTACTAGTTATGGATATTTCAATAACTTCACAAAAATGTATATTTCTGCTTAAACAATACTGAAAAAATGAACCCTAACATAAAAAAATAGATGAATTTTAGATATAGAAATAAAATGGATATTTCAAATGACTGTCCAGTTACGAAGTGGAGTTATCAAATTAAGTTAGTTAGTCCTTATTAAACCGGAACAAAATGATCTTTTTATCTGTAGATTACAAAGCAGCTTTTCTTGACTCATGAGACCCCAGCAAATACCATTACAAAAGAAATATCAATTGAATTATAACGTCATTGCTAAGGACCACAATGTTCCTCTGGAGTATTTATTTTACAATTTGGGTGCCAAAGACAGCATCCTCAGGATTCAGAATCTCAAAACTCTTGATGTTTTCCCTAACCAATAGAGCAGTCTAATTCAAATTATTTCTTGAGCTACTTATTCCATTTCTTCTGCTACTTTCTTGCTATTTTTTTTCCAAGGTATGGAACAGACACATGTTTTTATATCAAATGGTTGATGGGAAACATTTTGTGGTGATTAAGAAAGCAAAAGGCTGCTATAATGATAATGAAAACTGAATTCAAGTTCTGTATACCATCTTTGTACTTTGAAATATGAAGGTGAAATGCATGCCTTGGCAAGAATAATTGATGATTGTTGTGGTATAGATTTGGTAACCTCTCATTCTGTCTCTACATTAAACTTTAAAAATCATATTTTGTAATTGTTGTTGACTTTTATTTTTCACAGAGGAACCCAAAAAGTTCATGATAGATGTTTTAGAAAAGCTTCAGAAGTCCAAAATGACAAGATTGGACTATCCCTGCCTGTTTGATGATTCCAACATCCAGTCGGTCTTTGGCATGCTAGACCCTACCAATCGTGGATGTGTTACATTTCAGCAGTATTCAGAAGGTAATGTTATGAAGTGATAACCGTTTATATCTGCCTTCCATGGTCAAGAGATCATTGGTTTTACTGCCTATATAACTTGGTGTGCACAATGACCCCATTCCCAATGCATTTAAGCCTTAATTTTCTCAACAACAAAAAAATCGAAAATTCCCAAATATGTCCATAGATTAAAACTTTTAAAGAAAAATATAATGGCAAATATTACATTGATTAGACCAGAAAAACGGAGTCCCTTGTTAAAATTGGTATGCCATCATATGAACAGGTAGGATTTACACTGCATTATAAAATTGGTAAACATAAAGTAACTATTAGCATGTAAATTTTTGACATGATCTACATGTAAAATTTTCCCAATTCAATTAACTGGTTTTCCAAAAATACTCAGGAAAAAAAACTGGAGTTGAGACATATATACATTTATCTTTTTGATCTCACATCAAACTCTCTATCTATACATGTTATATAATTATCTGGTATTTTCTATGATAGCTCAGAATTTATTGTAGAATTTTAATTGTCTTCCGATTGTTTTTTATGATCACATTTAAAGATTTCATACTTTCATGCAACATTTTTTTTTCATAAAGTTTATTGTCACAATTTTTTGTTATAAATTTCTGTTATCTAAGTTAATGTTTGCAGTTTATTTTACAGGAATGTAACACAACTATGAAGGTGTAACCATAGAAACATTTCTTTACAAAATAATGGTGTTTTGTATTTTCAGCTCTGACGACACTTGGGGTGAAAAATTTTGACCAAAATCCTGATGGACATTCGGAGGATAGGATAACATTTGACTCATTTCTAAAAGAAGCGTATGTAATTTCTATACTGATCTACATACTGTGAATTTTCATATTTTAGCTGGTATCTTATTTTAGCGCTTTCTTAGGCCTTCCACTAAATCAAGATTGGGCTAATTTCAATTTCTGTGTATTACTTTCTACGTACTACTGTGAGTACACAAATTTATCATTGTTCTAATCTGTTTAAATTTAATTATGTGCTTAAATTTAAGTGTGTCAAAATAAAATGTTTACAGTGTAAAAACTGACAATATATGATATAGAATATGCCTTATGGATATACAACTTTCAAAATATATTTGTTCTGGGTGTGTATTAATAAAATCTTAGCAGATAAAGTTAAAAAATATTTTATTATACCATCTAATACCATCTTCATCTAATAAAGTAATGCCAGATATTTTGCTAGCAATTTGAATCAATCATCCAGTTATTCTTGGATAAATTTTATATGTGTGGATGCAGAATTAATCATCTTCCACTTGAGGTACATTTTCTAATTTCATAATCTTATATATTCACATTGTTCTGATATAAATCCAATATTGTACTTGATACAGATTTTATTTATACAAATGATTAAGACGTTTATGTAAACAATTTTGTTTATTTTCAGACGGAAAGGACTATCAGAAGCATCAGCTACATTTGCAGACAGTTAAACATTGGACAATTATAAAATCATTGTAAATATTCACAGTGACGGATCATTGAGGACTGTTCATTCACATTTCTTAATTGTATGTTATAGGTATTAAATGTAATATATGTCAAATTTGCATTGTGTTTCTATTTAATTTGAATACAAATGTTTTCAACATTTTGAAACAGTGCTAATCTTTTATTGACAAACCATACATTCCAGAGGCAATCTCTCTTCTGTATTTCATGAAGTCATTCCTAAATATATTCATGTATCTCTATGCTTTTAAAATATTGTATGGTATATTATTGAATAATTTACATAGTAAACAATATCTAATATAAGATTTACATTAAAGTTAAACATTTACATATGCCATATATGCTGTTTTTTTACTTACCAACCCTCCTTTTTTATGACCCATTTTTAAATTTGACAGGAGTATAATCGCGTGGCATTGTCCGTCTGGCGTTAACTTACCTCCTGCATTTTTGGACTGATTTATTTAAAACTTATTATTCATTATATCATAATATGAAGTTGTGTTTTCCTGAAATCAACTATTTTTGCAAGAGTTATTCCCCTTCGTTTATTTTCAGTAAACTGGAGATAGAGAGGCTGTATAATCATGATATCAAGTTGTGTTTATTGACTTGAGTCTATTATTTTGGTACTAAGTCTAAGAGGCCACTCGGAATGTGGAGAATTTAGAATTAGTGTAGAATTACAGATTTCCTGGGTGTCTTATGAGACATTGAAGAAACAAAAACGCCAAGTTGTTGCCCCTTGACTATGCTTGTGGTCCTTATGTCCTTATGGTTCTTCCCGTGCTGTTGACGTCTGGCTTTTTCAACCGTCCCCTTTGTCAAGCCAACTGCAAGTTGTCATTTATTCATAGAGCAATGTAAATCCACAGTACTTAATCAAATAAAGTATACAAGATGTAAAATATCGCTTTTAAAGGTTTTGAGATTACCTTTATTTTTCAAAATATCGTACATGCCGACATTCTTTTTCTAGTGAGAAAATTATACTTGATGTTTGATTTTTAATAGTGATGGAGCTCATAGGCGTAGATAGAGTACACGAATGCTGTACGTATAAGATATATGGTGGTCGTAATTGGTATTGGAGATGGACAATCATGTATAAATATAGTGAAACCTGACTTAACTGACCACACGACTTTAATGGCATGCTGTACATTGTCTGTGTGTATTTATACTGTTTTATCCGGAACCTGTGTTTCTGTGAAATCCGACACGAGTTTTTGGTACAGAAATGAAATGTAGACATGTAGGCACCCACTTATATCGTACTGTATGTATATTGATAGAGTTTGCAGCAGAAAATTCAGTGTTTGAAGTAATTGAAATGGAGAAGACAGAAGAACATTTTGCAGTTAACAGAAGAAAAGGATACGTTAACTTCAGTGATGTTTTATGCTAGCTGCAATAATGCACCCATTCCTCTTTTTTTTATTAAGAGGCTAAAAACTTAAGTCATTATGCTATCAGATCTTTCCAAACAATTTTACTTAAATCTTGGCCCGGTGTCGTATAATGCTGTCTTTTATAAAATACTTGACAATCAAGATAATGTGGAAGCTATTCGCCAATATTAATTTGATAAACTTGGTCATCAGAATGCCACAAATAAGGTAGAAACACGAACGTAAGTGAACTAACTATGCTAATCCAGATGGTCAAGTTGGGCCGATTTTTATCTCAGAATATATCTTTTGCTCAGCTATCAGATATATGTCGAACTACTGGCCTACACATTCTCAAAACTGCACGAATATCCAATGTAGTTGGCAGTAGAAAGGTATGGTTTAACTTTATAAAATGTACCTACATTGTATTATATAAGTAAGACACAACAATATACAACAGCTTGTATAACTTTACTTGCTCTAGATTTATATAAAACTACAAAACTTTTTGTCATTATCATAATTATATACATTGTAAATGTATTGTATAAAGAAATAAAACTCACAACATGTGAAACGTAGTCGTGCATAGGTTCCTGACGTATAAGATAGGAAAATGATATGCGATACTTATCATTATTTCCCTATCTTATGTGTCAGGAACCTATGAATCGTGTAATTGCTGTCAAAATAAAACATCAATACCAGAATGGCGTCTTTACATGAACTATTTTTTAATGCATCATATCAGATGAATACATTCAAATGCCAGAACAGTAGGCAAGTGATTTTCATTTCACACATAGTGACATATTTTAATGCATCTCTTCATTGTTCAGGCAATGAAGCTAAATCATATTGGATGAATATAAAACTCAAAAATTACCAATGCCAGTACTGTAAGAGAGATGATTTTTATTCCACACATTGCTCGACTTATTTTTTAACGAAACGAAATATGTTTTTATCATAGGGAGCATTTCCTGAGAGATATGTGTATATCTTTCCCATCTTCCATTCCTATGACTTTGAAATGATAACAACTCAAATCTACGTGTTCCAATCTCCAACAGCACCAGCTCATTTAAATGTCGGTAACAATGTTATAATACTGTGACATCCACAATTAGAAATAAAACGAAAATTAAAATCGTATATGGTTGAAAAGTAATTGTCAGATCAATTTTCGTCTGACCTCGACGAAATCAGAGCATAAGAAGAAAGCCTCTGGGAAAACAATTACAACGATTTGTGTGTGTGTGTGTGTGTGTGTGTGTGTGTGTGTGTGTGTGGGTGTGGGTGTGTGTGTGTGTGTGTGTGAAAGGGGTTCTTCTTTCTGACATGACGTCACAGAATATGACAGATATTCCGTCGTACATGTAATAAAGAGTATACAGTATTTATACATTCTATCACATGATCTGTTGATATGGTCGAGACGATTGTGTGAGCTCTGCCCGTTCTGAAGTCCTGTTGAACAAAACTCCGTCAAATATACTGCCTTTCCTGGCGCCATCTACAAAAAAACATCAAAGAGTGATACACATAACATACTTGATATTAGACGAGTGTCAATAGTAGAATTTATAAGAGATTGTAAATCAAGTCTAAGGATTATTCATTTTTCCAAGTCTCTGGTAAAGGTTGAAATATATATTCGTTGGGTGTTATTAAAATTTCATACTGAATAGAAAATCATATAAGTTTATGTTGATGGCTTGCCTAAAATAAATTTTATCAGCATGTTAAGAAATCTAATATGGTAATATTCTATAGGCCTATTTTCCATTCACTCTTCTTTGATTGCATCACAATACATGTCTCTATGGAAACAATGATAACCTACGGCCAATCTCAGCTCCACTTTGTGCGTTTACTTATGTTAACACAACGATGAAAATGCTGCTATATAATGCAACACTATAAAATGCACTGTAGTGCTAAACTGCATCTTAATAATTTGGAATTCTGTATCAAATGTAATTACAATACTTTATAATGAAGACAAAATACAATATACATTGTACAAGTTTTACTAAATAATATCATTTCAGCGTTTACGCACTTGCATTCTATTACTCTGCATCATGCATACTGTGTTATCACAATATATTTTAAAGATATGAATGCGTTTTTAAAAAGATTAAAAGACTACGACAACCAAACACCATTCGCTCGAATGTCTCTCTATACATACATTATACAAAACATAGATAACATTTCGTACCTAATCAATTTTCACAACTGCAACCATTCTACATAAATATTCATGTAACAAATCATATTGATTAGTTTAAAAGTGTCTCATTTAATTTCAGCCTCAAATACAGTACAAATATAGTATAAACATATCAAGAGAGAATTAAATTTTCCACTCTACATACAATCGTATGGTTTATAGTCCACAAATACCCTCAATGAAGATCAATACTTACTGGTTTGATTTTTCAGCCTCTTTCTAACTTTGTAAATGACAAGTCCCACAATCAGTAGTACTACCATGACGGCAACGATCAGTCCAATCACTAACCCAGTCTTGTCGTCAGTACTCTCACTGTGTAAAATAACAAAACCTCACTTATTTCTTTAATATACATTGTATATGTAAAATAACAAAACTCGCTTATTTCTTTAATATATAAGTAAAATAACAAAACTCGCTTATTTCTTTAATATTTACATAGAAACAAAGCTTGCTTTTTTATACGATACTAACATTAAAAAAAATCGCTTATTTCTTCAATATATATGTAAAATAACAAAACTCGCTTATTTCTTTAATATACATGTAAAATAACAAAACTCGCTTATTTCTTTAATATTTACATAGAAACAAAGCTTGCTTTTTTATACGATACTAACATAAAAAAAAACTCGCTTATTTCTTCAATATATATGTAAAATAACAAAACTCGCTTATTTCTTTAATATACATGTAAAATAACAAAACTCGCTTATTTCTTTAATATACATGTAAAATAACAAAACCTCGCTTATTTCTTTAATATACATGTAAAATAACAAAACTCGCTTATTTCTTTCATATACATGTAAAATAACAAAACCTCGCTTATTTCTTTAATATTTATACAATACTAACATAAAAAAAACTCGCTTATTTCTTCAATATTTATGTAAAATAACAAAACTCGCTTATTTCTTCAATATATATGTGAAATAACAAAAACTCGCTTATTTCTTTAATATATATGTAAAATAACCAAACTCGCTTATTTCTTTGATATATATGTAAAATAACAAAACTCGCTTATTTCTTTAATATATATGTAAAATAACAAAACTCGCTTATTTCTTCAATATGTATGTAGATAACAAAAACTTGCTTATTTCTTTAATATATATATGTAAAATAACAAAAACTCGCTTATTTCTTTAATATATATGTAAAATAACAAAACTCGCTTGTTTCTACAATATACATGTAAAATAACAAAAACTTGCTTATTTCTTTAATATATATGTAAAATAACAAAAACTCGCTTATTTCTTTAATATATATGTAAAATAACAAAACTCGCTTATTTCTTCAATATACATGTATATGTAAAATAACAAAAACTCGCTTATTTCTTTAATATATATGTAAAATAACAAAAACTCGTTTATTTCTTTAATATATGTGTAAAATAACAAAACTCGCTTATTTCTTCAATCTATATGTAAAAACAAAACTCGCTTATTTCTTCAATATATATGTAAAAGCAAAACTTGTTTATTTCTCCAATATTTACATAGAAACAAAACTTGCTTTTTTATACAATACTAACATTAAAAAAAAACTTGCTTATTTCTACAATAATTACATCAAAACAAGCTTACTTATTTCTTCAATATCTTCGTCTGAACAAACTAGCTTATTGTTCCTGTATCTATGTAAAACAAACTTGCTTATTTCTCTAATATATACGTCAAATCAAAACTTGCTTATTTCTCCAATATATACATAAAAATCACACTCGTTCAAAAATATGTCGATACCATACGAAATTTGCGTCAGAAAAACCACATATGGTTTTGCACGTTTTACACACTTACGTCTTACGATTCTTTTGACGCATATTTTCCTGTGATTGTGTCGTTTCGTGTGCAGGATTTGATGTTGAGAGTGGAATCTGTCCACTGGTGATGTGTTTAGATAACGTGGAGCTGTGAGAAATAATAGCCTGATTGGACACAACAGAGCTATCTGTCGATGTGATATCGATATCTGACGTCTGGGCCTGCGTCGTCATCTCTGTCGGTGTTTCCGTGGGTATATTTGTTTGACCACTACTAGTGGGAAGCACCGTTGGATTAGGGGTGGTCTTCTTTGGTGGTGGAGAATTCACGGGCACAGTTTGTGGATTACTAGTCGAAGTTCGTTTTAGTGGTATAGCTGGCCCAGGACCAGGGGAAGAAACAACTGTCTGTTTCGTCGGTGGTCTTAATGGCGGGGTTGGTACCCCTGGTGTGGTCATTTGGGACGTTGAATGGACAATGTCCGAATCGTTCCTCCATCCACAGGTCGGAAAGGACGGATAGTCATCTCCCCACTGGCAGTGTTGTAAACTTAAGCATTCATCTTTATCCTCACTGTAGAAAATACGTAAAACTTTGTAATTACCTGAAGTTGTTAATGTTGAACAGATTTAAAACATTAAAAAAATTCAATAAATGAAACAGTGAAACCAAAATTAAAATATTAGTCTAGTACCTGAAATAAATACGGTTCATAAACGTAGAGTGAGATTTTCGTATTGATATTTTTACTAAAACCTTTCACCGCGTCCATGCAATCTGAAATATATTTGGTATGCCTTAACAAATGAAATATTGATTAATGAATGTTTCGCCGTTTGGTTTAAACATATTGGGCACGGAGGGACGTGCATAACTTGAAGTTGACTCACATTCCTTACAACAGAAGTTAAATATATATATATTCACTTCAGAAAATAATTCATAAGATACTAGTAACGGTCTAAAATAATAGTGAGATCTTCAGACAAAAAGTCTCCATGATACCTACACAGCCACACAAGGCAATGAACAGTTTTTAACATCACTCCTGGGTGGCTTCGGTTGAAAAGATGATGGAACGTTTTCGTCTACAAGCGGGTCATCTGTAAAAAGAAATAGTAATTTGTTTTCTGCTTGCTAATTATATTTTTATGGATTTGAAATACTAATAACATGAAGTGTTCGTGGCACTTTCATGATTTGGAGATTTCAAATTATTTCGTGGGTACAAACTTTCGAAAGGAAAAAGCGAAAAGCGGATAATTCAAAAGAGTAAGACTCCCGTTTTTACACAGATCCTAGCATAATGCAACATGGAAAGTGAGTAATTTCCAAGATTAAAATATGCTACCGGAATTTGTATGGGAAAGCGTTCACTTTCCGACAGAAGCTACCGTATACAATACACTATACATACTATAGCAGGCGGTAGTGCGTACGTCATGAAGGTCATAATGACTGGAACACTGGTCAAAGTCGGCCAAACACTGACATGGACTCTCACACGACTGGTCAGTGGTCAGACACTTGTTACACTGACCATTTGTTCCTTTTGTACATGTCTGCAATGCAGAAGATATTCATCAAGACTGCGTACGATGCCGAAGTACAGGACAAAAGATGAATATTATTCTTTCCAGAATCATAAACTATTCTATTCAGATAGTCTTCATTATGGCCAAATATTGAAAATACATGCGATACATTTCACAAGTTACTACTAGAAGTGGAATATTGATAACTTGTTATTGTTTAATCTGGAATCGTATTTTGACTTAGCAAGCAAAAAGAGATTCTTCAATTTGCAACTGGCAACATCTTGATAGCCGGAAGGTGTAGAACATATTTAGAATAAAGTCAAGTGGGCTTTCTAAGATTTTGCTCTGTGTGCATCTCAATGCTTCATTGTATCACTTACATCGGTGTCATCAAAGCTTGTGTCACACCCAGACTTGGTCCTGTTGTAGAGGACTAACAAAAACAAGTTGGTTTCTGTTACTGTTCCAATAACGTAACTCTCGCACCTGTTAGAACCTGTCCTTTGGTCAAATGTCAAATTCATGGAGTAAGATAGCCTGTGCTGGCCCTCCGATAGACTAGTACACCAAAATGGCTATGTGATAAAGTGAAACAAAACATCATGTATGTGAATAAAGATGAAGTTAAAAAAAAAAAAACAAAAAAAAAACGCACTCACAAACACACTCACATCCTACACTGCATATTTAACCAATTTCACTCGCAGCGCATGCATGGATGTCTTCAGAATATTGAGCAAAGTGAAATATATAAGTGAATATATTTCGGCACAATCACCCTGCCTTCGTCAGTTCAGTAATGAGACAAAGATACGTTGTCATATGATGAAAGTCGATCATGTGACCCTAGTGTGGGTCATTTTAAATCAATAGAATTTCTAGCTCCCGTCCCTACTAAGACCAACTTTCACGACTCCAAGGATGTCTTCTAATCGCGGTCTTCTACCTTGATGTTACCAATCACTGACCTACTGGACTAAGGTGGCAGTTGATTCTGCCGAAATGTATCCTGTTACAGTTGTACGCTCCGTGTTTGAAACCTTTATTATTTTGAAGATTGCTTTTTATGAGATGTCACAGTGATGGTTTTGTGATAATTTGATCCATCTAGATGTTACAATTTGTTCATGCTCAAACATGAATTAAAATTCCCCATCTTTAGCGGTTGTCGGTTACAAATACAACAGAAATAATGGAAAGGAAGAGAAAATGGGGAATGCTTATACACATTAAGGCAACAAAGGCTGGATATTTGGAGATTCATGACATGGACAGGGAGATGGGGAGCACAGTTGGGGTGAGTAGTGAAATGTTGAGAGTTGAGACGTAGCCAATATCTGTCAAACATCAATATGATTACCTTCATTTGTCTGTTGGTTATGAGATGACTGGCCAGCCAAGAAAATTGTTGAGTTAGATGACGTGCTGCCGTGGCCTTTCCGTCAGAGGGCAACACATACCTGTCAACAAGTAAATTGTTTTGTCAACAGGTAAATTACGTATGTCAACAGGTAAGTTACGTTTGTCAACTAGTAAGTTACGTATGTCAACAGGTAAGTTACGCTTGTCAACAGGTAAATTACGTCTGTCAACAGGTAAGTTACGTTTGTTAAAGAACTGAAATAAACACTCCAGTGAAAAGAACCTTTGAGTATGGATTCAGTAATAAGTAGACCTCTATCAAATACAGCTAGATGCGATTCTGACCAGAAGCAAATAAGAGAAACAACAAAATAAACCAAAATAATCTACGAGGAAAAATATGATATATGTTTATCATAAGGATATTTTAACAGTAAGTATAAAATTTAACTTACCATGTGTCTAATTTGAGATTATAGCACATCTTAACATTGTAAAATCATCTATATGAAATTGACAATAAAATACACTTTAGTCTACCAACCCATTATTGTCCAGTAGGTGACATTCTATGTCAGTTCCTCCACAACCGGATACCTGTCAACCAAAACATTGACACAAATATATGAATATCACCATATGAATTAAACTTAGTTTGAAGCAGAGTCAGTAAGCTGTAAATCGATCTTTACAAATGTTGCAATATGAAGAAGAAGAAGACAAATCCAGTGAAATCAATACATAACATAGGGGTGACCCGTGTCCTATTCGTAAGAATAAACACGTCTCATCTTCAGGCACAAAATTAATGTACAAATAAGCCGTTCAATGCTTATATTTACCATCTGCGATTTTTTATTTGTCGTGCGATTGTTTTTTGAAGTTTTCAAATTCAAATTTCAGTTGGCAGTTCATAAGCTGGTGAACTCGCAACTGAATTGGTAGGGTTATATAGTGGCAGTGCCATACAATGGTAAATATTATACTATGAATGCACAGTCTTTTAACTACCGGTTCACATAAATTGAAGCATTTTCATAAATTCGCATTTAATGAATATAGGAAATATCACAATTGATGTTGGCTATCCTTCGAATGAGTTCAAGATAATTAACAAAATATTACCAAGAAAAACCATACAACCGCTAGTCATTCATTTCGTCTACAAAAGGACAAATGTCTACATATTTATATCTTTAAAAGGGAAAGCAAAATTATGAAACATACTGGTTGTTTTATGATTGGCATTCATCCCAAAAAAATTAATAAGCATTTAATAATTTTACACTAAAACCACATTTACGTCAAGAAAAGCCAAATGAAAGTGCTACGTGTTGTTTTCATATACCTGGTACAAGATGGCGTTAAGTTGCCTGTGCGATATGACCACTCCCACAACACCCTGTAGCAGCTTAACCAGTGGAGGCCCCTGGGGATCATCCGCTCTATAAAGGGAACATTCAGTATATTAATTATACTTCTGTATCTTACACTCGTTTCATCGATTTTGAGTTCTAACTACGATATTCAATGGACTTCAGAATCGTTTTTCTAAATATATCTACAGAAATTGATTATTTCAATAATATTGTTATGATTTGATTAGCTATTTATCACTTAAAGGTAACCATTGTATAGTTTCTTTATCTGTAAATTAAATACATGTACGCCATTTATGGAACAGTAAACTGAAAAGTTACGTACATTCTTTGTTCAACTTTTCGTTTGTAAATGATACTCACATATTTTCCGATACTGCCTTACTCATTAGAAGCATATTCCTGGACGTGAAACGACTGAATTGCCCTGATGAAAACACAAACTGGTGGGGAAGCGCAACACTTCTCCTAAACCTGGCAAAGAAATTCAAATTGTTCCAAAATTTAAACTTTATAAATATGAACTAGCATCTCATTTCCCCACCATATCAATTATTAAAACCACGCCACGAATAAAATTGATAGATCGCTAGCTGTAGTAAAACCGTTCAAAATATAAATGATATCAGTCTGAATATCCAGTAAGAAAAGAAATATCTCAAACTTGTAGCGTTCGAGTGGGATTAATGCTGTTCACGACAAATTTAAGCCATCATGATATCCCTACTAAGTACAAAATTGTATTAACGGAATTTGAATGTGCTTCTCATGCTACTCCTACAGTATAAAACACACTAACTAGTAAATAAACGTAAGTAAACACCTTAAAACTGTATTTGAAAAATGTGCTAGTTTTTAACAGGATAGCAATACTTTCGTCCAGACTTGTTAAGTCTGTATTAAATGTAGGTAGGACTACAAAATGTGAGATATATTTCTAAAGTATAAAAAGAAAATAGTTGTAATCAATTGTCTTTCATAGAATTGTTCATGTTTCTGTACTCTAATAAGTGTGTCTTCAAATTCAAATGGAAAGAGAAATGTACTTGTAATCTTACAGAATGTTATATATCCTATTGTAGTTCACAAACATAGGTTATACATACCACACCTGACTTAGATGGTTGTACGTATTTCGGAAGGGCATTCCTGGAAATATTCTCAAAACTCCCGAAGGCGTTCCGAAATACCTAACGATCAGAAAGAACTTGATGACGACAAACCTTTCTGTTTTAACATTGAAACAAACACATACACAAATACGAAATAACCTGGCACTACAGCCGACATTCAAACACACCGTGACAAAATGGCAACATTGTTATGATGTATATAGTTTTACAGTACGTTTTAAAGGGCACACGCGTATACCTACATATGTATATCTAACACTTATCAGCAACATATTTCACTCAACAATCTTTCTTTTCAAAATCGCCATACCTCTCCAAGACCTGTTTGGCTGTAGGTCTCCATAACTTATCTATTTCATCAGTCGACCTCAAAATGTGTTCAATCTCCTCTTTTACTTCTGAAAAAAGTTTAACAACATAATTTATAAAGTAATACTATACTACAAGTTTTGAAAGTTAATCTCATAGAAGTAACGAAAGTGTCTCTCCGTAAAAATAAATCCCAAGCAGAGCACCATAGATTGTAATACACATAACATGTTTCATGCTTTATGATAAGCGAAACGTTGTTACTTACCAAGTCGTATTAGAGATGTATTTTTAGAATGTTCCAAAAAGCTGTTTATTTCTATTATTTGGTTGACATCTTCGTTGGAGTATTTGTATTGCTCCGGCTTCCTAAACACTGAAGGAGACAGCTGAAGATTCAATAAACAATATGAATTGAAAAAATTATAAAAGTATAAATATTTTAAGACACGACAAAAAAACAAAAAAAAACAAAAAACTTGCATACTTCTTGTGAGAGTTCCACTGGCTGGCAATTCTATGTCTAACTTATTACGGCATTACTTCTAGACAAGCCTCCTGTCTCTAGGATATTAAAATTATAAATGAATTGAGCTTTATGATTTTGGTCCCTCGGGTATGTCTGAATCTAGAGTTTAAATGTAGAGGCAGATATTCTACTATTAGAATTTAGCTTGGCAATGCTTAATTCAATTGGTGGCAAGTCTACACTACTTCATGATCTACGTGGTTACACAAAAGATGTCATGACCTTCATTGCGTAATCTTAAATTTATATATATGGAAAATGGTTAATATTTCATTATGATGAATGCTATCTTTTATTCGTTTTCCCTATCGTATATTTGGGACGAAATGGTAAACATGTAATCACCTTAATAACAGATTCTTCGGTAGCGATGAAATTTCCGTTATAGGAACATACACTATCATCCTGAGGTTTGTTGTGAACTGGGGACAGGGAAATCTCGTCCAGACGATGATATGGTGCATGCAGCTTTAAATCCTTATAACAGAGAAATACAACGAATAGTCATAAATGCACGAGAACAGCTTGAATAGATAAAATTCTAAAATTCTATTTTTTTGGTTTGGAAGTGAAAGTGAAATCAAGGTGTTATAAATATATTGCTTTATTCCTTAAACTCTTACAGGAATAATGGAATTTCGCCCGCTAACAAATTTGACCAAAACCATGTGCTATTTGCAAAAACCTTAGAGACAACTCATGAGCTATGCTTAAAAAAATCAAAAGATGCCGGGGCCTGTGTTATGGCCTACTTAGCGTGAAACACCTGAGGTATACGACAAAACAATACTATAGGCTGCCAAATGATATTTTCAAGAGTATGATTTGCTGCAAATTATGAACTGAAATATGAAGGTAAATATTTCCCGATGGACATGTAACACAATTTAGAAGGGCTTTCATTTAAGATCGAATCCTGTCCGAAAGACAACATGCTGAATATACTAAGGTGCTCAAACGGTATCTAAAGCAATAAAGAAATCTTTACATATGATATACAGACGATTAACAATAACACAAACCTGAGCTAGATGCTGAGGAATGAGAATGTCACTGTCCAAGTCAAACTTGACGAGGACGAGTACAAACTGTATGCCATGGATTTTGGAGTATATCAGAGTGGCGTTTGAAGGTGCTGAGTTGTCCAGTGGTGTGCCGGACTTGTACGAGCTTCTTCCCATCCTAACCTGTTCTCATGAGTACATTAAAATCAATTCATATAATTAAAGTAGAAAACATACCACAATATCATCCACGAAACCAACAAATGTGAGTAAAACCGGAACTCACGAGTTAGAAGACAAAAAAAGCAATAAAATGAAAGACATGACGAAAAACAATTAAAAACTGAAAATTACATAATCGGAGAGGCAAGATTAACATGACATGACAATACTTAAAAGTAAAAAGATTAGATGAAATTCTGTGTGTGGCAGTTTTGAAGAATAGTAATCCCGAATTCTTACTTTCACGATGATTCTTTCTACACATATATTTAGCTTATGTAAGTTTATTGTTATTTCTGTTCGGATAATTTTCTACTATACAGCGTAAATGGAAAACAAGAGATCCAAGAGGGATCTTGGTGTCCACCATGGAATGATCCATATCAGTCATATGAAAGACTGATCTTTTCTCTTCTTTTCCCTTCTTTCACTCTTCCTTCAAAATATCTAATAACTTTATATAACACTATATAGCAGGAGCAACCTGCAATTGTCAAAATCTAAGATAGCCATGCTCGATGTCATCCATTTAGTTCGTTCAAGAATCTTACATGCACAAATGGAGACCAAGGGGAACCTGAAATTTGAGAAAGACCCTTAATTGCCATTTAGTACTTTAAGAAATTGTTATACTGTATCAATACAGTTTCAAATGTCAAAATTCAAGATGGTTGCCTTTTGGCCATATTGTTGTCATGTTGGTCCTATACAGGAATATGCATAACTAGGGACCAATGGGAACCTACATATGAAATTTGAGAAAGACTTATTCAGTACTTTCTGAGAAATAGTGAGAAGATTTGTTTACGGACGGACTGCCGGACGGACCACGGACAACGGACGCACGACAGTTTAAATAGCCTACCATCTGACGATGGTTGGCAAATTTATTATACTTCTGGAGAAACAAAGCCAATGTTATGTGATACTACCCGAAAATGAATTATCTTAATCAGATACCTGGGCTCTAAGCTGTTGTGTCTCAGTCCCTGCGTGTGTGAGATTAAAAATCTGAACGTCGCTCAATGTTGGTTCAACCACTGATAAGTGTGGGTATACCGGACTTTCCTGTCGTATGTCTCCTGGAGGGCGGAGTTGGGGATGCAATAGGACTTGGCCTTTATAGGAAATCAATCCAAACACAAATACAAAGAACGAAGAATAAACAACGTCAAGAAGAACATGAAATATTGATACGTATATCTATCATTTCCCGATTTCGATATTTCCAACCCACTGAAAGTCATCCACTTTCCCTGCTTTTTCATCACCTTTACTTTTTAAAATGTTCTTATAAGGTTATGAAACTTCCATATATTAACTGATTTTTTTTCAGGTACCGTAACCTGTGGTGTCATATGAATTTAGATGCATTTTTGAGTTTTGTCTCTTTGAAATATGGAAGAATGAGTACAATGAATTGGTGGGATAAATAAGCCTGTCTTTTGATACGTATTGGTAATGCTTACTCCTTGATACATTAGTATGACTCGCACATGTTATCTTTATTTGAAATATGGAAGGCTGTGCTATACCAAAAATTCATTGAACAGATATCATTTTTCCGTCAAATAAAGCATAGTCCGACAAACAGTTTTATCGATATTCATAATGTACATGGTTTTGATACACGATCACGAAATTGCTTCAATCTTTTTTTATTTTGATAAAAAAAACTCCAAAGGATGAAATAGCATAATTCAGCTTACCATGTTGGCTTTCCATGAGAAAGGCATAGCTGTGGACTCCAATATCAAAATTAAGTATTTCAGCGAATATGGTTGCCATAGAAGTATCAATGGCTGCCACGCCGTATACGGAGTTATTGTGGAAGACTGGAATTGTTGATGTCATAATCAGACCTAATGGATGATAAAAAAAAAGCCCATTGAAGTGAAAAAATATATCGTTGCAAAATTTTCAAATATTTAATCCTTAAATCATACACAGCCGAACCTGCTCCAAAAGGCAATTGTATATGACAAAAGCCTGTTTATAAAACAGCATGTTTTGGTTCCCAATGTCATATAATTCATTGTATAATAAACTCTTCAAATATAATTTCTATGATAACACTTTTATCAGTTCTCTGCTTGTGACTTTTACAATCATGCTCTAGTACAAATTGTATCAGCAAAAATGGAACAGTCGGTAATCTAATTAAAACAAAAATTAGAACAGATATGCCATTCAAGTATTTAGACGAAGCTGATAATATGGAAGAGAAGAGGAAGACCTTGCAAAATCCATCTTGGCCTACATGATAAACTTTATTGACACTTGTCGATCCGTTATACCATGCAGAATTTGAAATCTAGGGCACAACAGACTTCAATATGAGGGCCAAGTTTCACAAGATCAGGTTTTAAAGTTTCAAAGAAATCCGTTATTTATTCCAAGTTTCAAAATTTCTAAAGAAATACGTTATATCGTCCCCCCTCCCTCTCCGCCTCCGCTTACCTCGATCTTTATTTATAACTTTACCAACAGGGGCAGATTACAACTAAGCTGTATGATAGTATCATAAACGGTAAATATTATAATAGTATGTCACCTGGGCACATCAAACAAAGTGTAAAGTGTAGATCTGGTAGTTTAGTTATGTATTGTGATATACATTATAATCAATATAAAGTTTCTTCATCATAGTCATGTCAACCAAGGGCTTGTTCCCGTCATTACGATAACCGCGACAGATGCCGACAACTGACGGAGAAATTAAAATAGGAATAATCTATTTCCTTATTCGATATAAAGTTGATATACCCTTTGGTTATCATCACTTCTGGTTTGAGTAAGATTTGTATGGCAGTTGTCGTCGATGTAGCAGAAGACGCTTACACTTCCTGTGTACCTGGTCTAACTTTATTAGGAGTTTTGATGCAAATCTTTTTTGAATTGTCCCCGTTTAATCGATTTTGAATTTTAATTATTACATTGTTATTACATGTAAATGTATGTCGGTATTGTTGTTGACAGATAACGAGCTTGGTAATAAATACATGATGAATTGGATTAAATGTTTCACTTACCAGAATGAGAATCAGATTTTGGGCCGATAATTGTAACACCAGTGTCTCGTTTCTTCGGGGGCTGAAACTGTAGCTTGTGATAGTATGTGGCAGCACCTTGAACAAACCCGGTCGCATTGTACACATGAAAGTCTCCACGTGGGCCAACTGGAGGCATAAATGTTACACTGAAATTACTGATCTGGAAACAGAAGAAAAATGTCTCACCAGAACTGTCAAATATTTATAGTCAGCGGATTGAAAGATCAATTTAAGATATTCTTGAGAAAATGGTTTAATACAGGAACGTTTGAATACTTTTTATGTCAAAATGGTATGACAAACTACATGTACTGTGAAATTATTTATCTCTAAGGATCTCAATTTTAACGGTTTTCAAAAGAATGTAGGATCGAGCAGACTTGAATTCGTAGATTGATGACATCTATTTTATCCACTTTTTTGCAGACATATGCATTTACGGAATAATAGTTCGCAAGCAAAGTAATATTTCTCTCTCACAAATTAAATATATATACAAATAGAAATCAAACAATATATCGTTATATACTTGATTATTCACAAATCTATCTTAAACAAATAACCAACCATTGGCCAACCTGGCAGTTCTTGGTGAGCTATACTAGATAGGATGTCGCCGACTCCTTCATCCAGGCTGTCATCGAATGTGTAGACAAAGTGATGAACGTTCTTGTCCTGCGACATATTTAAGGAATAACTTGAAAACATGGTTCACACGTCCCAAGTTAAACGAAGATGTTCTTTTTTAGATTATTATACGCCACAAGTTTTAATGTCAATATTACAATAGCCAGGTTTTATGATAATTATGAAAATCACAATAGATTTGTATACGCTGAATTATGAAAGTCAAAATACTTATTACAGCTGTTTTGTTCTTTTCTGATTCGTCTGTGAAGCTAGCCAGATACAAAGAGGAAGCTTAGAAAATCAAAATAAGTCAGAAAAATATGGAAATATATGGAGCATTAATAAAATAATGGAACCGATTTCTTATTTCTTGTATATTAATTTTTTTTCTAAAAGTTAAAATAATACGTGCGTCTGAACTGGTGCCAGTACATATACACGTATCTTAATAAGAAAACAAAACTATGGTGACAGATAAATCAGACTTACTAATTCCTCTTGTTTGTTCGAAATAGTTGTAAAGAGTTTTTCAATGCCGTTGTTAGTTGGTTTCCCGGGAGTAAGGAATATTAGTTGAGTTGAGCGTTTCTTAAATTTGTCCTGTGTAAAATAAATCTTGGTTCTCAAAATTGTTAAATTTGTCCTTTGTAAAACAAATTTTGGTTCTTAAAATCGTTAGCAAAATACAACAAGTAATCAAGTAGACATTTTCCAAAGAGAGATAAAATGTTCTATTATACAGAAACTATAAGATCATGTTTTTAGAAGCAATGCCTTTGAATGATAATAACAATATTATGTCTGGCCGATCATAAACTTACAGAAAGGTAACGCTTTTCTGATATCAGCATCTCGTACGCCTTCAGAAGTCCACTGGTGAAGTCCGAACCACCTACAACAATAATGATTAACTTGTTTTTCTTCCATAAACCGCAATTGGTCGTGAGCTTCTCAAAAGTTCACAGGAAGTGCGATGATTTAACTTTCATGTACACCTAATGTGGTATATCTTTTATTCTATAACTAAATTGGTTCTTTACATCATTCTTTCCGGGAAAAAACCATAACGCATCATTATGTACGTAATTTACTTCAACAATGTCAGGTAAAATGGCGCTAACATGTCCTTAACTCATTCTGTGCTGATATGGCAATCTTATCAGTTGCGACCGATATTATTCCCCCGAAAGTCATAAAAGTTATTTAAATTCTTAAATGTTCATGTGAAATCAGAAACGTGTATTGCATTACCAAATAAACTGTTAGAATACTGTATGATTAAGCATTCATTCTATTCAGAATCGAATAACACTTGATGAATATTTTTCTCCAAATAAAAACAGTATACAAGGTTATTTTCACGTGTGTACATACGAAATAATTCCCCATTTATGAGACATTTCCTTAATTCTTTTTAGCGATATATTACCTCCAGGAATATTTGTGGTAGTGAGGAACCGACGTATCTTGTCACAGTTCACCTGATTGGCCACGAATAATCTCTTGTCACACTGTGTGGGCGCATGTGCTGTGTCATTGAATGCTACTACATTAACCTAATGTAAAGATAGAGAATATTACAATATGCTTATTTTTAAGAACACCATTGTCCTGAACGTTATATTGTTTAATTATTTGGTTCTATTTCTGATAGCCTGTACATACAGGCACCTACATTTTATGACCGGCATTGATTTTTTTCAGAACAAGAGGCCCAACGGGCCTTAACGGTCACCTGAGATTTGAAATATTTCAGTTAATTTAATTGACCCTTTTTCGCCCCACCTATCAGTCCTTGGGGTCAGTCAGGGCCAACATGTGCATATCATTAAGCTGTCATCCCATGCTGATAATTTTGAGAAAGTTAGAATGAATTCCAATAGAAATAAAACAAATGATTCTCAAAAATATGAACTCCCTATATAAACTATAGCAAAGTTTACTCACTCCCCAGGGGCAAACATGAGACCCAAGGGTCATTAAATTCACAGTTTTGGTAAAGCACCATAAGACCCTTCCATCTATGGAGAGTTTTTGATTCTACCAAATATGAGAGTAGAGAAGAAGATTTTTGAAATTTCAGTCAATTTGACTCTTTTTAGCCTCGCCCATCAGCCCCTGGGGGTCAGTCAGGGCCACCATATGCAATACCATCAAACTGTTATCCCATGTTAATAATGTTGACCAGGTTAGAATGAGTTCCAATACAAATCCAACAAATAATAGTCAAAAATGTGATTTCCCTATATAAACTATAGTAAAGTTTACCCCCTCCCCAGGGGCAAACGTGAGACCCCAAGGGTCATGAAATTCACAATTTAAGTAAAACACTATAAAACCCTTCCTTCTATGAAAAGTATTTGATTCTATCTTATATAGGTATTGAGAAGAAGATTTTTGAAATTTCAGTCAATTTGACCCTTTTTAGCCCCGTCCCTCAGCCCCTGGGGGTCAATCAGGGCCAACATGTGCATTTCATCAAACTGTTATGCCATGCTGAAAATGTTGACCAGGTTAGAATGAATTCCAATACAAATCCAACAAATAATAGTCAAAAATGTGATTTCCCTATATAAACTATACTAAAGTTTACCCCCTCCCCAGGGGCAAATGGGAGACCCCAGGGTCATGCAATTCACAATTTTGGTAAAGCACCACAAGACCCTTCCATCTATGAAGAGTTTTTGATTCTACCAAATATGAGAGTAGAGAAGAAGATTTTTGAAATTTCAGTCAATTTGACTCTTTTTAGCCTCGCCCATCAGCCCCTGGGGGTCAGTCAGGGCCACCATATGCAATACCATCAAACTGTTATCCCATGCTAATAATGTTGACCAGGTTAGAATGAGTTCCAATACAAATCCAACAAATAATAGTCAAAAATGTGATTTCCCTATATAAACTATAGTAAAGTTTACCCCCTCCCCAGGGGCAAACGTGAGACCCCAAGGGTCATGAAATTCACAATTTAAGTAAAACACTATAAAACCCTTCCTTCTATGAGAATTTGATTATTACCTTTTTGGGTCTTGAAAAGAAGAGTTCGAAATTTCGGTCAATGTGACCATTTTTGGCCCCGCCCATAACCCCCTAAGTCAGGGCAAATATATTCATACTATCAAGCTGAAATCCTAACTAGGATAGGATTTATTCCAATAGAAATTCAACAAAAAAGTGATTTCCCTGTATAAAGTAAAGTCTACCCACTCCTCAGGGCCAAAAGTGAGACCCCAGGGTCAGGAAATTCACAATTTGGTAAAGCTCCTTATGGCCCTTCCATCTAAGAAGAGTAGTTTTTTTTGTTTTTTTTTTAGTCACTTTGACCCCCTTTTGCCTGTCATCGTCCAAACCATTCCCTTAAAAACTAAACGTTTACCGCACTATATCACCCACAAATCATTCACTTAAAACTAAATGTTTACAGCACTAGATCATCCACAAACTATTCACTTAAAACTAAATGTTTACCGCACTAGATCATCCACAAACCATTCCCTTAAAAACTAAATGTTTATTGTATTTTATCACTCACATACCATCCCCTTAAAACTAAATGTGTATTTTATTAGATCATCCACAAATTATTCCCTTAAAAAATAAAACCATGTGACCTGTAACACTGGTTACCACAATGACACGTTTATACGTACTGTGTAAGGGGATTAACGAGGTGACCCTAGTTACCCAGGTGACCTGTAACACTGGTTACCACTGTGACACGTTTATACGTACTGAGTAAGGGGACCAATGAGGTGACCCTGGTTACCAAGGGGACCTGTAACACTGGTTACCACTGTGACACATTTATACGTACTGTGTGAGGGGACTAATAAGGTGACCCTGGTTACCAAGGGGACCTGTAACACTGGTTACCACAGTGACAACGTTTATACGTACTGTGTAAGGGGACTAATGAGGTGACCCTGGTTACCAAGGTGACCTGTAACACTGGTTACCACTGTGACACGTTTATACGTACTGTGTAAGGGGACTAACGAGGTGTCCCTGGCTGTCACAGTGACGGTACTGGAGGACATGTTAAAGTCGTTAAGGGATAAGAGGTACTGTACCAAGTACTGCACGGTGTACCTGGATGTTTTGCTGTGAATAAGAAAAGACAAGTAGGAGACTCAATTCAAAAGTGACGTTAGAGGGATATGGTAAAAGACACCAAATGGAGAATCTGCCACAAACGAATCTAGTTTCGTCATTCAAATAAAGAAAAAAACAAAACAGTAACTCATAACAGGAGTATAATCCATGCTCGCAGTAAAATACGTAATATATCCAAACAATATAAATACTGATATGACCAAAATGAAGTAAGAAAAAGATTTTTAAATTTCGTAAATTTTGACTCTTTTTTAGCCTCCCCCCCCATCAGCCCTGGGGTCGGGTCGGGGCCCCAATGCAATACCATAAACTTTCCCTGCTAATAATGTTGACCAGGTTAAATGAGTTCCCAAATCAAACCCACAAATAAGGTCAAAAATTTTTTTTCCCTATATAAACTATAGTAAAGTTTACCCCCCCCCCAGGGAAAAAAGGGTCAGCCTTAAGTAAAACACTATAAACCCTTCCTTCTATGAAAAGTATTTGATTCTATCTTATATAGGTATTGAGAAGAAGATTTTTGAAATTTCAGTCAATTTGACCCTTTTTAGCCCCGCCCCTCAGCCCCTGGGGGTCAATCAGGGCCAACATGTGCATTTCATCAAACTGTTATGCCATGCTGAAAATGTTGACCAGGTTAGAATGAATTCCAATACAAATCCAACAAATAATAGTCAAAAATGTGATTTCCCTATATAAACTATACTAAAGTTTACCCCCTCCCCAGGGGCAAATGGGAGACCCCAGGGTCATGCAATTCACAATTTTGGTAAAGCACCACAAGACCCTTCCATCTATGAAGAGTGTTTGACTCCACCATATCTGAGAGTAGAGAAGAAGATTTTTGAAGTTTTAGTCAATTTGACCCATTTTGGCCCCACCCCTCAGGCCCCTGGGGGGTGGGGACCATATAATTCACAATTTTGGTTGACCTTGTTGACCTACAGCCATAGAAACTTTCTGCCAAATTTCAATGAATTTGGTTAAGTGGTTTTGGAGAAGAAGTCGAAAATGTAAATAGTTTACGGACGCACGACGCACGACGGACGACGGACGACGACGGACAAAAGGCGATTAGAATAGGTCACTTGAGACTTCGTCTCAGGTGACCTAATAAAAGCTAAGGCTAGCTATTTGATTGATCCTAAATATCTACAAATGACCAAGTATTAGGCTTTTAGGTAGATGTATATTAAATTTCAATAATACATGTACCGTTATTCTACCATGCAATTTATGTTTTATTAAAACTTAACTCTAAGATCACAACTACTTAAGAGACTGTAACATTTCAAACTATAATTTGTAGTATAATTTGTAATTGTAAAAATATTTAAAATAAAAATACTAAATAAGAATTAATGCATTAAAGCGTGTACAATGTCACATGTCCCGACATTATCGATATCCTATAGGTTCCTTGGATATATCAAAGAAAACTGAAGGCTCGTTTTTTTTTTTTACCCTGGAATAACGAGGTTAATGCCCTCAACTTTGACATGTGACAGGATATCTATCTGTACATACTTGATCGTCTGGAGTCAGCGTGTCTAAGATACGAAGGACGGCTTCGTGGATATACATGCTCATTGTCCTATTTTCAGGGCCGACAACCATGCCAGCAATGACCCCGACATCATACACGATTACGACGTTCTTCTTTTCCATAAACAGTTTATCCACAAACCATTCCCTTAAAAACGAAATGTTTAACAGATTACATCATCCTTACTACATCAGATCATCCACAAACCCTTCCCTCAAAAAGAACGAAATGTTTCCCAAGAGACCTATACGTGTATCAATTATCACATGAGTTATGAAATATCTCAGTAAATTCTACACTTTAAGGTCCCGTCCATCAGTCCCTAGGGGTCAGTCAGGGGCAACATGTACATACCATCAAGCTCCCTTAGTGATAATTCTAAATTAGTCTGTATCATTTGCAATGACAATTAAACTAATAATCTCAAAAAGTGATTTCCCAATATAAACTATAGCAAATATTATCCCATCCCAGGGGCAAACATAAGATCCCGGGATATTTACAATTTTGGTAAAGCACCTAAATACCATTTCATTTATGAGAATTTGATTATTACCTTTTTGGGTCTTGAAAAGAAGAGTTCGAAATTTCGGTCAATGTGACCATTTTTGGCCCCGCCCATAACCCCCTAAGTCAGGGCAAATATATTCATACTATCAGGCTGAAATCCTAACTAGGATAGGATTATTCCAATAGAAATTCAACAAAAGTGTGATTTCCCTGTATAAAGTAAAGTCTACCCACTCCTCAGAGCCAAAAGTGAGACCCCGGGGTCATGAAATTCACAATTTGGTAAAGCTCCTTATGGCCCTTCCATCTAAGAAGAGTAGTTTTTTTTTTTAATTTTAGTCACTTTGACCCCTTTTTGCCTGTCATCGCCCAAACCATTCCCTTAAAAACTAAATGCTTACAGCACTAGATCATCCACAAACCATTCCCTTAAAAACTAAATGTTTACCGCACTAGATCATCCACAAATCATTCCCTTAAAAACTAAATGTTTAATTATTTGATCATTCACATACCATCCCCTTAAAACTAAATGTGTATTTCATTAGATCATCCACAAAGTATTCCCTTAAAAAATAAAACCAGGTGACCTGTAACACTGGTTACCACAATGACACGTTTATACGTACTGTGTAAGGGGATTAACGAGGTGACCCTGGTTACCAAGGTGACCTGTAACACTGGTCACCACTGTGACACGTTTATACGTACTGTGTAAGGGGATTAACGAGGTGACCCTGGTTACCAAGGTGACCTGTAACACTGGTTACCACTGTGACACGTTAATAGGTACTGTGTAAGGGGACTAATGAGGTGACCCTGGTTACCCAGGTGACCTGTAACACTGGTTACCACAGTGACATGTTTATACGTACTGTGTAAGGGGACTAATGAGGTGACCCTGGTTACCAAGGTGACCTGTAACACTGGTTACCACAGTGACAAGTTTATACGTACTGTGTAAGGGGACTAATGAGATGTCCCTGGCTGTCACAGTGACGGTTACTGGAGGGATATTGTGTAAAATGTCCGTCTACAGTGGAGAAGTACTGCCACAGTACTGCCGGTGTATCTTGGTAGTTTTGCTGTGAAATAAAGAAAAAAACAAACACAGTAGCGCAGAACTTCAATTCAAGAGGCAACAGATTAGCATGGGATAAGGTAAAAGAACACCAAAATGGACTGTACAATCTTCTCCACAAAACAGAAAAAAGTCATGTCTTCAGTCATATCAAATTACATGTATATCAACAATTAACAATCATGAAGAGTAACTCTGTGATTAATTGGTATATATAAGTCGCAGTGAAAATAAAAATCATTAATGACATGACTAAAAGTCCACAAGACAACCAGATATATATATATATGCTGGTATGCCAGTATGATTTGAATGCAGGTACCTGTCTAATACAAAAAAAAACATGTTTCTTATCCGATAAGATATTTTAGCAAAGAAAATGACACTGTATACACACAAGCAACTAAATGATATGGCAAATTGTTTGTTGAACTCATCAATTTTCCTGACTTGACAGGAGTCACCATACAAAAATCGTTTGTGGTGCAGGAACCGCTTACGATGTGGTGGTGGCACATCGGTGTTGGTATAGCTACATTATTTTCAAATTAAGCAATTTTGCCTTGGTATCGTACCGCAAAATTTTTTCATTGTCTGTGTAATAATACACAAAGGTTGTACACATTTAGATGTTAGTGAATAACACATGATACAAAAGAAATACAAAGTATGAGCATCTCAGTAGAACCAAAATGAATCAAACTGCATTGCACAGCTGTATATGAACAGTCGGAACCGAGACATAGATAGAATATAATTACATTGTACTTATTTTATAAATGATTTTATTTTAAGTACATGTAGTTGAACCAGATTAATTTTTATCGGATTTTTATATGAAAATAAAAAAACATATTTGAACCCTTGAACGATGTCGTCATGTTTGCAAAGGACTTTTTTTCTTTCTTTTTTCCCTTTTTATTCAGGAATAAGGGAAAAGTAATCTCCGTATCATTATACTACTAGTAATCAAACCGTCAGATTTTACGTGGGCTGTTGAAAAAAGCGGGTCAGGGTGCAAGTGATTTTTTGTTATTTTCTTTAAAATTTAAATTTAACATTGGTGCAAAAATCTTTTTAGCGCGAAATAAATATAAGTTTTGTTTTTGTTTTTTGTTTTAAATTACAGCAATGCAAGTACTTCACAGTGACCTAGTTTACGTCGGGTCTATTTTGATAATCAAATACATCTACCAACCCCAAAATACCTTGATAACAATGACTTTGCACTACATGGGGATCATAATCTATGTTTGACATCGGCAGTGACGACTAGGCGGCGGGGAATCAAATGGTTAAATAGTGCATATTTGGATGTAATAACCTTCCACGAAAGCACATACATTTTGTGATTGTGATCAAACATGGTAGCTATATGACGAACAGTTGGTCATCCCTCGCCGAGCAGGTTTGGAAGGGATAGGGGTGGATGTGGGGTTGTCCCATATTTCATAATTAGCATTGATCAATTTATAATAAAATGGTGCAAGTAGAGATGAAAATTCAAACTAAAACCCCTCTTATCCCAAACCCTCAGAGCGTGATGTTGATGTACAGTATATTGAGTATAGATTCTGTTCTCACCTACGGGGAATTATTACAACGAAGTAGTCTGAAAGTTAGAAATGGACTTAAATTCAAAGGAAACAGAAGGTTGCCGTAGAGAAAGGAGTAAGGATAACCATTTAGCGTTGTTTACCTGCCGAAACAATATTTCAAATAGCAGAGGTGTAGAACGCATTACATTTTCAAAAATCTTTTGAGAGAATTGTGTGTATGATTGGATTTATTTTCACTTATCTCAGATGCATTATTTTCAAAATAAATAAATATGCATTATTTTTAAAATAAATAAATACCTTCATATGTTGTAGAGAAGCTAAGACATCGGTCTGGAACAGATCACCTCCTCTTGTTCCAATGCACGGTTTGGTAAGGTCCACTTTTTGCCGAAGTCTGCCTTCATAGCTTCCATGACTGGAATCAACGCTACAGCATACAGGTAATGGTATGATTGTTTTAGGCGGTATTCCGTGTTCATGGTCATCGAGTTCCTTTTCGATTGCACTCGTCAAGTTTAAAACAACTCCATGAACGGTCGACAAATGAAGCAAAACTTTGGTATGAATCCGATTAAACTCCGCCATTCCGTTTATCAATTTTACTTCGTCATGCTTTCTGTTATTATATAACTGCTTTTTGATTTCAGTTATATTTAAAACCTTTTCCGCTAAGGTTCCAACACTGGTTTTGAAATCCCCAATCCATTTGTTTTTAATTTCATCCGGTTCCATTTTGGTAATGTCGGATTTAACCAATTGAAATAAGGGCACTATTGAGAGTAAAATGAACACAAAGTAAATATTCCACTGGCGATACATCTCGTAATTATAATATGATCAGTGATATTTCCAAGTATTTATACTCCAGTTTGAATAAGTAAATCTGCTGACATAAAATACAAAAATGTTAAACATGATGACCAGATTTACTTTGGCCCGTTTAAACTCCCCTTGTGACTACCGCATTACGAGGTTGTGTACAAGGACACGATAAGCCGTCCTCGTACAAACCGATATTTCTTATCAACAAGATTTCACCTTTGAATGATCAATAAATGAATTCGGAAATTCTCCATACAGCCCTTTTATACAACTGTTGACACAGTGCTTAATTCAAATTGCGGGGGATCTAACGTTAAACTATGATCATTAAACGTTCTGATACTGGGAGGAATGACGATGGCCATATCACTGGAACCTCAATATAGAAGGTGAAATGTAAGATAACGCCCTAATTTCCAATCACAACCATGAACAAAACTTTACCTAAAACTTGTGGTGAAACGTACCCATATTTGTTATTAAAATTGAGAAACATGGATAATTTCTAAATTAAGACATATGTCTGTGCGATTGCAATTGAACAATCACAATCAGCATTGGGAGTATATGTAGCGGGTTTTCTCTTGGTAAGTTTGCATTAAACGAAATTTAAACTAGATTTTGCCCAATCTGGAGTCAAATAATTGTTTCCTGCATATGTACAATGTCCCCAAGAAAAGTGTTCATTACATGCATTTTTATTGAATTTCTTCTTTCTCGCCATAACAGGGCTTAGGAGAAGAGTTAAGTTAAGCGTCCCCTCAAGTATAGAGTTAATGTATTAGAAAGGTCAACGCGACCTTGCTATTAGAAAGGATGTTCAAAACATCATTCGCGTCTTCGCTATCTAAAATGCATCAAGTCTACTTTTGGATCCATATTAAATCCTCCGAAGACTATCTAATTTTTGTCAAGGCCGTAATAAGCACTTTTAACAAAAATAACTACAATAATGACGTCTATCGTCCTAAAAAAGGAAATAAACAATAAACGCAGTCCAAACACACCAAGCGACACATATCAACACATTTGGGTAGTTTTGAGTATGTCATATATATATTCAACCACGCCAGAACAAAATTATTAAGTTGAGAATCGGGTACTGGTGACAATCCAGGTCTAAATATTTCTTTTAATTGATTCGATGTTCTCCGGTAGAAAATCCTGGCTTAAACGTTCTACATTTATATCAACATCTGGAGAAACAGTCGATGTAACTGGTGTCGTCAATCAGAGAACGCTCGCCCGTCCGGAACACCCAGTTTTTTTTCAGCATTTTATTTTCTCTCTTTAATCTGAGAAGTCTGGATGTGTTATCATACCAACGTTAACCAATCGGAAAAATTATATTTTTTTTAATGCGAATATGGCGGTATCTTTATCTATAAATCATCTTATCTTTAAAACTTTTTCCTGAACGTTCGTTAAAAATGAAATAAAAAAAGGTCTATCATTTCTTCTCGCTTTGTTATAAGAAAAACTTAGTCAATAACTAGTTGATTTATATAGTTCTTTACTGTATTTACTGATCATCCATGGTTCTATGGTTTTTAAACTGTAGTGATGACTAATACAGAATTGCAGACAACATCTCGAGTTTTGTCTCGTCTCTCAAAACACACACAAAAAAAACATCACTAAATCATCTGAAACAATACATCCATGTGTAAACCCTACAGAAAATTTACACAAAATATTTTATATCCATAAAAACTGAATTTGATAAATTAAGCTATTAAATCTTGACAAACTGGATGTTTGGGGGATGAATACAGGAATATTTAAGTCCTGCACTTAAGGTTAGATAAACATTTGTGTCGACAAAAAGGCATGAACAATGGTTACCGGGTAGCCGTGAAAATGTTATCTAAACTGTATCTATGACTAGCGTTAGTATGAACTGGTCCCAACATAATCAATATCACGTTCAATTCTAAATCAACGCTATCCACAAGCCAGGAGAAGGTAGCTGGAGGATTAATCCTATCGTAAATAAATACGTAGATCAATTTTATCTGATTTACATGAATTAGAGCTGGTTGGACACAATAGAACCGGCCGTCAAAATCTGACAAAAACCCGATAGAATTTCTACATTAACAATGAAGTTGTTATATGTGTTGAACGTTATCTGTTAAGGTAGAATCCCATAACGTTCTATGGTATACCTCTAACGAAGAGGAATCCTTATTTGTTATGTATTTATATTCCTGCCACGAAGTGGCTCGAGACATGAAGTGTAGCTATCCTTAATCAGTCTTGGTTAATACGTTTTGCACAGTGATAAGATGCTGATATTTTGCATCGGAGTTTTGGGAGCCTAAACATCAATGTTTTGCAATCACGAACCTTGCATGATAGTAAGAGGCGACTTAATTTGGCATCTTATCTTTTCTCTTCTTCCTAAGCAATTTTCTCTTCCCTAATGTATCCCTTGACACTGCCTCACTTTTGGCCTTTAGTTGAGCGTTCGCCCCTGTGAAGAAGGCTTTGGACTCTGTCCCCTTGTCAAAACATGACCATAGCTGATAGGATGTTAGACAATATTACACCAAACCTCTCAAGAGACAAGAGATCCCAGAGGGATCTTGGCGCCCACCATTGAATGATCTTTATAGGTTCTATGTCAGATTGATCTTTTCTCTACTTTTCCCTTCCTCTAAGTCTTACTAATCTGTGTAAATTCAGAAACAGCCCTCTAGTACTTTTCAAACAAGGGGAACCTATATATAAAATTTAAGATTCAGCGATAATGGCTGTCTGTTGTTTACGGATTGGTCCCAAAATGCAACACCAGGGACCAAGGGGAACCTACATATGAAATTTGAGAAAGATCCCTTCAGTACCTTCTGTAAAATAGCGATAACAAACTTCAATTGTCAAAATAAAAGATGGCTGCCTGTCGGGCAGGTTGTTTTCTGACTGGTCTCAAAATCCAATATGCATAACTAGGCACAGAGGGCAACCTACAAATGAAATTTCAGAAAGATCCCTTCAGTACCTTCTGTAAAATAGCGATAACAAACTTCAATTGTCAAAAAAAAAGATGGCTGCCTGTCGGGCAGGTTGTTTTCTGACTGGTCTCAAAATCCAATATGCATAACTAGGCACAGAGGGCAACCTACAAATGAAATTTCAGAAAGATCCCTTCAGCAATTTCTGATAAATAGCGATAACTTCAATTGTCAAAATCCAAGATGGCTGCCTGTCGGCCATGTTGTTTTCCTATTGGTCCCAAGATGCAATATGCAGAACTACAGACCAAGGGGAACTTACAAAAATGTTCGAGAAAGATCCCTTCAGTACTTTCTGAAAAATAGGGATAACAAACTTCAATTGTCAAAATCGAAGATGGCTGCCTGTCGGCCATGTTATTTTCCGATTGGTCTCAAAATGCAATATGCATAACTAGGCACCGAGGGGAACCTACATATGAAATTTGAGAAAGATCCCTTCAGCACTTTCTTAGAAATAGCAATAACAAGTTTCAACTGTCAAAATCTTAGATGGCTGCCTGTCGGCCATGTTGTTTTACGATTAGTCTCAAAATGCAATATGCATAACTAGGCACCGAGGGGAACCTACATATGAAAATTTGAGAAAGATCCCTTCATTACTTTCTGAGAAATAGCGATAACAAACTTCAATTGTCAAAATCTAAGATGGCTGCCTGTCGGCCATGTTGTTTTCCGATAGGTCTCAAAATGTAATATGCATAACTAGGCACCAAGGGGAACCTATATATGAAATTTGAGAAAGATCCCTTCAGTACTTGCTATTAGAAAGGATGTTCAAAACATCATTCGCGTCTTCGCAATCTAAAATGCATCTTTTGGATCCACATTAAATCCTCCGAAGACTATCTAATTTTTGTCAAGGCCATAATAAGCACTTTTAACAAAAATAACTACAATAAAGACGTCTATCGTCCTAAAAAAGGAAATAAACAATAAACGCAGTCCAAACACACCACGCGATACATATCAACACATTTGGGTAGTTTTGAGTATGTCATATATATTCAACCACGCCAGAACAAAATTATTAAGTTGAGAATCGGGTACTGGTGACAATCCAGGTCTAAATATTTCTTTTAATTGAATCGATGTTCCCCGGTAGAAAATCCTGGCTTAAACGTTCTACATTTATATCAACATCTGGAGAAACAGCCGATGTAACTGGTGTCGTCAAGCAGAGAACGCTCGGCCGTCCGGAACACCCAGTTTTTTTTCAGCATTTTATTTTCTCTCTATAATCTGAGAAGTCTGGATGTATTATCATACCAACGTTAACCAATCGGAAAAATTATATTTTTTATAATGGCGGTATCTTTATCTATAAATCATCTTATCTTTAAAACTTTTTCCTGAACGTTCGTTAAAAATGAAATAAAAAAGGTCTATCATTTCTTCTCGCTTTGTTATAAGAAAAACTTAGTCAATAACTAGTTGATTTATATAGTTCTTTACTGTATTTACTGATCATCCATGGTTCTATGGTTTTTAAACTGTAGTGATGACTAATACAGAATTGCAGACAACATCTCGAGTTTTGTCTTGTCTCTCAAAACACACAAAAAAATCATCACTAAATCATCTGAAACAATACATCCATGTGTAAACCCTACAGAATATTTACACAAAATATTTTATATCCATAAAAACAGAATTTGATAAATTAAGCTATTAAATCTTGACAAACTGGATGTTTGGGGGATGAATACAGGAATATTTAAGTCCTGCACTTAAGGTTAGATAAACATTTGTGTCGACAAAAAGGCATGAAGAATGGTTACCGGGTAGCCGTGAAAATGTTATCTAAACTGTATCTATGACTAGCGTTAGTATGAACTGGTCCCAACATAATCAATATCACG
The DNA here is from genome assembly GCF_902652985.1 of Pecten maximus. Classification (NCBI taxonomy): domain Eukaryota; kingdom Metazoa; phylum Mollusca; class Bivalvia; order Pectinida; family Pectinidae; genus Pecten; species Pecten maximus. The sequence continues at coordinate 33,418,773 of NC_047021.1, forward strand.
TTCAATTCTAAATCAACGCTATCCACAAGCCAGGAGAAGGTAGCTGGAGGATTAATCCTATCGTAAATAAATACGTAGACCAATTTTATCTGATTTACATGAATTAGAGCTGGTTGGACACAATAGAACCGGCCGTCAAAATCTGACAAAAACCTGATAGAATTTCTACATTAACAATGAAGTTGTTATATGTGTTGAACGTTATCTGTTAAGGTAGAATCCCATAACGTTCTATGGTATACCTCTAACGAAGAGGAATCCTTATTTGTTATGTATTTATATTCCTGCCACGAAGTGGATCGAGACAGGAAGTGTAGCTATCCTTAATCAGTCTTGGTTAATACGTTTTGCACAGTGATAAGATGCTGATATTTTGCATCGGAGTTTTGGGAGCCTAAACATCAATGTTTTGCAATCACGAACCTTGCATGATAGTAAGAGGCGACTTAATTTGGCATCTTATCTTTTCTCTTCTTCCTAAGCAATTTTCTCTTCCCTAATGTATCCCTTGACACTGCCTCAATTTTGGCCTTTAGTTGAGCGTTCGCCCCTGTGAAGAAGGCTTTGGACTCTGTCCCCTTGTCAAAACATGACCATAGCTGATAGGATGTTAGACAATATTACACCAAACCTCTCAAGAGAAAAATACTTTATAGAAAAAGAACGAGGAAAGATGACTTTATGAACAGCCAAGAAAAGGAGTTATATAAAAGTGGCATTGAGGTCCTTAAACACCGCTGGCAATAGTGTATAGATACTGAAGGCGATTATGTTTAACAATAATACAATATGTCCGGCAAAATACAAATCCTTCAATATGAGGCTCAGCCGTTATAGCATCTTTGTTAGCCAAGGCTTCTGATTACGTTTCACTCCACGAACAGCCTTGGCTAGCGAAGATGCCGTCCTAGATGCAAGTGAATACCCCTTCATTCCAATGCGCTAGTAAGCTAAGTGTATTAATTTTGACTATTTTCTATAATTTGTAGCCCAACATATCCCTGGCCAATATCATGAAACCGCCACTCTTGCTTACATAAAAAAAAACCTGTTTGACGCCTCTGACCTTGAAAGTAAAGTTTCTTCATTTGAACAAAATTGGTATCACTTCATCCCAATATCATGATCCTGGGCCTCTTGGATATTGAACGAAAAAAATGTTGAATATTTTAGCACATGTGACCCATGTGACCTTAAAAAGTAGACCAATATCATTCATTTGTGGACAACTTGGTAGCCCTTAATCCCAGCATGCTACAGGCCAAATATCAGGTCTCTAGGCCTCTTGGTTATTGGTATTTTTTTCTTCACTTTTGATCATTGTGACTTTGAAAGGAAGTCAATTTTATTTATTTGAACAAACTTGATAGTCCTTCATCCCAGCATACTACAGGCCCAATATCACCTTCGGACAGGTAAGCTGAAAAGAAGTCGAGTACTAGGTTTCTTTCGAATTTGACATGTTTCAGACACTTGAGGTTTTAGTTGCGCAGCCTTGTGAAGTCTGTTTTATTTTGACTAATATTTCTATAAATTGTCTATGCTGAAAGTTTGAATTGAGGGGCTTTAATCAAATATTTGGCATGCAAGTATTGTGGCAGGTTGCTGGGCCCAGTTGTTCAAAATGTGATTACACTAATCACACTTATAACACCAATTTCAAAATCCCGATAAAATAAATTCTGGTTTAACTTAACAAAATTTCATGAAACTACAACACTCTTCAGTCCCTTCCAAACTTCCTATTTTAAGGAATACACACACTCAGGTTTTGAAATAAATGAGAAACGAGATTGGATTTTTTGAAAATTTCCATGATTGTACAATCATTGCTTGATCTTTAAAAGACTTCTTCTCAATAACCAATAGGCCCAGGGACTTGATATTGCCCCTGAAGCATGCCTGGATGAAGGGCTACAAAGTTTGTTCAAATGAACGACCTTGGCTGACATTTAAGGTCACAGTGGTCAAATAGGCTAAAATATTTAAACAATTTCTTCTCAATAACCAAGAGGCTTAGGGACTTGATATTGGGCCATAGCATGTTTGGATGAATGATCTTGTTCTACATTCAAGGTCACATGGGTCAAATAGACTTAAATATTTAAGTGGCTCCTTCTCAATAACCAAGAAGCTCAGGAACTTGATATTTGGTGAGTGGTATGCTGGGGTGAAGGGCTATCAATTTTGTTCAAATGAATGACCTTGACTTATATTCAAGGTAACAAGATCAATTAGGCCAAAATATTTAAAAGACTTCTTATCAATAACCATAAAGTTCATAAAGGCCATTAATTTCTGCTTTATAAAAGGTGGGAAAAGCTCATCTTGTTTAAAAATCATTTTCCTTATTAATAAATACTTTCCTCTTGAAAATTCAAAGTTAAGGAATTTCCTGAATTGAAGGAACCGAACAGTGATGAAACTAGAATAGGATTTTAAATGTTGATGACAGACACAGCAAAGCTAATTATATGGTTTCTCCATATCACTGTTAATAAATAGTCAGAAAAAGTCTTTAAAATGGTACATTTATTCCATTTTGTAATACGTACAATAACATTCTTTCATGATACACTCACACAACATATACCCTAAACAAATGATATCTGAAAATAACAGTTAAAATATACACAATTTTCAACAGAGCAAACTTGACACTTTAAAGATATCACATGTTCTTAAGACACTGGTACATACAATGTAACTGTATAAATGAATATGTATCGAGTCCATAATCACCATTTAACATTTTATGAATTTGCTGTTACCTTATCAAACCCACAGGGGCTAGGCATGATTCTATGATCCAGAATGAAATATTCAACCCAGGAGTCCGACCAGGAACTCAGGGTCCGACAGGGGTTGACCCTTGGGTTAATTATTTCATTTTGGGTCATATCAAGGTGTCTGACCCAGAATGAAATATTTTAACCACAGGATTCCAACCCAAGCATATCACATTGTCTAGCCCCTGTAATGTAACCCAATTTTATACTCATAAAAGGATATGTTTAGCAACAGGTTTTATTTTTCTTTATATATTTGCGACCTGAATCCATCATGTATATACCACAATCTTTATAGAGGGATACTGTACAAATCTAGCAGTAAAATGTAAAAAAAGAGCACTTTTTAAACTGATTACCAGTAATTTGGAATCTAATTTATATATTAAAATAAATAAACATTATAAATACTGCATTCATTTCTGATGCCCAAAAAGATGAAACTGCAGCAATAAAAACTATCTGATGCGAATTTTTTTACATCTCAAAGCAAAACATACCTCAACTAGTGAGGTCTATTAGGTTTCAAAGGGCATTTATTCATGTAACTGTACACATCAATCTTTCAGTGTAATTTAATCTCGCATGTATTCAAGATCTTTAAACATAAGCACCCAATAAAGAAATTTTACAGCGATACTTTATAGCCCTTTGTTTTAAAGGAACTAATTAAGTTATACTATATTTTTCAGTCAGCGACAAAAAATTCATTTTCTCCAAAAATGAACTTTTGTAACTAGTATATGAACTCAATCAGTTTGTATGACAAATACACTTGCTTAACAAATTCCAGATAGCATTTAATTGCAATCAGGCTATTCCATTAAAATATATATCCCAAGGAGAGTAATCCAGAAATAAAGAGAGTCTATCCATAATGGGGATGGAAGAAAATGTATCTTATAATATAGTACTGTTGGAATTAAACCACTTCTGTTGGTAGTTCCTGTTTGATGAACTGGAGTCCTCCTATTGGGTACATATTTTACTAGAATAGCCTTTAGTATGTATGCTAAAAGAAGACTCATTCCATAGCCCATTTTGATAAATAGATGATCTTACATAAGTACTGTTGTCATATTAATTAATTAAATAGACAAGTATGAAATTTTATTCGTCATATAACTTGTTTTCATTAAGTATAACTGAAAGCTCCCCATATAATTGCGCTATAAAATGGGTGAATTTCACTTTTTAACGTACATTTCTCCTGCCTAAGGAAATACTGTGATGTCAATATATTAATTACACGAGGAAGTGTGATACAATATCTATGACATGGTAGAGCAGGGTAATTATGTTATTAATAGTTTCTTCGTTGTCTATGCCATTTGAAATACCTCTGGTCACAGTACTTTCTGACTATTAACCAAATTTGATAGTATGTAGGGGTATAATTTATCATAGTAATACTGCTGTCAGTCACCCCGAGTGACTTTTTGGTTTTACGGAAAACAGAACCATTTCATTATATATCACTGTCTTTTTGACACTAATTTTGAAAAATTCCTCTCCAAACCAATAAATCTCCAGAAAAAATCACAAACTGTATTTGAATTTTATGTTTTAAGGAATTACATTACTCTCCTCCCGTTCCCTTATCAACATCAGTTTTGCATAACTTTCAACAACATCAAGATTTATATAATATCATTTTTTATAAAATGTCACGTTATTTAAAACTGTTATGATTTGAAATTGTAAAATTAAGATAACTCAACCTCACAACTGCCTGACTAGTCTCAACATCGGTGCTTTTGAATACACTCCTGCTTTTTTATACTAGAAAACACAAATACACAACATACAGTCAACAACACAGATATAATGATTTGAACCTGTCAAGTCATATTCTAATACAAGTGTAGATGCCATGTGACATAATGTCCTTTATCTTAAATCACTTTAAGAGCTAAACTGGTGTGAATATACTTTGTACAATTAACACACATGCAAAACTCACAAATACATTAGTATGTCATTAAGACATTGCTTCCTCACAAACAACCGCAGGGACAACCTCAGAATGTAAGAATTCCTAATGCAGCTTTCAAAGACATCCTGGTATATGTTGACATTGACAATATCTTAAAAGTTGTCAATAACAATGTCTTAACAACTATTTGAGATTATGTCTTAACAGTTGTCAGGGACAATGTATCAACACTTGTAAGGTCTTAATGACAATGTCTTAACACTTGTCAGGGACAACATCTTAATGACAATGTCTTAACACTTGACAAGGACAACATCTTAATGACAATGTTTTAACACTTGTCAAGGACAACATCTTAATGACAATGTCTTAACACTTGACAAGGACAACATCTTAATGACAAGGTCTTAACACTTGTCAGGGACAATGTCTTAATGACAATATCTTAACACCTGTCAGAGACAACATTGTAAAGACAATGTCATACCAATTGTCACAGACAATGTCTGAACCAATGTCAGGATGGATGTCTTATCACTTGCCAAGGACAATGTCTCAACATTTACCCGGGCAATGTCTTGACTAATGTCAATGACCTATGACATCTTAATAATTATTGTGATGATGTCTGAACATGGAAAGTATCTGATACATTATCCTTGATACCATTATGTGGAGTCAGAAAATTATGTTACAATTCTCACAGACAATGCCCAGTTTGTTGCCATAATGGCAGGAGAAAGGGACCATACAGCTATCATGTTAACTTTCACTTATCTTGCCATGATAGACTTCTGTTTATAAACAGTGATATACCGTAATTATTTTTGATAAGTATGTCAAATCGAACACCAAGTTTTTGCCATCAATAATGATATATTGATTTTATATATATCAGCAAACAATGTACTAGGGTCTTCATAACACACCAGGGGAAATTTAGAATAAATAGTCAATCATCCATATCATGGAAACGGTTGACTAACCTCAGTTTAGCAAGATGATCATCTGTATGTTGTATATGACAAAAGTGTTTAAAAACAACTATTGTCAGAAAGATACAAGAGAGAACTAATCACATCTTGGACAGGTTCACCCAACATTATCCTGGGATATGTTGACCAATCGCATCATGGGAAGAGTTGACCAATCACATCATACATTTTAGGACAAGTTGACCAATTATACCATCGGAGGAGTTGACCAATTACATCATGGGAAGAATTGATCAACCACATCATGAGAAAAAGTTGACCAATCACATTATGGTAATCACATCTTGGGAAGAGTTGGATCAATCGTAAGGAGGATTATTTCATAGGAGTAATCCTTGAATTAGGTAACAGTTATACGGGGCCCAAATATCTCTGATGAATGTGAACACATCCTGTCCTGTGATGACTATCACATCATCGGGATGAGGTCGACGAGATTGCCTTTGGGCTGGGTCATCTGTTCGGGGAAAAAGGCCACTAACTTGTCGAAAAGTTCCGTTCTCGACTGATAGTGTTCGCTAGTCTCTACACCTGCCATCTCTGTCAAAAAAAAATCAATTAATTAATTTAACATTTAAACAATCTACTTGAATGATATTTTTGAAAATAAAATTCTAATTCAAAATTAAATTCCCTACTGACACACAATACAACATTGCATCCAGGACCTGATGTCCTAACCTGGTAAACTTAAAAGGTTCTGATGGCTTCACAATCATTGGCCACAGTAAAATGTCACCATTGATCAGAGTAAAATGTCACCACAACGTTTATTTGTTTGTTAGTTTTCTGGGTTTATTTCCCCATAAACAGCCAGGGTCATTTTGAGGTGGAGTCTCCTTGTAGTAGCTGGTGACTACCTCACTGAACAACATACTGGAGGCTGTCGCATACCATCCAGAACAAGAGGCCCAATGGGCCTGTATCGCTCACCTGGCTCTACAGCAACTTTGAAGTTGATTGAGGTGATTTCTACAGATACTATGCTGTTTACTTTATTCAAATATCATAGTAGGCTAGGTTTATTCATATTAATAAATTTTGGCCTAATATCAGGTCTCGGGGGCTCTTGGCTATCGCAAAATTATTGTTTACAGATTTATGCCGATTTTACCCCTTTGACCTTGAATGTAGGTCAAGGTCATTCATTTGAACAAACTTGGTAGCCCTTCACCCCAGCATGCTAAAAGCCTAACATCAAGTCCCTGGGCCTCTTGGTTATTAAGAAGAAGTAATTTGAAGATTACAGCCTATTTGACCCATGTGACCTTTAGTGAAGGTCAAGGTCATTCATTTGAACAAACTTGGTAGCCCTTCACCCTAGCATGCTACAGACCCAATACCAAGTCCCTGGGCTTCTTGGTCATTGAGAAGAAGTCGTTTGAAGATTATAGCCTATTTGACCCATGTGACCTTGAATGAAGGTCAAGGTCATTTATTTGAACAAACTTTGTAGCCCTTCACCCCAGCATGCTACAGGCCTAATATCAAGTCCCTGGGCCTCTTGGTTATTGAGAAGAAGTCGTTTGAAGATTATAGCCGATTTGACCCATGTGACCTTGAATGAAGGTCAAAGTCATTTATTTGAACAAACTTTGTAGCCCTTCACCCCAGCATGCTACAGGCCTAATAGCAAGTCCCTTGGCCTCTTGGTCATTGAGAAGAAGTCGTTTGAAGATTATAGCCTATTTGACCCATGTGACCTTGAATGAAGGTCAAGATCATTTATTTGAACAAACTTTGTCGCCCTTCACCCCAGCATGCTACAGGCCCAATATCAAGTCCCTGGGCTTCTTGGTTATTGAGAAGAAGTTGTTTAAATGAAAAAGTTGACAAACGGACGGACGACAGACGCCACACCATGGCATAAGCTCACTTGCCCTTCGGGCAGGTGAGCTAACAATTAGGGTAAAGCATCTTGCCAAATGACACAGCACGGACCAGCCCATTTCTCAGCTTCCAGAGAAACACAAACCAACATGTGTAGGGAGCATCAAACCACTCATCTTGAATCTTAACCCAAGATTACGTGGCTGCTACTCTAACCGACTGAGCTATCGCGGCCACCACCAAAATGTGTCACATACTGTGCTGCCAAATTCTATAAATTATTACATAGAAATGGAAAGATTTCATTTTATAATACAGTATAAAAGTTTTTGAGAGGTGAATTTATTCATCTTCAGAGCTTAATTTACTGTGTAGTATATGACAGAACATCTACCTCGGTATATTTTCCATCATATTTGTTTGATTCTGCCAAGATAATTATCTGACTTACCATTAAAAACATCTTCCTCCTCTTCTGCCTTGAACAATGTTGATGCCAGCAACTGAAACTAGTGTGGAAAAAAGCATAAAAATCATCCCTTTGATCATCTTGCATCATACATGAATTAACAAAATAATGTAGAACCTTATCAAACTTGAGTGTCAAGCAGAATGTTAGTGTCTTCATTCTGTTAATTTATCAGAGACAGGATAGATCAATGAAATAGAAAATATCCAAGCATGAACATGGCACTTGCTTCATTCTTCCCTGAACTCCTCAACTCAAAAATGTTTTAAACCACGTTAATCCAAAATCCCTTCTGACATTCTGAATTAGTAGTTTCTCTAAGGAAATGGTGGTTAGGTGTCACCTTTGAATTTTACCTTGACTGATGATCACAAAAATTTAATCAGGTGTAGAACTTGTGATTACTATTAACCTCCACCAACAAAATGAGGTGTAAAATCAGGCAAATTAGATTTTTTTTTCACTTTTTGCTTTACTTTTTTAATTACCTCAGATCGTTCCTCTGGGTTGTTATGATCCACAATTTCAGCTAAACTGGCTTGAAGGTACAACATGGCTGACCGGGAATCAGATTCTGACATTTCTTGGAATTTAAACTTCCGAATTAAATATTTGCATCGCCGTAACAAATTTTCAGCAGTGGGTCGACAAAGCTGCAATACAAAGACACATAGGTTGTATATCTCTCATGTTTCTAATATTTTCCTTAGGATATACAGTAAGTAAAGTGACTCATGGACAATGTCAAATTGACAAGTCCCAAGTCATCCCAAAATAAAGCTCCCAGGCTCCGGTTCTGTACATGATGAAGCACTGTATGTGATGTTCGACACAGAATCGAGAAGGAACACTTCACCACGACCATGTTCATTCCAGAGATCTGTCTGGCCCTGTGGACATACCGATGGATAGGACAAGTCTCACCAGAGGGGTATCCAGGCCACAGGAGGTCTCGACCACCGGCCCTATCACGTTATGTGAACACAATATGGCCATGATAGATGCTAAACCAGCAACTTATTAATTAACAAGTTCATAGCAAATTTACATTTAAATTCTTAACATGCAATTCATTTTTTTTTTACTGGAAAAGCAAAAGGATCCAAACCAAATGGTAGCTGGTCAAAGTTCAAGTTTCTGTCCATCCAACACAAGACCTGTTTCCAGAGCACCATATAGTATCAAAGCCAGGTCTCTGTTTCACAGAACATAAATATATATTGGATTTAGCCACCTCTATCATCAAACAAAACAATAATCATAAGCAGGCTTACTTTTAATGTCCAGAAATCATCCAATCTCATCTTTGGTAAGCTTTCCTTTCCAGGGTTCCCACCAAATAGGTAGTGTACCTACAACACAGAACAGTCACACTTATCCCGGTTACAGGTCTGCCCTAAATTGTGTTCTTTTTCTCTCACTCTCTCTTTCGTACTAATCCCTGGTACAGGTCTGCTGTAGTAAATCATGTTCTTTTTCTCTCACTCTCTCTTTTGTACTAATCCCTGGTACAGGTCTGCTGTAGTAAATCATGTTCTTTTTCTCTCACTCTCTCTTTCCCTGGTACAGGTCTGCTGTAGTAATTCATGTTCTTTTTCTCTCACTCTCTTTTGTACTAACCCTTGTACATGTCTGCTGTAGTAAATCATGTTCTCGTTCTCTCACTCTCTCTTTCATACTAATCCCTGGTACAGGTCTGCTGTAGTAAATCATGTTCTCGTTCTCTCACTCTCTCTTTCGTACTAATCCCTGGTACAGGTCAACCCTAGTAAATCATGTTCTTTTTCTCTCACTCTCTTTCATACTAATACCTGGTACAGGTCTACTGTAGTAAATCATGTTCTTTTTCTCTCACTCTCTCTATCCCTGGTACAGGTCTGCTGTAGTAAATCATGTTCTTTTTCTCTCACTCTCTTTCGTACTAATCCCTGGTACAGGTCTGCTGTAGTAAATCATGTTCTTTTTCTCTCACTCCCCCGTTTGTACTAATCCCTGGTACAGGTCTGCTGTAGTAAATCATGTTCTTTTTCTCTCACTCTCTCTTTTATACTAATCTCAGGTACAGGTCTGCTGTAAATCATGTTCTTTTTCTCCCACTCTCATTCTTGTTCAGGATATTATAGTATACAGTTGTTTCATACCGGAGTCAACTGTCAAAATTGGGACTCGGGAAACAGGGTTGATCCCAACACCTCTGGCAAATAATAATTTCTAGCAATTTTCTTGGGAAAGCGTCTTAATTACTTAATTTACATTGACATAAAGGGTCGGTTAACAACAGTAATTTTTGTTGATAAATTTCATGTTATTTGTAACCTTAACTCTACTGCTGTTCTTGAATCATTGCATTTCTCAGGTTTACATCCACACCAATCCAAATCATTAGAAGATTGCAATATGTTTCATTTTTAATGCTAAAACTGAATAGATAATTTTTATCTAAAAAAAAATATATAAACCTGTATACTGGACAGGTATGTTTTTTCACATTTTCCTTGAGGAAAACGAATTCACAGTTCCATCTATATATATGACCTGAAGACCCAAGCAAATTGTGAAAACTGCTAATAAGTCGTTTGCCAATTTTTTTTTTATTCATGTAATGTACTTATATATTACACTGTTTATATTTACTACATAGTGCGTTGGTATTTGGTTTGGTTTGGTTTGGAATTGTTTTACAGCTAGTTAAGACAATGTAAGCAAGTTTACCACTGCGTTTGTCATTGGTTATACAGATTTCTACCACAATACCCCGTGTTATTCAACTCTCAGACCATCAGTTAATCATTACAGCCGTTGATTAACAATCTGTTTATACCACACGTGGTATAAACTCTGTACGCATTTCGATTGGCTAACACGGTGAACTTTGACCCAAGCTGCAATTGTTATTGACGTCATCAATAATCTGATGACGTCACCTCACCTGGTCCCGGACGTCACCGGTACACTTTATTTGCATACGCGAAATTATACTTGGCCACGTTTCCCTTGGATTCAAGCCGATATTATTTTGGTAGAAACAGGTCACACGACTCGAAATTGTTGGATATGGAATTTATTTCACACTCGTAAGTTATTTTTTAAAAAGTTGCAAAAAACACTCGCTAAAGCTCGTGTCTTTTGTAACTTTTAAAAAATAACTTACTCGTGTGAAATAAATTCCATATCCAACAACCACTCGTTGTGTAACCTCTATATAACAGGCCCTGCTATTTCAGGATAAATTTTCATTTTGCTTACATAATCTTGATAACTCGGTCATACAAACACTGTCTTATACCCCTTCTGACCGAGCCTGTTTTCAAAATTGATAAATGAGGATTAAATCTCATCAGCTGGTTCTAGACTCTGACAATGTTATAGATCTTAACAACATTATAGACCCTAACAAGGTTATAGACCCCAACAACATTATAGACCCCAGCAAGGTTATAGACCCCAACAAGGTTATAGACCCCAACAAGGTTATATAGACCCCAACAAGGTTATAGACCCCAACAAGGTTATAGACCCTAACAAGTTTATAGAACCTAACACCATTATAGACCCTAACAACATTATAGACCCCAACAAGGTTATAGACCCTAACAAGGTTATAGACCCTAACAAGGTTATAGACCCTAACACCATTATAGACCCTAACAGCATTATAGACCCCAACAACATTATAGACCCCAGCAAGGTTATATAGACCCTAACAAGGTTATAGACCCTAACACCATTATAGACCCTAACAACATTTTAGACCCTAACAACATTATAGACCCCAACAAGGTTATAGATCCTAACAAGGTTATAGACCCTAACAACATTATAGACCCCAACAAGGTTATAGACCCCAACAAGGTTATAGACCCCAACAAGGTTATATAGACCCCAACAAGGTTATAGACCCTAACACCATTATAGACCCTAACAACATTATAGACCCCAGCAAGGTTATAGACCCCAACAAGGTTATAGACCCTAACAAGGTTATAGACCCCAACAACATTATAGACCCTAACAACATTATAGACCCCAACAAGGTTATAGACCCTAACAAGGTTATAGACCCTAACAACATTATAGACCCCAGCAAGGTTATAGACCCCAACAAGGTTATAGACCCCAACAAGGTTATAGACCCTAACACCATTATAGACCCTAACAACATTATAGACCCCAACAAGGTTATAGACCCTAACAAGGTTATAGACCCTAACAACATTATAGACCCCAACAAGGTTATAGACCCCAACAAGGTTATAGACCCTAACACCATTATAGACCCTAACAACATTATAGACCCCAACAAGGTTATAGACCCTAACAAGGTTATAGACCCTAACAACATTATAGACCCCAGCAAGGTTATAGACCCCAACAAGGTTATAGACCCCAACAAGGTTATAGACCCTAACACCCTTATAGACCCTAACAACATTATAGACCCCAACAAGGTTATAGACCCTAACAAGGTTATAGACCCTAACAACATTATAGACCCCAACAAGGTTATAGACCCCAACAAGGTTATAGACCCCAACAAGGTTATAGACCCTAACACCATTATAGACCCTAACAACATTATAGACCCCAACAAGGTTATAGACCCTAACAAGGTTTTAGACCCTATCAACGTTATAGACCCCAACAAGGTTATAGACTCCAACAAGGTTATAGACCCTAACAAGGTTATAGACCCCAACAAGGTTATAGACCCCAACAACATTATAGACCCCAACAAGGTTATAGACCCCAACAAGGTTATAGACCCCAACAAGGTTATAGACCCCAACAACATTATAGACCCCAACAAGGTTAAAGACCCCAACAAGGTTATAGACCCCAACAAGGTTATAGACCCCAACAACATTATAGACCCCAGCAAGGTTATATAGACCCTAACAAAATTATAACAATGTTGCAGGCTCTAATAACAAGAGGCCCAGGGGCCTTAACGGTCATCTGACTCTAAATTAAAGACCCTTATAATATTGTAGTATGAATTCTCTGCAGGTTTAGTGGCACTGTTGGCCATGGTGGCCATCTTGGATTTCTGACCTACCTTAAAAATAATAACACTTGGCCATGACCATCTCAGGATCATTTCTGGTAAGTTAGAGCCAAATCCCACGGGTGGAATTTGAGAAGAAGTTTGAAATACGTATTGTTCAGGAAAACCATGATTGCGCAATCATTTTACAAAATGGCCACCATGGCTGCCATGTCAAAGTTTTTACGTGGCCAAAAAATAACAACACTTTGTTGCCTCTCTTTCCTTAGCATCCTCACCAATTTCCAGCTAAATGGCACCAGTGGAACTGGAGAAGAAGTTTAAAATGTGTTTTTCAAGATGGTTGCCATGACGGCCATCTTGGATTTCTGATCGACTTGAAAAATAACAACACTTGGTCAGGACTATCTCAGGATCATTTCTGGTAAGTAAGAGCTCAATCCCACTGGTGGAATTTGAGAAGAAGTTTGAAATAGGTGTTGTTCAGAAGAACCATGATTGTGCAATCATTTTACAAAATGGCTGCCGTGGCTGCAATGTCGAAGTTTTTATGAAGCCGAAAAATAACAACACTTTATTGGCTCTCCTTCCATAACATCCTCACCAATTTCTAGCTCAATCGCACCAGTGGAACTGGAGAAGAAGTTTAAAATGTATTTTTCAAGATGGTTGCCATGGCGGCCATCTTGGATTTCTGACCGACCTGAAAAATAACAACACTTCCTCAGGACCATCCCAGGATCATTTCAGGCAAGTTTCAGCTCAATCTCACCAGTGGAACTTGAGAAGAAGTTTCAAATGTGTTTTCAAAATGGCGGCCATGGCGGCCATCTTGGATTTCAGACTGACCCGAAAAATAACAACACTTGGTCAGGACCATCCAAGCATTATTTCAGGCAAGTTTCAGCTCAATCCCACTGGTGGAATTTGAGAAGAAGTTTGAAATAGGTGTTGTTCAGAAGAACCATGATTGCGCAATCATTTTACAAAATGACTGCCGTGGCTGCAATGTCAAAGTTTTTATGAAGCCGAAAAATAACAACACTTTATTGGCTCTCCTTCCATAAAATCCTCACCAATTTCCAGCTCAATCGCACCAGTGGAACTGGAGAAGAAGTTTAAAATGTGTTTTTCAAGATGGTTGCCATGGTGGCCATCTTGGATTTCTGACCGACTTGAAAAATAACAACACTTGGTCAGGACCATCCCAGGATCATTTCTGGTAAGTTAGAGCTGAATCCCACTGATGGAATTTGAGAAGAAGTTTGAAATAGGTGTTGTTCAGAAGAACCATGATTGCGCAATCATGTTACAAAATGGCTGCCGTGGCTGCCATGTCAAAGTTTTCACAAAGCCGAAAAATAACAACACTTTATTGGCTTTCCTTCCTTAACATCCTCACCAATTTCTAGCTCAATCGCACCAGTGGAACTGGAGAAGAAGTTCAAAATGTATTTTTCAAGATGGTTGCCATGTCGGCCATCTTGGATTTCTGACCGACCTGAAAAATAACAACACTTCCTCAGGACCATCCCAGGATCATTTCAGGCAAGTTTCAGCTCAATCTCACCAGTGGAACTTGAGAAGAAGTTTCAAATGTGTTTTCAAAATGGCGGCCATGGCGGCCATCTTGGATTTCAGACTGACCCGAAAAATAACAACACTTGGTCAGGACCATCCAAGCATTATTTCAGACAAGTTTCAGCTCAATCCCACTGGTGGAACTTGAGAAGAAGTTTGAAATGTGAAAAGTTTACGCACGGCGGACGGCGCACGGCGGACGGCGGACGGCGCACGACGACGGACGAAACATGATGACTATAGGTCATCCTGACCCTTCGGGTCAGATGACCTAATAAGCCAACTACATGTACTCATTCTGATATTTACCAGACAGTACTTACCTTGTGAACGTGATCGTAGACCAGTTGGTGAGCAAACCTGGGTACTGGTTCTACGTGCTGCATCTTTGTCCAGTACTGTTGTCCAGAGTTTTCGTTCTTGTAAACACATGACCTAAAGGTAACAAAACAAGACACACCATCAATTACCAGGTCTTCCTCAAAATAACTTCAGGCATGTCAATTTCTTAGAATTTTTTCATAAAATCTAAATCCTATTGACTACGTTTCAAGCTTTGAAATCTAAAAGAACATCATGTCAAATTCTCTATAATTAAACAAAATCACTGGTAAATCAGCAGTTTAGAACAGAATTTCAGTCATTTTTCTACACTATTTCTTACATCTATGGACATTTTATCTTTCACTGCAGTGACACCTGTCTTTTTGCACATCGAAGAGACAAAATGATTAATAGCTGCTTTTTAGATTATCTTACAGACGTCCAGAACAAATCATCATCAAATTGCTTGAGTCAATACATTGTGTAACACATGAAACAAAAAGGTATTATCATAAATGTAATATGATATTAATTTAATATGAAGTGCATGAAGAGTAATTTTACAAATTGGATAGTGCGCTATATAAATGTTGTATATAATAATCGTTATCTATCATTATTAATTAGGACCAACAGAATTTGAGTCAATAAAAGTCATTTGGCACTATAGGAACATGTTAAGACATAGAAGGATGTCCTTTAAACCAGGTGTTGGTTATGTCAGGCATGTTTCTCTGTATGTATACATTTCATTCAGTCTGTTTTTATTACTTTTCCCTGGTAGGCTTTTCTTTGGTTTGATTTTGTATTGCTTAAAGTCCTATCAACAGCTATAGTCATTTAAGGACAGCCTCCCCCTGTGTGCAAGATGCATGTTTGTAGTGTGCGTGTTTTTGGAGGCCGCCGTATATTCGTGTTTGTCACTGTGTGATAGTGTGAAACTAATGTCAACTTTATAGTGCTACCTCACTGGAGCATACTGCCAACAACATCCATCGAGACACCCCAACCGGTCATATTATACTGGCAATGGGCAAACCAGCCGTCCCACTACCAAAATACTAAGCATTAAGTGAGAGTAGCAACTACCATTTCTAGAGACCTTACTATCTGCTCATTTCTTCTCATATCATACAGTAATTACTTATACTTAAAAATCTAAATCTTCATTTGTCCAGGACACCATACATTCATTACTTACCACTTATTTTTACTAATATCATACACCCAAAATGAGTTTTTCACATTGTCTCGTTTATCCTTGTCTTTACTTAGTCCCTGTAAACAGAAATGAATTATACTAAAACAAGATAAATTTCAACATGAAATAAGGCACTTTTTGTACCATTAATTCAGAAAGTATTCTATGTAAAATAAATATAATGAGTGATTTCATATTTACCAAGAGTTATATACTTTACCCTATTAGCAACCTCCAAAAGTTTGAGCTTCTGCAGGGCGAGAACAACCCCAGGTCCGATGGCCCGGGGCCAGTAGATTTGGTCTGTGGGCAAGTAAATATTGGTGACTACTTGCCCGATTGGCAAGTGCAAAATTTCTCAAAATGTTTACCTTTCCCTTAGAGTAATTGAAGATACTACTAATTCAGTTTAATTGGACCACTATGTTCCACCTTTGGGCAAGTACTTTTGAACCTAAACTTGCCCGAAGGACCAGTGATCCTGAAAATTTTCTTTCTGCCCTGTTATGTTTATATCATTGAATAAAGTGAACAAACAATTAGTTGTATCCGAAAGACATTCTACTGAACTCTATACTCAATATATAACTTTCTGTCATATATATGATTATTTTGAGGGTGCTGTTTAGTAGTATTTCATTTAATTTTCTGGCGTTAATATGATACCTTTAAATCATGGGTGTCATTCTATTCAGTTTTTGACAAGAAGTGTATACTCTGACAGTAGCATAGTTTCTTCAATAACTGGTGTGACTTTCTGACAGCTGGAGTAACACTTCAGTAATAGATTACTTCAGAAATATTTTATCACTTGACTATACTCACTGAGAGAACATGTATTTCATCAGAGTCCGGGTCAATTGTAGCACGCTGTGTAAAGCCGGCTGCTGGTATAGCTGTCAATCGGAAACATCAATATTTATTAGACATTATGTGTCAATTTATATCAACATAACTGGTCAGTTCATCTAAGCCTTTATCTACACAAATTATATCAATGTACTCTCTGGCTTCGTATAATGATGATAATTTATCAATTATTATGGTCTAAACATTTTCCCTGTTCATCTGATGGAGGGAGCCTTACCATAATCAAATTTAAAATTTGACTTAGCTTCCAGCCATTCATATTGACAAAATGGAGGGACATGAATAGAAAATAAGTTAAATACAACCTAATGATGCCTTTAATTATGTATAAATATATAATCTAAAAGTTTACCGGATACCTCATTCAACTTTCTTGAAACATGTAAATGCTAAGTATCAAGATTTCAAATGAGGGACATTAGAAGAGATTACAATTCAAGTTTTATACTAAATATTTGGTCCAAACTAATATATATCCTTAAACTTCATCAAAAGATGACGAAGTGTGATGGAGAGACACAGAGTTGGAGCATTTGAAAGGTACATAATTATAAGGATGCACCTACTCAGAGGAAACATTTGGGTATGTGGTACTATTTAACGTGTTTCATTATATTTACATACATGTATATCTCAAAGAAAAGAAAATCAACGTAATGTTGAAGGTAGCACTATGTAATATGATAAACATGATTTTTTTTCTTCAAATTTCAGAAAAAAAGGAATAAAATAGAACAAGAAACTTGTATTCTGAAACTGTAACTCAACAGGTAACTAATTCGTAACAAACACTCATACCGGGAGTTTAATTAAGAAAATCAAGCATTTTTGTCACCAGTCTGAAGGAAGCAAAAACAGGTGACAACATTTCTACAAGTACAGCATTAAAGTAGATATACAAATTACAGTTACAATTTTGAGGGCAAAATATGTTTTCACAATTATTGCTATTGATGGGATCTTCTGAGATGTTACATTAACTGTCCTATGAATTTCTTTTTTTTTCTCTTGAAATATCATTCATATGTACAACTTATGTCCTCAATGATTGAATTTGTTACCAATAATACTTAAACGTAATTATAAACAAGTTATATTAATCACTCTGTTTGGCCCTGATAGAAGTGTGCAAGGGGTTTTACTGTGGGAGGAAACCAGTGTACCAGGAGAAAACACACATCAGGCAGGTGACCTACTACCTTTTCACTTCCTGTCGGGAAACCAAACCCTTACCACCTAGGTGAAAGGCAACTGTGTTACCACATTACCACTCAACCATCCTTTCACAATTAACACCAAGTATAATCCCTGAGACCCTACAAAGTTAAAACTGTTTCCACTGTTCAGAAGAGTACTGGTATGCTGTTTTTGATATGTCAGAATACAAACTGATCGACTCCAGTAACAACCAAAATGAAAGCATATAGTGAGTGTGGCTATTTAAGTTATACCCACACACCCTCATCAATAAAATAAATCTGTCCAAAGGGTTCATGGAATATCCTGCACACAAGCTGATATCTTAAAAGTCAAGTGCAACCTTTGAACTCTAACCTTGACCAATGACCTCCTAAATCTAATCATATCTGAAAATATTAATTAAATCTTTACAAGCATTCCTGAGGCTGAACCGACACAAAGACAATGATTACAATAATATTTTACCTAAAAGACTCCACCTATTTATATTTACCACCCCCCCCTCCCCCCCATCAGTGATAAGTGAGGAGGATAATTAATACCAGAGGCATTGACAAAACTACTACCAGGTTAAAGAAACCCAAAACCACAACTGTCAGGGAAAGACCAAAAATCTGATACTGACAATAAAGAAGTCATAAACACTACCAAAAAGAATTAAGAAAACAAGCTTATTGGTAACTCCAACTCCAAAAGTGAAATTTAAAGTATTTATTGAAAAAAAACATGAAAACTCCAAATACCAAATGAATAACAAGCCATAATTCATCTGCCTGCCTCACCACTCTTTTTGATGAATTCTTTCAGCGCAGGATGATAATGAGCGGACATTTCATCCCAGAGAATATAGAGGGGGTTAGGAGAAGATTGCATACCCCCTACAGAGTTTGTCTCCTTCTTACTTCCATCAGCAATGATCTCAATCTGTCCTGTATCAACGTTATATGAGAAGAAGTCATTGAGGTATTCCTTTGCTCTCTGACCTGCAAACACATACAACACTCTCCTTTTCTGAAAAATGGAAATAAAATACATCATTATTATCTCTACAGACTTGAGTAAACAAGGCATTATTTTGCAAACAGTTCATAGCCCCCAAACCTCCAACCATGTGTCTAGAATACTCTACATCAAAAGTTACACAAAAGGTCATAAATCTGATAACATGGAGCTTTGAATAGTCTGCCATAAGAATATCTATACAGGACACATAGGCCTATCTACACAGGGAAAAGATTTTTTTTTCCCCCAAAACTATGGGAAATGTTTTGTAATTCATTTTGGTACTGATAGCTGAATGCCATGAAGACTTGAATGACTGACTAAAAAATAATGAAATCACTGAATTTAGCTATAAATCTAATAAAAATAATGACTTCCAAGATGTAGATCTATAATTGGGGGTATGGCTATCTGTAGTGATTTACAAAGTATCAATAATCTATCACTATCACTGTCACTGACATCCCTGGTACTCATTGCTACTGAAATAGAAAACATATTCATGTTTTTCGAAAATAAAAATAGTGAAAACTCACAGGATGAAAGAGCATTGAGTGTCCAATTCGTGAACGGAGCTCTGCACAATCCGTCATCACTTGTTTCCATGTGTTGGTGGGAACGTGGTATGCATACAGTCCGCTGAACTCCGGCTCACTGGTACGCTCTACCCCTTCACCGGCACTGCAGACATTATAACAACAACACAGTTTTGACAAAGTTGGTTAATTAGCAAGTAGTATATAAATATAAAATGGCAGGAAATAAGAAGACATTTTTTTTTCAAAGTGCATTCTAGATGTTTTATTGATGATTATCCCATGTCATTTTAAGGAATGTTTTTTACTTTAAAAAAGCTGTGGCTGCATTAAAATTCTGCTAAACGCTGAATAATTACTTTAAAACCTCAATTGAATTGGCATAGTATGATTAAGTTTAATTCTTAGACTGATATTTGACAACTTTCGTTAGATGAAACTTGTCTCAGACATTTAATTTGTTACCGATGAATGGGCCTACCTTATAAGCTTCGGTGACTTGTTGAATCGAACGTTCATGTTATGTACATTGTACAGGCATTTCACTATCAACTGATTTAAAAAATGCAACCTCTATTCCTAATAGAATTTGTTACAGAAACAAGCTAATGTTACGTTCACCTCATTATCACCCAGCATGGCCATTTTTGCAGGCCTATTTCTTGGAAATGGCATCAAAACCATTCAGAAGTTTTCTACGTTAATTTTAAGTATCAAATGTAGAAACAATCGGAGATTTCACTTATCGGTTGCCAAATGGAATATACTGAAGGGCTCGAGATGACTTTGCAATGTCCACATCAACTAGAGTGTGTACAAGCTACCTCCCCTTGCACAAACCAGGCAGCAAGTGTAAAAATTTGCAAAGAAAATAGTTCCGAATACTCAGGGATAAAGCAGGTCATTGTGTATGATTTTAACTGTTTTTTTCTATGATTTATCAATCTCAAGCAGATGTCTTTCAAACATATAAAAGTGTGAATCATAATACTAAATAACAAACAAATATATCCAGTCCTATCCTGAACTCATTGTGATTTATCATAGAAATAAGCGACATTTTGATTCCTCAAAACTTCCGAATGAATTTGTTCTCGGGGAAAGTCGCCGAGCACAGCTAGAGGTTACTTAAAACCCAGAACAAAATACAGATTACTAGTCACGGTAATATTTCACAGCCGAACCAATAAACACAAATATACCATGTTTTTTATGATTAATTCTTATAGTAATATTGTACTTCTGAACTACCTTGTGAGTACTCGACCCCCAAACACAAACAGTGTGCGTCTTTCAATATCCATGACCATTTGATGATCAAAGATTAACTTGGGTCCTCCCATTGCATGGGTGTCCTCGGTAATTATTGTCCATTTCGCTGACCCGATGTCGTACATATAGAAATCACTCTGGAAAAGAGAAAAGGATTACCATATCAGAAAATAAGTAAAATATTATTTGGGTGTCAAACAGTAAATTTACATTACAAATACACCCTCACTGAACCACAAAATTTTCAATTAAATGTTTTCCTCAGGACTAGAATCCAAACAAATCTGAAAAGTTATAGTACACATGTAGCTCTCATCAACTTACTTTGAGGTTGTCCGATGTGCGTACTGTCGAGTCTAAGTACCGCCCAAGTATAAATATCTGTTTTCGTTCGTGGTCAAGGCACATCTTGTGACATGACCTCGCAGAGGGACCACCCTACAATATAATCAAAAACACTTGGTCCACAATATAACTAAAAGGGGCATAAATGCCATAAAGGTTGGCGGATCCAAAAAATAATCCCAGGTGCATGTCAGTGTGTGATGACTACATCCACAGTGTTTCACAAAGTTTTGATGAATATTGTAGGAAGAGTTGTCTGGACAAAATCATGTACGCAGACAGACAGAAAAACTTGATTTCAGTACACCCCGCTAACTGAATTCATCACATGTACGGGTGGTACAAAAACTGCAGGCCCAGTTGTTCAAAGGGTGATTAGCTTAATCACTTGATTAGTGAAAAGCTCATTCTCCTTTACTTCAAAATCAGAGTGTGTGTATTCCTCAAAATAGGAAGATAGGAAGAGATTGACAAGTGTTTTGGGTTCATGAAATTTTGTAAAGTTAGCTTTACCAGAAATGATTTTATCAGGATATTAAAACTTGTTAAGATGTGATCAGCCTAAACACCTTTTGAACAATTGGGCCCAGATATTTATGCATGGAGTAATTATGCAAACTTTTGACTCCCATCCACAGTATGTCTCACCATGTGAATATGATGCAGCATGACAAATATCATTGCCACACTATGACGGGAGAGTTTGGAATTTCCTCCAGATATTAAGTTTAGTACCAACCTCCTCCTCTGTATTTTTACAGACACAAGACCACGTCCGAGATGGAATATGGTATGCCCACAGATCTGCTAAGTCTTGGCTTCCATCCCATCCCCCAAACAGATACAGTGTATCTATAAAAATAATATGACAACTTGAGAGAACTTTAGAGATGTAAGCCAAAGGTTGGGACAGAGTGTGTTGAAGTGGAGCTAATGAAATTTTAATGTAGCAATAAAATTTGTGATAAATGAATGCAAGATTAAATTTGAATCAAAACAAAAGTCAAGAGTTAGAGCCATCGGCTATTTACTTTTTACATGAATTGTACTCAAAAGAAATAATTACAAATAGTTGTTAAAATGATTATCCCCCTTGAAAGTAAAATGTAAAAGTATACCTGCCAGGATGTCCACACACATCTGGTGTCCGCCCCTCATCCCCGGCCGGTTTTCTGTCAACAGTTCCCCTACTAGAGAAACATACAAAACCTCAGTCAACAATTCCACTTAATTATCACATAGATGGACCATTATTCTATTCTTTCACAAAAAATATAAACATAACAAAAAAATAAATAAATAAATACATGTAAATAACTTAGAGAGCTGCATTAAAATTTCCCAGTAGTGTTCAGAGTTATGCCTAAAATGACACACTTAAAAAGGGACAAATCAGTAAAAATCTGAACAGATCATTTTTTGTAGTCTAGTATATTTTTCCATTTAGGAAAATACAGCTTAATTTTCACAAATGTTCTTTTCTTTTCACTGTAAACAACAGCAATATTTTAAACTCTTTTCAACCTTACTACTGTCGGTATAAAATGGGAACAAGAAGAAAATCTGTAATTTCTCAAATTTTAAGTAAATTGTAAACTAATCAAATTGGTTGAGATGTAATTAGGGAAATGACATAATTGATAATAGATCAACACCTTAACTTTTATTAACAATCAACATCTATATATAGTAAATATGCAAGGGCCTGCTACACCTCCCTCTTGGTTGGTTTAGGAGGAAATGTAAGTCAACTAGGATAATGAATGACTCCCTACCTTTTGTCATCGGCTTTATAGGTGTCCATTTTGGTTTGTAGTCTAGAAGGCCTATGTACTGGTCAAACAGTCTCTCTAAACAAAAATTCAAATTTCAAAAATGTATGCTACTGTACTTTTAAAGGTCAAATTTCAAACATTAAAACTATGTTTAAAGTAAAATTACTCTATTGAAATTTTTTGCATCATAGTGACTGAATTGATGCTAAATTTGATTTAATATCTGAATCAATTTCACTATTTAATCTTCTAAAATTGATGGCATTTAATACGGTCGTGTTATAACAGTTTAGTTGTGAGGATTAGCTGTTTACCTTGACATGCTCTCCAGACTAAAGACTCGCACGCATCAAAGTCACCCTGTTTCACCTGAAGACACAAATTCCATCTTTATACGTGAAATCAGAAATGTTCCATTACTATCTGCTGCCAGTGCATATTCCATTTGTTGAATTTACCACCTGAGCATCAATAGATTTTTATTGGAAATGTTAAAATTATCCCATTTCTGTAATATTGACCCCACTACACATAAATTTCAGTTATTTATGTACAACATGAGGCTTCCTTACATCCCATTTTAAATCTCACCAATTTGTCATGGAGCTCTGTCAGTATCGGATGTTCCAATTCAACTTTTGTCTTTTTCTGTAAGGCGTCATATGCTTCGATGAACTGTCGCTGTCGGAAATGTTTCAGACACAAACGGATTGCCTCCTTTTCTCTATACTATAATAAACAATCAGAATATTTTTCATAACTCTTTTTTTCAACTTTTTAAAAATAAAACTGATCAAATAAAGTATCAACTAATACAGGGTTTGCACTGTCTATTGTATCTACTAATATTTTATAATTTGTTTCCAGATTGAATGGTGTCCCTAAGCAGCAAGCTCTGTATAATTTGAGCAGTTTAAAAAAAATAAGTGGGATACTTTTTATTTTTTAATTTATGCTTCAAAAGGCTTCAGGGATAGCTTCAATGCAAAATGTGTAATTTCAAACTGAGTCAGAGCAAACTATTAATCATACAAGAATAAAATCTTAGTATCAATTAAATGGGAATCAGAATTAAAGCAGGTTAATCATTATTGACTATGACCTCAGCTCAGGTCCATCACTGTACTTACTGAATTAAACCAGTTTATACAAGGTTTCACCACTTCCCATTTGTCTGTGCCCCGTAACTCTATGTACCAAATACTGAAGTTGAAATTGGGTCCCCATGCTTGTATTGGGACTGTAAAAGAGTCAGAGATACAAAGTCTGATGAAAGGCAAACAAAATGTTATTAAATAAAAACAGACATAGCTTATTTTCAAAGTTCAATGAAACACTCTTAGCTTAGTTACAAGTAGGGTAAATTGTCCAGGTTCTATGTAAAAACATAAGATTAAACTAAAGTTATATAAAAGTTTGCAGACACTATTTAACTACAATAAAGTTGGAGGTCTAATATTAATCTAATAGTTCCAGTTACATTCAACAAGTCACTTTCTCTAATTTTTTGTCAAAATTTTTCCTCTTTTTCATTACTGAGTTAATCATTTCAAATTATACACATTGTACATGTACATGCAATTACTTATTATCCACACAAAATCCAACATTACCTGGTAGCTATTTTTCATGAAATGAATTTGAAGTAGGTAAAACTAATTACAAGTGGACCTAGATATCCATTTTTTGTCATATTTTAGTACAGTAGTTATGAAGAAAAAGTTTACAAACTTTACATGCAAACCAAAGATGGCCACTTGTTGGCTGTTGATTTTTTTATAATCCTGATCAAATAATATTCCAAATTTTATCATAGCTTAGCAGTAAAGAGAAATTGTTTGAAAACAGACCAAAGGACAGGTTGATACAGGACAACAGACCCAAAATACCAGGGCCTGTATTTATAGAACTGTCCTCAGACTCAGATACTTTTGGTGATAAATCTGATATCTTAATTAATTTTAGAACGACAAATGAGATATTACTTTTAATGTTAAGATTTTGATTTAAACTGCTATTTCATTATTTTAGTGAGATTAAAGAAAGTTCAGCTAAGCACAGATCTCATGCTTGATCATGGTTTCATGAATACGAACCAAAATTGTCAGCTAAGAATGTTATGATTAAATAATTACCTCCTGTGATGAGTAAATAACTACCTCCCTTGATGAGTAAATCATTACCTCCCTTGATGAATAAATCATTACCTCCCTTTATGATAGTGGCACATTCACTGGTATATTGTCCTGGTATGGGTTATTTTTTTTTGTTACAGTCAAAGGAAAATACATGATATAGGATATTTACCTATTTTGATATATCTGCAGGGAAAATAATGGTCTTCTATTTCACATTTCAGTACAAACTGCTCCGACAAGTGATCATTCTTCAAGCCACTGAAAAAAGAATGTGCCACACATTGATATAAACTTTTTAATGATGATTTCAAAGTTAACTTAAAAATAATGAAAACGGAAATTGGATAGTTTCATTTGTATTTATTTTTTCATTTACAAGATTATATAGTTTTAACTATTGACAGTCGTTTTTTTTTCAATTACAGTCAAATACACAGCCGACATTATCTGTTCTAGTTAAGTGCAGACATACCTGTATGAACATCAACACTGACAAACATAAACGTATGTATTTACCTTTCTAATAGCTCCACTACATGGTCATCGGTGAGGCCACCAAACACCTTGAACTTCTTCAAATTACACACATGCGTCTTTTCATATTTACCAAAGGTGATGGATTTAACAACTGAAGGTCTTTCTAGCTTCAAAATTAAGAACTGAGAAAAAAATAACAAAACGTTAAGTTGAACAAATCAACTTTCATATTTTCATGTTTGGTTTTAACTCAAAATATAGCATATAAGTCAAATACAATTGTGTAGAGGTCATAAACAAGTTGGCATCTGAATATTTTTAATATGATTTGAACTTCTTCAGGCATTATATATTTATTTTTTTTTAAATATATCTCATTTTAACAGTTCAATCACTAATTCACACCAAATTATTAATAATAATTTCCCATGAAACATTTTGTTTCATCATTCCACAACTTCAAGCGGAACAAACACAAAGTACGAAAGAAAACTATTTGCTTTACATTCAAATTCTCTTTTGGTATTGTAGAGAAAACTGGTGTAGGGTATCACCAGCCTTCTCTAGAAGACTAATGAATGCTCCCGTATCCCAAAACCCATACAATGTAGTGATAAGTACTCACGTGTAGTGGCTGTATGTATACATCTCTGACACCCGCGGGATTAAATACTAGCTCACGTGCGAAATGAGTTCCAACCAAGGGAGATAACTCCCTCGATTTTCACTACACTATTTCATTATATTACCAGACCTTCTTTTTTTATCCAATTTACACTGGGGATGAAATTATTGTGATTTTGTTTGATTTACTTAGATGGATTTAATGATGAAATCATGTAAATGTAATTAAGATGTTTAATGTGATCAAAATCCAAACTTTAACAATTTGGCAGTCTACTCCATGTGAATCTGACATGGGTTCAAGTTGCCTGTCTTAAGTTTCTTGCCATGTTATCCTCTAACACAATATAGCTCTGAAGATGTTGCAGTACTGATGTATCAGAACTAAATAAAAATATTAACATTGAACCGTTATAGCCAAAAAAGTGGAGCATGAATAGTCATAACTTATATTTGGCCTCAGGTACTAGATTTCCCTGCCAATACACACAAAACATTATACTTATATATATATTGGGTATATATTGAGAGCCAGTGCAAGGCGATAGCTTAGACTAGCGCCTGTTGTTTTGCCCACCCCAAGGGACAAGATGTAAGAATTTGTATATTTCAGGTTGGAGAATAGACTTATTACTTTATTATTAAGTGCCCTTGTGTTTCTATCAGTCAAAAGTTTAAGGACTACTATGGATCCAGGGGTTTGTAGTCTTGTGTAAAAGCAACAAGTTGGTGCGACTTGTAGATAGTGTTAAATACAGTCTCTGTCACTCAGCTGATCATGGAGCATGCTTCTTTGGCTCAGGAGGTACAGCCGAGGCTTATCATGCCGGAGACCCAGGTTCGATTCCTGCCGGGGCATTCAGCAGAAATGTGTTTTCCACTGTTCTTTCACATTGGAGCCCAACTAAAATCCCATTGGGGTATTGCGAGTATTGTTGAGATTTGGGTAAATCTCGAGAAAAACAGGCAGAGTATATGTACGTAATATAAAAGGAACTAGTTAAGTTCTGTACAGAAGAGCTCGTTTCTGCTGATCAGTAAAAGTAATACTCTTGTATCTCTGATACTGAACTCAAATATTTGGTTTTTAATGTCTTAGAGAAACGTCCCTGTTGTGTTCTGTACTCTTCCGTTTGTTTACCTGTGGAGGATGGTTAGAATCGGACGACCATCGTGACGATTGATCACTGGGACTGTCTACATACACATTTCTGCAATAACAACAGGAAAACAAATTAACAAACAGACATCTTCGCAAAACCAATTACCTTTAGCATTAATTATGTACAGGTGTTACGACTCGGATGTGTCCGCCAAATGACGCAGAACGGTCCTATTTTTTATACCAATTCCAAGATTGTATTATGGTATTACTTTCGATACACAAGTAATACAGAACAGTATTGCTGAAAAATATGAAGTCAAAAACTTCAAGAGAAATCGATTGCAACAAACTCTTACTCTGGTACATAGTTGTATGAGAAACTCGACCACTTGTGTACAGTGTATTTCAAAATTTGTGTTCCCGCATTCGCGGCCATAGTCTCCTTTACTGCGGGACTAAGAACCGGAAGTGTACAATTTATTCTTTTGTAGCGACGTTTAGGATACTGAATTTAAATGACAATTTACCAACATGTTAACTTAATTTCAGAGAAGAGAAAACATAACTTTTGCATTTTTAGTTTGTCAACTAAAATTACCGGGATACTAATATTCTAAAACGGAATCCGTAAGGTATATCCGGAATCGTCTGTCAAAAGAACGGACGTCCATTCGATGTCCAGCAGAGACATATATTATTATCATTTTTATTAAGGTATTTTGTAATTGTAATTTCGAGCATAAGAAGAAAAAGAATTAACCATCTCTGCTCCCTTTTGGGACCACCGCTCTACCTCCCCCTATTAGACCTGCACCTTAGACAGGGACATACACATGTACAGTATACGTCCCTGCCTTAGTTAAGGCCCACAATTAATGCAAAACTGAGTAATCTTCACCAAAAGATACTTCAGACACAAATATGAGCGCAAAGTTTGAAAAGAAGAAGATTATTTTGTTCCCAGTGGCGAAAATTCCTACAGACAGAAGAAAATGCTTTGAAAGATATTCCTTTTTATATTTTTATGTTCCCCTCCATTAGAGATCTGCCCCCCCCCCCCCCCCCCCCCCTCCAGTAGTAGTATTACTAGTAATATTTAATGTCTCAAAAAGTTTCAGAAGATTCCCTTAAGTAAAATCCAGAGAAATAGCGATGACAATCTAATAATGTCGAAATCGAAAAAAAATATCCGATAAAGTTTACGTCTATTATACAATTTTTGATCATTTGTATTTAATTCCGCGAAAAATTGACAGCAAAATAAATAGATAAATAAATGAATAAAAATGGCGGTTAGTTGGTATCTTAATCCAGATGCGATCAAATTAAAAAATCAATATGCATGCATGATTCAAACTTCATTTCGAAATTCATGGTATCATAACTGAGAACGTTCAAACTATTTTCATGCCCTTTCATGTCTGCACCATTATCAATATACTGTTCTAGAGAGTAATTTATACATGTACATTTTACTTTGTCATGTAACTTATTCTTTAATATTTTAGTTTTAATTATGGCTGTCACACGAACTCTCCACCAGCCAACGCATTGTTAAAACATGTCACGGGTTCATTTATGTCGGAAGAATTATGTTAGCTACGTCGGAATACAATAGCATCTATGTCAGAATATGATAGTATGTCGGGATAGGTAAGCCATGTCGGAATATCAAAGCTATGTCAGAATATATCAGTAATGTTGGAATATTTCAGACATGTCGGAATATATTACCTATATATGATCCATGTCCGAATATGCCAGAGATGTCGGAATATGTCGGGGATGTTGGAATATGTCAGAGATGTCGGAATATATATCAGATGTGTTGGAATATGTTAAACATGTCTGAATATGTCAGACATTGTGTAATAGGCTTAATCTCGCGTTTTCGACCGTCATATATAGGTCGAAATCGCGAGAATGCGAAAACACGACGAACATTCTTGCCGTCGCGATATCGCTTCGGGCTCACAGTCGAGTTTTCGCTCTTTCGCATTCTCGCGTTTTCGCTTCCTCGCCGAGAATGGGAGATTTGCTATTTGGCCATAACGAGCCATCAATTTCGGAATCATTTAGCCGTATAAGCCATCAATTGAGTATAAACATCCACCATGAACTTTCCATCTCCTGGTGCCTGGAATTCATATAAATATGGGTAGAGTATAACAAAATACAAACGATCAAAATCTACATGTATATCAAACAAACTACATTACATAAATAATTATAAATAGTAACAACGAAAACACCATGCTGAAAATAATACAAATATATACATATGGACCGTAAATGGGGAATGATTGTTTGTTTTTTAGCAGAAGAGTTTTGTGTTCGTGATGTCGATACGAAAAGATGATGTCACGAGAACTCGTACTGAGGTTACGCGCGAAACAACTATTGCTTAAGTCGGAGTGTCATAACTATACGGTGTATTGGGGAACACAATTATGAGTACAGTAGTATATTACAACATAAAACGGGTGTATCTCTGAACGCCAACATTTTGAATTTACCTGTGGGGCAGTTTGTTTTGATAGTGATTATAGTCTATTTCCTAAAAGGAGTCTCAATGCCAACAGGGAAATTTACCTGTAAAAGTTACCTGTTTATTTTATTTGATATTTAGTTTCGAATTTAAAACGACAATCAGAGACATATGTCTCTGCGACAATACAATATTTTATAATTGAAAATTATCTCTATGTTCAAAAGTATGGTTTTGTTTTATCTTATTAATGTTTAAAAAATCATTTATACTGATTTTTAAAATATATATATTTAGATAAATAAAATGGTTTAACTCTCTAGTTGCAACATTAATTACCATATAGGCATATTGATGATTTGAATTAATTGAGATTAATTTCACTACATTGGAAAATTTTGTTCTATTGATGATAATATATGCAGCTACATAAACAGCAATATACCGTACGTGTAAATATAATTTCACAAAACTTGAATGTTTTATTGTACAGCCAGGTACACATTTAATAACTACTAATTACTACTGTGGTCCCATGTTATTGACAACCTCAAGGACTTGAAAATTTGACAAATTACAAAGAACGATATTCATCTTCTATGTCACCAGAGTTGCAAACTCTACACAGACGTTCACTTATATCGACGAGTTTCAATATGCAGAGTATGCGCATACTTTTATTGAGAGGTACATGTACATGTGTGTCCATTCGTATTTAACTTTCTCTATGCACATTTTTATTTAGGATATTTTAAGAGATTTTTATTATAGACATTTAATCATTTCCTTTTGAATATGAACAGGCATTGTTCATTTATCATATTAATATGTATTTCCGAGATTAGTACTGATAAGATGTTTATGTGTACAATATCAATTAATATATAGATTTCTTAGGGCTGATATTGCTGAAATAAACTTTTCAAGTAATTAGTTAACAAAAAGTATTTAGTGCTATGATGGAACTGCATCGTTGCTATTTTTTTTTAAAACTATATTACTTTATTGCTCATTTGGTTGAATGCATGCATGTGTGTTCTAAGAAATTGAAAGAAAAAGTAAATACAATTCTACTGTATGATTTGTAAAACACAGGTAAATCTCAGGTGACTGTACAGGTAAAAAAACACAGCTTATATGAAGCAGTATATAATTACCCTCCCATTGTTTCCTGAAACAACACCTACCTATTGTTAAAAAAAATGTTGGCGTTCAGAGAACACCCCCATAAAACACTTATATCGACTTTGAAATCATCGAAAGTATCAAAATAACGCATGTAAAGCCGTAGCTGCCTAATTATCTAATGATAATTTGAAAATGAAGAAAGCGGCTGGTAATGCTAGCCAAACGATAGACAAGCTATTAAAAGATAGTTAAAGAAAGGTACCATAATTTTTCTGATCCTGTTCTGGACACAACTTTTCGCCAGCGGCAAGTAGCCTCAAACCTAGACGCTTAAGAATTGCGTAATGACACCAAACAAAAAAAACAACATTTTTGACGATTTTGCTTTTTTTTCTTCCTGATAAGTTAACAAACATTTACGGATGATGTAATAAATTGCCGATGAGGCTACTGACATTTTTACAAATGAAAACGTATCTGTGTGCGTGCGATATATTTTCTCGACATGGTCAACGTCAGTGCGACAATTAGGGAAGAATTCAAGACTGGGGATACAACGGGCGAAACTTTAGCAGAACTAGTCTTGGAAACACTCAAATGGAGCAGACAATATGGCTGGCGTGAAGGAGTTCATGGTATCGGAGTGTGCCAACTGCTATGTACATGTATGTACACTGCAAAGGGGGGCCGCGGTGGCCGAGTGGTTAAGGTGTCTCGACACTTTATCACTAGCCCTCCACGTCTGGGTTGCGAGTTCGAAACCTACGTGGGGCAGTTGCAAGATACTGACCGTAGGCCGGTGGTTTTTCTCCGGGTACTCCGGCTTTCCTCCACCTCCAAAACCTGGCACGTCCTTAAATGACACTGGCTGTTAATAGGACGTTAAACAAAAACAAACCAAACAAACCAAAGTACACTGCAAAGAGCACGTTTTGAACTTAGCAATTGTTAGTTTAGTTTAAACAGTATTTTATTCAAAATATGGCAGTGACAAAATAATACAAAAATCAACAAAAAGGATTCGAAAACAAGTATAAGTACTTATATCAATTCGTCTCCTTATTAATAAATCTGGCAGTAGGACGGCACTGTTACATGTATTTTGATAGTAAAATAGACAAAAAAGAAGAAGAAGAAATCAGGGAGGGGAGGGCAGAAGGGGTGCATCAGGAAACGAAAGAAAGTGGTTACGAAGAGAATAACAAGAAGAACTGCATTACTTGATTGAATCTGGTTGGAATGTGATTCATGAAAAGGTAACCCTAATAAGCTCTATATAAGGATGCATTAAATACATTGGAAATCTCTAAATTACCTTATGTTGATTCCAATCAAAAAGTATACTGATATCCTGTAAAATGCAAGAGTGTTGTAGTCTATATTAATTTCAGTATAAACAATACTCATTAAGTCTAAATGTCAAAAGTGTTGTCGAACAACATAGGTTTCAAAGTTAATATACATTGTTTAAACAAACGCAATAATTACATAATAATAAAATAAAGTAAATAAATCTTGCCCTAAAATCGTTTCGACTTACAGATAAATTGTTGGATAGAGTCAAACATATTTAAGTTATATTGATCTGGCATATCAGGATTTCCATACAGCAGCAGATTTAAATTATTCCCAGGTGGAAGATTAGTAAAACATTGTAGTCTTAATTGTTCGAAGTTAGGACAAAAGAGGAGAAAGTGTTCAGTAGTTTCATCAGAACGGTTACAAGAACACATAGGACTTTCAGCTAAGTTACGTAAAAATAAGTGGCTATTAAGGGAACTACAGTTCATCCTCAGCCGAGCGTGGTGAATTTGGCCAAATCTACTTTTGCAGTAATAGTAATAGGATGGAACAAGATTACTGTGATTATAGTTGACATACACAGACTTCTTAAGGTTAGTAAGTGATGGGTTAATGCTTAAC
Organism: Pecten maximus; assembly: GCF_902652985.1. NCBI lineage: Eukaryota > Metazoa > Mollusca > Bivalvia > Pectinida > Pectinidae > Pecten > Pecten maximus. The sequence continues at coordinate 33,451,786 of NC_047021.1, forward strand.
GTCGTCCGAAAGAGCGTTCCATAAGTCAACAGAGGAAGGTAGAAAAGAGTCTTTATAGAGTTTAGTACGACATCTTATTTGACAGAATTTATTTGCGTTTCTAGTATCGTGAGAGTGAATGTCAGAATGACGAGCGGGGAGTATGTTAGTTAAATAGGAGGGACACTGACCATGAACAATCTTGTGAAGTTGTGTTATTTTATGTTTCGTCTTCTTTCAATAAGAGGGTCCCAACCAGTTTCTAAATACAATCTCTCATGACTAGTTAATTTAGTAGCCCCAGTTACAATCCTGGCTGCTTCGAGCTGAATATTTTCTAACAGATGGCTTTGGCCTGTCGTTATAGTGTCCCATACCACGTCCCCATATTCTAACAAAGGTCGAATAAAAGTAAAGTAAATAGCAATTGTTCATAGCTCAGCAGACCCCGGTGTAGGAACGATGTTGGGAACAGTTCTTTAAATTATTCCACTATTCTGCAAAGAAGTTGAACAAGTATCAGAATGAGCTGATTTTGGATGCAAAATTAAGTTGAAAACCCTTCGCGAAACCAGATGGTTTAGTCACGCCTACTTACTTTCAAAGCCGCATTCCCCGTCAGATCCCTTGACTGTTCGGTCCATTCGGGTCATAATTTGAAGTTTTATATATCGCTATACCACAGCAACACAGTCATCTCAAAGCGGCTCACAAATTATTACCCGTGGTTATTAGACCTTTAGCAATCACCCAAAGTTTTTCTCAACCCTCATGGGGAGCGTACACGCTGGAGCTGCCATTTTGGCGCTGACAACTTACACACGACATATCTTGCAGTTATCCTACCACTGTATCAGTATGAATATTGTGAACGGTACTGTTTTGTGTGCCAAATGCGTTGTAAACAGATCCCCGTAGATATTGAACGTTGTAAAAATTAAAACTTTCAAAAATCAATTTAGTTATTTGCCAAATCACATAGAATCATCCGGATTTGCGTGAAACCGCTTTCCGTTTTGACTATTAGTCAGTAGAATTGACTTCCGGCTTTAGATGCCGGTTGGTTGTAAATAAGCCTACAGACTTACCTTCGTGCATTTTGGAAAGTTCAAAGTCCAGCATATTGTTATTGTCGAATTGTTATAAAAAAGACTATTGTTAACTATTTAAATGCTAAAAAGATGCTCAGGACTCGTGTGAAAACCTTTGCCGCCCAATGCACACGTCTTCATAAAGTCAAACAGGTATTCAGCTGTCATTCAACATTGTCTGGTCATTCAGCTGTGACAGCTAGATGAACAACACTACTAACATTACATGGGATAGTAAGAAGGCAGCAAGCATTTTACTTTGTGTAAACATTAACATTTTACCATGTCATGGCTTTGTTAATCTTTAATATTCAAGAATGAGTGTTGCCATGTAACATGTAGTCAGAGACTTATATACTAAATTAATATAGGTCTCTGATGTAGTGTATAAAAATCAGAGAGGCACAATGTCAGGGTGACTGGTTTGATATAGGTTTTGCAGCATTCTGTAATCAGGTTGGGACCCCCCACCCCCGGAAAGACTTATTTCTTTGTACTTTACGAATAAGTGATCGGCTGATATGTAATGATAAGTAACTTTTTTCGGAAGATGAAAAACCAAGAAATTCATCCAAAACAAAAACTGTTGCAACAATACATTTTAAAATAATCAAACGAGGTGCTGTTATCAATCAGCTATCTATTACAGTCCAAAATTTTAATGTTTTATAAAAGGCACAATTGTACAACACAAAGAAGTCTCATAAAATCGAGACTGCCTCAACTTTCTGAGGGAGTTCTTAACCGTATCAGAGACCTATATACTTTAATATAGGTCTCTGACCGTATCAACAGCTGTATATTGGTGTTTTTAGAGGCTGCAGTATGTGATTTTTGTTTTTGCCAACAAATTTGAATTATTTTAATGTTGCAGTTGGCAAACCAGATATTGAAAAATGGACAGCGGGCAGTTTACAGGTAAGCTTTCATATTTGGTACATTTGTATAACATACACTTGAATTTTTAGATATACAAATAGCAAACAATTTAGAAGTACAATTTTTATTCAATAGAAAAGCACGACATTAAATTCAGTTTATTAAATAAGACCAAATAAGATTAAGAATAGTGCTGACAGATAACAGACAGATGAGCCAAACTCAATGTACAGCTGTACAGGTAAAAAACACAGGTAGCTAATGACACTGTCTGCTTCTTTAGCATGAGTTTCCTCTGGCCCTCGGACACCAGACTTGGACATTCTGACAGATAGATATCCTACACAAGATATCTATCAGATATAAGTATTTGTAAATATTGTATAAATGTCATATGCATTTTAGCTAGATCATATGGAACCTGAGCTATATGTTCAATATGTTATCAAGAATGTCTAATTCTGGTGTCAGGAAATTCAGACTGAAATAAAAAAAAAAAAAGAAAGATTTTCAGAATAAAATATATTGCCAGTATTTAAACTAAATGGAGTAAAAATCAGGATATTTTGACAAATTATTCCTGATATTGATGTGTAATCAACGTATATTTTGCATTTTCCATATCTATTAATTAACAGTGCAATATTTGTACTTTTAATATATTTCCAGTACAAATTCTGGATCGGATTGGGAATATCTACAACGGAGTATTGTTCCAACTGACTACTTCCAGGACAGTCTACCTCGACTAGCTATTCCCAAACTAGAGGCAACATGTGACAGCTATCTTGAGTCCCAGCAAGTCATTCTCACACCAGAAGAATGGGAAACTACACAAGACTATACAATAAAATTCATGGCGGAAGATGGAAAATGTTAGTTTGAAAATATAATTTACTTTGCACTGGGCATAATTAGATCCCTTTAACAGATGAAATGGTGTCCTGTATATTTTGAATGGATGAAAAATAAAGAGAGTCTTATCCATTTCATTCATTCAAATGGACAAAATATATAATCTTCTGTCAATCAATCTTGTTAATCCATGTATGCCTGAAGGAAGTGTATTGGGGCTCTTAGTGTAGGAGGAAACTTAGTTCCCAGGGGAAACTAAAATACTCTCTATAAGCAATAAATATAATCAAATAAGGGTTCCTATATAAAGATGTTAAGATGAAATTAAATCCAAAAGTATGATTCTTCAATTTCAGAAAGCTTCAATTGTCAATTTAGGATACACAATTCAAATGACTGATATATGTTCACAATTTAATAGTTTGTATAAATCTTTCAAACTAATGGGGCAGTGATAGCTCAGTGGACAATACACTTTACCCTAATTAATCTGGATGACATGTGACAGGCCTCCCATATGTTGTTCGTTGAGGTAGCCACCAGTTACTACAAAGATACCCTGCCTTGAAATGACGATAGCTGTCCTATAATGACCTGATCTTAAACTTAATGGCTTACTTGCAAGACCATCCTTTTATCAAGATTTTAGGGCACTGTATATTTGTTAAATTGCATAGGGTTTGTCCCATTCGGACCTAGTTTGTGGGTATCAAATTATTCGTAATCATACCTTATAAACATTATTTCATGAATACCTACTGTATATGTGTATATGTTTCAGTGTATATATAGATATTTGCAGGGTATTAAATTTCATGCTGTATTTAATGACATGAATATACCGTAGCCAAAATATATCTCCCACAAATATTACCAAATATACAGTATATGGTTATACTGCTACTTATTTCCTGTTTTGTAATTGGTTTCAGATTTACAACAAGAACTACGGAAATTGGACAAGAAAAACAAACACACCAGCTATGTTTCCAGTAAGTTTTAACCTCCTAAAAAAGGAAGCTAGGATCGGGATCAATTAAGAAATCAAACATGTGATAACGTTAACCTTTAAAAATAAATTTATTATACCGTTCCTTCAGCATCTCTTTTACTACTTATAGATAACTTTTATTTGAACAGTTTTGTTTCTTGCTGTTTGCAATTTTAGAGCGTCAGAGATGGCTGTTTTTCAGAAGAAGTAAAGACCAAACATTTGTTAAAAACAAAAGTTATTTATAATATTTGAGATGTGGTTTTCAATTAAAATATTAGATCTATACATGCACTAAAATCCCAAATTTTGATTTTATGATGTTTGATTAGGAATATTTTTCTTGTGAGATAGCATTTTGTGAGTGTTTCATTTGTCATTAAGTTATTAATTTTCATAGCTATGAAATGTTGATTGTTATTTTCAATCTTTCAGAGCCATGGTTTGACATGTACCTGAAATCTCGCCTTCCTATTGTGTTGAACTTCAATCCTTTTATGTCATTTGTTGACGAACCCCAACCTGAATATCGCACACAAGTATGTATAATTTTCAATAATATGTAAGAAAAATATTTTACTTCTGCTTGGTAGAAGAGTTAAAAACAGAAGAAATGATCAAACTGGTAATTAAAGATTTTAAACATTGGACTAGATCTCATGCTGGACATTTAAGGATCTTATACTTTTTGCTGTCTTGCCCAGAGATGAAGTGAGGGGTTCCTATTTTCCTGTGATTTTTGACTTACTGTAAGTTACATTGTAAAAATTTGGGGTGGAAATTTTGTGAATAATACAAATGTATATTTTATTCTAATTTGAGGATTCTTAATTCTGAATAATATTTTCACAACTTGTCTAATTTTTTTTTTATTTCAGTTACTAAGATCAACAAATATGATAATATCTTCATTACGGTTTCTAAAATCTTTGAGGGAAAACATTTTGGAGCCTGACGTTTACCATCTGAAACCTGAGAAAACAAAGAATGAAAAATTTGATAAATTTTGCAGGTAATCATTTAAGGGCAATTATGAATTAAAAATAAATTGCTGTAGTTTTGTCAGTTTGTGTTTGTATACATGTATTATATACTCCTCGCAGTACACTAGGGTAGGGGGCTTATTTGAGGATAAATACGGTAATACAGGCTATTGATCAGATAAATGAAATGGATAACAAGAGATTAGCTCTTCATAACCATGGAATGCTTGATTCGTCTTAAAAGAATGTTGATAGCTTCTGGAATTCAGCTGATGTTAGTTTCGTGTTTTAGAAAAGTACCAAAACGATTTGCCTGGCATGGTGCCTTGTTACACAGTAGACAGTCTGCATTTCCTTTGGACATGAGTCAATATGGACGTCTTTTCAACTCCACACGAATTCCAAGGTATATTTCATATTGCATATGATAAATCTTATTTCCCCTTCTTCATTAAAACTAGTAGATATTTCAACCAATTATTTCATAACAGTTTAATAATCCTCAAACTTCCAAGGGCTGTGTTCACTTTGATATCCTCTATAATTAACGGATATTATTAATAAACTGCTTTGTCTTTATGAACTAAACCCAACAAAGCAAACCATGTCAGTAAATATGCATGTTTTTCAAAACCTTCAACCTTCTATATACTTGTGCTTTTGAAATATGAATGAAGTTCATTTGGAAGAATTCCATAAAAAATATACTTTTTTTATAATATTTTCAGAGAGGGTAAAGATGAGTTTCTAACCGATCCAGAAGGCAGGCATATGCTAGTGATGAGAAACGGTCACTTCTATGTGTTTGATGTTTTAGATAATGAAGGTGAGCATGAGGTGAAATGTGGTGCTGTTATTAATGAGTAAATGGAAATGTATGATAATTAGCATTATTATACCTTTCCTTATTTTACACTAGACAATAGAAATGTTATTTGAAACACATCCTCCGAAAATGTTATTAACCAGGTTAATAGTCATAAGTGCTATTTACCGGGAATGAGCTATTTAACCTGCATTCAAATTTTTTCGTATTTTTTTGCTTGGTTCATTCTGATTGGACAATGCATTTCAATGTCACATCCCTTCGGATCATCTCTACCGCCTTCCCTTGTATTATGATAAAGTCTGAAAGCACTTTTGAGACTAAGACGAAGCTGACAGTTATATGTTTACTAAAATTGTTTGAGTGAATGCTACAGGAACATTTCGGAAAATTACTTCATCTACAAGATTTGATAATCTGTATGAAGAAGCGATGGACACAATTTTACTGCAATTGTAAGTCTTATGTTTGACTTAAAAAATAACATGTTTTCAGATTATCATAAAACCTCTGATAGGACAAGACCCAGTGGTCAAAACCAGAGCTACTTTCACATATATAACCTCATATTTCTACTTTCACCTGTATGGTCTCATGTTTTTTACATGTATAACCTCATATTTCTACTTTCACCTGTATGACCTCATGTTTCAACTTTCACCTGTATGACCGCATGTTTCAATTTTCATAGGTATAACCTCATATTTCTACCTTCATATGTATTGACCTCATATTTCCACTTTCAAATGTATATATGACCTCATATTTCTACCTTCATATGTATTGACCTCATATTTTCACTTTGAAATGTATTGACCTCATATTTTCACTTTCAAATGTATGACCTCATATTTCTACCTTCATATGTATGACCTCATATTTTCACTTTCACATGTATGACCTCATGTTTCTATTTTCACATGTATGACTTAATATTTCTACTCGCACATGTATGACCGCCTGATTCTACATAACTGTATGACCTTACGTATCATTCTACGTTTACAAATATGACCTCATATTTCGTTTCATCTTTCACACATTTGACCTCCCGCTTGGTATGTTTTGTAGGCCATATTGAGAGTCCTGAGAAGATTATGGCTCACATCCAGCATATTCTTCAAGATAACCGGCCACCACCAGAGTTTCCTCTTGGCTACTTCACAGCAGAGAACCGCGACAAATGGGCAGCTTATCGGGACCAACTACTAGCTAATGGTCAGTTGTGTTGATAAAAAATTGGATGATAAATAATCAAAATTTTCTTTGGCGAATATAAGAAAATGTTTAGAAAATAGTATTCATTTAGCGATATTTTGCTTTAAATTTGTTTGCTTGAAAATTGCAGAAATTAACAAAATGTGATTAATATGTCTTCATTGTTACTTTATACCTAATTGTATGGTCCATTCTCCATGTCAAACAGTTTATGATATACAGATGTTATCAGTAATTGAAAGCATGAGCATTTTCATTGCAAAAAGGACAGCATTGTTCGAAATTTCCTGGGCAGTCACTATGCAGGCTGTTTAAAAAAGCAGATATCATCTTGTAGGAAATTACATTTCTGTGACTTTCAAAAACCATTCCTTGTTTTTCTTATGCTTGGATTTCACTTGGAAAAACACCAAAGTTGAAATAAGATGCAAACATTTATATTTTATCAAAACTGATATCTCTGTCTAAAAATCAAACCAACAAATTAGACTTAATAGAAAAAGTTATCAAATTGAATTTTGATAATGATTTTGTTTTTAGATGACAGTTAAGAATATTTTAAAATCATCTCTTGAGTATCTGTCATTCTGGACTTTTGAAATTATTTTGTATGTCCAGGTAATGGACCAACACTGAACAAAATTGACACGGCTTTGTTTGCCTTATGTTTGGACGACAAGAACTCGAATGATCCCAATGATATTACAAGACAGTTTCTGCATGGAGATGGCATGAACAGGTAATGCAAGTTTTACTATTGACAATCATAATTGGATAGTCTTTATAATTTATGCACTTCTTTTGATTTGTATTTTGGTCTGTACATTGAGGACAGAAAACTATTGATGTCACAGTGATCAAATATGTAAAACAATCTAATCAGTGTCATTTGTTAGTTCATGGAGATGCTTTCCTTTTACCTCCGCTATCATCACACTGAGATGCTCTAATTTATTGAATTCTAATTTTGTTGGCACAAAAACTATATCATAAAGGATATTTTTATATTATTTTAAAAGTGTAATCATGGGTGAAAGCAATATTATATGATCTTTTTCAGTCTTTTGGGGAAATATCCCTCATATATGTCTGCACAGTGTTTTGTAAATACAGCTATTTCAATATTTTAGGAATCTGACACGTTAACCCATGAATCTTGAAATTGTGTTTTAATTATTTTGAGTAATTTTGTGCCAGTTTTTGATAGACTAATAACTGTAGTTGCACTTTGCCTCTTATGCTTTGAAGACTGTAGAATTTACCCTGACTTACCAATATCTAATACATTTGAGTCATTATGTACATACCAGTTAACATTTGGTATGATTATTGCTGATGAGACTATGTATATTTTTCAGGTGGTTTGATAAGAGCTTCAGTCTCATCATGACGCCAGACTCGAGGGCATGTGTTAATTTTGAACATGCATGGGGAGATGGGGTGGCTGTTCTACGATACTTCAACGAAGTATTCAAGGATTCCACAGAGAACCATTTTGTACATCCCTCAACTACAGTCCCCAATGCTATTTCTGATAATGGAGTACAGAGACTAGGTGAGCAAATAATTTATAATTTTGTTGTCATTTTCCATATCGATATGTATATAAATAGGTACAATGTAACTGTTTTAAGAGGAGGAAAAAACAGAGGAGAAAAATTATAGAGATATGTCTCAAGGTCTTTGTGATTTAAATACATATTTGTTCTTTCTTTTGGCACGCTCCCATGTAAACATATTTGGAAAATATATATAATTAAATGTCAGAAAATATTATCATGAATATTCATTGAAAAATATGCGTACTTCTAAAGTCACTTCTATCATAAAAATGTTGTTTTGCTGAAGTGATCACAACACAACGTCATACAGGGATGCATGTAAGTGGCCTGGATTTAAGTGTAAAATTTCAGTGTTTTCTTGTGTTTAAGAGTTTGAGTTGGACGCACCACTTAAGGAAGGGGTCCAGACTGCTAAGGTCAATTTTGATAATCTGGTTGGATCCCTCGACCTACATCACCTGGAATATGACAACTACACCAAGGACTTTGTCAAAGCAAAGAAAATTAGTCCCGACTCTTTAATGCAACTTGCTATACAGGTATAGATATCTCACAGAAAAAACCAATTTGCTCGTTCAGTAACTTCTGATTGACTTTAATTTTATGCACTCTGCCAATACACAAGGTGTTCAACATACAAATGTATGTAAAACAGGTGTTAGCCATCCAATCAGAATTAATTTCAGACTTTTTGTATTAGCCCACTATCATCCGATGGTGGATTATATTCAAATCGCCCTACATCCATGATGTGTGGTCCGGCCCGTCCTTCATCCGGTGGCCGTTTGTAAACAATCCTTGTTTCTTGTTTATGTTTTCATATGAAGTTAATGAGAAGAAGAGAAAAGATCAGTCTTACATAGAACTGATAAAGATAATTTATTGGTGGGCTCCAAGATCATATACATGTACACTGGTGAATTCTGGCTAATATGGATTTTCGTCATTTATTTAGATGGCATATTACCGACAAAACCGGAAGTTTGTAGCTACGTATGAGTCCTGCAGTACAGCCGCATACAAACATGGACGTACTGAAACCCTGCGATCTGCTACCATGGATACCAAGTTGGCTACAGAAATGATTGTTGACCGCGGCAACAAAGAGAGCCCTGGGGACCTCTTCAACGCCATGGTTCAATGTTCCAAAACACACGGGGATCTCACAAAGAATGCTGCTATGGGTAATTTTATCCATATTTCATTTTATAAAAAGCTACATGAAGTACAATTTTATTCATACTATTTTAACTGCAATGATTTTAAAGAAACATACAAAAGCTTTTTTTGCAATTTGTATACATGTTATCAGTAATATTATTTCTGAGATTGAAGGAGAGCCATTATAAATAGCTTGTTTAAGCATTGAACTTTATTGATGTGGTAGATATGGACGATTTACCATGTAAATGCTAGAGCTTTTCTTTCAAACATCATAATCTCAGGAGAATTATATTTTTTGTGTTTCATTTATTTATAAACATTAATGTGTCCATCTTGAAATTAAGATCATTCAGACATAGAATGGCTGTTGCATGTAAATAATATCATATATTCATACACATGGATATGACATCGTGATTTGGGTATAAGCTAAGCTCTCATAGACTGCAAATCTATATACTGCATAATGTACATGCAGTTAGTTTATATCATGGCTTCACCATCCAAATAGAAATACATATATATGATATTTAAGTATTAATGTATAGTCTGCATTATACTGGTACATTCTTCTTGAGACAGGATTATTTTGATGTGTATTCCTGCATGATGCTTTCATTACACAGGGAAGGGATTTGATCGTCATTTGTTTGCTCTAAGGACACTGGGGCAGGAAAGTAATTTTTTTCCTCATAAGGTATTTGAAGATCCGGCCTACCATAAGATCAACCATATCATTCTGTCTACCTCCACACTTAGTAGTCCAGCTGTAATCATCGGAGGATTTGCCCCTGTTGTTCCTGATGGATACGGAATAGGTATGTGTTGTGTGCTGTTTTAGGCATATCGTTCACTAGACCAATTATCTAAATATGTGGCCTGTCTTGCCATGTACAGTAATGCATTATAATGCCAGTGTCATAGATATCATAAGATATGTACGTATTAACATTTTTGTGACACCAGTAGTTGACATCTTTATGATGTCACATGATTGTCACACTACTGCCAGACTCAAAATTATTTGAAAATAAATTTGGGAGTTTTATGTTAATTTCCTCATTCATGTTAATGTGAGTTATATGATAAATAGTATCTTACACTTGTGTCAATGTGAAATGTTTAGCCTTTTTCTACAAACTACCATGTTACTCACTGTCCTGTAGGCTTTTAACGTCATTACATGTTAAATTTATAAGGGGGGCGGGGGTCTTCTCTGTCCATCTTGTGCATACATACGTAATACCAAATTTGTCAGCACTCTATCAGCTTCATTCCTTGACAGATTTTATCACGCAATGATAACGGACCATAAACTATTTCTAGCCGTGAAAAGGGGGGACATGTATTGCTAATGCAATACCCAGTATACTTGTTTAACTTGTTTAGTGTATTCCATATTGAAGTGAAACAGTCTACTGAGAAAAGCGTGAAGCTATGATATGTGTAGTCATATGTATAACATATTTATATTTCACAGGCTATGCCATTGAGAGTAACAGAATCGGTTTCAATGTGACAAGTTACCCTCCAGCAACAAATGTGCGTGAATTCATTGACTGTCTCCGAATTAGTCTAAATGACTTATTTGATGTAATGAATAAAACCAGCCCAAGGAGTTCTTCATGAGCAGAATTGTTTCCATAGATGTTGAATATTCATGAACTTGAGTGGAAAGGATCCATTCATGCCCCTTGGAATATTCATTCATTTTTCGTAGAAATTGATGTCCTGTGTGGAAATGTTACAAGTTCTCATGAATATGGCTGTTTCATTGATATTCTATTGAATATTCATGTGTGGATAGCTGATGGATGTTATTTCAGATTTCCAATTTTTTTTATGTGGACTAGATGTGAAATGAAGTGATTACAAATGCTGTTTAAAAATGGTATTTAAGAATGATGGTTAATAACATTATTATACAAATCACATAATATTCTTATTTTCTTTGTAGAAGAATCTTAATTAGGTTTTCTACTAAGAAAGTGCTCCTTATGAAAATTTTATTTTGACAACTGAACAAAAAGAATTAAAAAGTGTTTTGAACGGAAATTTGAATTGAAACATAACAAGCAAAACAAACAGATTTTATATTTTTTTTAATTTTTTTTTTTAGAAAATATATTCAATAGTTACATATTTTCATTTTTGTCTCTGACAAAACATATATGTATGCCTTGTATACAGAATCATATATATTAATATGTAATGGGATTTTTTCATGCAAGTAACTTATTTACTGTACATCACAGTTATGATGCATACATATAAATGATCATAAAAATGTCAATAATTTATTAGGAGTTGTCAAGTTGTGATGACCAAACACTTTGCCCAGTTTGATCAACCAATTTTTGACCCCAGGCATTTTATATATTGCTAAAAATATACATGCAACTACATTTACAGTAATAAATAGAGAACGTGTAAGGAGGGGTCATTGTGCATTAGCCAATATAATATCTTACCTATTATCAAAAATATGAAAATAAGAGGTAATTTTCTAAGCTTACTATTATGTTCTATCCACTGAGAATGATAATAGGTTTGTATTTCAATACAGTTGTGAAAAATGATACTTTAGATGCTTTATTGTTTCATCAGCAATGAAAGAGGGACTACAGTGTTACTTTTCAGTGTGGCGGCATTGGTGTCATAAACATCTCACTTTTACGTTTGGTGTTTAGGTTTATTGCTCAAAAATTACAAGTCCATCTTTAACTTGCTTCATGCATATGTACATGTATATAGTTAGATCAAATAGTGCACATCTCAACTCATCCTTAATTTACAGAATATCATCCAGAATTTATTGTCTAATCATTTTTGAAAGCAGGAATGGTGGTAATCTGGACTTTAAAGTTTTGTATTTTGCTCTATTTCTCAAAAAGTATCAGTGTTATTTCATCTTTAATACTAGAGCCTGTTTCTTTGATTGTGTTTATTTATATTCAGAGTTTTGTACTAGAAAATATTTTGTTTTAACTGTGATATAGTAGTATTCATGTTTTTGGGAAAGGCGAAGTGTATCATTTCATTTAATTGCAAAAATTGTTTTCTCTAGATAACAGAGAAAAAAATGTCTGCTTAAATATGAAATTTTATTTATATTGTAGAATATTGGAAAAAAACACCAAATGTATACATGTAGGGGGGATTTTGAATAAGAAATAAAGTGCTCAGTATAATTTGTAAACCTCTTTTTGTCTTTTGTTTTAACAATGTTTACTTTTATTTCTTGTATCTGTTATTCTGCCATATTAAGTCCGAATTATTCTGATGTTTTTTGAAATATTTTTATATATGTCTTTCATTGATTAACCAATGCCACACTGTTATGAAAAAAATTGATAAAGTATCAGACTAAATTTGACTTCACCATATTGAACCCTGCTCAAATACAAGATGTACCATGCAGCCATCCAATTGTGTGCCATCATTTTGATTTGACACCATGTTGACGTGCATACCAACAATGGTTTGCATGCTGACTTGGAGTGTGCATCTTACAGTTTTGCCTCAATCTTGTAGCTATTTGTTGATTTTCAGAAAGCCTTTCAGTAAATAAACATTTTTTTAATCAAGAAAACATTGTTATGATTTTGATAAAATAGACTTGAATTTTTTCAAGTTTTTCTCTTAATTGTCCATAAAAACTATGCACAATGTATATATGAATAATTAATGATGACCATTCAGTGGCTAAGTTAAGCACAGCACCTTATTTTTCCCCATTTATGCTTCTCTTGTTTAGCCAATTTATTCTGCAACCAAAATATATTGACAATATGAAAATACTTTAGCTCATCCCTCACCTATATGATATAGTAGACAGTTTCATTTCAAAATTTGATTCTTGCCTTCATAAAGGTTTATGTTTAAATACAATATCCCTACTTTCACTTTCCCTTTCGTTTTCAAGATTTTTTTTTTCGATTGTCAAATAGATCTACCACTTTCTCCCACAGTAATTTTATTATCAATTCGGGTCTAGTAGACTACATATTTCGGGAAAGTGAAATATGAAACGGATCACCAAATTAGAACGACAAAGTTTAGGTCTACTTTCGTTTTAAAATTGAAATCACAGTTACCTCCCCTTATCATGAACTTTGATAAACCGGAAGTTGTTTATCGGCCGCGATTATCGACCGTTTACGTTAGGTGTTTATAATGTAAACAGTCAAATTGGGTCATGAGTTTAACTGATAACGACGATATAGAATCTGAAGACTACGAGATGTCAACCAGTCTAGAATCGGCTCCTCTGTTGAACACTTCTCCAGCTATGGCAGAGCGTGAGGCTAAATACGTGTCTAGTGAGGACACGGTGACTGTCAACAAAACGTCAACAAACTCCGCTGAACAAGAGGAGATAAAAGCATCGGGTTTTCTCTATGTTCTTTCATTTTTCGCTGCTATTGGTGGTTTTTTATTCGGATATGACACTGGTGTGGTCTCTGGTGCGATGCTGCTGCTGAAAGAACAATTCCAGTTGACGTCTTTATGGGAAGAAATTATTGTCAGTGCTACGATTCTATTTGCTGCCATTTTCGCATTAGTCGGTGGGTTTCTAAATGACTTTTTCGGAAGGAAATTTACAACTATTTGCGCAAGTGCTGTGTTCACGGCAGGAGCTGTCATCTTGGGATTTGCAAAAAATATTAGCATGCTCGTTATTGGAAGAAGTATACTTGGGATCGGAATAGGTAACCATTTAATTATTTTGTATGTAGTAAGGTGGTGGATGGTTTTGTTTTATTACAACTGTTTCATTGTAAATCCATTAATCGACACATACACTTATACTTATATGATCCCTAGTAAATACTAGCCATATTAATCAGGAAAGTATGACGTAGAGAACTGATCTTTTGCTTGATTGGTGAACCTGTACATGTAGTTATCAAGAGGTATTGGGAAGTATGATCATAAATTCAGATTTTTTATGCATTTTGAAATGTATTGGTTCTATTAAATTTAATTAGAAGAAAACTTGAAAGAAGATTCCCCATGTTGTCAGAGTAACAGAAGTGTTGAAATGTACATGAAATACATTGAAGTAAGTTTTAAAAAAATGAAATTTTAGAGCAGTGTATCATTTACGAATGTATAAATATTATAGAAATATGCAATTTTTTGCATGTTCACTGTAGCTACAGCATCCTATCTTGACATGCATTTATATATCTTATTCCATGCCCAACAAACACGAATAATAATGACAATGTTTGCAAACTTCTCTGCTGGCACATACCAGCTAGGTATTATATTTATTCTGGCCAATCATCAGTAGGACTTAAATATATTTTAAATGTTCAAAAGAAGTTGTTAAGTTGATCCTTTGTACTGTGACTTCGAATCGTTAAGGATATATCGACGTTTTAGCCTTGCTAGGAGAGATGAGAAATAAATGAAACTTGGAATTTGTTTGATGAAATTGTTTTTCGATAAAGTGATTATCGACATCAGAAGTGTATCAATAAGAACACTTTCATTAGTTGTCATTGTAAACAATAATGTTAGCTAAGCTATCACAAAAACAACAACAAAATTTGATTTGTGAACATTATTTCATAACATGTTTTTATCTACCAGTAAAACTAACATATGTATAGAGGAAGAATAAAGACTTCTGATATCCTAATGACATATTTTTTTCTTATATTAATAATCTATAATATTGCCTGGCAGTCATTTTTTCTTCTGATTAAAAAATCAGTGGATTCATTGCTTTATATATATATATATATATGATGAAAGGAATCTATTTCAAGGTTTGGGATTGACCATTGCCGTTTTGGGACATTATATAAATTATGTAAAATTAGTGACAGAAGATATGCTGCATTTACTTAATGTTGTAGATCTGTTGTGAGATTAAACAAAAATCAATATGATTGCCAGATGTTGTACCAATCTGATTAAAATACAGATCAACATTATAATACACTACATACTAAGTAATGTATAATAATGATCTGTATTTTATCAGATTAATGTTCTACCACATGTGAATACAGGTATTTCCTTTTGAAAAGTTATCATTTGCAACTGAACCATGTTCAACCTCAAGTAAATTTATCCCTACAGGTACCCAACCTTTTTATATTGAAGAAAAGAAGATGGTTACAAAAGCTGCTGTTTTATAAGCAAACTTTTCTCTGTACATACATTCTTTTTTAAAGCACACTCCTTTTGGGTGTGTGTGTTTTGTTTGTTTGTTTGTATTTTTTGTAAGTGCACAATGCATGCATACTGTATAGTTAAAACACAAAGCCAAGGCCTGTAAATTGTTTACCAGTTGTGTAGCTTGTCGTCAAGTTAACCCACTGAACACCAAACTTTTACTCTTTTCAGTACAACCTGTAACCTTAAAAGTTCAAGGTCATTCGGACTCATTCCTTTCAACACACTTGATAGGTTTTCATCTCGGCATGCCTTTGGCTGAATAATATGACCCTGGCCTTTAGGATAATCAAAAGTCAATTAAAAGATTTTGACACCTTCTTTGACTACTCACATGTATAACCTTGAAAAAACCTTTCCTCCACCCCATCATGTATACTGGCCAATTAAATACATTTGTACCATGATCCTGGTGTTTTGGTTATTGAGAATAAGCCATTTAAAGATTTTAACATGTATGGACCCTGTGTTCTTGAAAGTGGGTCATAGTAATTCATTTTTATTTAGTAGTTCTAAGTTCCATCCTGCTGCTGCCACGATTACCATGAAACTTACTCTTTTAGTTGGTCTGTTGTTCAAACAGCTAAGTTTACCCTGGCCTGAGGAACGGATAGTTGGACTGTATAGACACTGTACACTGCAGCATATCAATGCTTCCTTTATCTTCAGAAGCTGAGCTGAAAAATAGATCTAATACTGATATGGGTACAAAAATGTGTGCAGTGATATTTAACCTCCACAAGGAGATGAGCCCAATATTTAGATTGTGAGGATAAGATGTTATTGGTATGTAATTTGATTTAATTTTTGTTTGTTTAGATTAGATAAAGCACAGAGGCCAACTTCAGAAATACTTATTTGTTATCAAAATTTGATTAATGAAACTGGAAACATATCAGTGTGTTGTTGACTTTGAAACTGTTATGTATTGTGTAAATGATATACTGACCCTGTTTGAGGCCTTTATTTCTATATCCTGGTAACGTAATCATGTTATATTACTGGGACAAGATATCCGCTGAACTGTTTATTTAGGAGGACATAGTTTATTTATGAGCTGCTATAGATCTAGGTTTAAATACTTTGTATCCTAGTTGCTAAGAAATTGTATCAAATTATATATAGTATACACTACTCTGATGGTAGTCATGGTGATAGAACAATGTTAATCAGGTCGAAGGCTGAACCTGGAATTCCTCAGGCTATAGCTTCCACTGATTGTCATAAATGGGAGAAAAATAATTATCATGAATGTTGCCAACATTTTGGTGACAATATGGAAATAACAGTGTAGGTCATTTGACTGAATGGTTATAAGAGGGTTATAAAAAGACAAAAAAAAAAGAAGGAAAAAGACTATAAAATTATAATAAAATCAACATTCGATAAGTCCTAACTGGTATGCTGAGCTTTTGTATATATAGATATGCTGTTAAAAAAAAAAAAAAAAAAATAAATAAATAAAAGTCAATCTCAATGCCAGGTTTACATTCAAACTTGTCCAGCTTTTATCTGTACGTAACAGAAAAGATTTATGTAATCTCGGAAAGTATTTACAATCAAGCTTGTTATCACGGTCCAGAATTCATTCTAATTAGTTTAATTTGATCTCATTTACTTATGTTATATTACATTAGTACATTTTCCGTCTCCTGCATTTGCTGTATAGTCCATCCCCTGACAGCACCACTTGACATATAGACCCTACTATTGTTTTGCTAATATATTTTACTTAGCCCCTTTTTCAGAACTGCTGCTGATTCTTCAATTATTCACCATCAATTATGAATTAGTATTTATGTTTAAAATTGCATTTGTCACTTTATAAATTTCTTTATCTTGTACCCATAATTGTTTTCGAACATCTATATTGTCCATGCAATGTACAAGATCATGTTTATTATTTGATGATAGAATTATTTAGTATTTCATATGATTGATTATATATTATGTTATTATGTATATGTATCCTTATGAGCCGTAAGGCTTAAAGTGAATAAACAATACAATACATGCTGAATCTAATGATGCGGGCAGCCATACAACCTTGTTCAGGCCATTGATGGGGCACTGCTGTTCATCTAACAGGCAGCATTACAATATATAGCTTTGAAAGGAGTTGGTCAATATCTCATTTCTCACTTGTCCATATATTTGTCCAACCATCTGTCCATCTTTAGCCATTATGCAATGATTTTTTTTTTTTTTAAGGTTATACTCTGACCTATTGTAGTTGTGCCCCCTAATATCATGTTTATTTGACCCTTCTTACACAGAAGTTGCGCCCCTTTATTGAAATTCTTGACAGTAGTTTATCTGACTTACATTCAGTTAGTGAGCATTTTTATAACTTACTTTGTGGATTATATGTGACAATGTGGTTGTGTCTAGATTTTTGATGTTGACTTTCTCTCACATTTTGAGGGGCCGCGGTGGCCGAGCGGTTAAGGTGTCCCGACACTTTAACGCTAGCCCTCCACCTCTGGGTTGCCAGTTCGAAACCTACGTGGGGCAGTTGCCAGGTACTGACCGTAGGCCGGTGGTTTTTCTCCGGGTACTCCAGCTTTCCTCCACCTCCAAAACCTGGCACGTCCTTAAATGACCCTGGCTGTTTAATAGGACGTTAAATAAAAAAAAACAAAAAAACTCACATTTTGAAATATTATTGATTATGTTGTAAGGTGACTGGTGATTTAAACTCATTAGAGAATTGTAGACTTATGAAAACATTTAGTTACTGGTTTACCACCTACAATACAACAACCTCACCTATTGCTAGATTTTCTTGCCAGCTATAGTTAGTGTTCTGTTCATGTCAGTATTCCCCTCATAGGGTGATGTTGGGAGGTAGATCATCACAAAACTGCATGAAATGGTTATGATTTATACCTCCTATACTGAGTACTATGGAAATGTGCTCTATCAAATACATGCACATACAAACTAAAAATGAAAACTGATAAGAATTGCACTTTCAGCTTTAACATTGAAAAATTTCCAAAAAGATTTTGGTTTTTCAAATTTACAGGTTTGGCATCAATGACAGTTCCAATTTATATCGCAGAATGTGCCCCTCCTCAAATGAGGGGTCGACTGGTGACGTTAGACATATTATTTATCACTGGGGGGCAGTTCATAGCCAGCGTCATTGATGGAAGATTCAGCTACGACAAAGTCAATGGGTGGAGGTAGGTATAGCATGAAAAAGAATTTTTTTTTAATTTCTTCTTTTTTTTTCTTTTCTTTTTTCAAATTTTCAGGCTTAGCATCAATGACAGTACCAATTTATATAGCAGAATGTGCCCCTCCTCAAATGAGGGGTCGACTGGTGACTCTTAACAATTTGTTTATCACTGGGGGACAGTTCATAGCAAGCGTTGTCGACGGGGGATTCAGCTACGACAGAGTCAATGGTTGGAGGTAGGTGTATAGATCATATGACAACAATGTATTTAATAGGGAAATGTAACCTAGCTAGTTAATTCTTCATAGGAACGAAATAAGGAAAGAATATACTTATTGTTATTCTAAGTTGAAAAAGTTTATTTAATAAAGTAATTTAGTTGTGACAAGAACTAATTATTGGTAGTTTGTTTGTTAAATTTTATTATAAAATATCAGTTTGATGAAAATCTGCTGATAAATCTTTTCATTTACTACTGGTATGTGTGCGAGTCTACATCCTCAGACACAGTACCTGTACACTGCTGTGAAATGTGCTCTCAAATACTAGATGATTGATACAGGCCCTTTGTACATCTTGTTCTCCACTATGTTCTAAAACGTTGTAGTAGATTTGATTTGTTAACTGTGAAGAAAACTGGATAACTCCACTATGTATACATGTAAATCAGATTTCTGGCCATGTCAATTTCAATTCTATTCTTATCAAATAGCTAGAATAGATAGAGTGATTTTCAATTATCAGATGCAAAAACTGAACTATAGTACCCATTCCAAATGATCCCACTTGAACTTGAAACTGATGCACATGTACATACATAGCAAGCTCGGTGCTAAGGGCACTTTTTAGATTTTTTTTTTTTTTTTTATATATTATGAAGTGACTCATATGACTTCATTCATTGCAGTGTGCCATTCTTTAAAATGAATCATTTGTTCCATAGTTCAAAGTTTTAAATAATTCTCAAGAATCACAATGGTCATTTACTGGTTGCTCACTGGAAGTGTAGGCAGTTTATATGATATACAGACAGTTTAAATATTTGACTAATGGACCCATTTGAAGGTCAGAGGGGGTCATTAATGTTAAAAAAAAATTACATGTAATTTAACAAATTCATCTACAGATCTATAAAGTGTAAACGCTCAAACAACTTTCACAAATATACACGTATGAGACCTGTTTTGCTGATAGATTACCTATGAGTGGTGGGGGGTTATTTTTTCAAGCATTTTATAAGCCTTCTTGACAGCAAAGTCAAATATGTTGAAAATTTAAACAAATTCTTACCAAAAGACTAAAGGTCATATTTCGACGTTAGCTATATATGAATTGTTTCAAAATTTGTTTAAATGTATGACCTTGACCCACATTATAGGTGTTCTGGATTTCATGGAGTTTCTTCTGAATTACCAATTAGGCAAATTTGTCTCAAGTAGAGAGAAGTAAAAGTATCTTAGAATGTTGAAATAAATAACCTAGCTTGAACTGCTCAAATGTGCTGAACCTTCTTCTGAATCAATAAAAGGTCTTGCATAATGTTATTGTATGTTAATTAATTTTAAGAAACAGTTTGAGAAAGGTTGATCTACTTTGGATTACACATCAATCAGAATAATTTTAAATCTCCCAACAAATATGGTGAAGAGTAGCAAGTAATATGTAGCTCTGACATAGAAGTCTCAGTGTGAAGAAAGAATAAATCAAAATTTACTATAATAAATTAGATTAGTCCCACAGTGAATTTCACAGAAGTTAGATAAAATATAGGTGAGTGATAGAAGAAGATATATAAATAAACTAAATAAAAATACCATATTTACCACAAATAAACCCCTTCTTCATTTTTCCAGAATCATCAATTAATAAAAACTTTAATACTAAACTTTAAGGGAGGGGGCTTATATGAGGCTAGATACAGTAATAAACCTTTTCTCCAAGGGTTGGGGCTTATTTAAGGATAAATACACTATTTAACATTTATTCAAGTGGAGGGGGGTTTATTTGAGGATAAATATGGTACTTAACATTTACTCCAGGGGAGAGGGCTTTTTTGAGGATAAATACAGTACTTAATTTTTACTCCAGGGGAGAGGGCTTTTTTGAGGATAAATACAGTACTTAATTTTTACTCCATGGGAGGGGGCTTATTTGAGGATAAATATGGTACCCAACTTTTACTCCATGGGAGGGGGCTTATTTGAAGATAATTATTTCTAAATATTTTGATTACAGATGGATGTTGGGATTGGCCGGAATCCCCTCTACAATACAGTTCATAGGATTCCTGTTTCTTCCGGAGAGTCCGAGATGGCTTGTTAAGAAAAAGAAAGTAGAGGATGCTAGGAAGGTTCTCCAATTTATCCGTGGCAGTAAAGATGTGGATCAGGAGATCAGGTCTATACAACAAAGCTGTGAGGAGGACGAGAAAATCGCACGTGTTCAAGGTTATTTAATTTACATATTATAATGAATTAGGGTACTACCTTGTTAATTAATTCATCTTACAACAAGCTCATATGTTCAACACCGAATTCTCAATGTAGGGGTTTATCAAAGGACAATAGGAAAACCGTATTTGTTTGTATTTGTTTTAACTGCCAATAATGTCAGTGGGCTTATTAACAGACATGGGCTTTTTAATGGATAGCTTCAATAATCTTATGAGTTAAGTAGTAGTCAAATTTCAATTCTCAGTTTTTAAATGAATTTTTTTGCAGGAAACAAATTTATTTTGGTGAAAATTTTCAAGAACCGAGCAGTAAGAAAGGCTGTCATTGTGGGATGTGGTCTACAGTTGTTTCAGCAGCTCAGCGGAATCAACACTGTAATGTAGGTTTGTCAGAATCATTGACAATGTCATGTAAATTTCCTAGAATCATTGACAATGTCATGCAGGTTTCTTAGAATCATTGACAATGTCATATAGGTTTCTAAGAATCATTGACAATGTCATATATGTTCTCAGAGTCATTGACAATGTCATATAGGTTTCTTAGAATCATTGACAATGTCATATAGGTTTCTCAGAATCATTGACAATGTCATATATGTTCTCAGAGTCATTGACAATGTCATATAGGTTTCTTAGAATCATTGACAATGTCATATAGGTTTCTTAGAATCATTGACAATGTCATATAGGTTTCTCATAATCATTGACAATGTCATATAGGTTTCTCATAATCATTGACAATGTCATATAGGTTTCTCAGAATCATTGACAATGTCATGTAAATTTCCTAGAATCATTGACAATGTCATGTAAATTTCATAGAATCATTGACAATGTCATGTAAATTTCATAGAATCATTGACAATGTCATGTAGGTTTCTTAGAGTCATTGACAATGTCATATAGGTTTCCAAGAATCATTGACAATGTCATGTAGGTTTCTCAGAATCATTGACAGTGTCATATAGGTTCTCAGAGTCATCGACAATGTCATATAGGTTTCTTAGAATCATTGACAATGTCATATAGGTTTCTCAGAATCATTGACAGTGTCATATAGGTTCTCAGAGTCATCGACAATGTCATATAGGTTTCTCAGAATCATTGACAATGTCATATAGGTTTCCTAGAATCATTGACAATGTCATATAGGTTTCTCAGAATCATTGACAATGTCATGTAGGTTTCTTAGAGTCATTGACAATGTCATATAGGTTTCCAAGAATCATTGACAATGTCATATAGGTTTCTTAGAATCATTGACAGTGTCATATAGGTTTCTCAGAATCATTTACAAAGTCATATAGGTTTCCCAGAATCATTGACAATGTCATATATGTTCTCAGAGTCATTGACAATGTCATATAGGTTTCTTAGAATCATTGACAATGTCATATAGGTTTCTCAGAATCATTGACAATGTCATATATGTTCTCAGAGTCATTGACAATGTCATATAGGTTTCTTAGAATCATTGACAATGTCATATAGGTTTCTTAGAATCATTGACAATGTCATATAGGTTTCTCATAATCATTGACAATGTCATATAGGTTTCTCATAATCATTGACAATGTCATATAGGTTTCTCATAATCATTGACAATGTCATGTAAATTTCCTAGAATCATTGACAATGTCATGTAAATTTCCTAGAATCATTGACAATGTCATGTAAATTTCATAGAATCATTGACAATGTCATGTAGGTTTCTTAGAGTCATTGACAATGTCATATAGGTTTCCAAGAATCATTGACAATGTCATGTAGGTTTCTCAGAATCATTGACAGTGTCATATAGGTTCTCAGAGTCATCGACAATGTCATATAGGTTTCTTAGAATCATTGACAATGTCATATAGGTTTCTCTGAATCATTGACAGTGTCATATAGGTTCTCAGAGTCATCGACAATGTCATATAGGTTTCTCAGAATCATTGACAATGTCATGTAAATTTCCTAGAATCATTGACAATGTCATGTAAATTTCCTAGAATCATTGACAATGTCATGTAAATTACATAGAATCATTGACAATGTCATGTAGGTTTCTTAGAGTCATTGACAATGTCATATAGGTTTCCAAGAATCATTGACAATGTCATGTAGGTTTCTCAGAATCATTGACAGTGTCATGTAAATTTCCTAGAATCATTGACAATGTCATGTAAATTTCATAGAATCATTGACAATGTCATGTAAATTTCATAGAATCATTGACAATGTCATGTAGGTTTCTTAGAGTCATTGACAATGTCATATAGGTTTCCAAGAATCATTGACAATGTCATATAGGTTTCTTAGAATCATTGACAGTGTCATATAGGTTTCTCAGAATCATTTACAAAGTCATATAGGTTTCCCAGAATCATTGACAATGTCATATATGTTCTCAGAGTCATTGACAATGTCATATAGGTTTCCTAGAATCATTGACAATGTCATATAGGTTTCTCAGAATCATTGACAATGTCATGTAGGTTTCTTAGAGTCATTGACAATGTCATATAGGTTTCCAAGAATCATTGACAATGTCATATAGGTTTCTTAGAATCATTGACAGTGTCATATAGGTTTCTCAGAATCATTTACAAAGTCATATAGGTTTCCCAGAATCATTGACAATGTCATATATGTTCTCAGAGTCATTGACAATGTCATATAGGTTTCTTAGAATCATTGACAATGTCATATAGGTTTCTCAGAATCATTGACAATGTCATATATGTTCTCAGAGTCATTGACAATGTCATATAGGTTTCTTAGAATCATTGACAATGTCATATAGGTTTCTTAGAATCATTGACAATGTCATATAGGTTTCTCATAATCATTGACAATGTCATATAGGTTTCTCATAATCATTGACAATGTCATATAGGTTTCTCATAATCATTGACAATGTCATGTAAATTTCCTAGAATCATTGACAATGTCATGTAAATTTCCTAGAATCATTGACAATGTCATGTAAATTTCATAGAATCATTGACAATGTCATGTAGGTTTCTTAGAGTCATTGACAATGTCATATAGGTTTCCAAGAATCATTGACAATGTCATGTAGGTTTTTTCAGAATCATTGACAGTGTCATATAGGTTCTCAGAGTCATCGGCAATGTCATATAGGTTTCTTAGAATCATTGACAATGTCATATAGGTTTCTCTGAATCATTGACAGTGTCATATAGGTTCTCAGAGTCATCGACAATGTCATATAGGTTTCTCAGAATCATTGACAATGTCATGTAGGTTTCTTAGAGTCATTGACAATGTCATATAGGTTTCCAAGAATCATTGACAATGTCATGTAGGTTTCTCAGAATCATTGACAGTGTCATGTAAATTTCCTAGAATCATTGACAATGTCATGTAAATTTCATAGAATCATTGACAATGTCATGTAAATTTCATAGAATCATTGACAATGTCATGTAGGTTTCTTAGAGTCATTGACAATGTCATATAGGTTTCCAAGAATCATTGACAATGTCATATAGGTTTCTTAGAATCATTGACAGTGTCATATAGGTTTCTCAGAATCATTTACAAAGTCATATAGGTTTCCCAGAATCATTGACAATGTCATATATGTTCTCAGAGTCATTGACAATGTCATATAGGTTTCTTATAATCATTGACAATGTCATATAGGTTTCTCAGAATCATTTACAAAGTCATATAGGTTTCCCAGAATCATTGACAATGTCATATATGTTCTCAGAGTCATTGACAATGTCATATAGGTTTCTTATAATCATTGACAATGTTATTTAGGTTTCTCATAATCATTGACAATGTCATATAGGTTTCTCATAATCATTGACAATGTCATATAGGTTTCTCATAATCATTGACAATGTCATGTAAATTTCCTAGAATCATTGACAATGTCATGTAAATTTCCTAGAATCATTGACAATGTCATGTAAATTTCATAGAATCATTGACAATGTCATGTAGGTTTCTTAGAGTCATTGACAATGTCATATAGGTTTCCAAGAATCATTGACAATGTCATGTAGGTTTTTTCAGAATCATTGACAGTGTCATATAGGTTCTCAGAGTCATCGGCAATGTCATATAGGTTTCTTAGAATCATTGACAATGTCATATAGGTTTCTCTGAATCATTGACAGTGTCATATAGGTTCTCAGAGTCATCGTCAATGTCATATAGGTTTCTCAGAATCATTGACAATGTCATGTAGGTTTCTTAGAGTCATTGACAATGTCATATAGGTTTCCAAGAATCATTGACAATGTCATGTAGGTTTCTCAGAATCATTGACAGTGTCATGTAAATTTCCTAGAATCATTGACAATGTCATGTAAATTTCATAGAATCATTGACAATGTCATGTAAATTTCATAGAATCATTGACAATGTCATGTAGGTTTCTTAGAATCATTGACAATGTCATATAGGTTTCCAAGAATCATTGACAATGTCATATAGGTTTCTTAGAATCATTGACAATGTCATATAGGTTTCTCAGAATCATTTACAAAGTCATATAGGTTTCCCAGAATCATTGACAATGTCATATATGTTCTCAGAGTCATTGACAATGTCATATAGGTTTCTTAGAATCATTGACAATGTCATATAGGTTTCTTAGAATCATTGACAATGTCATATAGGTTTCTCATAATCATTGACAATGTCATATAGGTTTCTCATAATCATTGACAATGTCATATAGGTTTCTCATAATCATTGACAATGTCATGTAAATTTCCTAGAATCATTGACAATGTCATGTAAATTTCCTAGAATCATTGACAATGTCATGTAAATTTCATAGAATCATTGACAATGTCATGTAGGTTTCTTAGAGTCATTGACAATGTCATATAGGTTTCCAAGAATCATTGACAATGTCATGTAGGTTTTTTCAGAATCATTGACAGTGTCATATAGGTTCTCAGAGTCATCGGCAATGTCATATAGGTTTCTTAGAATCATTGACAATGTCATATAGGTTTCTTAGAATCATTGACAGTGTCATATAGGTTCTCAGAGTCATCGACAATGTCATATAGGTTTCTCAGAATCATTGACAATGTCATGTAGGTTTCTTAGAGTCATTGACAATGTCATATAGGTTTCCAAGAATCATTGACAATGTCATGTAGGTTTCTCAGAATCATTGACAGTGTCATGTAAATTTCCTAGAATCATTGACAATGTCATGTAAATTTCATAGAATCATTGACAATGTCATGTAAATTTCATAGAATCATTGACAATGTCATGTAGGTTTCTTAGAGTCATTGACAATGTCATATAGGTTTCCAAGAATCATTGACAATGTCATATAGGTTTCTTAGAATCATTGACAGTGTCATATAGGTTTCTCAGAATCATTTACAAAGTCATATAGGTTTCCCAGAATCATTGACAATGTCATATATGTTCTCAGAGTCATTGACAATGTCATATAGGTTTCTTATAATCATTGACAATGTCATATAGGTTTCTCAGAATCATTTACAAAGTCATATAGGTTTCCCAGAATCATTGACAATGTCATATATGTTCTCAGAGTCATTGACAATGTCATATAGGTTTCTTATAATCATTGACAATGTTATTTAGGTTTCTCATAATCATTGACAATGTCATATAGGTTTCTCATAATCATTGACAATGTCATATAGGTTTCTCATAATCATTGACAATGTCATGTAAATTTCCTAGAATCATTGACAATGTCATGTAAATTTCCTAGAATCATTGACAATGTCATGTAAATTTCATAGAATCATTGACAATGTCATGTAGGTTTCTTAGAGTCATTGACAATGTCATATAGGTTTCCAAGAATCATTGACAATGTCATGTAGGTTTTTTCAGAATCATTGACAGTGTCATATAGGTTCTCAGAGTCATCGGCAATGTCATATAGGTTTCTTAGAATCATTGACAATGTCATATAGGTTTCTCTGAATCATTGACAGTGTCATATAGGTTCTCAGAGTCATCGACAATGTCATATAGGTTTCTCAGAATCATTGACAATGTCATGTAGGTTTCTTAGAGTCATTGACAATGTCATATAGGTTTCCAAGAATCATTGACAATGTCATGTAGGTTTCTCAGAATCATTGACAGTGTCATGTAAATTTCCTAGAATCATTGACAATGTCATGTAAATTTCATAGAATCATTGACAATGTCATGTAAATTTCATAGAATCATTGACAATGTCATGTAGGTTTCTTAGAGTCATTGACAATGTCATATAGGTTTCCAAGAATCATTGACAATGTCATATAGGTTTCTTAGAATCATTGACAGTGTCATATAGGTTTCTCAGAATCATTTACAAAGTCATATAGGTTTCCCAGAATCATTGACAATGTCATATATGTTCTCAGAGTCATTGACAATGTCATATAGGTTTCTTATAATCATTGACAATGTCATATAGGTTTCTCAGAATCATTTACAAAGTCATATAGGTTTCCCAGAATCATTGACAATGTCATATATGTTCTCAGAGTCATTGACAATGTCATATAGGTTTCTTATAATCATTGACAATGTTATTTAGGTTTCTCATAATCATTGACAATGTCATATAGGTTTCTCATAATCATTGACAATGTCATATAGGTTTCTCATAATCATTGACAATGTCATGTAAATTTCCTAGAATCATTGACAATGTCATGTAAATTTCCTAGAATCATTGACAATGTCATGTAAATTTCATAGAATCATTGACAATGTCATGTAGGTTTCTTAGAGTCATTGACAATGTCATATAGGTTTCCAAGAATCATTGACAATGTCATGTAGGTTTTTTCAGAATCATTGACAGTGTCATATAGGTTCTCAGAGTCATCGGCAATGTCATATAGGTTTCTTAGAATCATTGACAATGTCATATAGGTTTCTCTGAATCATTGACAGTGTCATATAGGTTCTCAGAGTCATCGACAATGTCATATAGGTTTCTCAGAATCATTGACAATGTCATGTAGGTTTCTTAGAGTCATTGACAATGTCATATAGGTTTCCAAGAATCATTGACAATGTCATGTAGGTTTCTCAGAATCATTGACAATGTCATGTAAATTTCCTAGAATCATTGACAATGTCATATAGGTTTCATAGAATCATTGACAATGTCATGTAAATTTCATAGAATCATTGACAATGTCATGTAGGTTTCTTAGAGTCATTGACAATGTCATATAGGTTTCCAAGAATCATTGACAATGTCATATAGGTTTCTTAGAATCATTGACAGTGTCATATAGGTTTCTCAGAATCATTTACAAAGTCATATAGGTTTCCCAGAATCATTGACAATGTCATATATGTTCTCAGAGTCATTGACAATGTCATATAGGTTTCTTAGAATCATTGACAATGTCATATAGGTTTCTTAGAATCATTGACAATGTCATATAGGTTTCTCATAATCATTGACAATGTCATATAGGTTTCTCATAATCATTGACAATGTCATATAGGTTTCTCATAATCATTGACAATGTCATGTAAATTTCCTAGAATCATTGACAATGTCATGTAAATTTCCTAGAATCATTGACAATGTCATGTAAATTTCATAGAATCATTGACAATGTCATGTAGGTTTCTTAGAGTCATTGACAATGTCATATAGGTTTCCAAGAATCATTGACAATGTCATGTAGGTTTTTTCAGAATCATTGACAGTGTCATATAGGTTCTCAGAGTCATCGGCAATGTCATATAGGTTTCTTAGAATCATTGACAATGTCATATAGGTTTCTCTGAATCATTGACAGTGTCATATAGGTTCTCAGAGTCATCGACAATGTCATATAGGTTTCTCAGAATCATTGACAATGTCATGTAGGTTTCTTAGAGTCATTGACAATGTCATATAGGTTTCCAAGAATCATTGACAATGTCATGTAGGTTTCTCAGAATCATTGACAGTGTCATGTAAATTTCCTAGAATCATTGACAATGTCATGTAAATTTCATAGAATCATTGACAATGTCATGTAAATTTCATAGAATCATTGACAATGTCATGTAGGTTTCTTAGAGTCATTGACAATGTCATATAGGTTTCCAAGAATCATTGACAATGTCATGTAAATTTCATAGAATCATTGACAATGTCATGTAGGTTTCTTAGAGTCATTGACAATGTCATATAGGTTTCCAAGAATCATTGACAATGTCATGTAGGTTTTTTCAGAATCATTGACAGTGTCATATAGGTTCTCAGAGTCATCGGCAATGTCATATAGGTTTCTTAGAATCATTGACAATGTCATATAGGTTTCTCTGAATCATTGACAGTGTCATATAGGTTCTCAGAGTCATCGACAATGTCATATAGGTTTCTCAGAATCATTGACAATGTCATGTAGGTTTCTTAGAGTCATTGACAATGTCATATAGGTTTCCAAGAATCATTGACAATGTCATGTAGGTTTCTCAGAATCATTGACAGTGTCATGTAAATTTCCTAGAATCATTGACAATGTCATGTAAATTTCATAGAATCATTGACAATGTCATGTAAATTTCATAGAATCATTGACAATGTCATGTAGGTTTCTTAGAGTCATTGACAATGTCATATAGGTTTCCAAGAATCATTGACAATGTCATATAGGTTTCTTAGAATCATTGACAGTGTCATATAGGTTTCTCAGAATCATTTACAAAGTCATATAGGTTTCCCAGAATCATTGACAATGTCATATATGTTCTCAGAGTCATTGACAATGTCATATAGGTTTCTTAGAATCATTGACAATGTCATATAGGTTTCTTAGAATCATTGACAATGTCATATAGGTTTCTCATAATCATTGACAATGTCATATAGGTTTCTCATAATCATTGACAATGTCATATAGGTTTCTCATAATCATTGACAATGTCATGTAAATTTCCTAGAATCATTGACAATGTCATGTAAATTTCCTAGAATCATTGACAATGTCATGTAAATTTCATAGAATCATTGACAATGTCATGTAGGTTTCTTAGAGTCATTGACAATGTCATATAGGTTTCCAAGAATCATTGACAATGTCATGTAGGTTTTTTCAGAATCATTGACAGTGTCATATAGGTTCTCAGAGTCATCGGCAATGTCATATAGGTTTCTTAGAATCATTGACAATGTCATATAGGTTTCTTAGAATCATTGACAGTGTCATATAGGTTCTCAGAGTCATCGACAATGTCATATAGGTTTCTCAGAATCATTGACAATGTCATGTAGGTTTCTTAGAGTCATTGACAATGTCATATAGGTTTCCAAGAATCATTGACAATGTCATGTAGGTTTCTCAGAATCATTGACAGTGTCATGTAAATTTCCTAGAATCATTGACAATGTCATGTAAATTTCATAGAATCATTGACAATGTCATGTAAATTTCATAGAATCATTGACAATGTCATGTAGGTTTCTTAGAGTCATTGACAATGTCATATAGGTTTCCAAGAATCATTGACAATGTCATATAGGTTTCTTAGAATCATTGACAGTGTCATATAGGTTTCTCAGAATCATTTACAAAGTCATATAGGTTTCCCAGAATCATTGACAATGTCATATATGTTCTCAGAGTCATTGACAATGTCATATAGGTTTCTTATAATCATTGACAATGTCATATAGGTTTCTCAGAATCATTTACAAAGTCATATAGGTTTCCCAGAATCATTGACAATGTCATATATGTTCTCAGAGTCATTGACAATGTCATATAGGTTTCTTATAATCATTGACAATGTTATTTAGGTTTCTCATAATCATTGACAATGTCATATAGGTTTCTCATAATCATTGACAATGTCATATAGGTTTCTCATAATCATTGACAATGTCATGTAAATTTCCTAGAATCATTGACAATGTCATGTAAATTTCCTAGAATCATTGACAATGTCATGTAAATTTCATAGAATCATTGACAATGTCATGTAGGTTTCTTAGAGTCATTGACAATGTCATATAGGTTTCCAAGAATCATTGACAATGTCATGTAGGTTTTTTCAGAATCATTGACAGTGTCATATAGGTTCTCAGAGTCATCGGCAATGTCATATAGGTTTCTTAGAATCATTGACAATGTCATATAGGTTTCTCTGAATCATTGACAGTGTCATATAGGTTCTCAGAGTCATTGACAATGTCATATAGGTTTCTCAGAATCATTGACAATGTCATGTAGGTTTCTTAGAGTCATTGACAATGTCATATAGGTTTCCAAGAATCATTGACAATGTCATGTAGGTTTCTCAGAATCATTGACAGTGTCATGTAAATTTCCTAGAATCATTGACAATGTCATGTAAATTTCATAGAATCATTGACAATGTCATGTAAATTTCATAGAATCATTGACAATGTCATGTAGGTTTCTTAGAGTCATTGACAATGTCATATAGGTTTCCAAGAATCATTGACAATGTCATATAGGTTTCTTAGAATCATTGACAGTGTCATATAGGTTTCTCAGAATCATTTACAAAGTCATATAGGTTTCCCAGAATCATTGACAATGTCATATATGTTCTCAGAGTCATTGACAATGTCATATAGGTTTCTTATAATCATTGACAATGTCATATAGGTTTCTCAGAATCATTTACAAAGTCATATAGGTTTCCCAGAATCATTGACAATGTCATATATGTTCTCAGAGTCATTGACAATGTCATATAGGTTTCTTATAATCATTGACAATGTTATTTAGGTTTCTCATAATCATTGACAATGTCATATAGGTTTCTTAGAATCATTGACAATGTCATATATGTTTCTTAGAATCACTGACATTGTCATTTCATGTGATAATGGGTAATTCAAATTGGTTCAATGGGACAATTCTGTAGAATAGGGTTTGGTATCAGTGGATGATCAGTTTTGAGGATTAGTTTGTCATAGTATCACTGTATAAAGTTGTAAACACTGGCATATATCTGAAATTGTGAGAAATGAATGTGCTGTATACATTATATCAGTGTGAATTTCAGATGAAATAAATATCAATGATTACAGGTACTACAGTGCCACTATAGTAAAAATGACAGGTGTACGTGACGAATCAACAGCAATCTGGATTGCAGCAGGTACAGCTGGGGTTAACTTCATTTTTACCCTGGTGGGTCTCTGGCTGGTGGAGAGAATTGGGCGACGCCCACTCATTATTGGGAGTTTAGTTGGTATGTATATTACATATAAAATGACAAAGGTAATTGATGTGTGGTAGGTGTGGACTGCTAGCCTGGAGTTGTGTCCCTTTATGATATTAGGCCATTGTGGTCTACCCTGTGCTGTCCGTACGTCCGTCCATGATCTTTTCCTTGTTAGTACTCTCTAGCCTTTATTTATCAATAGATTTTTATGAAACTTGCTACAAATATTCTATGGCACAATAGCTCAAGCAAGTTTGTGTTACAGAATTTCGCGATTGTTTTTAGCAGAGTTATGCCCCTTTTATTGCCAAATATGGGCATTGTGTAGAAAATGCAAGAAGTTTTCTATTTTTTATTCAATTTCTTTAAGATTCTGCACAATACAACTAGAAGCAATTATGTTTCACATGTACATATGTATAATGGGTTGTTGGCTCGTGTTTCAACTATTGGCATAACACCATTGTATATTTGGTCAGGTAAAGCTCATGCATTAATAATTCTTTGTTAGCACTCTCTTACTTTTATCTATTAACAGATTTTTATGAACATTGCTACAAATATTCTATACCACAATAGTTCGAACGAGTTCGTGTTACAGAATTTTGTGATTACTTTTACCAGAGTTAGGCCCCTTTATTGCCAAATATGGGCATTATGTAGAAAATATGAGAAGTTTTCTATTTCCAATTCAATCCCGCTAAGATTTTGTTCACTACAACAAGAAACAATTATGTTCAACATATATTAAGGTTTTTTATACTCCTGTCAACGACGTTACATTTTCTTGTGGTAGCTTTTCTAATGATGGACGTATCATGTTCCCGCTTGCGCAGCTGTTTTTATATATTGTACTAGCAAGTAAAGAGAAGTGTGAGGATATGAAGGATTGGATTTGGGCCTGGAGTTATGTCCCTTTATGAAAATAGATTACATTGTTTCCTGGAGTTATGGCCTTTTATGATGGAATACAGAGTCTAGATATTGAGGATTGGATTCTGGCCTGGAGTTATGTCCCTTTGTAATATATGAAGATTGGGTTCTAGCCTAGAGTTACATATGTGTCCCTATACGTCAGTATACAATAGCATACAGGCTCTAGGTATTAAGGAATAGGTTGCAGACCAGAGCTATATCCCTTCATGAGAGAGCTAATCTATAGATACTGAGGAATGGATTAAATCACATCTGGAGTTATGTTCTTCGTCTTACAACTTCAAACCTAGAGTTATATCCCTTTGTCACCTCTCTATTACTGTACTTCAGACCTAGTGTTATTCCCTTTTGTCACCTCTATTTTGTAGGTGTATTACTCAGTTTGGCATTGCTGGCTGTCGGATTCCAACTGATGGCCTTTAACTCGCCTCCAATCTCTGTACACAGCAATTACAGTTCCTCATCACCATGCTTCTCCTACAAGTAAGATATATCACAATTGCACTGAAGCAAGCAGAATTTAACTTAATATTGTGTTTTCAAAAATATTTAGAAATTATAAAAGTTGAACCTTTAACCACAATATGTCTAAGGACATCCTACTCTTAAATAATTTGGGAACCACTTTTAGATGACAATGTAACTGAGATATAGCAGTATATAAAACTCCAAATTATTATTATTATTACTGTTTCCATCTATACAGAATTTTTCTCCTCCACAGTTGGTGTGAAGCATGTATAGAAGACAAGAAGTGTGGTTATTGCTACACAGAGGTTGGAAAATCTGCTGTGAATGGATCATGTTTACCGAAGTCATCTGATGATACGAGCAGCTCCCTGATGGGTCCCTGTAACAGTACATCCCCCCCTCCGGACACAGTCTGGGCCGAGGGTTACTGTCCCACAGACTACTCTTGGATGGGAATTCTGGGTCTTGTCCTATATCTCATGTTCTTTGCTCCAGGTAAGTGAAGTAATGTTAAAGGTAATGTGTTGATAAGAATTATGAATCAGCATATATGCATATGTCAGGATATCGGGCCAACCATCACTGCCCCATTGAAACATTCTTTTTAAGAATACTGATGTGGCGCAGTGGTATAAGCTGCGGGAATTTCTGGCTAGGCAATTGGGTGCCGTAGATCATGAGTTCGAGGCTCAGTCAGGGCCGAGTCATATTTTAAAAAAAAATGACGAAATGCAAGTCAATATATACAAAAAATATTATTGAAGCAAAGGAAAGTCAGATTATACGGATGGTACAGCCGGACCAAAATATTATATACTAAGTAATTATGCCCCTTCTATCTATGACGTAACAAGTATACAATGTATGACGTCATGGATACTTTACTTAGTTACACTGTACTGAAGAGCAGCTAGGCTGTGAAAGTACTTTACAGTATGTAACCAAAATTCTTTGCATGTCAATGATATTGTTTTGTATATTTTGATGGATACATAATTATACATATAGATAGGAGACCCAGTTAGTCTCAAGTTTTGACTTATTGAAGCCCTTAGTTTACTTTAGAGAATTTAATTAGCAATCTATTGTGGCCTCAAACTGGAGATTTTGAAAATAAGATATATTTAGTCTTCTCTAGTTGGAAACCCTTTTTATATAATTAAGATATTGAGACATACATACAGGCGTCCTGTTAAGATTCTTTATTTCAATATTTGAGAATAAAAAGTACTGTGAAAAAAAATTATACTTTTAAAATCTTTAATGATTGAGTAAAAATATAGCCAATTTCACAATTCCCATGTAAAAAACAATCATTTGCTTCAAACCATTGTTAAGACCACAACAATGAACCACCTGAAAAACATTCTTTAATAAAAGTAATTTAAAACGGTCAAAATGGACAAGTGGAGGCAGTATAAAAAGGTTTTGAGGTATTTTAGATGTTTCATGTATGTTGATCGAATTCAGTGTTTTGTATAAATGTTGTTTGATATTTAATTTCGTTAATTTACAGGGATGGGTCCAATGCCGTGGACAATAAATTCAGAAATATATCCACTGTGGGCTAGAAGTGCTGGTGGCTCCCTCGCCACAGCAACCAACTGGACCTTTAATTTAGTAGTTTCAATGTCTTTCCTGACACTGACAGAGACACTCACGAAATATGGTAAGTTACTTTTCCTGATGTTGAAACTAGCAAATCCAGGAACTTGTTTTTATGCCCCTGCCAGGAAATGGGGCATATGGTGTTACCAATGCCCGTCCCATCCCGTCCCGCCCCGCCCCGTCCCACCCCGCTTAAGTATCTTACTTAGTAGATACTTCAGTAAAAGGCATATTATTTATGTATCAAAATTTTGTTGTTGTATAAGTAATTAATACAAAAGCTTAATTCTTGTTTCCAATCAAGAATAAATATTCTTTGTCTTAGATGTTTAGAACACATGTTCATCTATATTAAAAACCCAACTTTTTCTTTCAGGAACGTATTGGTTATTTGTGGGCATAGTTTTACTCGGCCTGATATTTATGATTATCACCGTGCCTGAAACCAAAGGCAAACGTCTAGAAGAAGTTGAAGACCTTTTTGAAGAACCTTGGTGCACCAGATGTTCAGGTGGTTCAGGGAAGATAACTGTGAAAGACTGATGATTGGAGAAAAAGAAGAGTCCATATTTTTTTATTGTCTCTAAGGAATAACATTGCTCAAGTGATACTGACACCTGTAAAGGCAACATATCAGGATAAATTTATCATGTGTCAGTGACAGGCAGCATACGGGTGTGGTTCCTGAAAGATCTTTGATAAAACTTGCCTTTTAATATATCGTGCTCAATTCTAATGCCTTATATCAACACTCGGGATAGTTTGTGCATTTCTATTGAAGGATATAGCAATCTTATAGGTATTATATCTAAAGTCCCTCACTCAAATGTGGTTCACAACATAATTCCAACATATTTAAAACATTATGATTATAATAATCGTAACATAATTGAACAATAAATGTATCGTATGTTATTCACAGGGTATGTTCCAATACACCATCATTCCGTGAAAGTCCGAACAAATTCTAGTGACATTGATGTGTTTATACATTGAATTATTTGTGTGTCCTTAAGCAATACATGTATAAAGGATATATTATCCTGGTTGATTGCAGAACAAAAGGAAACATTCCACAATGATATATATTATATATTTGGTGCTAGTTCACGATATCTATATTTATTTATTCTATTTTCACAAAGTCTAGAGTGTATATGTTTTATAATACAAATGTAGTCAGATAATTAAGATTGTTGATCATACATACATGCAATATTTTTGACAATTTTTATGATGCATGATTATTTAAATCCAAATGTCTATGTACTCTTTTTACCTGTGTAGCAGGTTGTTCTAGCGAGTGTAAAATTTAGTGTTTTAACATCATAATTCAAGGGTTAAATTGTAGGGGGTTTCATTCAGGTAATAGTCCTACTGCAAAATTCTAATGTAAGTAGTTTAAACTTACTGTATGGTAATTTATTCTCATGGTTAGAGGTTGTGCATTATGTTTTGACATAGAAAAGGGGGGATAGAGCTAACACCAGCTGTTATTACTCCTATAACATAAGAGGCCACTGGTCGGCCCTTTTTCTATCGGATATGATTTTGCTGACTGCGACACGGCGCCTGTTAAAAGTATCTCGCTGTGTAAAACCTCTAACATTGTTGGAATACAGTTGTTATCAGAGGTGTATAAAGGGTTCCTTGTCCTCTAATCTGGATACTGTTAGGTTAGTGTGATTGATAGAAAAGAGAACTAGGTAAGTAGAGGTTAATCACCATAGGTGTAGAGGCCAGGTTCATCAATATACAAAATGTATTGTCATTTGATCGGTTTTGCATGCCCTACTTCAGGCTTCGTCAGATTGACTCTTCATCTGTTGTGAATGACCTCTTCTTACCGTTTTCTGATACAGAGGTGTGTACCAAATATAACTGAATCAACTCAAGAATATTCTATATGTAAGATTAATTTTGGTGAGTTAAATTGAAGCGATGCTAATATTTAGCAGTGCATATTTTAGCATTTTAAAACTGATTGCTAAATTAACTAAAATTTGCACCTCACTAAAATACCCTGCTATACAGTATTCTGCAAAAAGCTTCAGATGGCCAACACTTAAATCAAAGGTCAGAGGTTGGGCTATAAACAACCAATGAAATAACACATCTTGGTAAAGTTACCAAAATGTATTGGTGTGGGTAGGTATCCTACATGGCATGGGGTTTTGTTGGATAAATTTGGTAATATAATGATTTTATATCTCTGTCCTGATGATGATTGAGTGTGATCCATTTAATGTAAAAAGTACTTTATATTTATGCATTATAGAACTTTATTTTTTAATACCACTGTATGTGTTTCAATTCTCTGGCAGTTTCAATAACTGTTAATGAGGTATGTGTCACATGAAAAAATAATAGAGTTACTTCCACTTGCATTACATATTCATTCATTGAAGTAATGGAAGAACATTTCTATTTCTCACAAAATAATTCACTTATACTATTTACCCTAATTTCCTGCTTATTTTTGGACACCGATATGGTGGATTGTCCATGGCTAACATGTTGAATTTAATTCTAAAAAAGTGACAATTGATATATTTTTGGCAATTATTATATTGAGGTCCGAATGACTTGTATTGATAATTAACAGGTAAACTGTTGTAAATATGGCATGCCAATCATCTAAATATTAATTAAAGAGATAAAAATTTGAAATAATGTCATATTCACATTAACTTTCTAAGGTATAAAAATCAACAGGTAGACTTATTTAATTCTATGCAGAAGAAAACAGATAGCCCTCAAAAGGCATCTCTAGACATAAACATGGAGTTTGAGCAGAAAATTATGATACATGAAAAGAATTCTTCATTAAGTATTTTTATATGCACCATTAAGATATTTTTTATACAATTTAATTCCAAAATAAGACAATTTATATTTGGAAAAACAGAGATAAGATCTTGAGCTGAACATTTTAATGTGAGATCGCTATTAAAGCCTCTTGGCCCGAGGTGAAAATAGCACTACATGTATTATTTATTTAAGCTGTATAGTGCAATTTTCACCTTGGGCTGAGGATGGTCTGCCTTTTGATCAATCTAGACTAGAACATACCATTGTTTTTTTAATGAACAATTATTTATTTAATTGTCAGTGTGATAATATGAATTAAGTTACAATTTTAATAAAACTATCGTTTTGCATCAGCTCATATATTTCATCAAAATTAAGAATTATGGAAACAGCTCGTTAGCATCATAGCCATTTTTTTGTAGGTAAAACCCCATTTGATCAAATATCACTTTCTAGACATATAAAATATATTTTTCCACAAACGGTTTTTGCCGATGGTCATGATGCTTTTGAAACATGATCATCAAACTTGCTTCCTTCTTTCATTACTTTGGTGAAATATGATGATTTTTTTTCTGCATTGACATGTGATGAAATACCTTGTGTGTTACAAATAATCTATAAATGAAGAATCATAAACTGTGTATCTAAGATATGTTATTTATAAAAGGAGCTAAGAATTACATGCTCATTTCCATGTAGATCTAATATGGAAATGAGTTTTAAGCCCTTTTTTTCCTCACACAAGACACCAAACAAAATGTTAAGGAATCATATTTTTCTGTAGGGTCCAAAATATAACTTTTGTTGAATTCATGTCATTTATACTTACCACAGCATCACAATGTTAACATTTAATGTCTATTTTTAACAATACAACATCAAAATGTTATAACGTCATGTCTATTTTAACAATACAACATCATATGTTATGACATCATGTCTATTTTAAACAAAACATCACAATGTTATGACGTCATGTCTATTTTAACAATACAACATCATATGTTATGACATCATCTCTATTTTTAACAAAACATCACAATGTTATGACGTCATGTCTATTTTAACAATACAACATCACAATGTTATGACATCATGTCTATTTTAACAATACAACATCATCTGTTATGACATCATGTCTATTTTAACAATACAACATCATCTGTTATGACATCATGTCTATTTTAACAATACA
This sequence comes from Pecten maximus, assembly GCF_902652985.1. Lineage (NCBI taxonomy): Eukaryota > Metazoa > Mollusca > Bivalvia > Pectinida > Pectinidae > Pecten > Pecten maximus. The sequence goes on from NC_047021.1 coordinate 33,491,364, forward strand.
ACATCACAATGTTATGACATCATGTCTATTTTAACAATACAACGTCATATGTTATGACATCATGTCTATTTTAACAATACAACATCACAATGTTATGACGTCGTGTCTATTTTAACAATACAGCATCAAAATGTTATAACGTCATGTCTATTTTAACAATACAACATCATATGTTATGACATCATGTCTATTTTAAACAAAACATCACAATGTTATGACGTCATGTCTATTTTAACAATACAACATCATATGTTATGACATCATCTCTATTTTTAACAAAACATCACAATGTTATGACGTCATGTCTATTTTAACAATGCAACATCATATGCTATGACGTCATGTCTATTTTAACAATACAACATCATATGTTATGACATCATGTCTATTTTTAACAAAACATCACGATGTTATGACGTCATGTCTATTTTAACAATACAACATCACAATGTTATGACATCATGTCTATTTTAACAATACAACATCATCTGTTATGACATCATGTTTATTTTAACAATACAACATCATCTGTTATGACATCATGTCTATTTTAACAATACAACATCACAATGTTATGACATCATGTCTATTTTAACAATACAACGTCATATGTTATGACATCATGTCTATTTTAACAATACAACATCACAATGTTATGACGTCATGTCTATTTTAACAATACAACATCACCATGTTATGACATGTCTATTTTAACAATACAACATCACCATGTTATGACATCATGTCTATTTTAACAATACATCACAATGTTATGACATCATGTCTATTTTTAACAAAACATCACAATGTTATGACATCATGTCTATTTTAACAATACAACATCACCATGTTATGACATCATGTCTATTTTAACAATACAACATCATATGTTATGACATCATGTCTATTTTAACAATACAACATCATATGTTATGACGTCATGTCTATTTTAACAATACAACATCACCATGTTATGACATCATGTCTATTTTAACAATACATCATATGTTATGACATCATGTCTATTTTAACAATACAACATCATATGTTATGACATCATGTCTATTTTTAACAAAACATCACAATGTTATGACATCATGTCTATTTTAACAATACAACATATGTTATGACGTCATGTGTATTTTTAACAAAACATCACAATGTTATGATATGTCTATTTTAACAATACAACATCATATGTTATGACATCGTGTCTATTTTAACAATACAATATTACAATGTTATAATGTCGTGTATTTTTTTACAATAATCATAATGTTATGACATTGTCTATTTTTCACAATACATCATACTGTTATGCTGTTATGTCTATTTTAACAATATATAATGTTATGACGTCATGTCTTTTTAACAATAAACCATACTGTTATGCCGTTATGTCTATTCTCACAAATATTTAAACAATGAACAGCGGTTTTAATGTTGTTATTGTCGATATGGCAGCAAGATGTATGGTGGGCAAATGGCATGGGAACCCGTTAGGTCTATTGATTGCTTCGAAACATTGTACAACATACAGTTGCATGTACGTTGTGGAAACAAAAGCTACAAAGCAACGACACAGCAACGTTGTTTGTACACCTACTGCACCGTTCAAACTCTTGAATATAAAACTGTTTTGTAGAAGAGTGTAGCTATTGTGTACCAGTGGCGTTCTTATGTTACCCATAGCATATCATTTATTTTTTATTCACGTATGTTCGGCATACATGACATACCTTTTGCTGTACTACGTTTGTGGCGTCCACTATTGCGAGAGTATTTACAACGTATGCACGGCGTATGTTTGGTATTTGTCGTCGTGTGAAATATGACATATGTCCCTGTAAAAGACTGATTCTGTGTATGTTTTCATTTAGTCCCTACCATGGAGCTAGATGTTCTAGGAGTACAAGTAAGTGTTGAGAGTTTCTTGTGTATTGCAGTTAAAGAAGAAAATAGAAGACAAACGGACATGTTGAGAAATGTTAGGTAGCTGACCAGGGAGCTGCTGTGAGGAGATGAAGACCCTGGCGTGAGAATCTGCATGCTGATAGAAGATTGCAATATAGCCGTTACAATCGTCTAATGAAGGGATTGCGACAAGAATATGATACCACCTTCAGCAATTTCTTGAAGATGGAGCCAATGTTTGACGAGTTCCGGAACAGAACCGGACCAAGAATAACCAAGCAAACAACCTAGTTCCGGCCATCTCTCGATGTTGGTCTCAAACAGGGACCCCGAGACACCTGGTATCTGGAGATACTTGATCACTTGCGATTATGACTTCTGAGCCTTTATGTTGAGACTCGCTGTTCTTCAACTACAAAGGCTTCTTTCCCATTATACTCAGTCCCTGGTCGATGCTGTCTACCGATTCTTGTGGGTGGCTATTGGTACAATGTTTTACAGGAACATCTTCAATGAATTGAAAGAATGCATGGAAGCTGGTTCATTCAGTTTCCAGCTGCTGACCCTCTCCCACGTGTCGATAAGAATATTGAGGATGTTTTACTGTGCATACACTGACAGATGACATCTTTTTGAACTCATGGATATAAGATAACAGGAATTATATCTTGTCAAAAAGATGACTATCTCGGTCAAAACGGCTTTCAACATCAAACTTTGGGAGCAACAGACTTCTTTTTAAGCTGTCTACCCACTCTGGATCTCACTGATTTGAACCCTATGTTTTAATTGTTTCACGGGTTTTCCCATTTTTCCCGCTTTGCTAGCCAATAGCGTTTTACTGGCTTTGTAACCTACCTCGGGAGTACAGCAAGTGATTTTCTCCAGCCATTAGAACATTTCATCCTCTTGTTCAGGGAGAAGGACCGCATGTTATCTGGTCTGCTGTTTCCTTGCCTCTTGGTTTGGGTGTTCTAGGAGTATAGGGCAGATGCAAGAGGCAGTAGTAGGATTCGTCTCTGGTTTCGGTGTCACCCATGACTCATTACGTCCGTGTCAGAAGGTGGCTCTAGGTCTGGCTGAGTTGCCTTCTCTTTTCCTTCTCCTTTTTGGTGCTCCTATGTTTTTTTGTTTTTTTGTTTGGTGTGTTTTGTTGTTGTTGTTTTTTTTGGGGGGGGGGGGGGGGGCATGGTTCCTGGCTTGGGCATATAGTCCTGTACGGTGTTCTGCAACGAATGACGAATGCAACGTGACCTATCCTGTTTTATATTTACCTGGGAACGCCGTCGTTACACAGCAGAAACGCCACACGTAAGAACAAAACGCCAGACTAACGAGAAGCATCATACGCCATTCATATGACTGGTTTCGCTCTTGAACTTCGTTTAAATGTCAAATACGCAACATATAGCTACTTTGAAGTATGACTAATTACGTCAATTTCCCTTGCGCTTGATTCGAGTGCAGACATTTTGTTGAATACGCCACTTATGTGCCAAGATTAAAATACGAATGAGCGAGACTAGCATTACAAAGCAAATCACAATACTACGGTGTCATATTTATTGTCAACATAAAGATACTATGACGTCATGTCTTTTTATCATAACAGTCTCAATTTCATTTTATTTTTTCAGTACTAAGCCACAATGTGATCATGCAATGTCAATTTTTGTAGTTTTTTTATGCAACACAATTTATTGCCATGTCACAATGGTTGTCACTGCTCTTAGTGAATACACAAAAATAGGTTGCAGATTCGTACATGACAGGACAAGCATAGCCTATCACAAATGTATAAAATCACATTGCTACCCAATATTTAAAGCATAGGATTACTCATTGGTAAATACTACAAATATAAATTATTTTTGGTTGTTATTGTCAACAAACAATAGTCTAACATACTTTTGTACGGTAGCTGTTGAAATAGTGAAGATTGCCGCCATACAGTTGTACAGACTGCTGTTTATGAAAGTCATATTTGCCTTCTAATGTTCATACCAAAACTACACATAGGAAATGTTCGTAACTTGTTGGATTTTCGATTATATACCTTTGTATACTATTGCTACAATTACAGAAAACTGTCTCAAATAGGTTTCATATTATTGTTAATAAACATACATCAAACATATACGTTCAGGGATTTCGTGAGAGACAATAGTCTTGATGAATGCCGTGCAATGCTAACCTTTTCAGTCATCATATTTTGCCTCCATGTGGTGATGTTCTTCTTAACATTTTCGAGTTCATATTAACATGAATTTATTGTAATTAAAAAAATACCTTAAAAAATGTTTTCCATAATGTTCATGCAGCAGGATATCCTTGGTTATTTTAATTCATAGAAATGAGCAATGGATATGGGTCCTTTGCTTCTGATCTGATTGTCTCGAATTGTTGATTAAGATTTGTAAAAAAAAATCTGAATTGTCGATTGCTATTACCTGGTATAATGTATGGCATCATACACCACAATCCCACCACAATGTCAGTCCAATTCCAATGTTCCAATTTACCGTACGTCCCCTTACTGGAAGCACAAGTTCTTATAAACTTTTATTTCATTTGCATAAGCTTCCACTTGACAAAGAAACAAGATTTCAAGATTTCATTATTCACTCGGACACAAAATGTGTGACAAGCGATCAATAATATTAAATAGCTTAAATACACGACAAGCAGTACCATAGATAGACATAACAAGATACACATATTGTAAATGCATCCAGCTTTAACGTAAAGCATTCAGTAGTAGTAATATTAACATTACCTTACTATAACATATACGATAGGTTTTGGTTAACAAATGTTTATGAAAAATTATAAACGTTCCTTTCATTTTGTGGTAATATGCCGGATTGTATTTCAGACTAATTTTTGTTTCATTATCATTTTTACACAGAAACAAAAATGGAGTTCATCTCCTATACCACTATAACAGAGTGGGCATATCCGGTCCTGCTGCTGAATTCCTCGCCATCTTCCTACTTCTACCGGAAGTTTAATATTTGAAGTAGTAAATTTACTTATGATTTTTGCATCTATTTTATTCAGACGTAGCAGATATTCTTCCATATCAAAATTATTTTTGAAAATAGAATATACACGTCCGCTGGACAAATTTTCAATTTTATTTAAGCAGGATTGAATAAACTGATCTTTCAATTTTTGTGTAACTTCAGTTTTTAAATAATTGATAGGCCTATGTGGTAGACAAGTTTTCTGATACATCCAGACATGACTTATACCAACCAGATCTAGTGAGTTTTTAACATAGATAATCCATTTAAAGTCCATTTGACCTGGAGTACACACAGCAATTTATGCATACAACTTGATGATACAGCAATTTATGCATACAACTTGATTTGTTTTCATTCAAAAGCATTGAGTACCGAAATTTGATCATTCTTACTCTGATAATTGATATACATGTATATAGTTTTTTTATAAGTTTCCCCTTAAACCATGAAATTGGATTTACTTTTTCCTTAACCCAGAATTCTCTTAAAGAACTGTAAATGATTTTTTAAGAAGACTTTACATGAGTATAATAAAAAAGGGAGACCAATGAGTCAAATCAAACAACAAAAATGCGTTCAGGACTTGCTTGGATAGACAGCAAAACTACCATTGTAATTTTTTTTTAAACCACCTAAATATGAAAACGAGTCTTGGATATCAAGTTCCTTTATTATTAAGAGTAAATTGGTTTCTTGACTCATTCTTTTAGAAAAAAGATACAAATTTTGACAGTATTCTTGGAACTTATTGAGCATAGTTTGTAACCTGGTGTTTCTGACATAAAGACTGTATCATCAGCATACAGGACAACATACAGAAGCGGCAATAGTATACATGTACCGACATAACTCGTTGATTTTTATCGAACATTCACCATTTTCTCTCCATATAAAATCTTCCAAATCCTTCAGATACACTGCAAATAAAAATAGCAATTTCCCCCATGTTTTAGCAAGATATTGGAGGTGAACATTTTCGATACTTCACTGTCATTTTTAAACAGAAGTCCTTTAATTCTTGCAATTGTTAAAAACATGTGCATGCATACTATTGTGATATTGCATAAACGGATTTTCAAAATAAAAATTTTAAAACAAAAGTGGTTTTTTTTAATTTCGGGAAGGTCTATTTGACTCACCGACTTATAGATTATAGTAATGTACCGTGTGACCGTGATTATATTAACTTTAAACTGAAGTATGCAACACGTGTTGGATAAACATCTTGGTCGACAATTAACATACACGTACTAAAATACTGACAAGAAACACCACAGCTGAATAATTGACTTTATGAAATAGAGATCGATTTACACTAGGGGGGACATTTCCGGCAATCCTCGGGAGTTTATTTCCGAGCATTGCCGAGAATTTCCGAGCATTGCCGGGAATTTCCTCGAGACTGTTGCGATTGCGTAAACAATCATGATGCACTTTTGATTATAGTGATGTTCACCAAGCCCTATCGTTGGCCTACGTTCAAGGTCTTGGGGTCAAAAAGGTTTAATCTTAGTTTAAAGCAAATATCATATATCGGAAATCAAGTGAGCGATGAGGCCTATGGGTAGGTTCTTTTTTGTTCCGTTTTTTTCCCTGTCTTATGGCGAAATTACTTATGGTATGTATATATTTTTTTAATATACCCTCTCATATTGATATTATCATCAAATCGAAGGGTTAAATCGAAATGTCTTTTCGGCTTCATTATAGTTCTCTGTACACCGAGGTGGTAAAAGTGGTTAAGTCGATTCGGCATCGCTTATTTACCAACACTGACATAAGATTTGATTCCAATTTCCTACACTTTACCCCTAATCCTATTACGGTTCACTGGTGTAATTAAGGTAACATATGTCTAGGCACGTCCGCATAAAAGTGGTTGTAATATACTCTCGCGGCTCTAAAGCTTATTTTAGTGAACAGAAAAAACATCAAGATACACAGCTTACAATGGTGTCGAGACTATGTGAACTATATGTTTCTCCAAGTCACTATTCGCCAAATCGGTTACATACTTTTCTCTTTTACTAGACCTCTGATCAGGTAGGTGATCCATTAGGATTGGGCTCAGTAGCACGTCCGGGTGGTTACCATGGTTTCTGATTTTCAGAAACATTTTCCTTTCCGTTTCAATAACGACCATTGACCCTTGTATATCTTCATGTATTCTTGTTGGATACTTGATTTGAATTCAGAAGTAATAAAGTTGCCCTTAAAATCTTCTAATTGGCTTCTTATGTTCGATAAGTGGAGTTCATGAACATTAATTTCATATAATTTCAAAGAAATTTAAGAAAGTCTACATACAATTTGGGCAAGATGTATATGGTATTTCAAAACATAAAACCAAAGATTTTGTTCTTTGTCCCTTCGTCTGTTCTTTTCCGCCAATTCAATTCTCGTCAGAATCTATGATCCAGTCTTTTGCCAGATTACATGAAGTGTGTACATTACAAACTGATAAATATCAAATATAACAAATCATCCATTCTGCTTTATAAATGTCAAACGAAACAAATAATACTAAAATCAGCAGGGCGGACCAATATTTGTTAAGGTGTTGCCAACACTTTGATAATACGATAAAAGCATGTTCGACGGATAACGCCATGCTTACAAACATTGCAACTGTTGGGATCGAGCGATGTGTTATCCGGTAGGATGGGAGCATAGCCCGAGCCGGTTGTAACATATGGCGAGGGAAACTAATATAAATGTAATTGATTACTCGACTTACCTTGTAGCAAGGGATGTGGTGACTAATCAACCTACCTATTTATATATATAAATATCAAAGATTGATAATTTAAATGACTACTTGTCCTGAATGACTCAATGTATTTTGATCAAATTTGGTCTGGGTCATTTTTGGCCAATTGAGATTCAATGTTGTATAAACGGAGGGTACGGCTCCCCTGGGACTGGAAGGGCGGGCACAATAGGGAAATTGGAGGTAAATCATTCATATCACTACTAATCCTGAACAACAGAATTGGGCAAAGGAAGATTTAGTGTTATACGAGGAAAGTGTGGCTCCCCTTGCAGAGGGGCGGACCTATTATAGGGAATATGAGTAAACCCTTTAAATCGCCACTAGTCCTGATCGACTGAATAGATTTTTATCAGATTTTGGTCTGGGGCATTATTGTGCAAAGGAAATCCAATGCTGCTTATTTATTCATTAATTATTATCATTGTATTATTATTTGTTTATTTTGTTTAACGTCCTATTAACAGCCAGGGTAATTTAAGGACGTGCCAGGTTTTTGAGGTGAAGGACAGCCGGAGTACCCGGAGAAAGATCACTAGCCCACGGTTAGTACCAGGAAACTGTCCCGACGTAGGTTTCGAACTCTCTAGGTGGAGGGCTAGTGATCAAGTGTCGAGACATCTTGACCTCTCAGCCACCGTGGCCCCGCCTTTTGTATACATGGTTGAGTCAGAGATAAAATATTTGACAGACACTGATTGGCCAGTAAATTATGATGTTCAAATGTAGATATATAGCCAGATAGGTAATTCATAATTAATGCTGATATTCAATTATATAGATTTTTTTTTTTTAGAATTTTTACTGCGGGATTCACCCAATATCAAAATGGCTACCCTAGTAAAAGTTTGAGCAGAAAACAGATTGTTATATGAGACCCTTAACTTTCGTTAAAATCTAAATGGCCAGACTAAATTCAAGAGTTTTAATGATATACCATTAACATTGAAGTTTATGAAGTTTATGGGGAAAATGTTTTGGTTGGTCCCTATTACGGAGGGTGTGTCTCCCAGGGTCTGGAGGGACGGGGCTTAATAGGGGAAATAACTTAATTCTTTAAGTCGCTACTTGTCCTGAACGACACTAAAGATTTTGATCAAAATCGTATGAAGCATTATTGAGCAAATAATAAACAATGTTGTATAAATGGATGGTGTTGTTCCCTGGGATTCTCGAGGGGTGGAGTGAGGCTGAATAAAGGAAATTTAACCACTTCTTTAAAATGCTCCTTTTATAGAAATGACATTGATCTGAGTCATTGGGTAGAGAGGGCTTAAAGGGAGGGGGCAATAGGGGAAATGGAGTACTTGAATGGATACAGGGATTGTGATTAGTATTTTAACATTCTTTGGAGAATGTGACTGAATATTGTATATCATCTATTGCCATTGGGGTAGCTTGGAGGGGTCCAATAAAAGAAGTAAAATTGATTATTTAGATCGAATGTTTTTTTAGCTGAAGTTTGAATAATTGGAACCAGAAAGCTTAATATTTGTTGTAAGAAAACTTTATTGCATGCTATTGAAACGCGGCTCCCAAAATGGGAAAATATTTGTTATGTAAGTTATGGAGTGTTTTAAGTTTATAACTGTAATATCCAGGTGAGCGATGTAGGCCCACACGGCTCTTGTTTGTAACCCTTCTGGAGTAAATGATAATTAGGGCTTTTCACCAAATGGTGAAAAGACCTACTGTTTTTGTTCTGTTTATTATTATTTTTCTGCACCCCATTTTGTGGAACGATTCGCTCTAAAATGGTAAGAGGTATGTCAATGATATTTTGCTTACATCATATGGCATAAGTCAAAGGAGGTAAATAATGATTTACAAGTAGGTCAAGAATCCAATATGGCCGCTATGACGGCATACCTTAAAAGTTTAAAATGGCCATAACTCAAACAGTATTTAAGATACAAGAGTCATGTTATGATATTAGGTTACATTAAGTTTAAGGTCAGCGGTCAAATGAAAAAGCTCGCTACGGGGTCAAGTTAGTCTATTTTTAGGGCAAGTGAGCTTATGCCGTGGCGCGGCGTCCGTCGTCCGTCCGGCCGTCCGTCCAGCGTCAACTTTTCCATTCAAGCAACTTCTTCTCAATAACCAAAAGGCCCAGAGACCTAATATTGGGCCTGTAGCATGGTGGGGTGAAGGGCTACCAAGTTTGTTCAAATGAATAACGTTGACCTTCATTCAAGGTCACAGGGGTCAAATATGCTAAAAAAAAAATAAACAACTTCTTCTTAATAGCCAAAAGACCCAGGGACTTGATATTGGGTCTGTAGCATGCTGGGGTGAAGGGCTACCAAGTTTGTTCAAATGAATGACCTTGACCTTCATTCAAGGTCACATGAGTCAAAAAGGCTAAAATCTTTAAACTACTTTTACTCAATAACCAACAGATCCAGAGACCTAATATTTGGCCTGTAGCATGCTAGGGTAAAGGGCTCCCAAGTTTGTTCAAATGAATGACCTTGACATTCATTCAAGGTCACAGGAGTCAAAAAGGCTTAAATCTTTAAACGACTTCTTCTCAATAACCAACAGATCCAGGGAGTTGATATTGGGTCTGTAGCATGCTGGGGTAAAGGGCTACCAAGTTTGTTCAAATGAATGACCTTGACCTTCATTCAAGGTCACTGGAGTCAAAAAGGCTAACATTTTAAAACGACTTCTTCTCAATAACCAAGAGTCCCAGGGAGTTGATATTGGGTCTGTAGCATGCTGCGGTAAAGGGCTACCAAGTTTGTTCAAATGAATGACCGTGACTCGCATTCAAGGTCACGTCGATCAAGTATGCTTAAATCTTTAAATGACTTTTAGTGAAAAGCCAAAGTGCAGAGAGACATTATTATATTGGTCCTGTAGCATGCTTTCAAATAACTGCAGGATCAATATATGAAAAGATCACTGCATTGCAGGTGAGCGATTGGACCCATTGGGCCCTTGTTAGAATTTTTTTATTTTTCGATATTTTTCAAAAAATCCTTCGAAATATGATGCAGGATGTTATTCCGATGATTTTGATGTCTTTAGTTTTTCGGTAACGTTTGCCGTTAAGGTAGTACGCCATTTTGAATATTTCTTTTGTTCTTTTTTGTATCAAGACCATGTACATTTTAAGTTTCTTCTCAAATTCCACCAGTGCGATTCAGCACAAACTTTGACAATATGACTATGCGATTGCACTGACCTAGTTTTGATTTCATGGGGTCGGTCCGATATCCAATATGGCCGCTATGACGTCATGTATTGAAAAGCTTAAAATGCCCATAATTAAAAAAGTATGCATTTTACAGGGGTCATGTAATTATGTTGTTTGTAGATAATGCCTGGCTCTAACTTTTAGTCACCAAATGTTTTAAGGTCAGAGGTCAAATAAAAGTGTTCGCTATTGGGTCAAATGTCACCAAATTTTCAACTTTTTCATTTTATGATTTTTTTTATATTGATCGATACAGAATGTTATTCTGATGATTTTGGTATCTTCGGGTTTTCATTAGCACTTTTGGTTTAGAAAGTACGCCATTTTGAAAATTTGAATGATTGCGCAATCATTAAAAAATCTTTAAACGACATCTTCTCAAAAACCAATAGACACAGGGACTTTATATTTGGCCTGTAACATGCTTGGGTGAAGGGCTACCAAGTTTGTTCTATTGAATGACCTTGACTTTCATTCAAGGTCACAAGGAGTCAAATAGTCTAAAATCTTTAAACGATTACTTCTCAATAACCAAGAGTCCCCGAGAGTTGTTATTGGGTCTGTAGCATGCTTGGGTGAAGTACTACCAATTTTGTTTTAATGAATGACCTAGACTTTCATTCAAGGTCACAGGAGTCAAAAAGGCTTAAATCTTTAAACGACTTCTTCTCAATAACCAACAGATCCAGGGAGTTGATATTGGGTCTGTAGCATGCTGGGGTAAAGGGCTACCAAGTTTGTTCAAATGAATGACCTTGACCTTCATTCAAGGTCACTGGAGTCAAAAAGGCTAACATTTTAAAACGACTTCTTCTCAATAACCAAGAGTCCCAGGGAGTTGATATTGGGTCTGTAGCATGCTGCGGTAAAGGGCTACCAAGTTTGTTCAAATGAATGACCGTGACTCGCATTCAAGGTCACGTCGATCAAGTATGCTTAAATCTTTAAATGACTTTTAGTGAAAAGCCAAAGTGCAGAGAGACATTATTATATTGGTCCTGTAGCATGCTTTCAAATAACTGCAGGATCCATATATGAAAAGATCACTGCATTGCAGGTGAGCGATTTGGACCCATTGGGCCCTTGTTAGAATTTTTTTATTTTTCGATATTTTTCAAAAAATCCTTCGAAATATGATGCAGGATGTTATTCCGATGATTTTGATGTCTTTAGTTTTTCGGTAACGTTTGCCGTTAAGGTAGTACGCCATTTTGAATATTTCTTTTGTTCTTTTTTGTATCAAGACCATGTACATTTTAAGTTTCTTCTCAAATTCCACCAGTGCGATTCAGCACAAACTTTGACAATATGACTATGCGATTGCACTGACCTAGTTTTGATTTCATGGGGTCGGTCCGATATCCAATATGGCCGCTATGACGTCATGTATTGAAAAGCTTAAAATGCCCATAATTAAAAAAGTATGCATTTTACAGGGGTCATGTAATTATGTTATTTGTAGATAATGCCTGGCTCTAACTTTTAGTCACCAAATGTTTTAAGGTCAGAGGTCAAATAAAAGTGTTCGCTATTGGGTCAAATGTCACCAAATTTTCAACTTTTTCATTTTATGATTTTTTTTATATTGATCGATACAGAATGTTATTCTGATGATTTTGGTATCTTCGGGTTTTCATTAGCACTTTTGGTTTAGAAAGTACGCCATTTTGAAAATTTGAATGATTGCGCAATCATTAAAAAATCTTTAAACGACATCTTCTCAAAAACCAATAGACACAGGGACTTTATATTTGGCCTGTAACATGCTTGGGTGAAGGGCTACCAAGTTTGTTCTATTGAATGACCTTGACTTTCATTCAAGGTCACAAGGAGTCAAATAGTCTAAAATCTTTAAACGATTACTTCTCAATAACCAAGAGTCCCCGAGAGTTGTTATTGGGTCTGTAGCATGCTTGGGTGAAGTACTACCAATTTTGTTTTAATGAATGACCTAGACTTTCATTCAAGGTCACAAGGCGGTAAAATAGTCTAAAATCTTTGAACGATTTCTTCTCAATAACCAAGAGGCCCTGGGACTTGATATTTGGCCTGTAACATGCTTGGGTAAAGGGTTACCAAGTGTGTTCTAATGAATGACCTTGGCCTTCAATAAAGGTCACATGGCGTCAAATAGCCTAAAATCTTTGTACGATTTCTTCTCAACAACCAACTACAACTTCAACTTCAATGTAGTACTCAGCAAAAACCGCAGTCGGTCATCACGCTGAGGGTGCGGACTATATACATGGGTGCAGTGTGGAAGCCTTTTGTGCAGGTTAAAACTATTTACAATGTCTGATGTTTATACCTCTGATGTCTTGACTGCCGCCTTAAAGGTGTCCAGATTCTTGGTACATGCGACGCTGGACGGCAGGAGGTTCCATGATGTGATGTTGCGGGGGATGAATGCATGTCTGTACGCGTTGGTTGGTGTGTGCGGAATGTAGAGCTTGTAAGGGTGGCTGGTTCTGGTTGCTGTCACTGTAGAGAAGGTGGGGTGGTAGGCGACTGGCACTGCTACGTGGTGAAGTATGATCTTGTGCATGAATATGATGTCTGTTGTCTTGCGTCTCTGCTCGAGTGTTTCCCATCTAAGGTCCCTAACCATCTGTGTTGTGCTGTCTGGTTTGTTGTTGTTGAGTGGTTTGTTGAGTACGAGTACGGCGTTTTTCTGTACCTGCTCTAGTTTCTTGATGTGTTGTGTCGAGTGTGGGTTCCATGCTGTGGTGCTGTACTCAAGTTTTGGTCTGACTAGGCTTTTGTAGGCTCTTCCTTTTACTTGTAATGGGCAGTGTCTTAAATTCCTCTTCAAAAAACCTAGTGTCCTGTTTGCTTTGTTGATGGTGTTGTCTATGTGTATGTCGAATTTGAAGGTATCTGCTAATTCTACTCCTAAGTATGAGTGGTGCTTCACTATCTCTAAGGTTTGTCCTGACATCTGGTAGTTGTAATGTTGGGTTGTGTTCTTGTTCGTGACTTGCATTATGGCGCATTTCTTAATGTTGAATTCCATTTGCCATGTGTCTGCCCACTGACACAGTGTGTTGAGGTCGTGTTGTAGTTTTTCGTGGTCTGCTGGTGTGTTGATTGGTGTGTAGAGTACGCAGTCGTCGGCGAATAGTCTGATGGTGGAGTCAATGTGGTCTGCTATGTCGTTGATGAATATTAAAAATAGTGTTGGTCCTAGAACTGTTCCCTGTGGTACCCCTGATGTGACTGGTGATGATGTTGATGTTCTCCCTTCTACTAATACTTGTTGTGTCCTATCTGTCAGGAAGCTGTTTATCCATTTCTGTGTGGTCCCCTGTATCCCGTAGTGGTGTAGTTAAGATGAAAGGCGTTGGTGTGCGACTTTGTCAAATGCCTTGGCAAAGTCGAGTATGGCGATGTTCACTTGTGTCTTGTTGTTGTTTATGTGCTTGGTGATGTCGTCTGTTGTGACGAATAGTTGTGTTTCACAGGAGCGTTTTCGTCGGAATCCGTGTTGATTTTCGTGTAGGATGTTCTGTTTGTCTAGGTGGTCCATTATCTGTGAAACTATGATGTGTTCTAATATCTTCGAGGGTACTGATGTGAGTGAGACTGGTCTGTAGTTTGCGGGTTTTGCTCTGTCGCCTTTTGTTGTATATGGGTACGATGTTTGCTTCTTTCCAGTCTGCGGGTATGGTCGTGGTGTCTAAGGATTTCTGATATAGTGCTGTGAGGATGTGTGCTGTGTCTGTTGAGGTTTCCTTTAGGATGCGTATGGGGATTTGGTCGGGTCCTGTGGCTTTTCTGGGGTTGAGTCGATCGAGTGCCTTCTCTACACCTTGTTCACTGACTGTGATGTTCTCCATCAGTGTGTATATGCCGTCTCCCTTGTGTGGTATCGATGTGGTGTCCCCTGTGGTGAATACGGATGTGAATTGTCTGTTGAGTATGTCTGCTTTTTTCTGTGCTGTGTCTGCAATGATGCCGTCTGCTTTCAGTGTGCTGATCCCTGTGGTGTCCTGTTTCCTTGTTCTGATGTATTTCCAAAAGGATTTAGATGTGTTGTCTTTCTCTGGGTCTAGCATGTTGTTTAGGTAGTTCCAATATGTGTTGTGTAGTTTGTTCTTAATCTCTTTCCTGATGGCCTGAAATTTCTTCTTATCCTGATCTTCTCCATTCCTCCTGCTCTTGTTATATAGTCTTTGTTTCTTTCTTATGAGTCTTCTGATTTCTCTCGTCATCCATGGTACATCTGTCCTCTGTCTTATTTTCTTCTTGGGAATATGTTCTTCTATACATCTCTTTATAGTTCCCTTCAGTTGTTTCCATATTTCGTCTACTGTCTGGTTCGGTGTGTTGTCCTGTTGTATCCTTAATTCGTGCATGTCTTTCCTAATCTGCTCCCAGTTTGCCTTGTTGTAGACTGGTACGTATCTGTTGTTCTGTTTTGCTGTGTGAGGTCTTGTGATGAATGTTGTTGAGAGGATATCATGGTCGGCTTTCCCTATGGGTGGTAGTGTTCTTTGTTTCATGACAAGGTTGGGGTGCGAGGTTAGAAGTAGGTCCAAAATTCTGCCGTTCCTTGTTGGTAGTCGGTTTGTCTGTTCTATGTGGTGGGTGTTGAGGATTGTGGTGAGTTTGTCGCAGTCAGATTTGTCTCGGGCTCCATGTGGGGCGGCTCCATTGTCCCAGTTGATATCGCCAAGGTTGAAGTCTCCGCCTATCACTACCTTATGGTTCTTGTACGGGGAGTTGTTTAACTTGTCAATGGATGTCCCAACTTCGTCTAGTGGGTTTGTTGGTAAAGATGATGTGGGAGGCCGGTAAAAGGAGCCTACTAGAATCTTGTCCAGGCGGTTTGGTCGAATTTCCGCCCATTTCAGCTCGCAGTTGACATCTAGCTCTGGGCACTCATCAGCCTCAATGTCAGTCCTGACCATTATGAGGATTCCTCCTCCACTCTTGTTGGTGGTTTCTCCCCGGTCTTTTCGGTATACCTTGTAATGATGGAGAGGGGGTATATCATGTGGTAAGAGCTCTGCGCTACTGTGGTCCTTGGTCAGGCGAGTCTCTGTTCCAATTATCACTGCTGGAAGGGAACTGGAAATGATGTTGTAGAGTTCTAGTGATTCATTGGTTATGCTCTGAAAATTTATTACTAAGATGTTAAGGTTGTTTTCATGTTCTCGGGCGAAAGTGCTGTTTTGTTCTGTGGTGTTGGTCGTCGTCGCTGCACTGGTAGATTGTTGTGATGCCTTGGGGGATGATGTAGCCAGGGAAATGATGTTTCCGGTTAAGTCATCCTGCCATGATATATGACTATGGTGTGATGTCACATATCCATCATTGACACTATGACTGTTATGCAGGCTAAGGGAGTGTCGCGAACTCTCCTCTATTGAACTATAACCCGGTGTGGATGTTCCCGGGTGGTTGGGGGCCTTGTCTAGCGTGACAAATCTGTGGACGTCTCTGTGGTGTGGTGGTCGAGTAGGGATGTGGACAAGTTAGGTATGCCACATACCAGGCATATCCATGTGATGCTATTACCTTGCAGTGGCGTAGGAAGTCGTCAAAAAGTGGGGGGGCAAAATTTTTTTTAACCTTAAATTTTACGCATTAAACAAATCGTATGCCATCTCCGCAAAATTAGGCAATAATTATCATTTCAACATCCCATGATAATTTTGATAATTTATGTAGTACAAATTAAGTTATTAACGCAAATCAGGATATATTATATATGGCAAAACATGAATCACCAGGCCCGGCCAGGATTTTCGAAAGGGCGGGTGGTCCAGTAATTTAGTAATAATGCGAGCGCCATAGGCGCGAGCCAATTTTTTTTGCTTTTTTTTTTTTTTTTTTTACGAGGGGTCCAGGGCAGCGCCCTGATAGGGGGTTCAAGGGGGTCTAAGCCCTCCGCGGAAAATGAATATAGCACATTTCCAATAATTCGGGATCAGGCGCGGATCCAGGAGTTTTCGAAAGGGGGGTCCAGTAATTAAGTGATCATGCGAGCGCCGTAGGCGCGAGACGATTTTTTTTTCCCTTTTTGCGAGAGGTCTGGGGGCCGCCCAGCGGGTCCCAGTGTGGCAAAGCCCCCCTGTGGATATGCAATCGAAAGGGGGGCAGTAATTTAGTGATAAAGCGAGCGCCGTAGGCGCGAGCCGAATTTTTTTTTGTATTTCCTCGTACCTGTCGGTAATTAGTATCACTCTATTCACGTTAAAACCGTGCATTCTTATTCATGTTGTGTTTCTGTCTTGTTCTCATTATGAACTCAATTAACTTCACAAATTATCATCAACTTATTGAATCTATGTGATGAAGTTAAGCAAAATTTCGTATTAAGATATAAATATTGACTTACCAGGCTATTGCAGACGACCGACACACAGGTCTGAGGATTGATATACTAGTATAAAAGTCGGAATGTTCCGGATGTACAAGATACAGTTTTTATCGTTGCCTTCAAGAAAACATTATCGGTTCGAAAATATACAGATATTTATCGAAATGAATATATAAATTCGTGTTTTTTCCCCTTTTTTAGATTTTGGATGTCAAAAAGTGGGGGGGCAAAAAGATATGTTTGCCCCCCCACTGAAAAAAGTGGGGGGGCAATTGCCCCCCCTGCCCCCCCGCTTCCTACGCCACTGCCTTGTAGTGCTTTGTAGGAGTTTGGTGAGATGTTGGCACAGTTGATATGGTACCATATACGCAGCCATCACATTGTAATGCTCTCGCGTTCCATGTCACCCGTTTACCGCATATCCCACAAGGATATTTGGGAGGGGGTGTAGGGCCAGGGCCAGGATGGGTCTCGACGTCACCGGCCTGTAGTATGAGAAGGTATAACAAAAACATGGATTTGTATGACCGACAGTTTCTTAACCTTACACCAACATACTTTACCGATACCATCAATTGATTAACGCTTGATGTGGAGTCCTCTGTGAACGACTGAGGGTGTATGGTAAGGTATGCCTCCTTCACAGGTGGTTTGGGGGTACCTGTTAGCACGAGTATCGTCACTATACATAAACAAAGATGTAGTTCCGGTTTCGCCATTTCCGGTTTGCGCGGTGAGCACGCTTAGTAACGGTTGTTAGGCACGAAGCCGGTCACATAATTTTTTGGGTGATATCTTATGCAGAATGTTCCTGTCGAATAGGCGATATCGAAATGTTGATTAGGAGTTTGTTGACATTCCTGCGAAGTATGGATAATCAAATCGATGTAATACTTGCGGTTGGAGGTGTTTTCGTTGTAATTTTAGCGGAAGTTTAGAAAAAGGCTCCACACTCCACGCATGCGCATCTAAAAAAAGAGTCACAGGGATTTGATATTGGGTCAGTAACATGCTTGAGTGAAGGACTACCAAGTTTGTTCAAATGAATGACCTTGACCTACATTAATTTTAAGGTCACAGGTATCAAATTGGCTAAAATCTTGAAATGACTTCTGAGAGGCACAGGGAGTTGATATTTGGACAGTAACATGCTTGAATAACGGCCTTAAAATCTGTTTAAATGAATGACCTTTACCTACATTCAAGGTCATGAAGGTAAATGTTCCCTTTAGTTTGCCAAAGGTGTGAAAAGCCTGTCAAATTATCTGTGACAATTTCTAGTATCATTTTGTTGATGTATGTTAAAAAAGAACTTATAGATATCATTTGGATTTCGATGGTTGGACTGTAACCCTTTTAAAATGCATTTAACGATAAATAGCGTACAAAGACTAATAGAATTTCAGCATGAAACAATACATTTTCAAAAAATTAATAAATAAAAAAAATCCATCGTATAGCATTAAGTATGTCCCCGTTTTTGCCTCCCTTAGTTTATGTGGACTGTGTTTAACCGGTTTAGGATTGTGTTTCCTTCGTGACCTCGATGCCCTTCAAAACATTTCTGTTTTAGATTCAAGGAAGCGATGGTCCTCTTCACACTCGGATACATTAAAATCATGAAGTGCATTGTTGTTTGTTTTCGCAACACCGCGTGTCGCATCAGTTATGTTGATAAGTGATATGATTGATTGATGTAATCGAGTCGTGAATATTTCAATATATCTATTAATACTGTCTGCACCACAACTTTCAGGGAGACATAATCTAAACAAGCTTTTAAAATATTACGTAATATATTTACTACATCTGTCGCAAGGCTGTAATTTTCCACTCGTCACGTTTTCCGGTTCTTTGTTCATACGAAGAACGTCCCTGTTTGTCACGTCAATCGACTGTCTTTACAATGTCACATTCAGGAAGGATATTTCATGCATGCATACCCACGATATTTGATAGGTAATGAAAAGAAAAAGAAACTTTTTTATTTTTAGGAATTTCTCCTTTCGGCATTAGAGATCCTAGCCCGAATTATTCTGAGGGATTTTCTAGTCGATAAGACGTCAGAATTAGACTTAACATCCGAGCTGCATGATTGATTTGTGACCAAATGATAGATATTCATTTTTCGGGTATTCTATACAATGGTGAACTTAACAAAATTATCTGTCAATATATCACCTTATTTTTATTTGTTGAAATTATAATATTATGTAAGCCCGTATAATCATGTGAAAATAATTTTTTTTATCTGAAAATAACATTCTTAAGGATGTATACACTTCTATGATGTTAAAACATTCCTGTATTAATCTTTATACTCATATACATTTTCGGAAATGGGCGTTAATGGCATAGCAGAACATACAAGAAGAATTAGATGTTTGTGTGCTTGTTTTTGTGCTATGATCAGTAAAAGATACCAATTTGACATTATATGTGATTTTAAGTGAATTTTGCTCTTTTTAGCTCACCTGCCCGAAGGGCAAGTGAGCTTATGCCGTGGCGCGGCGTCCGTCGTCCGTCCGTCCGTCCAGCCGTCCGGCGTCAACTTTTCCATTCAAGCAACTTCTTCTCAATAACCAAAAGACCCAGGGACCTAATATTGGGCCTGTAGCATGCTGGGGTGAAGGGCTACCAAGTTTGTTCAAATGAATGACCTTGACTTTCATTCAAGGTCACAGGGATCAAATATGCTAAAAAAAATTAAACGACTTCTTCTAAATAGCCAAAAGACTCAGGGACTTGATATTGGGTCTGCTGCATGCTGGGGTGAAGGGCTACCTAGTTTGTTCAAATGAAAGACCTTGACCTTCATTCAAGGTCACAGGAGTCAAAAAGGCTAAAATCTTTAAACGACTTCTTCTCAATAACCAAAAATAGCAGAAACCTAATATTTGGCCTGCAGCATGCTAGGGTGAAGGGCTCCCAGCTTTGTTCAAATGAATGACCTTGACCTTCATTCAAGGTCACAGGAGTCAAAAAGGCTAAAATCTTTAAACGACTTCTTCTCAATAACCAAGAGTCCCAGAGACCTAATATTTGGCCTGAAGCATGCTGGGGTAAAGGGCTCTCAAGTTTGTTCAAATGAATGACCTTGACCTTCATTCAAGGTCACAGGAGTCCAAAAGGCTCAAATCTTTAAACGACTTCTTCTCAATAACCAAGAGTCCCAGGGAGTTGATATTAGGTCTCTAGCATGCTAGGGTAAAGGGCTACCAAGTTTGTTCAAATAAATAATCTTGACCTTCATTCAAGGTCACAGCAGTCAAATAGGCTAAAATCTTTAAACGACTTCTTCTCAATAACCAAGAGTCCGTCCCAGAGACCTAATATTTGGCCTGTAGCATGCTGAGGTGAAGGGCTCCCAAGTTTGTTCAAATGAATGACTTTGACCTTCATTCAAGGTCACAGGAGTCAAAAAGGCTAAAATCTTTAAACGACTTCTCAATAACCAAGAGTCCCAGGGAGTTGATATTGGGTCTGTAGCATACTGGGGTGAAGGGCTCTCAAGTTTGTTCAAATTAATGACCTTGACCTTCATTCAAGGTCACAGGAGTCAAAAAGGCTAAAATCTTTAAACGTCTTCTTCTCAATAACCAAGAGTTCCAGAGACCTAATATTTGGCCTGTAGCATGCTGGGGTAAAGGGCTCTCAAGTTTGTTCAAATGAATGACCTTGACCTTCATTCAAGGTCACAGGAGTCAAAAAGGCTAAACTCTTTAAACGACTTCTTCTCAATAACCAAGAGTCCCAGGGAGTTGATATTAGGTCTGTAGCATGCTACGGTAAAGCGCTACCTAGTTTGTTCAAATGAATGACCTTGACCTTCAAGGTCACGTCGATCAAGTATGCTTAAATCTTTAAATGACTTTTAGTGAATAGCCAAAGTGCGGAGAGACATTATATTGGTCCTGTAGCATGGTTTCAAATAACTGCAGGATCCATATATGAAAAGATCACTGCATTGCAGGTGAGCGATTTGGGCCCATTGGGCCCTTGTTACATTTCACCGGATAAATCCATACTTCATCTACATGTATTGTCAGATATGTATGGATGCATGCTGAACTAACAAATTTAACTCAGAATAGTAATTTCAGTTTCCCCTACCCCTTAACTTTCAATGGCAAACTACTCATTTTTAACATTTATTTTTCAGATTTAACACTCCATATAAAGGTTTCTGCTAATGAATCTTTTTAAAATATTTAGCAGATCAAAAGAAAACATGTTAATCTTTCTAAAACAGCCATAGAGATAGGAGGTTCGTGTGCTCCTTTTTCGTTCCAATATCTTTTGTTATTTTTCACCATCCTAATTGCTTAAGTTACACCAGAAATATAAAATATTATCGAAATTGTGTATTTTTTCAACATTGTTGCATATCATTTTCATTATATTGAACATTGCAAAATTGTACAACAAATATGAACTTGCTACAATCACAAATGGGAATACACTGATGATGTTAGTGATCAACCTGGAATCAAATAGATGAAATTTGGGCTTTTCGTGAAGGGCAAGAAATGCAAGTATGATTTATTGAAATTCTTGTGAAAAAAGTTTTATAAACAACAGATTGATTTTTGGCACTTTTTCCATATTCGTGTTTGCTAATATTGCAAAAATCCCTTACACAATATCAAAACGAGACTTGAACCTGATTGAAACTTGAGTACATCTGTGTTCAAACAGCATTGTTCCTATCCGCTTTGATATATTATAGATGCATAGCCAGTATTCCTCGCCTGGAAATTTAGCGCACTCGGAATGGAGCCTTATATTTGGTTTAGCATTGTCAAATGTCCTATCAACAGCTATGGTCATTTGAAGGACTATAACTGTAAAATATACATACTCATTAAACGGTGATTATTTTCTCCTTAAAGTGAAATAGGCCTATATACCATAAATAACCTGTACATATGAATATATGAGTTTTAAAACAGTTTATCTCGGTTGATGTTTGTAAAGAATGCTACATTGAGGAAACCGAAGGACCTACTGAATTGTAATGCTATTGATTTGCACGGATTTTGGGTATCTACAAAACACGGTTGCGGGCACTTTTAATGTCCGTGATTAAAGGGAAGTCTTAACTGTGATTTTACAGTTAAAGTCGCTTTAAGGACGTTCTCCCCTGTGTGCGCGCCAGGGCGTAGGAATTTTGGATCTTACGTTTTCTCTTCTTTCTAAACTACTTTCTTCATTATGTTTCCCTTAACACTGCCTAACTTTTGGACCTCAGTTGAGCGTTCTCCCGTGTGAGAAAGGCTTTGGATTCTGTCCCCTGGCAGTGCCACACGTCCATATACTGCTGCTGTGTTCATAGATGTTAGTACTTAATACAAATGTCACACTCACTCGCTTACTTACTCACTCACTGCACGATGGAGGCTCTTACCGAGATACCACAAATGTCCAATATCAGTCATTTAAATGTATGAAATGATAAAGGTCACATATAAAGGTCACAGATAAATGCGATTATAGTTTTGCGTTATAAAACCTTAGATCGCATTGTAAACAACAGGGCGGGGTCTGGATTACCGGTAATTGAGATAAAATCTGTGACAGCACTGAAAAAGTCATAAACACAATCGCAGCATAATTATATCTATGTAATCCTCATATAAAACGTTGAAGATGACCAAACCAAATTCTGAAACGTATATAAAGGTTCACACTGTCGATATTCTGTCATACTCGTGACATTTGTTATATTCAACGGGAAACCATTTCCATTTTCTATTTATTTCAGTTTTCAAAGGAATAAAAGAAATAAATCAGAAGAATAATTTGTGACGCCATATACTTATGACGTTACGCTTGACAAAACGATGAAGCCATTTTGAAGTGGCTGATTTACGAATATTTCAGCGTTTTCTGCTCTTACCTGGTAAACTTTGCTTGCATAAATGTCAAATGAGCTTCACTGGCGGATTTAAATGCGGTGAATAGAAAGCGCCGTTTCTGATTGGTCAAAATATAAAAGTCTTGTTAAATCACGAAAAGATTGGGGGCGATCCAGAATCTTACTTTTATGGAAAACACAAACAAGTCGATTATGAGTCAAACCACACGACTATTCCGAGGCTCCACTGACTGGCCCCAAACATTGAAAATTTTGATATTATTTAAAGCATTAAATGTTGCTTTAACAAGATGTATAATATAATGAATACGATTTATTTTTTTACTTATATGACTTCCACTGTCAAATCCAGGTAACATTCGGTCGTGTTCTCATTGTACTTTTAAGAGTCACATGTAAATCTATTATGTTCGATTATGCACGATGGTGATAGTCGAATAGATCAGCTATCAACAAATCATATCCGGTATCATGTCAGATAATTCGGAGTTGTTTCATGTAATGGTTTCACTTTGCATTTGAATTAATGGCAATCAACATGCTTTATGAGAACAAAATGCCAAGTAATTTACATATGAAGCATTTTTAATGCGTGAACAGTTGTATGTGTTTAGTAAAATAAGAATCAGCATATTCACAACCATTTAGCCGACGAGTGTGTGGGGACAAACAAGCTGTGAGTTATGGCATCGACACATGTGACCACCCTGATGGACCATATCACCTTCTTGGAACAACCTACAACATTTTACCCAAAATTATTCTAACTTTCACAAAATTCGTAAAATAGAGTGACTTAAAGTGTTGTATTACTGTAAATCACTCAAAAATTACTTTATTTAAATTTTCAAGCTAAGGAAAATGACAATACAATCTCAATTGTGTACATTTTAAGATGTTATTAGATCCAGAATTATTGTTACTGAAATAAATCGAAATAGCATCATATGAATAGATTGTAAAGTAGCGTAGTTACACGATCCGGTCATCACACGAAAGCATATTGATTTGACCAAACACAGCTGTGACCTTTTGCAGGTAATTGCAGCCTGGTTTCATATCAATGAGAAATATTCTATTTCCTCGTGCAAAGTGAAGTTTTCTGGTCGTATTCATTCTACTTCAAAATCAAAATCGATGAAAAGACGGCAAAATATGAACAAAAGAAAAAATACACAAATACCAAAAGAACAAGAAAAATAAGTACATGGTTTCGAGGTAGGTGAGCATTTTCTTTGACATCAACTCAAAAGTCATTTTGGTTAAAGTAATATCACGTTCTCAATACGACAACAGGGCTAGTGACAACGTAATGTCCAAGGATAATAACGGGTATAAAAGAAAAACTCAAGGACTCGAAGAAATGAAATATCCCGTAAGTTATACAAATACAAAGAAATATATTTAAAAGTAATAGAGGATATCTAACAGTGTCTTCAGTAATACCAAATATATTTCACGAGTGGGGCTAATATTTTGATATTTTTCACGAATGCGCAGCACGAGTGAAACAAATCAAAATATTAGCCACACGAGTGAAATATATTTGGTATTACTGAAGACACTCTTAGATATTCTGTTTATTACATTTTTTATCAACGAAAAACCTACCCCGCATGCTAACTAGGCCTACAGTTCCCTAAAAAAGGTAGGTTCCCCCTGTCCAGGTGCTGACATATATGTCGGGCTTTCTGATTGGTCAATTATTTTGGTATTTTCTAATCATTAATTTGATTGGTCAAATCAGCAAAAGTGATATTTTATAGAATGAATAATTTTAATATATTTCACTGGTAAAAATGTAATAAAATTCTTTACTTACCCTTCATGTGTCAAGCACGTTGGAATATTTTGTGCACCTTCAACAAATTCAAACACAAATGACTTTTCGCAGCACCATTAAATAATTGTGGAATAGTTAATTGTCGGATATTGTGTTCAGTTGCAACTAAACCTGATATTTTGTAAAGGTTGTTTCTTCGAGGGTTCGTTATTTTCATCAATAAATATATTTTCTCGAAATCTGTAAGACTATTTTTTTAGGCTAAAAGAGGATATGAATACGAGATTTGGAAAAGTCAGAAACAACCAATTTCAAAGTGTACGAAATCATCGGTAAACGGTTACTTCCCTGACACTGAAAGGAAAATAAATTTTCTTTAAATACAACAAACCTGTGAGGACAACAGCCCCAGTGTTTGGACAGGAAGTAGCATTCTTAGCGCGTAGGTGAAAGCCGTCTACCCAGGCAATCTGTGGAGAAATTCATACTAACGGATTCGTTTCACAAAGCTATCTCAACGTAAACATATCTATCGTTTTTCATGTCACTTGCTTTGTATTCCTGCATTTCTTTCATGGTTTAATTTTCTATTACCATTGATGTCGGGTTAACGCATTTAGATATAGAACAATTGCCAATATAAATGTAATCTGGGTGATGTTTAATTAGAATGACGCCATGACATTACTCATCTGTCTCAGGTTGCATTCATATGGATGAGAAATGTTATCTGACAAAAATGCAATGGTCGTAGTTAGGCATACATACCACTTGTTATCATAAAATAGTCTAGTTTTATATAATGTATGAGTTTCGCGAGATCATATTCATCAGGAAGCGACAGACAAAGCGTTGATGTAACCCAATAAAATACGACGTCAAAAGGTTAAGTCTGGTCACCTAAATGATTGATACCATGCAATAAAACGTTCAATCTGAGGCGACATGCAAAACGTTTATATAACCTAATTAAACACGAAGTCGAATGGTAAATTCTGATCATCTAAATGATTGATACAATGCTATAATATGTGCTATCTGAGGCGACATGCAAAGCGTTGATATAACCTAATTAATCATAATTATGATCACCTAAATAGTTGATACAATGCTATAAAATGTGCTATCTGAGACGACATGAAAAGTAACGTAACTATCATGACATTAAATGATGTTAAATGATATTGATATAGAATGCATCCATACCCCAGCGAATTGAATTCACAAAATGAAAATAGTCACCAAAGAATTGTCCTTGGGAAACCTTGAATTTAATTTGATTGAGCATATGTTTATTATATAGGATAAGTTTGATTAAATATCTGTTTGATATTGTCCCTTAAAGTACCTTAAAAACATGGCAGGTTTTACTTGTATTATACACATATGCATATACTCACCTGTCCCTTGATCTCTTTAAGTTCATACCAGGATTGTCCTTCCTCATACCCCTCATGGGAGAGCCCTCCATTGGAGACGAAACACTCGTTCGCCTGTAATGTTCCGGCTACCAGGTACTGGGGACCAGCTGAAATTATTCACACAGCAAACTTTGTTTATAACGGATTCTACGAGACCAGGGAAGATACAGTAAAACTGGTATATAACGAATCCCACGGGACCAGAGAAGATACAGTAAAAACTTGTATATAACGAATCCCACGTGACCAGAGAAGATACAGTAAAAACTTGTATATAACGAATCCCACGTGACCAGAGGAGATACAGTAACAACTTGTTATAACGAATCCCACGGGACCAGAGAAGATACAGTAAAAACTTGTATATAACGAATCCCACGGGACCAGGGTAGATACAGTAAAAACTTGTATATAACGAATCCCACGGGACCAGAGAAGATACAGTAAAAACTTGTATATAACGAATCCCACGGGGCCAGGGTAGATACAGTAACAACTGTTTATAACGAATCCCACTGGACCAGAGAAGATACAGTAAAAACTTGTATATAACGAATCCCACGTGACCAGAGAAGATACAGTAACAACTGTTTATAACGAATCCCACGTGACCAGAGGAAATACAGTAAAAACTTGTATATAACGAATCCCACGTGACCAGAGGAGATACAGTAACAACTGTTTATAACGAATCCCACGGGACCAGAGAAGATACAGTAAAAACTTGTATATAACGAATCCCACGTGACCAGAGGAGATACAGTAAAAACTTGTATATAACGAATCCCACGGGACCAGAGGAGATACAGTAAAAACTTGTATATAACGAATCCCACGGGACCAGAGGAGATGCAGTAAAACTTGTATAAAACGAATCACATGGGACCAAAAGAGATACAGTAAAAAAGTTTATAACGAATTAGTGCTTTATGTCCGAAATTCGTTACACTGTTTTGAAACATATATGATTTAGCCTAATTTGGGATTTTTATTTACTTCTTAATAATCTGAAATTCATATCAAGTCTTTACTGTATTTGGTATGAAGGAAATAAGAAAGGCACGAAAGTTGAAAAACACAATATTCAAGGTTACTGTATATGTCAGTAGTCCTTAGCTAATTTAAACCTAACATACACTTTCAATGATAATATATGTTTTCTTGTATATAAAGAAGTTAATAAAAGCACCACTTTCAGTTGATATTCGAGGGCTGTGTGGCAGCCAGGTGTAAACTGCCATATTCCTCAATCCAGCTTGCTGCATCCATATGGATTACATATACATGTTGTTTGGAGGTGTTTTTAAGGAATGTATTGACATATTTACCTTTGTACCAAACCTCAAGTTCTACGCCGTATCTGTCAGGTAATACATGTTCACATTAAAGAATGACATAACGATAGCAGATAAAAATTTAGTATGAGATAATGATCAGACATTGATGTGACCTTACGTCCAGTCCGTGCGTAAACATCCGAATCGGCCACACAAAGACAGAGTCCATCATGAAGAAGTTGATGGATTTGAGCAGCATTAGTCAGGATAAACAGATCGATGACCAAAGTTATATATACAGTAACCCTCATGGCCAATCTCACAGCTTTGAAAGGGGCAAGGAATTGCAAAATACCACGTGATGTATCTACGTCATTCATACAGATAAGATAAAATGTAATGGTTTCAAGAAATTAATCCAGAACTCTATATTGACACCTGTCTCTAGAATATCAAAATGATCAGAAAATTCATCGTTATGATTTTGGTCTCTCAGATATGTCTGATTCTACAGTTATAAGTTTCAAACTAGGGAGATATAAAAAGCTAGTATAAGTATATAGCTGGGGCATTATTTACGACAACAACAACAAAACAATGTCTATCTGAGGAGATCTGCTAATATGAAAATGATCACCTTACCCTTAATCAAAAATTATTTGTAGCAAATCCCCTAATACATGTTATTTTCTAACATATTGAAATGTTATATTATTGTTATATGCGATATAAGCTTACACTGAAAGACGTGTGATTGAAAGAACAATATAAGACATACATCACGTGTCAGTTATGACGTCATAATCTCACCAACAATATGGCTGCTTCGTCTACAGGATCTAAAGTGAAAAATGTTTTGATTTAACACAGAAATAAAACTACATAAAACAGAAAAAGCAGGCGGGGAAGGAAATGCAACTTTCAGTGTTATATGCAAAACGCTGTCATTTATCAATTATTATTATATTGTTCAAGAAGAGAAAGGTCCCCCCCCCCCCCCCCCCCCCATTAATTTTCTACCCAGATACGTCTTTCTGATAAATTTACGTGTTATATCATTAACAATGCTACGATATAGACGTACACTGAAAAAGTGTGATTTAGTAAATGACATATATCATCTATCAGTTATGACGTCATTATTATTACTCAGCAACAATTTGGTTGTTCCTTCTAAAGGATCTAAAAAAACACTCACACACAAAAACAAAAACAAACTTGCTTTAGTTTAAAATCGAAATAAAATCTACACAAAATAAATAATCAAGCGGAAAAGAAAATGCAAATTTCAATGTAATATGTAAAACGCTGTCATTTAAATGGTTTTGAGTTCCATAGAAAGGTAGTTTAAATTTCATGTATTCTGACTTTGCATTTATTTTTAAAAACTACTCCGAACAAAATTACTTATATCTCAAAAGGCAAACCAAATATTGAAAACAAACACAAAATTGTGGGTGCACAAAACGTGTCATGGCCAACAATACTACGTTATATATATATATAGCCATTGTTCTACATACAGTATAGCGGGTTATTATAGCAAGCATATAATTAAATGTTAAATTTAACCACATATCCGAACGTTAAATTTTAGAGCCTTTAATTCAAGTGACTGGTCAACCAAAAATTCTAATTTTGGGGTTTATTTAACTTAAGCAATTAATATTAAACATTCATGTCTCACACATCCGCACATAAAACGTCCACCACACTGTATGATATAATCATCTACGTTTATCATATTAGTTGATGATATAACATATCAATATGGCTGCAGGCAACAGCAGTTTTATTTCGTATAAAGTATGATATTTATTAACACCCACAGCCTAGTTGTATGATTTCGTTATCTCACCTGACATCACCTGGCGACTAAGGCTTATCGCAAATTATATAATTCTTCAACTGATAAGTACATTGTAATGGCAAAATGGCCGGACACTAGCTATCACTAATGTGGTGTGTAATTTACTTCCGGGTGATTTTAGTTCTTGTTTCATGTCAATTCATAGATATTGTTTTTTCATTTCTGAAAAAAAGCTGATATTAATTGTCAAATCAGAATCCATTCTTGGAAATGATAGCAAACTGTGTCGAATGTCCTTGTCTTAAGTTTTCAGTATAAATGATAACTCTTACCTTTTTATATTGTAGAAATGAATTATGGAATCATTAAATGAGTGTACCAACACATTGATTGCGGAGTTATTGTAACTCACCATTCTAGGACTGAATCCATCGACAATATAGATAACTTTTTTTAGAGTAAAAACCATTTTTACATATGGGAGCAAATTAAGAGGGCCTACATTTGTTACATGAAAATTGACAGGATACTTACAGCATAATACCAATTAAAAGACAAAGGACGAGTTTTCTAATTCATACATGACACCTGCCGAGTAAATGAAGATAGACCAAGGTAATATCACGCTCTCAGTATGTGAACCGGGGCAGTGGTTGTGGTTAAAGAATTTTCGGACAGTTTAACGCAGCATCGAACACTTCAAACTTTAATATTGCAGAAATAGAATGTTTCCTGTCATGATACAATACAAGCTCCGTTTAGCTGTCGACAGCTCTCTCTGATATCGTGCTGTCAAGAAGAAGAACTTACATATTGCATCAATTGTGACAGGTAAGCATCATAAACTGGGGAAGCAGGACATATGGAGATGAAAAATCTACAATATCGAAACTAGAATTAAGACAACCATTTTAATGTGCAAAGAAACATTTCAATATTTTCTCGCATACATAAAAGACAATCCTCCATTGAACGACTAGTTCATTCGCTGCTGATCAGTAAATTGATTTACACCGGCAAAACCATGTATCCCTACAGGTAGTGAAGGCAGAAGAAGGAGGAAGACGAAGCTGCAGTTTTTGTTCTGTTAATCTTCTTGTGATCGTATAGTTTCCTCTCTGTCTGTCTGTCTGTCTGTCTGTCTGTCTGTCTGTCTCTCTCATGTCCCATGTGGTAACCCCAGGCCTTTTTTTACTAACGGTCTACTAGACTGGCAGCCTATCTAGTCTGATGGTTCTGACCGAAGTGCTGGGTGTTGTAGCCCTTCGGTTTTTATACACAATGCTCACGTGTTGGTGGAATTCCGTGGAATTCGATGGATGACCCGAAATGACCAGAGCTGTCCCACCAATTACTAATTTTGAATCCGATCTCAGACATACTGGAATCGAGCTAGTGAAACGAAAACAGAAAGGCTCACATAACGCCCTGGTTGGTGACAGATGAACTGGTACCGTCAACCCATCGTAAACAAACAACTTTCAAATTTTTGTTAAAATAATATTCTGACCAACACGTGTTATTCTAGAATGTTCCATCACTTATTAAATTACGGTAAAACGCAATTACCCAATTATTAAACTATGCACTGACCTCCATAGAAGTACATAGAGGATATATAACAGTGTCTTCAGTAATACCAAATATATTTCACGAGTGGGGCTAATATTTTGATATTTTTCACGAGTGCGGTATTACTGAAGACACTGTTAGATATTCTGTTTATTACATTTTTTATCAACGAAAAATCTACCCCGTATGCTAACTAGGCCTACAGCGAAAATTTGTTAGCAAAAAAAGTAGTTCCCCCTATCTAGGTGCTGACATATATGTCGGGCTTTCTGATTGGTCAATCATTTTGGTATTTTCTAATCATTAATTTGATTGGTCAAATCAGCAAAAGTGATATTTTTCCACTAGTGAAAAATATGATGTGAAAAATATCACTTTTATAGAATGAATAATTTTTGATATTTCACTGGTAAAAATGTAATAAATCAAGTTACGCAATGTACTCCGTGCCTCTAGGCCTGTATACACAGTGCATAACAATTGATAAGTATTACATTAAACATAGCAACGTATCTTATATAATTATATCATACACAGCACTAAAACATAGCTTATCTAATTAATAGCTATAACTTTGATTAATATTCCGTATTATATGTTTATCCAACATATCGATCTCCAGCATATATTTAATATATACACTATGTATAACTAACATATCTAACTTGATTATAATCCTACATCGTATATTATTATATTGGCATACATAAACATTCAAGGGCCGATAACCCTTCATATACAGTCAAGGGCTGATAACCCTCATGGGGTTACAACCATCAGGTTCCTCCGAAATGGTGTGGTCGTACAACGAGATATGCAGGTTGATGAAAACCATGAGAAAGTTTATGGTTTTATGCCCTTTGATATGTCTTGTGGTATAATAGTAACATGCTTAGCTAGTTTTTTGAAAATGCGACCTCACCATTTGACTTAGAAGTAGAAGACGCTTACCCTTCAGGAACAACTTAATCTTATTCTCCTTGAGCCGTCCTTAAGTCGGCTGTTGATAGGACTCTAAACAATACAAAAATCATTCCCTTGAACTTTTTCACGCCAGTCTGTATTTTTGTTCGTAGATTGTCCTAATTTTAACAATTTTTAATTTGATTTACGGTTTCGTTGTAATGTCGGTATAATCGTTTGTTTATTTAATCAAAAGACTTTAACCTGGCATAAGCGTTGATAACATCGTAAAACCAATGATTACTGTTTTGGATGTCATAGGACTAAGTATGTATAAAAATGATATATACATGTATTTGAATTATATGACGGGTGTCATCAAGGAAGCAGATGGTTTCCTTCCGAAACTCATGGTCTTTATATCCTTATTTATTTTCAATGACCTTCGTATATGTGTTTATATTTTTCTCCTGTCAGAGAAACGAGTTTCATTTGAAACACAGAAATATTTTTTATCTTTAAGCTCACATTGATTTGGTTTAATTTACTTTGTTTAACGTCCTATTAATAGCCAGGGTCATTCAAGGACGTGCCATGTTTTGGAGGTGGAGGAAAGCCGGAGTACCCGGAGAAAACCCACCGGCCTACGGTAAGTATCAGGCAACTGCCCAACGTGGGTTTCGAACTCGTGACCCATAGGTGCAGGGCTAGTGATAAAGTGTCGGAACACCTATTTTAACTTTTTATTCATCAAACAACATAATCACATATTTACATTGAGAGATATGCTGACACTATGGAGGATTTTTCTCTCCCAGAATACATCATTCAAGATGGCTGCCCATGGTAGCCATCTTGAATGAAGCATTCTGGTAGAGAAAAAATCTTCCATAGTTGTCATCAATTCTCTCTCCTGTATCTTGGTTTCAAATACAGAAGTGACATACCTTTCTTTAACTGTATTTTCTTGAGATTTTATCTTTTCAGGGTGAAAACCTTCTGGAATTTTAGTCATAATGAAGATTGAAGAAAATTATGTTGAAGATTGTATTAAAAAATAAAAAGCACATGTATTGAGATCTGTTTGTTTTTATTGAAAAAAGCACTTGTGGAAATCATTAAAATTTGCTAAGGCCCTTTCCTTTTCCACGTCATGGTAGGGGATGTGGTATCTGTCTTAAAAATGAAAACATTTGAAGATAGAATGTTTTGACTTTTAACATTTTATAATTATAATAAGAATAGAGTAGAAAAAAGACAAACAAAAGATATGAAAACTGATACTCACTATTCTGTTTAACATGTAGTTGTTTTATATGGCAAATCTATACAAATTCTTCTTCACCTGCTAGAAATAAAAATACTAGATCCATTGTAAACTGGTTTCACTTCCATGGGCAGCCATCTTGAATGAGGTATTCTGGGAGAGACAAATCCTCCAGAGTGTCAGCATATCTCTACATTTCAAATAAACAAGAATTCATGTACATAGTTTAAAGGATCACAATTTACCAGATTTCTTTTAACATTACTACTACCTTGGCCCCTAGATCATTTGATTCCTGCTCAAAAACAGTAATAGATTAATAGGTCTTAGCAAATTTGGCCCTATTCCTCTGCATCCAGGGGGGCAAATCAACCATTTATACAACATGAAATCCCATTCATCCAAACCAAGGATGATTCAGAACAAAAATGTCAGAAATTCCAGACGAGAAGGATTTATAGGATTTTGCTAACTTTCCTCTATCAGGCCCCAACCTTCAGGTCTGAGGGGAACTTCACCCCCTCATTAATACAACATGTCAAGGGTTAACGTCTACTTTCCCTATGGAGCCCCGTTCTTCCAGGCCCAGCGGAGCTGAAAACTCGTTTATGAGGCGAAACCGGTTCGTTAATTTTTAAATGTATTTTTCAAACATATCTCTTGACGGACCGGCATTGGAAGTCTTTGCCAAGGCTTTACTGAAACCAATATAAAATCACCAGGTTCGCAAAAACAAAAACAGCCAAAGTATACACAATATATCTCTTTCGTACTGTAATTCTCCAAACCAAAATAATTAATTTTAAATCAGGACTAAAAGCGATTTATATTATGTACCTGTATTTCCGCTATTGGGTAGCTCCCCTTTGTCCCGCCTCAGGGGAACCACGTTCTCCTTATATACAACATGGAATGTCCCCATCAACAATTGTACAGAC
Organism: Pecten maximus; assembly: GCF_902652985.1. Classification (NCBI taxonomy): domain Eukaryota; kingdom Metazoa; phylum Mollusca; class Bivalvia; order Pectinida; family Pectinidae; genus Pecten; species Pecten maximus. The sequence continues at coordinate 33,525,453 of NC_047021.1, forward strand.
CAAATTTGATAAGCATCTATTCAGACGTTCAGGACAAGTAGTGAATAAAAACAAACTGTTTTCCTTTAATGCCAGGACCCCGCCCCTCTGGCAGGAGAGGACCCACACCCTACAACATTATATCTCATTTTCCTCGAAAATCACAACTTGTCTGTTTGAGCTAACAGAGAAAACAATTTTTACAGTAAGCCATGGCTTTTAGAAACATTTTCTTTCGCTGATGAAATATGATCATCAACGCCTCGTATCTTTCAGCTGTGTTTGTGTTGAATATTTAAATATATCTTGTTTTGATTGTGTTTGGTTCAGGGTCAAACGACATGGAAAAAGCCAAGGACAACAAAAACTGTCCATGTGGTGGTGTGGTGGTGAACAGGTAAATTCAGGTGTATTATACCTAAATATAGACTACATTCTTGCTGTAATCAAGAACTTTAAACGGGCATTCAGACAGAGCGAGTCTCATAAACAGTTCATGCTTAAGACAAGTCATTGGCACGCTATTATGCTTGTAAGGTAGCACAGAGACATTCAATTTACATACGCTCGTACAATAAAAATGGGGAAAAAAATATTTCGTAAAAGTGCATGCCATGAATGTTAAGCTAATCAGTAGTAGACCTAGTACAACGTGTACATCGTGCCTTGAAACGATATCCCACGGGTATCATGGCGTCCACCTTTGAATGATCTTGAAGACTGAGTTTTTCTCTACTGTTCCTTTGATAACACGTGGAACCTACATATGAAGTCTAAGAAAGATTTAAGAACTTTCTGAAATGAATCACATACATTTTAACTGTCAAAACCCACGATGGTGGTCTAGTGGCCATTCAGACACGAAAATGATGGGCATTACTAGGTCCCTAGGGCTGAAGGGAAAGCTAATGTGAAGTATGAGAAATATCCCTCCAGTTCAATGATTGTTTACGGACGGACGACCACGGACCACGGATGTACATGTTGGCCGATTTGAATGAGAAACGACAAAAACAAATCAATTAAAATTATCAATAAAGTAAATGTTGAACAAAGCCACACAGCTCAATGTGGAGTTTCTGCCTGTTTACTTTATATAGATTAATTTGAAACCACTTTAGACACGTAAAAACTTCACTTATGTTAATGAGTCTATAAATACTCAATAATAGTTTAAATCAACCAAGACGAAAACAATTCACACAGCTAAAAGTCTAGCTTTTCGGGCGAAGCAAATTTCTACAGAAAGTTTTTTTTTCGTTGAAACAAATAGCAACTGATTACGATGGTTTAAAACCATAGAGAGTAGGTGCATCTCAAATGATATTCTAACGTCTTCAACAGACTGTAGCTATTGACTATGAACGTGCACTTGTGTAATCCCATATGAGTTGTTCATATTCCAAGCTGGCCGTCGTGACCTAGTCCAATGCGGAAGCTTTAAGGACGCTGGAATGCAACACAACTTCGATGGGTCCTATTCCACTGGTGAATCTCACAAGTGTAACTTTGAAAGAACTTTCAGTTTGATATTGTAAAGGAAAGCTATAAATTGGCAATCAGGTTCCACAATGGCTGTCGAGAACTTTTGACATAAAGCGGACGTTACACGACGACGGACAAATCACGCTGGTCATCCAAAGGGTCTTGTGATCTTAAGGTGCTTCAGTACACCTGTGCCGAGTAAGATATCAATGATAAACCCCTCCACAAGTGTTTTGATGTGTTATATTTCGTAAGGGATAGTTACAGAACCATTAAAAACAGATATTTCAATATAAAAACATTGGATTAGATAGAGGAAATAGTTTATAACTAGTATATAATCAGAAACTACATAATTCAGAGAACTTATCTAAAAAAACTTATTGTGAAATAGTTTCAATAATATCATTGTATTAGTGTTTATCTATGTCGCGCCAGGCTTGTTTGTGTTCAAGTGATCAAAATAGTGTTGTATTGATAATGTCATGATAAAAATGGCTATTCATATTCATGTTGAACTGCCTAAGTGAGCCTTTTCACATTGTTTAGATAAACACAAATACAATGATATTATTGTGACTGCTTAAAAAAAGGCTCTCTGAATTCTTTAGTTTTTCAGTAAACCAGTCAAAAGTTGTGGTTAACCCGTGTAGACTTATTCCAGGTGTGTCCTGACACAGACGATTCGGTTGCTTGTGCGCGTGCGTTGCCATTCAGACTAAACGTTTGTCGGCTAGTCAACTTTGCGATAAATTTCTGAAATTTTCATACAAAACTTTTTGCCAATTACTGATCAACACCTGTCATTTATTGATATTAACTAATTGGCATAAATACAATAATTATGTAGTTTTTTAGCATTCCGTTTTCATAATTGATGATATTGAATATTTTTGTGATAATCAAAGCTGGCGTGCTATGGGGAGTAAGTGTCATGGTCCACCTTAAGAGCATGATTTCCACCGACTCCACACTGCTCCACTGATGTTACGTAATCGAATATTGTTCAACAGTTTTTCCCTACTTAAGGGGCATCTAAACAGCAAATCCAGTCAAAACAGTGATATTGTATAAGTCTATACATTCCTATTATGGTGCAATTTGTATGTATCATGGCAAACCGTGGGACTTACTGTTGATATGTAATTTGTTTGTAAATTTCAATGAAACATACAAAAATGCATGTTTCAGGAGACATGATAAGTTCATTTTTATCGCATATATTGCACAAAATAGCCATGTCGTTATCTCACAAGTGTCTAAAGCACAAAATAGGAGCATTGGTTTGACAAGATTTGACTTTATAATATGTATAAACACTGTTTTGATTTCGAAATACAAATGGCGGTTGTGAATGATATCTCACAAATATGGCATATAAGGGGTTATTGCATCAAAAATGCTGTTATTGGACACAATAAAGAACTCTAGACATGGCAAGAAGAATGTTTTTAGAAAAAAAAGTTAAACCGTTGAGTTTTGGGTAAAATATGCATATTTCTGAAAAAAAGGCTTCAAACTCACCAGTTTAATAATTTGTCTTAAAAAGGTCCTTCTTACTATGATCAGATATCTTTAAAGTATCGTATACGAGTAGGAGTATTTTTATTGATTTTCATGCCGTATTTGTGTAATATAATTCACAGCCGCACTTCGCATTTCAAGGTCAAAACAAAGGAATTGTTTATATGTACACAGTGTGAAATCCTACCGTGTGCTATATATACACTTGTGAGCACAACAACATGGCTTTTTTCAGGTTTTATTATTTGTGAGACTTAGAAATATTCCATGCTACATCCAAGCACAAAGTAACTCTTGGTGATTTCAAGACACTACATGTCCAAAAAAACATATTGGTATATTACATGATTATATTGTGCAGATTTTAAGATATTCATTCGCGTTTGAAATGTAACATTATTCTCCTATAGAGATGACCCTTAACGTTATAAGCAAAACCAATAGTCATTATAATGTATTAATCTAATGTTTCAAATACCAAAATAGCAAGAGAATATCGATGTTTAAACGAAAATAAATAAAAGGGCGAAATATCATCATAATATAAATGTACACCAAAAAGCACAAGGCGTTCCGGAAGGGTGACCGTCTTCTGGTTAAAAACATCAATTGCATGTAAATATATGGCAAATCTGGGTAATTGTTTGCAGCGTATGCACATGCTCGAAATAAACAGGGTACAGCTAAGACATTTTGTTCAGCATCTTTCAAAATTGACAATGCAAACTTTAAAAACAAAATAGTTTTCCTCTTTATTTTCAACAAAAATTCAATAAATCTGAATAACAGGTTAGCATAAAGACATGATAAGTGACAACGCTTTACAATATCCAAAATTTTACATTATAGACAGATTTCGGCTTGCATCCTTTTAGTATGGATAGTCAATAGAACGGGTTAATAGATACGATGATTTTCAGATATACAAAGGACAGAAAATAAAATATAAATAAAGTGTCCAGGAAAGGGTATCATATTCTGCTACACCCTCATCCAGTAAAGTAAAAAATATGTAAACCATTTATTAATATCATGCTTTCAAAATGATAAAAACGGGGCAAAGTAACAAAGAACGCTATTTATCAGCGATGAAAACATAAAACAGAAATACAGAAACACAGATCAACGTCGGCTTTATCAAACAACAACATAAAGAGTCATATACGATATATATATTGTACAGCCTACCTGGCCACTACGTATAGAATTTACTCCTGTACATCTTAACCGGCCATATCGTATGGAATTTACTCTTGTACAGGCTAACCAGCCATTACGTATAGAATATACTCTTGAACAGCTTAACCGGCCATATCGTATATAATTTACTCCTGTACAACCTAACCAGCCATATCGTATATAATTTACTCTTGTACAGCATAGCCAGCTATTACGTATAGAATTTACTCTTGTACAGTCTAACCGGCCCTAACGTATATAATTTACTCTTGTACAGCCTAACCAGCCATATCGTATATAATTTACTCTTGTACAGCCTAACTGGTCATATCGTATATAATTTACTCTTGTACAGCATAGCCAGCTATTACGTATAGAATTTACTCTTGTACAGTCTAACCGGCCCTAACGTATATAATTTACTCTTGTACAGCCTAACCGGCCATATCGTATATAATTTACTCTTGTACAGCCTAACCGGCCATATCGTATATAATTTACTCTTGTACAGCAAAACCAGCTATTACGTATAGAATTTACTCTTGTACAGCCTAACCGGCCATCACGTATATAATTACTTTGTATATTTATATGTTGCGTTTCAAACGTTACAATATCATACACTTTGATATCAACAATCTATTGAATATAAATATCAAGTTTTACAATATCAATAACTAATCACAAAGTATTGATTATCAAACACAAGATATTAACAATATCAAACTACCAATTTTGCAATATAAATAAAATATATCAAACTATCGTATATAAACCTCAAGATGGTTGAATATAAACCTCAAGATGGTTGAATATAAACCACAGGATGATGGAATATAAACCACAAGACGGTGGAATATAAACCACAAGATGATGGAATATAAACCTCAAGATGGTGGAATATAAACCACAAGATGGTGGAATATAAACCTAAGGATGATGGAATATAATCCACAAGATGGTTGGATATATACCACAAGACGGTGGAATATAATCCACAATATGTTGGAATATAAACCACAAGATGGTGGAATATAAACCACAAGACGGTGGAATATAAACCACAAGACGGTGGAATATAATCCACAAGATGGTGGAATATAAACCACAAGACGGTGGAATATAATCCACAATATGTTGGAATATAAACCACAAGATGGTGGAATATAAACCACAAGATGGTGGAATATGAACCTCAAGATGGTGGAATATAAACCACAAGATGGTGGAATATAAACCACAAGATGGTGGAATATGAACCTCAAGATGGTGGAATATAATCCACAATATGTTGGAATATAAACCACAAGATGGTGGAATATAAACCACAAGATGGTGGAATATAAACCACAAGATGTTGGAATATGAACCACAAGATGTTGGAATATAAACCACAAGATGGTGGAATATAAACCACAAGACGGTGGAATATAAACCACAAGATGGTGGAATAGCAAACACAAGGTGGTGGAACACAATATACTGAATATACAACACAAGTTTAACAATAAAAGCACAAAATTTTAAATATAAAACAAAAGTTTTCGTATTTGATATATAGTTTTTAAATATGAATTACAAAATGTACAAATATAGCAACGTTTGAAGCGCAACATAATACCTGGCCTTTCAACTTTGAGGAAGCCTTATACGTATCCGTATCCGAAACTATCGAGCATGGGAAAATTCATTATTTAAGTACATCATGTATATCACAACGATTTTTTAATCACTGTAAGACGATTTACTTGTTATCTGCTGCAGATTTCGTTTATATTAATTAATTAATTAATGTAGTTTATATTAATTAATTAATTAATGTATTTATCATTTTGATATTGTTTTCGATATTTCTTCAATAATGAATTTCCAAGCCAGATACCTTTCGGGACCGGCTACGGCTACGGATAAGGTTTCCGCCAAGAACTCTATTGTTATGTATTTGAATGTGTATAGTTCTTTGTCAGATCATCACAATGAAGAACTCAATCATATCTATAGAAGTTCGTCAGTAAGAATCCAGCAAACTTGTAAATAATATACAGTGTACACAATGCATGTAATACGTATAATTGTGCTCATCAGCTAAAAAAGAAACATAAGGAATGTAAAGAATGATGCATCAATGATCCTTCGGTTCAGTGGTAGTGTCAGACGACAAGGTCAAAGATCTCCCAGCAGAGGAACATATCATTTACAATTCAACAGTTTACTTAAAACTGGTGTTGGTTTCAAATATCCGGTAATGCACTTCGCAGGAAATACTGGTATACAGGGTTAAAGTTGTCTTGTCCTCCTAGTCACATGATCTTCCCCCTTCACTCGTTGGTAGTGTCCGACTAAAATGATTCAGGTCGCTGGATTGACACCACGTGGAAGCGCGAGTAAACTTAGCATCACTTATTCTTGTTGAAGCAAACGCTTTACAACTGAACCGATCTTCGATCGAAACACTAGTCCAAATCGTAAGAGCTATTTAACAATGTTTTGGGCAATGTGGGCATTTTGTTTGTTCTGTAGAACAAGATCACGAGTCTTATTAGTAATATGTGTAAATAAATCAATTTGACCTTATTCAGAAAAATGCAGTTTATGTCTTGAAAACGAGGTCTCTCATTTCCTCACATTGAGCAGATAATTGCATAATCTTCCTCCTCAGGTCCTGTCTGTCAAGTTTAGCATTGCTGTTTTCAGGAGAAATCGATCTATACGCCTCTGTTTTCGGGTAACCTTGTTCGATTGCCTTGGTACTGTTTGGGTTGACTCCATGGAAAGTTGAAATGTGTACAGGTGCACCTCCGTTTCGGTCAAAGTCACGTGACTTAGCCAGATATAGATTTGCGGAGACGTGTGTTTGTTTTCGATTGGCTCCCAAATAGAAACCCTGTTCGTGCCCTTTATAGCCCATCTGGTAGGGCACACAATGACAATGCGTTTCTTCAGTTGAGTTACATGGGTTCAGATCAGGCATTTTATAGAAACCTTCGATTGTTAATTGATGATGGTTGTCATTTTGCTTGATTTGAGGTTGCTCGTCGGTGCCAGTTGACCATACGATGCCGTCGGGTGAATTACCAAAAGACGTTCGCTGTTCGTACCCATAGCATACGGGTGAACTTCTTCCAACTTCATGTTCAGACGAAATATAGTTTCCCGAATATTGATTTTCAGGTGTCTTTAGGCAGTTTCTTTGAACTTCCGAGCTATATGATGCCTGTCTGCATTCTTCTTCATACTCTTCTTCTTCTGCTGCTTCTTCTTCCCCTTTCTTCTTTTTGAAATCGTTGATGCAATCCAGTTTTTCTTGATCAGATAAAATGGAATGTCCCAATGGAATACCAAATTTCAACTTCATTACGGATACTTCCTTTTTGAGAAGTATGTTTTCTTTTTCTAGAAATTCAAGCTTTAGGCGAACATCTATCTCGAAACGACGTCTGTTTTCTCTTGACCGCTTAGCGGCAATGTTGTTCTTTTTTCGTCTTTCCCAATACTTCTCGTCTTTGAGAGTATCTGGTATTACTCGTTTCGCCTGTCGAGTCTGTGCCATTCCCCTTAGTGAATTGGTACTTATGATTATTGGTTCAAACCTATGACTTTTGCCATCCCATGGTATATACGCAGCAGAAGGTCTTTCCAGTTGTCCATCCGACATCATCTTTGTGAAATTGCACCTGGTCCCCTGTAAAGACGAAGGAGAAAAGGCTGTAATAACGAATTTGATTAAATTTCAAAACAGGTTTTATCGACTTAAAATAAAACTAACCTATCAAATGTTCACGGATGGTTTAAATGTGGGAGGTTGTTCATCAGTCCCCCTTCGTGTGTGTGTGTGGGAGGGGGGGGGGGGTGCGTGTGTGTGTTGGAGGGGGGTGGGTGGGGTCGGGGGGGGGGGGGGGGGGGGGGGGGGGATGCGTGTGTGTGTGTGTGTGTGTGTGTGTCAAACTTATGATCAAACTACATACACGTATCACTTATATATGGCCATAATATCTTTGAAGCCATTTTTATAAATCATTACAGTGTTATAGCTTGGGAATGCCGATAGAGCCTCGCTTACACATTATGCTTGATTAATACATATGTATCATGAGAATTAGACCAAATAAACTACAGTTTACTCTATAATAATAATAATTCTTATGAAATTATTTGATATTCTGAAACATATCCTGTATAGATATATAGATAATCTTAGACATTCTATATACTTTATAAGATATTTCATAATCATTTTTACATATATCATAATCATTTTATTTAACATCAAATTTCTTGTAATTGTTATATATATATCATATCGTTTATATACTTTATAAGATATCTTATAATCATATATATATATATATATCATATCATTTTTGTATATCTTATTTGACTTTTAACAGTTTTACATCCTGCTTTAAATGGGTGTATATTTGGACAACATTTTAAATTTTCCTGGAAAGCAGTTTGTTTTAATAGTAATTATAATCCGTTTCCTTAAACCAGTTTCTGTGTCAACAGGCCAACTTACCTGTAAAAATCATTTGTTAACACTTAGGCACATGTAGAAATTATATGAAATTCGATAAATATGTGTGCATTTTTTTATACTTATATTTATATGTTATGTACATTATGATCTTACATGTAATCAAAGTCTTCGTGTATTATTATATTTAACTTTTCATTGTTCGCTTATTATTCAATTACATTATATAATTACCCTTACTACATGTAGTAACTTATTTAAGTCAATGAAACGCTTTACTTTCCCTTTTACTTCAGACAATATGTTTTGAAGCTGGATATTATACTTTCGTTTCTGTATTTATTTTTCATATTCATCTATTATTTATTCATTTATTCATCATCTATTCATACTTCTTTTTTATAATTTATTTTTTATATTCTTTTGTTTTCATATGACGCCAACTGTATTTTAACCTTAAATTTCTTCCAATACATAACAATGAATTAAGTGATGTATCATATTGCGATAATGCATACAGACACACGTTAAATGGTTGGAAGGTATACCATACACAACATATTATGTATATGAGTACAGTTATTTAAATATGACTCAAATTAATGCTTCTTAAAATTCACCATGGAGTTCACTTTGAAAAGCACTTTGTATGACGTCAGTATTATAATTTTGTGAAGAATTATCAATCGGGTGTTTTTAAACAATGTTTCATTTCAGTAACAGGGTTCTGATCCTGGAAAACGAAATTTTGTTCGAAATCATCGTACCATCTTTTAGTGTATTGGACTGTACCATATTCACGTGAACTAACCGAAAATTATCGGAGTGAAGCTTGAACACCAGAACACAAATATGTAAATATGGCGATTAATCATTTTCTACATATGTATCCTTTAGAGTGAATTATTAAAATCATCATACCAAGCTTTACAGATATATTTAGATAACACCAGCCACGTTTGTCGTAAATAATACAATTTGGAGTTTAAGATAAAAAATACTCTCAGCATTTGAAAGGATTGTTGTCTATCTTTTTTAGATGTTTTCTCCAAAAACAGTAAAGGAATATAAAGTATGAAGTATGTCAGTTTAGAGGCATTCTTTCTTTCTCTGTTACACTATCTCCTGTTTGCATTTAAAAGGCTAACATTGTAAATGATTGCACACTCAAGTAGATAAAGCTTTTGCCTTTTTACCATTTAAATAAATCAGAAAAAATATGTCTTCGGCATATTATTGCACAAAATTTTCCAGCTCAGCGTTCAGATCATTGTTTGAAATTTTCATCATATCATATACATTTGGAAAGATAGAAAACAAAAAAGTGAGGAATTTTCACCCTGTCTTCCTACCAAGAAAGGAAACGTTTCAAACTCTGTTTTTATTTATATTTTTCAGGTTTGTACATGATTTAATTTAATCTTATATACCATTTAATCCCTGACTGCTAAGCCGGATAAAAGGAGCAATGTTTAGTCATATCTATTGCCCATTATTTTACCAAATTTCCATATACATTTGTATACATTATTTTTAATTTTTTTTTTTTTTTTTTTCAAGATGCATGTAAGTATTTTCAATGTTTTCAAGGTTTAACGATAAAATAAGCTATTAATGACTAATTTAATTCAAAAACTTATAAACCTGAAATTAAGAAATGTGCTGTGTAAAACGCAGGTAAGTCAAAGCTAAACATACAGGTGAAAAAGACAGATAATATGAATCAATGTATTATTGATTCCCTATTGTTTCTAAAAACAAAACCTATATGTTTAGAGTTATATTAACATTTGTATATAAATAATATCTTTTTTATCATTATTCCTCTTGAAAACAGTTTTATATCCTCATTGCCATAATTAAGAGATGTCATGGAAAATAAGATAACATATATATTCACAAGACATTTTATACAATTAACATATTTTATAAACATCTTAAAATAAATCATATAGTTTTTATATACGTTATTTATCTTGACAACAATTTTATATTCTTATTGACATAATTAATAGATATTATAGTCAATACGATATTATTATATAAACCTTTTTATAATATATTTTCTACAACTTTATATCCTTATTGACGTAATTTAAAGATAGGGTATATAAGATAACATATATCTTTACAACACATTTTATTTACAATTTTGTACTTGACATAAACATTTAAATCATTTTTATATACCATATTTATCTTAATTATTTCAAATTCTTTAACAGATACCCCGTGCATATGAGATACCTTAATCTTCTTAACCAGAGCGATAGGTTTACATAAGCGGCTGTGAAACTTTTTTCGCAGAACAAATAAAACCATGTTCGACTAAAATCAAACGGCTATAATGATTTTATTACAAAATGGCAATAATTATATAGTGATTGAAAGTCAATGTGCAATAAAAAGATATTACATCAAGAAACATTTGCAAATCTTTTAAAAAGTACCCAATCGAAAAAAAAAAAGAAAAAAAAATGTGTACAAAAATACATTTTAATTTCAATACATTGATTCGTAAGTAATCTGATCAACCTCAAGGTTCCAGAGACACCGGCTGTCTCTGTTGTAATTGCGTGCAAGATACTGGACAGTCAGTAGGCTTTTATTAAATAACTTTTTACGGAGAGTCATGTGACCTTAATTCAGCCAATCAGAGTTAGGGAAAAAATCTTTTTACAATAAATAAATTATTTTCCCATCCAACCACGAGGACTAGCCATGATATAGGCAGTGATGATATAAGTTAATTTCTTATTTTTCACTAGTAAAAATGCACAGAAATAAATTTCAATATCAAGAAAATGAGATCAGTAAATTTAAGAGATAGCTAGTAATTAATAATGATCTCGTTAATACGCATCTCTATATAAACGACTATTTCAGGCCGATATTGTTATTTTTTTCTTTTTCTTTGTTGGGTGTTAATTAGATATATTTCTATCTAGTGGATGCATTTTATGCATGTTTGTGTGAAGAAGTGTAAACACTTTCGTTGGTGTAGCCTCGTATCACTAGTTTAAAAGTGTCCTGTGCCTCGAACTATCAAAACGTAAAATAATCAACAGATACACGCATAGCAAGAACATGTTTTATTTGGTCTATACCTAACTTTCCAGCATATGTGATAAGATGCTTAATAGAAAAACATGCTAAATAGAACAAACATAAGCAGAACAAATGATAAAATATCCAACAACACGTGTTACAGACTTTGGTATATGATAATCAGTATTGGCAGTAGTCACATAGACTTTACACTTATATACTACTTGTCGGAAAAATACATAAAAGTTACACTCATGGTATAGATATATATCTAAGTCACATATTGGAAAGTAAAAATAGCTTCCAGTTTAATACCAGTTATAGAGGCTGAATACAATGGGACGTGTCTGATTATTTCTTCATTTTATGTTTAAAAGATCAAAAGCGAGGCTCAAATTTTCGGAGGAAGGCCTCAGCCTAAAGTATGTTAACGTTTGGTGTTGCATAGAAATAATTTAAGATATACAAAAGCTTATTCCTGTTTTCAATCGATTATAATTACACATTTGTGGGCGATGTAGCACTTATCAGCATGAAGAACACGTTCATGATCTGTAACAACACTATACTTACCGAGAACGAAGATGTTTGCTTTTTTTAAGAAAGATATTTCCCAACAGCAAATTGCTCTAGCTCGTTAACACACCTGTAGAGTAAATACCGCACTGTCTGGTCAGTGAATCCTGGAAATGGTCAAGCTGAAGGACACTTCTGACCACAATGTACAGGTGACAATGAAACATATGAAGGTATGGTATATCTAAACAATATAACCGCACGTGTAAGCTAATACATGTATACTCGGGTTACATAAGCCTCGCTATAATATTGACCGCGAGCTACACGTAAACAGCCCCCTTCTAGTGTTACTGGCTCCGCGAGAAATTGCGTAATTCCGAGACCGCTGTTGTTTCGTAACAAGTCTATGATGATTTCGTAAGCTTTCTTATAAATAACTGTAGTGCATCGAGGTTATGAACGCACCGCCAGATGTTTGTTAGTTAATTAGATATTTATCGTGTGGCGAGGAGACTTACTACTACAATTTTATATACCTGTGCACTGTAACGCCATGTAAGTTCTACGATCTTAAAACCGAGCTTTTCCGGAAAGTTGTAAAAAGCACGTCCTATGTTATATAACTTATTTACTGCCACACCTGGTCGGTGTCATTTATTAGCAGCTCTTTGGCACAGGTACTTGTAGACAAGAGTGTGATTTTCATTTAATATGGTGAATAAGACGAGAATATATAGTTTTATAGCAATCAGATGCTTTATTTTAATTTTAAAAGTTTATGAATATAACAACCAAGTGGCCGTAAAAATTATAAGGTCATTATATAGATTGTTATTATCATACACTTTTAAAATTTAGCATCTGATAGGAAACTATTTATTCTTCCTGTTTACTCGCCATATTTGCTGAAAAAAACACACTCCCGTTCACAAGTACCTGTGATCTGCGGTGAATATTTTAAAATGCATTACGTAATATAAATCACTATAACTTGCAGACATCCTCAGCCACACTACACCTATATACGTGTAAATGTATATATATTAGGTGATCATGTTCCTACCACACGTAGTACTGTATGGTACACGCTCACTTAAAATTCTTTTATTATCCGTGGACTAATTCAGTCTCGATTAATCATGTAAATACAATTAATATGATAATGTGTGTAACCTGTGAACCACATCTAATCACAAGTAGCTAGGCCTTCAGAGCATCATAAATCAAATAAACATATTTATACTTTGAATTTGTTTTTACTTCACTACCGATCTACGCAGGTTTACACGTGTAAACCTCGTGCATGTTTTTTTTTAATATAAAAAATCCAGACAATTTGGTGTTTAAGCTGGACGTAATTGAAACACAACTTATTTCCATTTTTTTTCTTAATCATTGAAATTTTGTAACTGATTTTTTTTTTTACCAAAATCGATCTCTTTTTATTGTCCTAATTTAATTATGATTAATGGAAATTAAGGTTAAAATGACATATTTTGGCTTTAGCAACAAATATTTTCTTCCACACCAATAGCCAATAGTACAATAATAAAATTATGAAGTTATAAGAATGTTGAACTTCAAATCTATTTGATGATGACGTTTCTGACAGTCATCGGATAAAACATGTTTCAGAAATAAGGATTTTTGTAGTTCAGAATCGTGGATTTTTTAAAAACTGTTCAGGCAAAATTGTATTAAATGTTTTCATTCTTACCAAATACGAAAATATGAATAAAAAGCTTTTGGACATTTGCTGGCCATTTTTAAAATTAGAGGTAGAAGGAAAACAATGTAGGTACATTGTATATCATTCAATAAAGACATAAAAAGTACCAAATCAGCACAATTGGTCAAAATTTGATGCTTGTTTTTGCATAAGCACGAACCATCGGTCATATATAAAAATAACATTAAATGTCAAGTGTTTAGAAAAAATCCATTTTGTTCACGATTTTGTTTTTATTATTAGTTATTAATGATATTTTCCATATCTAAAATGACAACAAAAACCATTATCGTGAAATTTCAAATTATTTTAAGCCATATTTATAATGCAATATTTTTTTAATTCAATACCCCAATTGTATTTTAGATGATCTTAACTTAATTTTTTATAAACTATTTATTGCAAAATGTCTAAAAGAAGGTTAAAAACTCCTAGAAGTCCTAAAACACATTTTCCCACAGGTAAGTTTTGGGAGACATTTTCCCTGTTGTAATGTAGATACCCACCATTCCAAAAACAAAGAAATAAATTCTGTTGTAATGATGTCCCGCTTGCAGTGCTGGAAAATGACTACCCCTTGGTTCCCAGTTGGGAGTAAGTGAGCATTTTCCTACAGCAGCGTTGTAAGGCTCCATACCTCCTACTACATGTCAGAAGGCTGTAATGTGAAGTTGGTTCGGGATAAGATGTTTATGACTGGAAAGTTGTTCAAAGATTCAATGTATTTAGATGATGTACTTGCATTGGTTTCGTGGAAAGTTGAACCGGGGTACTTAGAGAGATGCTGGACAGCCTCCTCCTATTGACTAACCTACCGTGAAACAGCCGAGTGTCAAAACGACTACGTCATATCAACGTCTGCGATGGAGGGTGTAGCCGAGCCGAGTCGTAGGACCTGTCATTTCGTTTTCTTTTTGGTAAATTTATTATAATCGGTTGCATAATTTTCAGCAAGGTGTCTACAATTGTTCTTCTCAGACAAATCCAGATATCTGGAAGAGGAAAGTTAGTTGTGTTGAGTTTTTATATTTATTCTCATTAGTGCTGATATTGATGAAAGATGCAGGTGGATGAAAATCACGGAAAACATTTTATGAAGCAGAAGATTCTTAGCCTTCCAGACCATACAAATCTATATTGTTTGTTCATATTTTGACCTCTTTAAATCGATTTTGAGCTAGAATTATATTTATGATAGAGACGGGCGATTCGAAAAGCCAACCAGAAGGTGGTGGGCTTTTAAAATCGTCCTTCGTCCATGTGTTCGTCCGTAAACAATCTGAATCATTGTTATTGCTATTTCTGTCAAAAGTACCGGAAGGATATTTCTCAATCGTAGTACGTGTAGCGTAGTGCAATCAACCGTGGGTATCTGACGATGAGGAATAGGAAAGAAGGGAAAAGTAGAGAAAAAACAATCTTACATACAACTAATAAAGATGATATAATGGTGGGCATCGAGATATAGGATCTATTGTTAATGGATTGTTGCTTTTTCATGTTGTTGTTTTTTTAATTTTGGAACTGCTTTCATGTGTTGGCAACCCCTCCCCTCCCTCCCCGTTCATTTTTCAAACTTAAGTTTCAGGTTCTATCCATTTAAGGACCTTGTCAACGAGAATGATGTGGCCACTGGCGGATGCTTTATAGTGCTACCACACTGAAATGCGACATCCAGACGTAACACTCCAACTGCAACTTGCTGTACAAACTTTCATGCTGAAAATCAAGCAGAGAGCTGCGTGTCTCGGCCAAGTGACATTACTCGTAATATTTCTCACAGAACCAGGACTAATGTGCAATGGAAGGCAGAATGTGTGGCAGTGCCCCGATTGTCTGAACCCGCATCATGGAAAAAAGTTTCATTGGATGTTGTAGTGTGTGCAATAGGTTAATTCATATTTGGCCATTGTTTTGTCGATTTTGAGACAGACTTACGATTTCATTATTATGTCGGTATTATCCGATATTTTTTGGTAATAATAGTCTTATTGTTGGTAGGTTCCGTTGACATTTTTAGCGGTTATGTGATTTTAGTTTTTACATGCAAGTTTTGTAGAATTGTGCTTATAGGTATAGGGTGACATTTTAGAATGGGATAATTTTTTTTTGGACATTATTTCTTATTTGAATACAGAAAGAAAAATATATCTAGATAAGTATGTATACGAATTAACAAATGTTATTAAATTTTCAGAAATAATGAACACAAAAAATGTCAAAAAGTGAAGAAATTTAAGTAGATTTATAAAAATTGTGTTTCAAAAAGTCCCATGATCCGTCCTCCATATCAAATGCTTTGTTTGTACATTGTTGTAAATATGTTTTTCTCTGTACATCTAATTTTGTGAAGAGAAATGAAATAAAGTTTGAAAGTTGTAACCAGTGATGTTCCAGTTGACCAAATGGGTAGGATTATATGAATTTTTAAGTTCATTGTTGTCATTTTCTACAAGTAGATCCCCACTAAAGTACATATTTTGTCGACACAGTGAACACTAGATTTAAGCATTTCTTTCATACAGGATTTAGGCACCTTATAATTACCACTCCCATTGTAAAAGGAGAAAGTTAAAAGGTTCAACTAAATATCGTTAAAAACAACAATAGCAGTTACGAAAGTCTTTTGACTAGTTTATTAGTTACATGAAGCATGTGTACATACATAATTCAATGCTATAAATAGTGTAGCTTAAAACAATTACCAGTTTTGTGGCCAATATTTTTTTTACCCATTCAGACTTAAGATCAATTTCTGAATATGCCTTTATCCAATAATTTTTGCTATCCATATTTTATATGCCTGATTGGTATGTGACGATTTTGTTCAAATTCCTGATTCTGAGGGGTTAATATATACTGTCAAAACGAACACTTTATGATATTGTAATGATATGATGTTTTGTACATATACACTGTAAAAAGAGTCCTATATGTTTGTAATCCACCCTTAATGATATTTGTTTTTGAAATATTCACTGTAAAAGAGTCCAATATGTTTGTAATCCACCCTAATGATATTTGTTTTGTACATATACATGGTAAAAAGAGTCCTATATGTTTGTTATCCACAATTCTCAGTAGGAATATTGTGGGAATATTTTTGTCATATATGAAAGTTTTTGTAATCCACTCTTCAATAGGATCCAGGGGAATATTTCTTGTCGTAGAGTACCTGTAGCTTTTGTAATTCACACACACTTTACGACAGATCTTGCTATATATTGCTATACAATCCCGTTAAGTTTTGTAATTCACGCTTCATGATTAATCTGGAGGAATATTCTTTGTTATTGAATTACAACAGTTCTTGTAATTCACTTTTCATGACTGATCTGAGGAATATTCCAGGTCATAGGCAGGATAGTTTTTGTAATCCACTTTTCATGACTGATCTGAGGGAATCTTCCATGGCATAGGCAGGATGGTTTTTGTATTCCAATTTTCATGACTGATCTGCACATTTTTTAATATTGACTGAGTTTGTAGGGAAATAGTCTCTGTCATACACTCAGATCTTTTTTGTAGTCTACACTTCGTGACGGGTCTGTGGGAAATATTCTCTGGCTCTGTGTCATCAGTCTCTTCAGTGCCTGTAAAAAAACAGAAACAAAAATAACCAACCTTCCCATTCACTTGATATCTTAGATATGAACTGATCAATTGTGTGACATTTGTAATGCACACTGAAAAGCAGAATTCTGTTGATTGATGGCATAAGAGTAAACTTTTGATTGGTTGTCTTGTTCAACCAGATGCTTGATCAGTTTGTTCTTGTAATATGTACAGACAAGAGTCTTGCTGACCAGGAGGACAATGGCTTTATGCTGAATACCTTTAACAGGTATTAAAATAAAATCCAGAGGTTATTGTAGAGCACAAAGAGAAAATCACAGCTCGAGATGATCACATATGTAATAAATATATCACAACACAAGATTACTACGTATGTAATAACACAACAAAAGACTATTACATATATAAACCGCAACACAAACTATAACATATGTAATAAATCACACCTCAAGATTATCACGCATGTAATATATCACAACACAATCTATTACATATGTAATATATCACAACACAATCTATTACATATGTAATATATCACAACACAAGACTATTACGCATGTAATATATCAAACTCAAGATAATTACATATGTAATAAACCACAACACAAAATATTACATATGCAATTAATCACAATACAAAATATTACATATGCAATTAATCACAAAACAAGTTTATTACATATGTAATATATCACACCTCAAGACTATTACATATGTAATAAATCAAAACACAAACTATTATATATGTAATAGATCACAACACAAGATTATAACATTTGTAATATATCACCACAAAAACTATTACATATGTAATATATCACACCTCAAGACTATTACATATGTAATATATCAAAACACAAGACTATTACATACGTAATATATTACACCTCAACACTATAACATGTTATATATCACACCTCAAGACTATTAGATATGTAATATATCACAACACAAACTATTACATATGTAATAAATCATGACAAGACTATTACATATGTAATAAATAAAAACACAAACTATTACATATGTAATATATCACAACACAAGACTATTCCATATGTAATAAATCATGACAAGACTATTACATATGTAATAAATCAAAACACAAACTATTACATATGTAATATATCACAACACAAGACTATTACATATGTAATGTATCACAACACAACACTATTACATATGTCATAAATCAAGAATGATGTACAAAGTGTAAATCACATGCAATACATGGTCAATGCACATTTATACAAGTTTTTTCTTAAAAACATTTCACTGGACTCCAAAACATTCAAGTTAGTCAGCTTTCAGTCATATCAAACATACAATCTTCCTAAAAAATACTACAGAACACATTGTTGAAGGAATTTGTAAGCTAATACTGCCATCAAATAAATTGTGCCTAAAAATATCATCACATCTGAAAATACCTGTACTAGTCAAATTTTGACCTCTTATTGTGGGGACGACCTTAAAGTACAAGATGTCTGTTTTGAATCACAATATATACCTGTTAGACTTTTTTCTGTGTTAAATCCTGAGAAAACTTTAATCTTAATGAAAATATCAACATTTTTCCCCCTATTTATCTGATACTAAAGGAAATATGAAACTTTATATATGCCCTGTCATTGTTAAAAAGCAGTTACCTGTTTATGAAATGCTTACCTGGATATATTTTCTTTGTGTTTCATCGTTCAGCACATGAGCCACATTCCTGGAGGAGATTTTTTCTCGACCTGTACGTGCGTGGATACCGACCATAGTTACCCCAATGGGCCAAGGAGCGTTGCCGATTGCCATTTCTAGGTATGCGTCATTTGCCTGAAGAGATATCATCATTTATAGATTTAAATTTATTTTCGTTAGAAGCAAACACAATGGAACATTTGCAGTTTACACATCTTTGATTTAACCAGGAGGACTATCACAGTTACTTTGGATAAGAATTAACAAAACATTCTAACATGACAATGGAGGAAGCTGGAATAAATATCAAAACCAAACCGAGTCTGGTAATACATTAAACATACAGATTTACTGTAAACTTGATAGAATCACTATGAGCACCCTGCACTACACATATAAAAGAAATCTGTGAAAAAAAAGCTAAATGAAAAGGAAAATACCAGCGAATGCGCCTCATCCAGCACAAACGATACCATGAACTTAAAAGTTGTAGTAGTTTTATCAGAGACATATATACAGAGAGATTGGCAGCTCTCTATTTGCCCTTGTGTTTACATAGTGGCCCCTGACCTTCCCACAATCCTTTGCGGTCGCTCGGTTCAGTCTTCACTAGACGCCATATTGGAGAAAACTTGAAAACCAGACACATAATTATCGATAATTTCTATTTGAAATCATCACCAAGATCCAATTATGTGCTTTAATTTTATTAATATCAAAGTGCAGAAGTGTCATCAATATGAAATATATCACAATTTGCTGTCCAAGTGTTTGTATTTTGAGTATGAAAGTCAAGCACAACGCAGGAAAGATCGGCAGGAATCTCCAATTTTCGAAAAGTCCCTATGGGGTTTTCGAGAATACGGATAAATGACAACAATGTGCATGATCAATAAGACTATATCCCATAAGTATGATAGTTTTTGGTTAATGTGGTAACTTTTGTAGTGGCCTAAATAAAACGATGTGCTTTTTGTGTGCGTTTAAAATTGACGATGTTTTGGTCTGACGTAATGGCGGCTTAATTACAAACTTGGACATGTCGAATAGGACCCAATGGATTTTCGAAAATACGGATAAATGGCAACAATGTGCATGATCAATAAGACTATATCCCATAAGTATGATAGTTTTTGGTTAATGTGGTAACTTTTGTAGTGGCCTAAATAAAACGATGTGCTTTTTGTGTGCGTTTAAAATTGACGATGTTTTGGTCTGACGTAATGGCGGCTATTTACAAACTTGGACATGTCGAATAGGACCCAATGGATTTTAGAAAATACGGATAAATGGCAACAATGTGCATGATCACTAAGACTATATCACATAAGTATGATAGTTTTTGGTTAATGTGGTAACTTTTGTAGTGGCCTAAATAAAACGATGTGCTTTCTGTGTGTATTTAAAATGACAATGTTTTGGTCTGACGTAATGGCGGATTAACCAGAACATGTCGAATAAGTTCCAATACTACGATACACACATGCGCATAGCCCGATTTACCTGCGCTCGCGTGTGTTTGATAGGAGACAGGACGCTCTCGATAAGGGATATGCTTGAGTGGTCACGAATAAAGGGAGCCACTATGTGTACGGGGAAATAGCGATGTTACTAATCTCTCTGTATATATGTCTCTGGTTTTATCTTGCAAACATTGAATACTTCAAAAAACATGATCAACAATGTATTATGGTCATATTATGTGATTTTCCTATGTAAGCAGCCCTTGGCAGTTGTTAATGTTTATTTCTCAAATATGGTAGATTTGGCTGGTATTGTTTAACATCCTAATAGTTTAGGTCATTTAATGATGGACTCTTCTGCGTGCAAGATGCATGTGTATAGTGTGTGCCTGTACTATGTGAGTCTGAGGTACGTTTGTGTTTGTCTCCTAATTTTGATAGCGGGAAACTGACGCCAACTTTATAGTGCTATCTCACTGGATCATACTGCTGACGAAATCCAGCAGGACATCTCACCCAGTCACATTATACTGACAATGGGCGAACAAGTTGTCCCACTCCCAAAATGCTGAGACTTAAGCAGGGGGTAGCAACTACCATTTTTATAGAAGCTGGTATGTCTTGACCAGGGGACAGAACCCAAAGCCTTCCTCATCGGGGCAAATGTTAAATGAAAGGCCAAAAGTGAGGCAGTGTCAAGGGAGACTAAGGCAGAAGAAAGTCGTTCAGAAAGAAGAGAAAATATAATATCTCAAATTTAATCCTTTTTCTGATCATGCAACGGGGGCAGTAGGTTCAATTCTTTTGCCCTTCATAACTAGAATGCCTTTATCTTTACCTTGATATACTCTCTGTCCATTAGGAATTTTAAAATGTCCACCAGGCATTCTAAAATATCTTCATCGATTGTCTGAAAAAAAAAGTAAATCAGATGTTAAATCACAAACAAATGTATATGTATACAAAAACCAAACTTCAAATTTTTAATTGATTTTTTGTTTGTTTTTTGTTTTTAAATTTGGCTGTATCATAATTGAAATCAATGGTCAAATTTGAGCTGAAGTCTCCTGTAGTAGCTGGTGGGTACCTTGCTGGAAATAATATGACCTATGAAACTGCTACATCAGTGTAGTCTAACGTTTGGGCTAAATATTATTGTTGCTCTTCTTTTTTAGAATAATTCATGTTGATAATGTCATGATTAAATATCCAGATATCAATGTATTGACAGCATTACGAGAACATGTAACAGTACTAGTGGTCCTTCTCCTAAATTACTAAATTCATACAAAATGCTGGTATATGTATGAAATATGAAAATAAATTGCCCTTGAGCAGCAACTGATAATAAAATGTAACTTAAACCACTAATATTACCCTGTTATGATTCAATTGGCCAGAATACAATGATTATGTGATCTTATGTTATAGTTCAGAAGAGGATTTTCATTAGTTTAACAGTTTCATCCATAACTATGTATACTTAAGTAGGGACTTCATAAGAAAATTCTGTCATAGCAATAAATGATATGCTTAATTTGGAAATGTTACTAAATGAATTGATCTCTGCTAAGATATGACCTTGACACTTGTTTAGATTACCTTTACTAGTACCATATGACATTGACTCTTGTGTGTTGACTTCTGGAAAGATGTGACCTTGACCCTTGTGAATTGACCTCAGGTAAGATGCGACCTTGACCCTTGTGAAATGACCTCAGGTAAGATGCGACCTTGACCCTTATGAATTGACCTCAGGTAAGATGTGACCTTGACCCTTGAGAATTGACCTCTAGTAAGATATGACCTTGGCCCTTGTGATGTCGGTTACCTTATGTTTGAGGCTCCTAAACAGAGGTTTGAGGTAGGACACTGTCTGTGCGTGGATGGCACTAGCCTCTTTCCCAGTCCTTGATCTTTTGTTTTCTTCGTCTCGAAAGTTAAGATCATCGCCCCACTTCTTCAAAATGAACTAAAATAGAAAGAGAAGATGTTAACTACATTTATTATATTTGTCATCATCAAGATTCAATTTCATCTTAACATTTTTCAAACATTTTTTTTAACGGAACAAAGTTAGCTAGTGCTATTCCCTCAATAATGAGCATTAAAGGTTGATTATGTGAAGGTATAGATGCATCAGAAGAAAATTTCAAAATTTGGATGTTTTATTGTCAAAAGATGTTTTTAGGATGATGACTGCATCCATTACATTATAAGATGATCATATTTCTATTTTAGGGCCTAGTTACTAGGGCAATATTACTGTACATTTAATTAATTTTACCTTTAAAAAACGCAAGATAATTTCTTGATCTCTGTCGCTGCCATTTTTCCCAATTTCATCACTCATTTTCTGAAATATTTTCAAAACAAACTTCATTCATTACATGTACATGATGCTATATATTTATCTGCATATATACATATGTAAATAAACATGATCTATTAATGAAGACAATAATGTTACACTACACGAACTCTTGGCAGATATAGTCGTGTTCAAACCGTCGTGCCCTGGAATCCCAGGGCACCCAATCAAATCGCGTTTTACATCCAGGATTGGTTTCACAGTAAACAAAAATTGCGGCGCCCATGGCCAGTGCAGAGCTACATCGTCGACTATGTCATGACATTTTACCTAAAAACAGAGACGTACAATCATTGGGAAACATTCGCAGTGATTGATCAATTAATAGAAGTTATTGATCACATATCTCATCAAAATGACACAAGCCTCCATGTGCATTTGTAAACATCACCGATGAAGTAAATCGGTAACGTTCGTTTTGATTGGTCGAAAATTTCATGTGTAAAGGGTGGTAATTTCAAATCTCCGCTAGAGGGCCAGAACTGACGCCTATATCTGCCAAGGGTTCGTGGAGTGTAACATAATCAGAAGCCTTGGCTAGCGAAGGTGAGTTATCCCATGACGGAACTATCCATGACGGAATTATCCATGATGAAATTATGCATGACAGAATTATCCCATGAAGGAATAAACCATGACAGAATTATCCAATGATGAAATTATCTAGGACAGAATTATCCATGACAGAATTATCCCATGACGAAATTATCAATGACAGAATTATCCCATGACGGAATTGTCCATGACGGAATTATCCCATGACGGAATTATCCCATGACCTTCACCTTGATGTCTTCCTCTGTAGTTCCATCATCCCTCACAGCCACATTGTTTGAGGACTGTCCCGAGCCAGCGTTGATAATCTCATTGATGAATTCCTGATCAACTCTGTCCATAGCAGCCTTGAAATCATTTTCATAACCTTCACCCTAAACATATGAAAACATATATTTTCATAAAGTAATTTAGACAGCAATTTAGACAAATTGGTTTGCTACATGCTTATTTCACTTCAAGCTAAAATCATGATGTTAATTCAATATCCTTTTGGGGTAAAATATATCCAATTTAGATCAAATGATATCAGATACAAAAAAAATCTTTTGATGAAAAGGCTAGGTCCCAAATGATACTTCTGTAACTTTGGGTCCTTAGAGTATTTAATATTTACATAAAACAATTAACACTTATTTCAAAAGGATGGAACAATTTTAAACATACAATGAAGGAAAAGAAACACTAACCTTTTTGATTTCTGGTTCAAGCATCTCCAGCTTCTTAAGTCTCTGAAATGTCTCATAGTCATTCTCCCCAAACAGTCGTATTGGTTCATTACGTTCTCTTAAACGCCGTATCACCTAGATCAAATAATATGTAAGATAAAACAATGCCATGTGACACTTTATACTTGTGTGTGGAGAGTTTCATTGAAACATCCTTGGCAAAACATGTTCCTAAAAACATGCCCAGCTGGCATAAATCCTAAATCCTTACATCCCTACAGAAGAAGGGTTTTAAAGAATTTGTCATGTTTTCCCTGTGAACCCCCCAGGCCCATTTGATATGGGGGGAGGGGGGTTATGGTGGTGGAAAGACATGTACACACTGTTTTTTATACAAAAATTAGTTTCCCTTCACCACAAGGATACTTCACACCAAAAAATATGGTCAAAATCTATCCAGTTGTTATGAATAGTGGTGATATTTAAGAAGACAAACACCAGATGCCTCACCATGGCATAAGCTACATGGTTAAAAGTACCTGTTTATTATAAGAAACCACACCATACTCGAACATTTACTGTACATATCCTCTGTGGAAAGTTAATTATTCTAAAATTATAGGTGGTTGATGATTTTGTAAATGTGAAATGCTTGCTGCAACTTTGCTGGAAGTACAAGCAAGATAATTATTCATTTTGATACGCTTACCTCTTTCCTGGGAAGCTGTGGTACTTTCTCATCTTCATCTTTTGTTTTGCTCTCTTCTTTTTTAACTACAGTCTAAAAATTAAATACACAACCTGTACTGATACCATTAAACTTTTCTTATAAATAATAATACAGACAGTATATAACATTATACAGAAGCCAATTAAGTACCCCCGCTTCCATATAAGGATATTGTAAAAAGGGACATAACTCCAAGGAAAATCGAGCATAAAACTTGCATAGCTACAGATCTTGTGCATAAAAAATAGCTAAAAAAGAAAAGCATATTAATTAAATCTAATGACTCTACGACAAAGTTTATATATACAACAGC
This sequence comes from Pecten maximus, assembly GCF_902652985.1. NCBI lineage: Eukaryota > Metazoa > Mollusca > Bivalvia > Pectinida > Pectinidae > Pecten > Pecten maximus. The sequence goes on from NC_047021.1 coordinate 33,550,755, forward strand.
TAGTGGAGTTAAGAAGTCCTCTCTGTTGTGGGAGGACAGATATGATCTAATCATACAGTATTATGTAATTCACCTACATTAAATAAATCTTCTTCTTTTAGATTGCCAAGAATTCTTGCCAATTGTTTATGAGATACCATAATAAATTGTCTAATGTAAAAAACATTGCAGTTCCAGCACGTGTAGCACATACAGCATTAACTAAATATCACGCATGATTAGCAGATTAACTGATTTAAGAACTTACCATGGTGTGATCATATTAAAATAAGATTATTAAAGGTCATTCATTCCAGGTACATAATCCATATAACATGTAAGCTGATAAGCTCATTACATATCTGTTCTGAAACCATGGTAAATACCTGTGATGAGGATTGCTGGTCTTCTTTAAGCTGATGATGTTTTTTCCAATATTCATCTTCTTGTTTTGCTGCCAGATCCCCACGTTTAAAATACTTTTTGTTTGGTGCCTGAAAATACAATAATTATTCCCGTGACAGATATGTGTACATGTAAGCAAGTAATGATATAAACTTTATTGATTTTACAAAGTACAATTGCAAAACAATTTATGTCTCAATTCATATTAATCACTCTTGTTGGCATGGGTGAAAGGGGTCTTATATTAAGAGTGGAGAAAACCAGTCAAAACCAGTCAGAGTAACTGGAGAAAACACATGTGATTGGGCAGGTGACCCTTTACATTTTCACAGCCGACTGTCACTGGAATTAACACCTGCAGCCTAGCTAATGAAAGGCAAGTGTGTTGTGTTACCACAGTGCCACCCGACCATCCTTTAATAAGGTCACATGTACATGCATGTAGACATAAAATTAATACTATAAGTACTTGTAGATGTTTTGTATAATATCAAATCTATTCAAAATTAGTTCAGTATCCAAATATTCTCCGCAGCTTTTGAATATGTAACAAAAAATCAAAGTCTCACCAGCAAAATTGATGCAGTCAACTGTTTCATTGCCATATATAATGATTACAGAGAATATCCTGATCAACCACAAACACTGATATATTATATATATCTGTCTTTTGAAAATAACAAGACTGTAAAGAAGGCTGCAGGTTCAGCCAGATCAAAGATAGCCTATATAGCTAAAGGTCAGGCTCCATCAATAGTCCTTAATATAAGAAAACACCTTAACTGGAAATTGAAATACCATGGTCCCATTGGAAAGCATTATCAGATTTAAGAGGGAAAAAATCTGTAATATCTTCATATAGAAAATTTTAAGTTAAGGATTTCGGGGAAAAAAATCTGTAATATCTTCATATAGAAAATTTTAAGTTAAGGATTTCTCTTAAGTTTGACCAGGTCATCATTTTTACCTTGATGCAAATATATACATTTCTTACTGTTTTATCAAAATGTTCACACAGCTACACAACATATATTCAAAATTAAAAATAAAAAAAAAAAAACCCAAAAAACAGATTATAGTCACATTTTGTCGCGTAAAACATTCCCAATTAAATGGACCCTGGACCCAGACGAAAACTTGTAGGAAAATCCCTGTGTCAACTAGTATCATCTACAATAAGCAGATGAATATAGTATAACACCTTTAAAATATATTAATGTACAAGTTTTAATTACATTGTGTTGTAGGTGAACACAATCCCTGGGTTAAAGGGACATCACGGTAAAAACGTAATTTTCAATGAATGTACGTGTTTTGTTCCTTTCCAGTTATGTTTCTGTGCTGTCCCAATGTTCACAGTCGATCCTCATGTCCAGCTTGACCACTTGATTTAGTTGGGAATCTCCCTCTAAATTTAGCGCGGAAATTATTTTTAAATCATCACGTAACTGTTTTGAAATCGAGGCAACACAAACACACGATAGTTTACAAGGCGAATTGGATTAGTTGGACAACGATATTATACAGTGGTTTAAATGTTAAATAACACGTTCTGTATATATTCCGGCACATATATTTATGTGTAAATAAGTGTAAACACCGTACATATAGTATAGTGACAGTAGCGATGTACTGGTACAGACTGTATAAATATTACCGAGTTTGTGTAAATATTACCGAGATTGTCATGACCTACTATCCAGCAATCAAGCAGAATACGAGCAGCGTCCGTATTACTGCTGTTTTCATGTTTGAACTGTATTGTACTGCTTCCCCAGTTTAATTCTAGGATTGTGTTTGACCCATTTTCCAATTATTCTCTTCATTGCGGAAGCTGTTATCGTTTTCAACCACAGTCGATTCACATTGGAAGCCATTTTTGTTTTCAGGTGTTTTAGTGTGTTGTGCGCATGCGTGTTATCGTATATGTCACAAAATTTGCATATTCGGACTATTGATCAACGAATTGTGATAACCTTTTTATAATTAATAATTGATGTTTTTTATATACATATATCATCAAATTCAAATGGTTATTGTTCATAAGGATATTTTTTTTAAAGATATACCCAATATTATAATATGAAAAAATACAAAATAAAAATTGGTTTACCGTGATGGCCCTTTAATGAGGTTGATTTGGCTATAAAGACACAGACAAAAGATTTAATTTAATAGGATTAATAGAATAAGCATATAATGGATGCTGTTTGATGGGTTTAAACCCAACACAACCCCCTGGGTTAATGGGGATGATTTGGCTATAAAGACACAGACTAAAGATTTAATTTAATATGATTAATAGAATAAGCATAATGGATACTGTTTCTTGGTTTTATCACTCAGCGAACAGCCAGGGTCATTTTGATGTGGGGTATTATTGTAGTAGCTGGTGGCTACCTCACTGAACAATATTGTATAAGAGGCAAAGCGATTGTCCAACAGATGTGATTTCAATATAAATGTATATAGTCAGTATGTATTTATGTATAAAAATGTTTACAAGTGCAGATTTAATAGCATACATATATACATGTATCCCAATAATCAAATGAATTAAGGACCAAACTTTCAGAAGTAATGGACACCTGCTATTGAAGAAATTAAAAATAGGATACATCAACGTGAACAATATTTGTAAAAGTGGAGAGTATTGGTCAACTATCTTGAGCTAGAAAAGAGATCTAGACCTGACGACTAATTAAATATAACGAAAATATACTAAATTCTAGTTATATAAGGAACCAGTCGGCCAAAGGTAAAAAAAGAAACAGTAGACACAAAATGGAAAAGTGCATGCACATGACTTGAAATGAAAAATGAAAATCTGTATATCAGATTAAAAGATGATGAAAATATGGCCAAAATTATAACCTTAGAAGGTTTTAAGCACATGTATTGGCTCATTTTCTCAGTGGTGACAGGTTGTTTCGCCTTCTATTCCTTTTGCCCTGATCAGGGTCGTTTCGCGCTAAATCCTGTTCACCAAAGGTTGTTTTGCCGAAACTTCTCATTTTTTTGCCAGGTGGTACATGTATATATTTTTGTACATATCATGAAACAAGTTATTAAAATTATTATAAATCTTTGTAACACATTAAATCAATTTCAATAGAACTTGATTTAGGACAGCTACTTTGAAAGAAAATACCAAACAAGCTAGGTTTTGCCCTAAAATTATAGTTAAGGGTGATTAATAATTTTAGGGCAATTATATATTCGCAAACAAACCAAAAGAAGGCATACCAACAATAAAACCATCTGTAGATATATAAATCGCATACTGTAAATGTGGAAATTTACACAAGGGGGAAATTTATGCTAATTACGCAGAGTTCTTTTGATTTCGAAAATTTCCCCCACAGGTATATAATTTTGATATCCATTTGCCTAATCTCAAAATACAAGTGGGTGGATTGATCATGAAAATTATTCCCATGCGTAAAGTTTACATATTGAAATCGCGAAATTAACTCCCGCCCCGTGTAAATAGCCAAGTTTAGAGTATATAGGCTGAATGAAAAGTGGTCTGGCTTAATATATCAATATGAAATGCAGTATCTGAAAAGTGATTAAAGATTATATGTGGACCTCTAAGTGAACCTTGGTGTGTTACCCTTGATCTGCATCAATTACTTGGATCCCGCGAAAGCTCAGTCAGTTAGAGCAGGGATTGACTCTAACAATAGCCTGGCAGCCCTAGGCTGTCTGGAATCTGGTCGAGCTGCCAGAATGTCCAGACCATGCATGGCCAGCAGCCCTGTGGACTGCCAACATTTTCAGCCAAATGTATGATGTCCAGCTAAAGTTTCCTTTATTTACTCCAATAATTTTATTTTCAAAACTAGTTTTTTTTTATAAAATCCTTTAGTGCAAGATCTAAATTTTTTATGCTCAGAATAAACTGGAATGCAAGAAACTGAAAAGAGAATTTTTCCTCAGTGTTAGGGTTAAGGGCTGGAGGGTCAGGCCCCAAAATCCCCCAGGAGGGGCTTCACCTTTGGCAGCCAGGGCGGAGGAGGTCCGAGGTCCATGGTTCGAACTCCATACCTGTGGTGGTTTATATATGTTTCGAGAGGCCAGGCCACCCGTATCTAGGATAAGTGAAGAAGTCGCCAAGTACTACTAGGAGAATCCCCCCCCCCCCCCCCCCCCCCTCCAAAAATTACCCTGGCTGTTCATGGGGTGATAAACCCAACAAACAAAAAATCTACTACTAATCCCATGTTTTCAGATCACTTTTGGATCTAGCTATAGCCAGAGTTTCCTTTGGCCCTGACTCCATGCGATGTCTTGTGTAGGGCCAGAGCGCACTACTATAAGTATATGAAAATGTAAGCATAATGCAAGGGTGTATATGGACAGAACAAATCATCAACATTAGACTAAATTGGTGTTTTGGGGGAAATGAATCTCCAGATGGTGGGCTAAAAATGTAAGGTAGGTTATGTCACCCCAGATTTTATTTCATCTGCATCAAAATCTTAAGGAGTCCAAACGGAGTAGGAGAATTCCACGTTTTTATATACTAGCTCTGGCCCTACAGCGGTCCAAATGATTGGACCAGTAGAACGAGAGTAGTTCGTTAATGAAATAAGGAAAGACCTGGTAATTTGTTACTGTTTTCAGATTAGCTTTGACAAAGACTTTCAAGGCCTGCATTTATATCTGCAGGTCTGTCTAGATATATGCCTGAAATACAATACGTACATTTAAAAACAGATGAACTGGTTTGTCTGTATAAGCCAACATGGCCAGAGGAAACTCAGGCTACCTTGGATCATGTATAATTTTAGTTTTTCACAATATCAAAGATGTTCACTACATCTCCTTGCATCTGATGTTGCTTTTAAGTAGGTAGATTTAATAGCTCTGTATATGTCATATTACTTGATCTGTTTAAAATCCAGGTATAATCTTGGTGCAATCTAATTAAAATCAGATGTACATTTGCACTTACGCTACAAGTAGCGTAGTGCAAATGTACATTTTGTACATCTGATTTTATCATCGGCGACCAGGTAGCTCAGTTGGTAGAGTATACGTATCGATCCGGCTAGTGTTCGGAGGTCCCCATTTCGAACCCCGGTCTGGCCATGCATTTTTCCACTCCTACTACATTTGGTGCGTGTGACCAAATTAAACCTTTCAAGTGAGGTGAATACTTGACAAGGGGATACCCGAACCTGGGTTGTGAGTTATGAAGTCTTCAGGGTTGAAGACTTAAAAAAGTGAGGGAAGAGTGTAGCGGAACTGGACCGGGCCGATCATCGGCGACCAGGTAGCTCAGTTGGTAGAGCATCCGGCTATAGCTAGTGTTCGGAGGTCCCGGGTTTGAACCCGGTCTTGCCGTGTATTTTTCCACTCCTACTACAGTCTAACCATGCAAGCACCTTGAGTAAAAGTTTGGGCATATATGTATATATTCACCCAGATCAGTGAATGTTCTTCTAATAAGGCTGACATGTACAATAGTCTGTTAGCTTTGTTTACACAATTATTTGAATATGTGAATTAGTTAAGCTCTCATCTGTCTCCTGATGTTCAAAACATAGAGACCACAGGCCCCAGATTTACAATTATACAGCTATTTACAATTATACAGCAAAAAAATGGCATGCATGATTATATTTGTCCATGAAATTAATACCAAAATGTTCTTTTCTGGCAGACAGCTGGAAACAAGATCAAAACTTCTACGATGTTTCAGCGACCCACATGGTAACACACTTAAAGTTTGAAATGACATATATACACTAGAACATACCATTATATCTTTGTTTAACTCCAATTGTCGCTTTTTACGTTCAATTTCTGCCTTTAAACTCTTAAGATCCATTTTCAAACGTAGTTTTGTTTTTATCGGCGTGAAAATAAGTTTTTATCTGCGCTTGCGATCCTCGTTTAATGCAAACATTATAATGATACAGACCTATTAGTACGCTTTCCTTTAGAAAGTAAACCGATTGGATCTTATCATTATTTGGTAGGCAAATATAGTCTTATCCTATCACATTTAGACAGGAATGTATCAATGTAACCTCATGTCTATATAATAATGATACATGTTTCCTCATTCATTTACTTTATCTGTATACGGCATTGTTGACAATTTTATGTTAACAAATTGGTTTTGGCTCAATTAATTAAAAGTAAGCACCCCACAACAAAATGGAGAAACGATGCGGTTGCCTGGCTTTACTCATAGGATGTTTTTACGTAAATGCTGTGTTGTCACATGATGTAACTGTCGCCACCTGTAATCTATGGAACGTCATGTTCAACTGGAGTGTCAGGAAGTACAGAATAGCGCAAATGGTATAAATGACAGTATGTTAATCAACTGTTAGGGACAGGCCTATTTGCCAGATTGTCTCCCTTGTGCCAAGTCTATGGGACTGTTCGTTTATATGCGGACAAACCGGTTCGACAGTTTTTAAATGTTATATTTCAAACATATATCTTGACGGACCTGCAAATGTTAAAACAGGCCTTGGGAGTCTTTGTCAAAATTCGCCTGAAAACAATATGAAATCGCCAGGTCCGTCTTTAGACTTTATTTAAAAAAAGGACAACACCGATCTAACTGCAGGTTTGGGAAATCTACCATTTTCAGCTATATAGCTGATTTCAGCTTCTCTAGCTAAACATAGCTACTATCGATAGCTGGATTCAGCTACTTCAAAACAATTTACCTGTTGACGTGTCAAATACACAAAGTTGCCTGTGCACTGCAAAATGATCGGGTACGCCATCCTACCAGACACAGTATTTAAACAACTTCCATGAATATATATAAAATATAAAAAAAAAAAAACCGATATCGTTTATATTCGTGAAAGTTGTTAAAATACTGTGTCTGGTAGGGTGGCGTACTCGATCATTTTGCGGCGCATGTGACTTTGTGTATTTGACACGTCAACAGGTAAATTGTTTTGAAGTAGCTGAATCCAGCTATCGATAGTAGCTATGTTTAGCTAGAGTAGCTGAAAATGGCAGATTTCCCCAACCTGAACTGGACCAACCGTTTGGATCGCAAAAACGAAAATGGCCTATGTCTAGGATTCTATAGGATATTCAACAATTGAAGATAATTGTCAAATTCCTATATATATTTCTTAAAAAATCTTATTTACATTTCTATGTTTTATTGATAAAATTCAATCATTAGATTATTGCATGTGATTATGAAAGGTGCAAGTATCCCTTGTACATGTGTAACGGGACTGGACTGGGCCAATCATCGTGACCAGGTAGCTCAATTGGTAGAGCATCCGGCTAGTGTTCAGAGGTCCCGAATTCGAACCCTGGTCTGGCCGCTACATTTTCTCCTCTCCTGTTACAAAATTGGTGCCCAACTGAAATACCCATGATGGTATAATGGTCTCGTGTGTCTTCGAGGGCGAAGACTTGAAAAAAGGAGGGAGGTGTGTAGTGGAACTGGACTGGGTCGATCATCGGTGACCATGCAGGTAGCTCAATTGGTGGAGCATCCGGCTAGTGTTCAGAGGTCCTGGGTTCGAACACCAGTCTGGCCTCTACATTTTCTCCTCTCCTGTAACACATGTATAGCTACCTACACTTAGATCTTATAATTATCTTTTCTGAAGGCATTACTGCTTTGTTAACATGGTCTCTCATAGGTACATTATAGCCAAACTATATTTCTAAACCTTACTTTGTACTTTGACTGTGGCTTTTATTTGTTTTTGAAAAGAACAATGAAGTTTTTGCATTAACATGTAAAAGTTCTGGCACCAGACACCATAAGTGTGACCTCATTATAGCTAGTGATTTTAGGTCCATAACTCTATGGTTCTGGCTGCATGCGTTTCATAGCTGGTTACAGATCAGTGAAGGACAACACTTGTGATCAAGTTCAACATTTTATTTAGTACACATGCTAGCTGGCGTCCGGCCCAATATCTCATACCAAATTAAATATATATCCACTCAATGGTCCACCCTTGGATAAATACACACAGGAATAACCTGACTATGATCATGACATGCCTATAATGAGAAAAGAAAATGAAAAAAAAACCCACCCAAATTAACCATGGAATTACTGAGTATATCATGGTTACAATGAGAAAAATACCATCCAACCCAGAATAATATAGACGTCTAGGTCAAAATGTATTGCCTATACCTGACTCTATAGAAGAAGAAAGACGAGCCAGCCAGCTATGTAAAAGCCTCTGCCAGACTGTCATATGATACTTCAATGCAGAGCTGTAGCCTTTATCGCTAAATTTAATTGTATTCCTTGAAATGCATATGCAACATGTTATAAGACTATGTAAAGACTTAAAATGTATAGAGTGGTGTATAGGTAAGGTAATTTTTAATAAACATATACAAAAAATATTAGCCAATCAAAAACGTCAGATTATGCGGTATAATCTATATGGAGCTGTTAATTACAACATTCATGCTGGTTAACAGGATGTAAATATGGAAATGTGTACTATAACATTGAGTGTTTAAAACCCAAGCCTTTTACATACATAATTAATATCTATTATAAATGATTTTGATATGATTTGTGCACAGCTGCAGTGAAGCAACAATATACATGTATAACGTTCACTCCAAAAGAACACAATCACTGTCTATCAACACCACTAGAAATACAATTAGCTTCACAATTCAAGTTACTTGTGATGACCTTGAAGTAGTTGAGCTGACTATGCTTTGAGACATCAGTAAATGCATACTGAGAAATCTACATGTAACATGTGCATTCATGCATACCGATAAGTGAACCTAAAACCACCTAAATTGTATACAGGTAGCTAATTGACAGGTAGCGATATAGCTCTGCCTTTCGATACACAGATGACACATGTGTTCAGTTTACCTAAAACTCAGGTTCAGTTGACTTTAAAGAAACCATGCAATGAAGACAGGTGTTTTATATAAAACAAAATTTACTTTATTTAATAACAGAACAACAACTACAAATATATATAACACCTCAAAGTAAAACCAACTTCCACACTGCATACACTAAAACTTCTACTATCCACACTACATACACTAAAACTTCTACTATCCACACTGCATACACTAAAACTTCTACTATCCACACTACATACACTAAAACTTCTACTATCCACACTACATACACTAAAAATTCTACTACAACACTACATACACTAAAACTTCTACTATCCACACTACATACACTAAAACTTCTACTATCCACACTAAATACACTAAAACTTCTACTATCCACACTACATATACTAAAACTTCTACTATCCACACTACATACACTAAAACTTCTACTATCTACACTACATACACTAAAACATCTACTATCCACACTACAACACTAACACTTCTACTATCTACACTACATACACTAAAACCTCTACTATCCACATTACATACACTAAAACTTCTACTATCCACACTACATACACTAAAACCTCTACTATACACACTACATACACTAAAACTTCTACTATCCACACTACATACACTAAAACTTCAACTATCCACACTACACACACTAAAACTTCTACTATCCACACTACATACACTAAAACTTCTACTGTCCACACTACATACACTAAAACTTCTACTATCCACACTACATACACTAAAACGTCTACTATCCACACTACATACACTAAAACTTCTACTATCCACACTACATACACTAAAACTTCTACTGTCCACACTACATACACTAAAACTTCTACTATCCACACTACATACACTAAAACTTCTACTATCGACACTACATACAATAAAACCTCTACTATCCATACTACATACACTAAAACTTCTACTATCCACACTACATACACTAAAACTTCTACTATCCACACTACATACACTAAAACCTCTACTATCCACACTACATACACTAAAACTTCTACTATCCACACTACATACACTAAAACTTCTACTATCCACACTTCATACACTAATACTTTTACTATCCACACTACACACACTAAAACTTTTACTATCCACACTACACACACTAAAACTTCTACTATCCACACTACATACACGAAAACTTATAATAATAATACTTCATACACTAAAACTTCTACTATCCCCACTACATACACTAAAACCTCTACTATCCACACTACATACACTAAAACGTCTACTATCCATACTACATACACTAAAACGTCTACTGTCCACACTACATACACTAAAACTTCTACTATCCACACTACATACACTAAAACTTCTACTATCCACACTACATACACTTAAACTTCTACTGTCCACACTACATACACTAAAACTTCTACAACACTACATACACTAAAACTTCTACTATCCACACTACATACACTTAAACTTCTACTATCCACACTACATACACTAAAGTTTCTACTCTCCACACTACATACACTAAAACTTCTACTATCCACACTACAACACTAAAACTTCTACTATCCACACTGCATACACTAAAACTTCTACTATCCACACTACATACACTAAAACTTCTACTATCCACACTACATACACTAAAACTTGTACTATCCACACTATATACACTAACACTTCTACTATCCACACTACATAGACTAAAACTTCTACTATCCACACTAAATACACTAAAACTTCTACTATCCACACTACATACACTAAAACTTCTACTATCCACACTACATACACTAAAACTTCTACTATCCACACTACATACACTAAAACTTCTACTATCCACACTACATACACTTAAACTTCTACTATCCACACTACATACACTAAAACTTCTACTATCCACACTACATACACTAAAACTTCTACTGTCCACACTACATACACTAAAACTTCTACTATCCACACTACATACACTAAAACCTCTACTATCCACACTACATACACTAAAACTTCTACTATCCACACTACATACACTTAAACTTCTACTATCCACACTACATACACTAAAACTTCTACTGTCCACACTACATACACAAAAACTTCTACTATCCACACTACATACACTAAAACTTCTACTATCCACACTACATACACTAAAACTTCTACTGTCCACACTAAATACACTAAAACTTCTACTATCCACACTATATACACTAAAACTTCTACTATCCACACTACATACACTAAAACTTCTACTATCCACACTACATACACTAAAACTTCTACTATCCATACTACATACACTAAAACTTCTACTGTCCACACTACATACACTAAAACTTCTACTGTCCACACTACATACACTAAAACTTCTACTATCCACACTACATACACTAAAACTTCTACTATCCACACTACATACACTCAAACTTCTACTATCCACACTACATACACTAAAACTTCTACTGTCCACACTACATACACAAAAACTTCTACTATCCACACTACATACACTAAAACTTCTACTATCCACACTACATACACTAAAACTTCTACTGTCCACACTAAATACACTAAAACTTCTACTATCCACACTATATACACTAAAACTTCTACTATCCACACTACATACACTAAAACTTCTACTATCCACACTACATACACTAAAACTTCTACTATCCATACTACATACACTTAAACTTCTACTGTCCACACTACATACACTAAAACTTCTACTGTCCACACTACATACACTAAAACTTCTACTATCCACACTACATACACTAAAACTTCTACTATCCACACTACATACACTCAAACTTCTACTATCCACACTACATACACTAAAACTTCTACTATCCACACTACATACACTAAAACTTCTACTATCCACACTACATACACTTAAACTTCTACTATCCACACTAAATACACTAAAACTTCTACTGTCCACACTACATACACTAAAACTTCTACTATCCACACTACATACACTAAAACTTCTACTGTCCACACTAAATACACTAAAACTTCAACTATCCACACTACACACACTAAAACTTCTACTATCCACACTAAATACACTAAAACCTCTACTATCCACACTACATACACTAAAACTTCTACTATCCACACTACATACACTAAAACTTCTACTACAACACTACATACACTAAAACTTCTACTATCCACACTACATACACTAAAACTTCTACTATCCACACTACAACACTAAAACTTCTACTATCCACACTACATACACAAAAACTTCTACTATCCATACTACATACACTTAAACTTCTACTGTCCACACTACATACACTAAAACTTCTACAACACTACATACACTAAAACTTCTACTATCCACACTACATACACTTAAACTTCTACTACAACACTACATACACTAAAACTTCTACTATCCACACTACATACACTAAAACTTCTACTATCCACACTACACACACTAAAACTTCTACTATCCACACTAAATACACTAAAACCTCTACTATCCACACTACATACACTAAAACTTCTACTATCCACACTACATACACTAAAACTTCTACTACAACACTACATACACTAAAACTTCTACTATCCACACTACATACACTAAAACTTCTACTATCCACACTACAACACTAAAACTTCTACTATCCACACTACATACACAAAAACTTCTACTATCCATACTACATACACTTAAACTTCTACTGTCCACACTACATACACTAAAACTTCTACAACACTACATACACTAAAACTTCTACTATCCACACTACATACACTTAAACTTCTACTACAACACTACATACACTAAAACTTCTACTATCCACACTACATACACTAAAACTTCTACTACAACACTACATACACTAAAACTTCTACTATCCACACTACATACACTAAAACTTCTACTGTCCACACTACATACACTAAAACTTCTACTATCCACACTACATACACTAAAACTTCTACTGTCCACACTAAATACACTAAAACTTCAACTATCCACACTACACACACTAAAACTTCTACTGTCCACACTACATACACTAAAACTTCTACTATCCACACTACATACACTAAAACTTCTACTATCCACACTACATACACTAAAACTTCTACTATCCACACTACATACACTAAAACTTCTACTATCCACACTACATACACTAAAACTTCTACTATCCACACTACATACACTAAAGTTTCTACTCTCCACACTAAATACACTAAAACTTCTACTATCCACACTATATACACTAAAACTTCTACTATCCACACTACATACACTAAAACTTCTACTATCCACACTACATACACTAAAACTTCTACTATCCACACTACATACACTAAAACTTCTACTGTCCACACTACATACACTAAAACTTCTACTGTCCACACTACATACACTAAAACTTCTACTATCCACACTACATACACTAAAACTTCTACTATCCACACTACATACACTAAAACTTCTACTATCCACACTACATACACTAAAACTTCTACTATCCACACTACATACACTAAAACTTCTACTATCCACACTACATACACTAAAACTTCTACTGTCCACACTACATACACAAAAACTTCTACTATCCACACTACATACACTAAAACTTCTACTATCCACACTAAATACACTAAAACTTCTACTGTCCACACTACATACACTAAAACTTCTACTATCCACACTACATACACTAAAACTTCTACTGTCCACACTAAATACACTAAAACTTCAACTATCCACACTACACACACTAAAACTTCTACTATCCACACTAAATACACTAAAACCTCTACTATCCACACTACATACACTAAAACTTGTACTATCCACACTACATACACTAAAACTTCTACTACAACACTACATACACTAAAACTTCTACTATCCACACTACATACACTAAAACTTCTACTATCCACACTACAACACTAAAACTTCTACTATCCACACTACATACACAAAAACTTCTACTATCCATACTACATACACTTAAACTTCTACTGTCCACACTACATACACTAAAACTTCTACAACACTACATACACTAAAACTTCTACTATCCACACTACATACACTTAAACTTCTACTACAACACTACATACACTAAAACTTCTACTATCCACACTACATACACTAAAGTTTCTACTCTCCACACTACATACACTAAAACTTCTACTATCCACACTACATACACTAAAACTTCTACTATCCACACTACATACACAAAAACTTCTACTATCCATACTACATACACTAAAACTTCTACTATCCACACTACATACACTAAAACTTCTACTATCCACACTACATACACTAAAACTTCTACTATCCACACTACATACACTAAAACTTCTACTATCCACACTACATACACAAAAACTTCTACTATCCACACTTCATACACTAAAACTTCTACTATCCACACTACATACACTAAAACTTCTACTATCCACACTACATACACTAAAACTTCTACTATCCACACTACATACACTAAAACTTCTACTGTCCACACTACATACACTAAAACTTCTACTGTCCACACTAAATACACTAAAACTTCTACTATCCACACTACATACACTAAAACTTCTACTATCCACACTACATACACTAAAACTTCTACTATCCACACTACATACACTAAAACGTCTACTATCCACACTACATACACTAAAACTTCTACTATCCACACTACATACACTAAAACTTCTACTATCCACACTACATACACTAAAACTTCTACTATCCACACTACATACACTAAAACTTCTACTATCCACACTACATACACTAAAACTTCTACTGTCCACACTACATACACTAAAACTTCTACTGTCCACACTACATACACTAAAACTTCTACTGTCCACACTACATACACTAAAACTTCTACTATCCACACTACATACACTAAAACTTCTACTATCCACACTACATACACTAAAACTTCTACTATCCACACTACATACACTTAAACTTCTACTGTCCACACTACATACACTAAAACTTCTACTGTCCACACTACATACACTAAAACTTCTACTGTCCACACTACATACACTAAAACTTCTACTGTCCACACTACATACACTAAAACTTCTACTATCCACACTACATACACTAAAACTTCTACTGTCCACACTAAATACACTAAAACTTCAACTATCCACACTACACACACTAAAACTTCTACTATCCACACTAAATACACTAAAACCTCTACTATCCACACTACATACACTAAAACTTGTACTATCCACACTACATACACTAAAACTTCTACTATCCACACTACATACACTAAAGTTTCTACTCTCCACACTACATACACTAAAACTTCTACTATCCACACTACAACACTAAAACTTCTACTATCCACACTACATACACAAAAACTTCTACTATCCATACTACATACACTAAAACTTCTACTATCCACACTACATACACTAAAACTTCTACTATCCACACTACATACACTAAAACTTCTACTATCCACACTACATACACAAAAACTTCTACTATCCACACTTCATACACTAAAACTTCTACTATCCACACTACATACACTAAAACTTCTACTATCCACACTACATACACTAAAACTTCTACTATCCACACTACATACACTAAAACTTCTACTGTCCACACTACATACACTAAAACTTCTACTGTCCACACTAAATACACTAAAACTTCTACTATCCACACTACATACACTAAAACTTCTACTATCCACACTACATACACTAAAACTTCTACTATCCACACTACATACACTAAAACGTCTACTATCCACACTACATACACTAAAACTTCTACTATCCACACTACATACACTAAAACGTCTACTATCCACACTACATACACTAAAACTTCTACTATCCACACTACATACACTAAAACTTCTACTATCCACACTACATACACTAAAACTTCTACTATCCACACTACATACACTAAAACTTCTACTATCCACACTACATACACTTAAACTTCTACTGTCCACACTACATACACTAAACTTCTACTGTCCACACTACATACACTAAAACTTCTACTGTCCACACTACATACACTAAAACTTCTACTGTCCACACTACATACACTAAAACTTCTACTATCCACACTACATACACTAAAACTTGTACTATCCACACTATATACACTAAAACTTCTACTATAACACTATTAGGGAAGTACAACTAAACTGCCTTTCAAAAACGTGCCAGCCAATGGCTTCTACACTGTCATCCAACTACAATGTACCTTCCCCGACATACTTACTACATTCACACATACATGTATAAGCTGTCACACTTTGCCATCACAATGGTGCACATTGATAAGTATAAAATCACAATATCAATATATACAAGGGTAAAATACTCAATTATTACCACTCAAAAATCTCCCAAAACTAGTTAGAGACTCATGCTCGATATATCCTACACTCTGGACACAAAAACATGGACTGGACATCAATTTGTAATTGTATGTAGAATTTCAATTATATAGCTAACTTTCTTGGTCCCCAAAGAGATTCGTTATAAAGGTATAAACTGTACATGCATATGAAGGAAATCTTAATTGGTTTTTAGTATTTAACTTTAGGAATTATGTGATACCCCACTGAATGTGCAATGCACACAGTTTCTCACAAAAAGGCATAAAATGGCACCCACAGTTTGAAAATATATCAGATGATAACATCAGATGAAAAAATATACATAGCCTCCAATAATAAGCATTTACATGTACATTGTATGTTGACTAATTTCAGACAATTGAAATTAAAAAAAAATAAATAAAAGAAGAAACTCAAGCTTTCGGAGGGTGCACATGGTAATAGCATAATGGGTGTGACTTTTGTTGTTGTACACAAATATAAAAGATAGCCTATTCTTGTTCTATATTGATCATGATTACTCTTAAAAGTCTTTTTCAGAAAATAAAGCACCTTCAACTAACTAAATTTTTTTTTTCAACTCAGGTTCTAAATTCTAAAGGGGACTTTGACTATATACATGTAATATGGAAATATACTATAGGGAACTATGAAAATGAATAACATATGAAAAAAATTGTGATGATGGTGTTCAACTTAGCCATAATCTATCATGTTTAATTGTTATAACTCTTTGGTTGCAGCTAATGTATTCTTCAATAAACTTATTTTAAAATCAATGTTACAGTCAGTATTTTCTTGTATAACAGATAAATGACGCTAAGCCAGATGTAGTGGCTTTCCAGGAAGTAAGATTCCATGCAGATAGGGGTGGAAACCAGATAATGGAACTCCAGGAGCTATTGCCGGACTACAAATGGAGACTGTTTCAGGAAGCTAACGAAGTTCACAAACCCAAGGGAGCTCACTGGCCGGGCTGGGAGAAGGAAGGTTAAATACTCCAAATTTCTTGATAAAAAAGTGTAGTCTAAAGTAAATTGAAAAATTAGATAAAATTTCAAAAACAAGATGGCTGACAAGAGGCCATTTTGAATATTGACAGTTGAGGGTTGTTATCGCTATTTCCAAGAAAGTTCTTCTGGAGTTAGTTTAAGTTTGTTAACCCTATTTCTCGGGAGATTTCTCAACTGGAGTGTAAGAGTTTGAGTTTGGTTTGCCAGCACAAGGCTTTTTGATCATACTGCACATAAAAAGTAACAAATTTTAAGGTGTTGTAAATCTTTTTCATCACGCCATCATGAAAATGTGTCTAGAAATTGATGATGTTATCAATTTGTGACATGGTTACGCTACTAAAAATGACGATATGGTTCAAGATTTTCTTATAGGAAATGGATATATCTATAGATAGATGCCCAAATGATAAAATATATTGCATTTAAAAAAAAATTAAAAAAAAAAAAAAAAAAATTTACATAAAGTTGTAACTCAAAAATATATATGATACCCTATTCTTGTTCTATATTGATCATGATTACCCTTATATAACTCAATAGTTCAAATAAAGACTACAGGTTGTAAAAAAAGACATATTGTGAAAAAAATCTGAAATTAATAGATTATACTTGTTTACTCCAGGAATTGGGATCCTGAGTCGAAGACCAATCACATTGTTCTCCAAGCACACATTGCCCCCTGTACCCGGTCCAGACACCAACAGTCGAGTTCTTATATTAGCCAAAGTCTTCATCACTCCACACATTTCTGTCCAAGTCGGCGCTCTACACCTCTCATATGACCGCCGCCAACAGTGTGGAAATACCAAGTCAGTCATTGAACTGATACGAGGTAGGTGTGTCTTTAGTAGGAACCAGAGGAAGCTAAAACATCATTTCAAACTCAATGTAAGAACCAGTATTTTAACAGGACAGTGAAATTTATGATCTAATATTGGCAGTCTTATTACAGCACAATGAAACAGCTACATGTATTCTAGAACATTTTCTTCAGGTTGGTAAAGTAAATATGATAGAAGTTCTATGACGCAACCAATATGATATCTAAGAGTGTGACGTTTCGAAGACTACATTGTCACCTTCATCAGACATTAGTCTCATGAAGGTGACAATGTCTGATGAAGGTGACAGTGTAGTCATTGAAATGTCACACTCTTAGATATCATATTGGTTGTGTCATAGAACTTCTATCATACAATGAAACAGCATTAGCTTATAGTCTATGGGACAAGAAATTAACATGTTTGCCTCAGATATGTGTGGGCTTATTACCAGACATGACTTAAATATATATATACTGCCCAATAAATTCATGAGACAGATTATGTATAGTTCCTTTAAGATTTCTGGCTACCAGAGAGCAATAACAGAGGTTGTGTTATAATAGTGGTGACCGTTACTTGGTCCGGTGCCTCTGGGCTACAATCCTGAAGGACAGGGATTGAGATGGTCCAGCGCCTCTGAGCTACAATCCTGAAGGACAGGGATTGAAATAGTCCAGTGCCTCTGGGCTACAATCCTGAAGGACAGGGATTGAGATGGTCCAGTGCATCTAGGCTACAATCCTGAAGGACAGGGATTGAGATGGTCCAGCGCCTCTGGGCTACAATCCTGAAGGACAGGGATTGAGATGGTCCAGTGCCTCTAGGCTACAATCCTGAAGGACAGGGATTGAGATGGTCCAGTACCTCTGGGCTACAATCCTGAAGGACAGGGATTGAGATGGTCCAGTGCCTCTAGGCTACAATCCTGAAGGACAGGGATTGAGATGATCCAGTGCCTCTAGGCTACAATCCTGAAGGACAGGGATTGAGATGGTCCAGTGCCTCTAGGCTACAATCCTGAAGGACAGGGATTGAGATGGTCCAGTGCCTCTAGGCTACAATCCTGAAGGACAGGGATTGAGATGGTCCAGTGCCTCTGGGCTACAATCCTGAAGGACAGGGATTGAGATGGTCCAGTGCCTCTGGGCTACAATCCTGAAGGACAGGGATTGAGATGGTCCAGTGCCTCTGGGCTACAATCCTGAAGGACAGGGATTGAGATGGTCCAGTGCCTCTAGGCTACAATCCTGAAGGACAGGGATTGAGATGGTCCAGTGCCTCTGGGCTACAATCCTGAAGGACAGGGATTGAGATGGTCCAGTGCCTTTGGGCTACAATCCTGAAGGACAGGGATTGAGATGGTCCAGTGCCTCTGGGCTACAATCCTGAAGGACAGGGATTGTGATGGGCCAGTGCCTCTAGGCTACAATCCTGAAGGACAGGGATTGAGATGGTCCAGTGCCTCTAGGCTACAATCTTGAAGGACATTGAGTGAGATGGTCCAGTGCCTCTGAGCTACAATCATGAAGGACAAGGATTGAGATGGTCCAGTGCATCTGGGCTACAATCCTGAAGGACAGGGATTGAGATGGTCCAGTGCCTCTGGGCTACAATCCTGAAGGACAGGGATTGAGATGGTCCAGTGCCTCTGGGCTACAATCCTGAAGGACAGGGATTGAGATGGTCCAGTGCCTCTGGGCTACAATCCTGAAGGACAGGGATTGAGATGGTCCAGTGCCTCTAGGCTACAATCCTGAAGGACAGGGATTGAGAGAAGATTCCAAAGAATTGTCTGTTATCCACTGCATAATGAAAGAAACAATTACTCAAAGACACAATGAGGTTTTGTTTATGGTAATTGATCTTATAAACTCAATTACCTCTAAGGCTCTTTAAGTCCAAGGGAAAGAGTATGGGTGTGCATAATTAAAGTTCATAGAAAGATTGCTTACCTCACTGACTTATTAAATTGAATATACCAAGTAACCTTAAGTTGTTTATCACAAGACTCTGTTTCAGAAAAGTGAAGAAAATGCATTTTTGAAAAAAAATAATAAATCCATAGTTTTGTAGGGAAACTTTTCCCTGTATAATGTAAATGGTTTACTTAAGCACACAAGTACTCCTCATGATTATTGTAAGGACACAGACACAGTGCACTTATTAGGTGTATTTTCTTGAAATTTAATGGTATTTGCAAATAAGCCAGTAGCCACTGCCGTCTAATACCCCCTTTATTTTTGTAGACTCGTCAGCTTTAAAATAGTGAGTTAAATAGAGGTTACACAAGTAGTTGTTTGATATGGAATTTATTTCACTCGAGTAAGCTATAGCTTTATCGAGTGTTTTTTGAAACTTTTAAAAGAAAACGTACAAGTGTGAAATAAATTCCATATCCAAAAATCATGAGTCATGTGACCTGTTCATGTAGGCAAATAAGGTATACAAGTTCAGATCAAAGTTCAATTTCTTGATCAATCAAAAGACTGGAGCGTTATCTTCCACTAGTGGAATATAACATAATTTCTACCACAATACCCTGTGTTATTCAACTATCAGACCATCAGTTAATCATTACAGCTGTTGATTAACAATCTGTTTATACCACACGTGGTATAAACTCTGTACGCATTTTGATTGGCTAACACAGTGAACTTTGACCCAAGCTGCAATTGTTATTGACGTCATCAATAATCTAATGACGTCACATCACCGGGTCCCGGACGTCACTGGTACACTTTATTTGCATACGCGAAATTATACTTGGCCACGTTTCCCTTTGATTCAAGCCGATATTATTGTGGTAGAAACAGGTCACACGACTCGAAATTGTTGGATATGGAATTTATTTCACACTCGTAAGTTATTTTTTAAAAGTTGCAAAAAACACTCGCTAAAGCTTGTGTCTTTTGTAACTTTAAAAAAATAACTTACTCGTGTGAAATAAATTCCATATCCAACAACCACTCGTTGTGTAACCTCTATAAATCCATTTTTTTAAAGTTACAAAAGACACAAGCTTTATCGAGTGTTTTTAGCTCACCTGGCCCGAAGGGCCGGTGAGCTTATGGCATGGCGCAGCGTCCGTCGTCCGTCGTCCGTCCGTCAACTTTTCCTTTAAATCGCTACTAGTCCTAAACTACTCAGTGGATTTTGACCAAATTTGGTCTGAAGCATCCTTGGGTGAAGGGGAACCAATTTTGTATAAACGGTGGGTCTGGCCCCCCAGGGGCCTTAGGGGCGGGGCCCAATAGGGGAAATATAGCAAATTCTTTAAAATCCTTCTTCTTCTGTAGAAATGAAGGGATTTGATTCATATTTGGTCTGAAGCATCCTTGGATGAAGGGGAACCAATTTTGTATAAACGGTGGGTCTGGCCCCCCAGGGGTCTTAGGGGCGGGGCCCAATAGGGGAAATATAGCAAATTCTTTAAAATCCTTCTTCTTCTGTAGAAATGAAGGGATTTGATTCATATTTGGTCTGAAGCATCCTTGGGTGAAGGGGAACCAATTTTGTATAAACGGTGGGTCTGGCCCCCCAGGGGCCTTAGGGGCGGGGCCCAATAGGGGAAATATAGCAAATTCTTCAAAATCCTTCTTCTTCTGTAGAAATGAAGGGATTTGATTCATATTTGGTCTGAAGCCTCCTTGGGTGAAGGGGAACCAATTTTGTATAAACAGTGGGTCTGGCCCCCCAGGGGCCGTAGGGGTGGGGCCCAATAGGGGAAATATAGCAAATTCTTTAAAATCCTTCTTCTTCTGTAGAAATGAAGGGATTTGATTCATATTTGGTTTGAAGCATCCTTCGGTGAAGGGGAACCAATTTTGTATAAACGGTGGGTCTGGCCCCCCAGGGGCCGTAGGGGTGGGGCCCAATAGGGGAAATATAGCAAATTCTTTAAAATCCTTCTTCTTCTGTAGAAATGAAGGGATTTGATTCATATTTGGTCTGAAGCATCCTTGGGTGAAGGGGAACCAATGTTCTGAAGCATCCTTGGGTGAAGGGGAACCAATTTTGTATAAACGGTGGGTCTAGCCTCCCAGGGACCTGAGGGGTGGGGCCCAATAGGGGAATATAGCATATTTTTTAAAATCCTTCTTCTTCTGCAGGAATAAAGGGATTTGATCCATGTTTGGTCTGAAGCATCCTTGGGTGAAGGGGAACCAATTTTGTATAAACTTTGTGTCTGGCCTCCCAGGGGCCTGGGGGGTGGGGCCCAATAGGGGAATATAGCATATTCTTTAAAATCCTTCTTCTTCTGCAGGAATAAAGGGATTTGATCCATGTTTGGTCTGAAGCATCCTTGGGTGAAGGGGAACCAATTTTGTATAAACGGTGGGTCGGCCTCCCAGGGGCCTTAGGGGCGGGGCCCAATAGGGGAAATATAGCAAATTCTTTGAAATCCTTCTTCTTCCGTAGGAATAAAGGGATTTGATCCATATTTGGTCTGAAACATCCTTGCGTGAAGGGAAACCAATTTTGTATAAATGGTTGGTTTGGCCCCCAGGGGCCTTAGGGGTGGGGCCCAATAGGGGAAATAGGGTTAATCCTTTAAATCGCTACTAGTCATAAAGTTATAAATGAATTTGAACCAAATTTGGTCAGGAACATCATTGGGAGAAGGGGAACAGAGTTTGTATAAATTTTTACTCTGAATCCCCAGGGGCCTGAGGGGCGGGGCCAAATAGAGGAAATAGGGTTAATCATTTAAATCGCTACTAGTCATAAAGTTATGGATGAATTTGAACAGGAACATCCTTGGGAGAAGGGGGAACAGAGTTTGTATAAATTTTTACTCTGAACCCCCAGGGGCCTGAGGAGCGGGGCCAAATAGGGGAATAGAGATTAGTCTTTAAATTGCTACAAGTCATAAAGTTATGAATGAATTAGAACCATATTTGGTCAGGAACATCCTTGGGGGGAGGGGAACAGAGTTTGTATAAATTTTACTCTGAACACCCAGGGGCCTGAGGGGCGGAGTCTAAGAGGCCCAAGGGTCTTTCCCCAGCCTAAGGGACTTAGTTTCTTCAAACACAATTAGGTTGTAAAAATAATCCATAGGGTCTTTCAGTCCCTTAGAGAGTATGCGTATGAATAAATTGAACATGAACATTATTTTGACATTTGGTCAAATCCAACCAGGTGAGCGATACAGGCCCCATGGGCCTCTTGTTTGAAACTTTTAAAAGAAAACGTACGAGTGTGAAATAAATTCCATATCCAAAAATCATGAGTCATGTGACCTGTTTGTGTATGCAAATAAGGTGTACAAGTTCAGATCAAAGTTCAATTTCTTGATCAATCCAAAGACTGGAGGGTTATCTTCCACTAGTGGAATATAACATAATATATCCAACAGTCAGCACATTTATACAATGGCCTGAGAGTGGAATAACACATACAGTGTATTGTGGAAGAATTGAGGTACTTTAATATGCCCTCCAAAAATGTTGATACTAAACTTTTACTCCAGGGGAGGATACTTACCTGAGAATTAATGCTATAAGATTATCAAAATTGAAGTTTATAACATGTTCCTGAGAGTCTGATTAACAATTTGTTCTTGTGTTTTATCCAGATCAGGAAAGTTCCCCTGAACACTTACGGAGTGTTATCCTGGGTGATTTTAACACCTACAATGACTTTGATTGGCCCGTGAAACTGTTCACATCACCAAATCAGAAGACACTATCTGAATGTCACATACAGGATATAAAGTTTCTGGGTGCGAAGGGAAAGGCACCTTGGAGCGACGTTTGGGAGATGGTCGGGCATCCTAGCAGTGGACGAACCTTTAGCAATATGGTAATTTATTTTTTATGTTATTAATGACAATTACTAGTCATTGGAGGTATTGTCCTCATAAGATTGATGAATCAATAGATTTATGAAATGTATTGATCACATAATGTTTGTACTCCATCTGTCAGTCCCCCACCAGTACTACTGGAGGAGACTATAGGTTTGTACTCCATCTGTCAGTCCCCCACCAGTAATATTGGAGGAGACTATAGGTTTGTACTCCATCTGTCGGTCCCCCACCAGTAATATTGGAGGAGACTATAGGTTTGTACTCCATCTGTCAGTCCCCCACCAGTAATACTGAAGGAGACTATAGGTTTGTACTCCATCTGTCAGTCCCCCACCAGTACTACTGGAGGAGACTATAGGTTTGTACTCCATCTGTCAGTCCCCCACCAGTAATACTGGAGGAGACTATAGGTTTGTACTCCATCTGTCAGTCCCCCACCAGTAATACTGAAGGAGACTATAGGTTTGTACTCCATCTGTCAGTCCCCCACCAGTACTACTGGAGGAGACTATAGGTTTGTACTCCATCTGTCAGTCCCCCACCAGTAATACTGGAGGAGACTATAGGTTTGTACTCCATCTGTCGGTCCCCCACCAGTAATACTGGAGGAGACTATAGGTTTGTACTCCATCTGTCGGTCCCCCACCAGTAATACTGGAGGAGACTATAGGTTTGTACTCCATCTGTCGGTCCCCCACCAGTAATACTGGAGGAGACTATAGGTTTGTACTCCATCTGTCAGTCCCCCACCAGTACTACTGGAGGAGACTATAGGTTTGTACTCCATCTACAGTCCCCCACCAGTAATACTGGAGGAGACTATAGGTTTGTACTCCATCTGTCGGTCCCCCACCAGTAATACTGGAGGAGACTATAGGTTTGTACTCCATCTGTCAGTCCCCCACCAGTACTACTGGAGGAGGCTATAGGTTTGTACTCCATCTGTCAGTCCCACACCAGTACTACTGGAGGAGATTATAGGTTTGTACTCCATCTGTCAGTCTCCACCAGTAATACTGAAGGGGACTATAGGTTTGTACTCCATCTGTCAGTCCCCCACCAGTAATACTGGAGGAGACTATAGGTTTGTACTCCATCTGTCAGTCCCCCACCAGTAATACTGGAGGAGACTATAGGTTTGTACTCCATCTGTCAGTCCCCCACCAGTAATACTGGAGGAGACTATAGGTTTGTACTCCATCTGTCAGTCTCCACCAGTAATACTGGAGGAGACTATAGGTTTGTACTCCATCTGTCAGTCCCCCACCAGTAATACTGAAGGGGACTATAGGTTTGTACTCCATCTGCCAGTCCCCCACCAGTACTACTGGAGGAGATTATAGGTTTGTACCTGAGCTAGAGGCAATGGTATTATTCCATCTAAAGATAACACTATCAGACCATACTGCCCTCAAAAGAAGTCAATCTTTCTGGTAGGATATCACACCTACTAATACTTTGCTAATTTCAATACACTATATTTCAATATTAAACTTAATATTTAACCAACCGAGGGCCTGTTAGCATCAGCCATTTTCATCATGTGTCCAGCCCAACAGTACTAGTTACTGTGATATCACAATAGACTCACATAGGGTCTATGTGATACAGAATGTCGTCTCAGTGCCCGACAAGAACAATGGATAAGGGGATGTCACTCTCGTCAAAATGCCATATGAAAAAGTCCAGTGATTTTGGTCTAATAGTTCCCAGCGTTCAAAGCATTGAAAACGGCAGGAAAAGTCATGTTCTAACATTCTTTCACCCACAATTTTGTATTGGAAGACTTACTGGGATGGCATATAGTGCACGAAACATACAAGATAAAAGAAATGTTATTTATAGTTGTATATATATATGAAACAGAAACATTTGCTCTGAAGAGTTATTATTATACATGTGTTAAGTTCCCCACAGTAAACATACTTTGTTCATCATCTCTTATCTTTTTAACTGACTGAACTTACAGTGTCATATTTTGCGGGGTAATATTTTGGGGAATAACATGTTTTTTCATAATAAAATCACTAAATCAGATCACATTGCCAACAACTGGAGTTATTTCCCTTTGTTCATTTTTGTTGACCAAAACCTGGCTATAGGAGGAAGAGATTAAAATTCTAGAAATATATATTTTTTAGTGGTGAATGAAATCCTTTCATACAAAGAACATTTTAAAACAAAGTTATCTACAATTGACAAAGTTTGTTATGAATGGTTTTGAATATTGAATGTGGCCTTGACTGCATTATTAGTAGTAGGAGATTCCAAGTACATGTATATACATGTAGGATTTGATTTGTTTTGTGTATTTTTTTTCCAGCCGACTCCCGGATATGAAAGTAGACCAGACCGCATCTTAGCGACCTCAAATTTCAAAACTCACGGTGTTCACCTCCTTGGGAATGGTACATTTTACAAAACACAGTACCATCAGAGGATAGTGATGTATAGGTTCAGTACTCTTCTCCATTCCTCCTACCTATCATGGTATGGTGTAACAGGGTACCCATGTTATCAGGACTGTGGCCCCCGTGGGTACTGTCGCTGTGGGGTTTGTGTCAGGGGAGACAACTCTATTGGTAAAACCTGTAATTTACCAGATTGTGACGAATGCTCTAGTCGTGTGTTTATCAACACTGTTATATTTGTAATTCTAAATATTTTCACAGTTATTCATTTATTTTATGCAGTCATTTGTCTGCTGATAAGCGGAGCTGATTTTAAAGGTGAAGCTGTTTTCGCGATCTTAGGATGCAACTGTTGCCTGTGTAACCCTGATAATTTTAAATTTGTCAATTTCAACAGTCGAAAATTCCGCATATTCCGTGGACTGCAAAAATGGCCACCGTTTCGACTTCCTCCGTATATACTGTTTTTTATGTCGATGATAAGTGTCATTTCTCTGATAACTGTTGGATGGTGGAACTTTGAACCGAGTCTTGATACAATTTATTCTATAATGGATGAGGAATATTTTCCCTCAGACCATCTGATGGTTGTTGCAAAATTAGAAATTACAGAATCTACTTGATGTGGACCACGTGTCTTTAAAACAATTTCATATTTTATCATCATTGCTCAAACCAAGACTTCAGTACTAAATGTTATGGTTCAAATTTTTGTGGTTTTACAAAAACTTTCATGGACATTATGATAAGAGCAACAACTTATTTTTGATTTTGGAGAAAATTTATATTTGCTGTTGTATCAATTTGATTTAAATCATCTGTCTATGGCTTCTACTATGTAACACAGTAACGATTATTTTAATCAGATTGTAATTTTATTCTATCCTCAGAAATAGAGAAAAATGTGTCCTCCAAAAAATTTAATTGAAATGCTTCATACAATTGTACTTATCAAAGATCAGATAAAAGTTCTTAAGTAATGAAAGATTAACAAAATTATGTGCACAAAGTTGATCTAACTCAAAATCATTGTTGATCTTGTCATTTGAAATTTCATTCTCACATTTTCACGTTTTCATATAAATTCACTTAAGTTCTCGGATAGCAGCAATACACTGTATAAATTTTATACATAATTGTTTAATTTGTTCATTAAAGTAGATTTGTAATACAAATAAATCTGTGATAGCTAATTGAGGGAGGATTTACCTTGTAGATTTTGTATATATGTGTATGATATTACTATTTATTCTACATTTGATTGAATGTCAAAGCTCAACCTTGATGTTGTCTATTTGTCATCTGAATGTTTACTTGTAATGTTTATTGTAAATATGATATGAATTTATCTGATATGTGTTGAACTGCTGGTTAACATTCCATAATCAAAATTTTATTTCAAGATTTTTTTTTGTGTTTTTTTTTATATTTGTTTTTTTGTTTTTTTTCCCCCGAGGTCATGTTGTTTGATGCAGCATCCCCCATTGGTTGTCTGTTGTGTCTGTCTGTTTGTCTCCTACATCAACATCCTTGAAAACTAAATAAAGTACATGTAATTGAAAATTGGTTTGTTTGGTTTGTTTTTGTTTAACGTCCTATTAACAGCCAGGGTCATTTAAGGACGTGCCAGGTTTTGGAGGTGGAGGAAAGCCGGAGTACCCGGAGAAAAACCACCGGCCTACGGTCAGTACCTGGTAATTGAAAATTCTATACCTTAGACTTTATTATTGTCAATATTATATCGAGGACAAAGGTAAACTTTATGAATGGCTTTTGTCACAGGTCTGGGTAAGATGTAAATTACCCGGGTTCAGAGGTCACAATATAATCTATGTAGAAATACAGGACCTTGACATTTGACCTATCAAGGTTGTAAAGATTTTAAGTATGCTAACACTTCAAACATGGGAAAGGGTTAACATTCTAAGAGTTGTTAATGCACAAATCAGTATCTTGGGTAAGAAGGTTACATTGTACCTGGACAAATTTCTTCTGTACAAAGGTCTATTTTAATCGCTCCAATCGTGTAGGCTGATCTTGTATATATGGCAAAGATTTTTTGATCAAGCCCAACAATATTTGAGAGATTTATTAGAAGAGACTTCAAAATGTTTTTATGTAAACATAAGTATTGTAGACAATTTTTCCATTCAGTTTTATCTAACATCGTAGACAGAAAGATTGAGGCAATGGGAACAATCATCTACACGTTCTGCAAGGAAAGATTTGGAGTTAAGGGAAAGCAGAGGTATTCTTAAAACAGAATTATCCCAAACAGAAGACAGGATACCATACAACGACTCGGAAGAGAACTGAAAGCTGTCACAAGACAGTATAGGAAAGCAAGTGAAGTCGAGAGGATAGGACTACATCAGCTGCGAGACGATATCAGGGAGAACCTTATAAGACTCGGGGAAAGCAGAGCAGGTAAAGAAGGCCAGGAAGGAAAGGGCAAGGAAGAGGGAGTCCTTTATAAAGGACCCTTATTTGTTTACAAAGACACTGCTGGGAGGAGAAAGATCAGGTCATTTGAATAGTTCCATAGTAGATATTGAGCAACACCTAAAGGAAGCGCACAGCGATGGAGATAGGGACATTCCACTTGGGGTCTGTCCAGGGATAGGAGCAGAGGAGCCTCCAGAGTTTCCACTGACATCAAGGAACCAACATGGAAGGAGATCCAAGATGTTGTTAAGAAGGCAAGAACTGGATCAGCTCCTGGCCCAAGTAGAATTCCATATAAATTGTACAAGAAGTGCCCACGGCTACTGAGGAGACTTTGGCAGTTACTCAGGAAAGTATGGAAGAGGGGAAAGGTACCACCATATTGACACAAGGCGGAGGGATGCTTTGTTCCAAAGGAAAGGGACTCAAAAGACATCGGGCAGTTCAGAACAATTTCCTGGTTGAGCATGGAAGGCAATATTTTCTTTGCGGTATTGGCAAAAAGGATGACATCATACATGACGACCAATGGATACATCTGTACAGAAAGGAGGAATTCCAGGCTTCTCGGGTTGTGTGGAGCATACAAGTGTGCTAAGCCAACTTATCAGAGAGGCCAAGTCCACCCGAGGGAATCTTACATTAGTGTGGCTAGACCTGGCTAATGCATATGGATCAATACCACATCAGCTAATTGAGGAAGCTCTACAACACTACTTTATCCCAGAACATATACGGGGAATAGTACAAGCTACTTCAGCGGAATCCAGGCGTGTTTAACTGTTGGTGAGGGTACAACATCCTCGCAAAACATGGAGAAAGGAATAGTGACAAGATGTACCATTATCAGTCATTCTATTTGTCATGGGGATGAATCTATTCATCAAGGCTGCAGGACGGGAAACCAGGGGGCCCCAGGACAGAATCAGGAATCTACCAACCGTCGAATAGAGGTTTTATGGATGACCTGACCGTGACTACCACCACACATGTCCAGCAAGGTTTTGTCTGCATTAGAGGAGGTTGTCTCATGGGCAAGGATGAAATTCAAGGCAAGGAAATCGAGATGTATGATAATGAGGAAGGGACGACTGACACAACAGTTCAAGCTGAAGGTGCAAGGAGAAGAGATCCCATCAAGTGAAGTGCCTAGGAAAATGGTTTGATGCCTCGCTAAAAATACCAGCAATACCAACAGCATGCAGAAACTGGCAATTAAGTGGATGAGGAAGATCGACAAGTCGGGGCTGCCAGGAAAGTTCAAGACATGGATATTCCAACATGGACTGTTACCGAGACTCATGTGGTCCTTGATGCTATATGAGGTCCCTCTGACAATAGTGGAAGGACTGGAAAGAACCATCAGCAGCAATCTGTGGAGGTGGCTTGGAGTACCGCCCAGTTTCTCCAGCACTGGACTCTATAGACGGACATCACCACTGCCGCACCTACTGTCATCGCTGGTGGAGGAGTTTAAGGTAACAAAAGCCAGGTTAGTGATGACGCTGCGAGATTCAACGGACGAGAAGATAAGCTACACAGGAATTCAGACTAGGACATAAGGAAATGGTCAGCATGCCAGTCTGTTGAGCAGGCCGAGGGAGCTCTCAAGCACCGGGACATCGTTGGAGCAACCTGCTCAGGAAGACGAGGTTTGGGAACAATCCATTTCTAGACGTAGGAAGGTACATATAATAAGGGGAAAATATCTTTGGAACACAAGAAAAGACAGAGAAGAAGAGACCAGGAAAGCTAGGGCAGAGGACTCTCAAGGAGCATGGACAAGATGACAGCTGCCAGAACGAAAACTCTCCTGAACAGACTTGTGGCGATTTGAACCATTCAGGATCCAGTTCCTGCTGCCGGCAATATACGACACTTTACCATCGCCAGCAAACCTGCATCGGTGGGGACTAGCTGAGGAGCCAAAGTGCCAGCTATGCCAGGAACGTGGGACCATGGGGCATATCCTTTCAGCTTGTAAGACCGAACTGACACAAGGACGATACCGGTGGAGGCATGACCAGGTGCTTCGGGAATTGGCAGATGTTCTTGATGTGGAAAGAAAGAAGAGACCACCTCCGTTTTGCAAGCACAATCCGACCTCCATCTGGTGTATAAAAGATGGGTAGAAGGAGATAAAAGCTGCATCGAGCAACACAGGCATCCTGGAAGGGGCAGAGACATGGGAGATGGGAGTAGACTTGGGGAAGAAGTTAGTATTTCCGGACATCATACAGATAACGCTACGTCCGGATGTGGTGATATGGTCTGCAAAATCCAGACAGATCATAGTCATCGAGCAGATTGTTCTCTAATATGTAATATGTATAACAATTTAAGAATGCGCCTCATTAACATTTTGGTGCCAAAAAACCGTTAATGTTCAAATTGATACAGTTACTAGATGTAAAACAGATATAAGAATTAAGTCGTTTAGGAAAATTTAATTTCGAAGCAAATAAGATCCGATCTGTACATCTTTAACCCGTACTCCACTTTATATTTGTATTGCTGTTCCATACCAATACATGTATTTATTGTATTATATATGTATTGTATTGTTTATAATATGTACTTATGAGCCGTATGGCCAACAGTCAATAAAGAAATAAAAAAAAATGAACAAATTTATCTCGACAAAGTTTCATTGTTCGTAGAGCAATTTATCATATAATCCGGACAAAGTTACAATCTCTCCCAGAGTGCATTGCGGTTCCCTTCATTACAATGACAATGAAGGGAACCGCAATGCACTCTGGGAGAGATTGAAAGTTTCATTGATTACCGAACAAACGCTCAACAGATATCAGAGCAAAGAGTCTGCATAGCAAGATCGCCAGACCTAAATACGTTACCTACAATGTCTAGATTAAAGAAACGCACTCCATTACGTCGGACTACGAGGTTCTACTGTTCGCCTAAATCGATCAACAGAAGCTTCCAATGTACAAATCAAAATGTCCGGCCAAAGAGTTTCCTCTTAATACTAATATCAGACAACTTTATAGTTCGTCTCGCGCAATGGCGTGTTACAAGCGAAAATGGCTTGACAGAAAATAGCGATTGTTTCTTTTGATAATGTACGATTTCTATATGACAATAGACAATAAATAGAGTATGGAATTGTCTCCGTTATGATTAGATTAGCATACCAGACTGATTGAACTAACATAATATAGTTAGATTTGATACGCTAACTTTGAAGAGAACCTCTGGAAATCACGATATACATGTACGCCAATGTGTCGCCATCATCGTGTATTACAGACGAGTTAATATCGCCTACTGTGAAAAAATCGGTACATTACCCTGGCAACTGTATTACGTTGTTTTATGATTTAATTTTATAACAATGTCTATGAATAAGTATTTGAATTAAAAACATCCTTTCATCATCATCATCATCATCATCATCATCATCATCATCATCATAAAAAATCATCATCATCATCATCATCATCATCATCATCGTCATCAGTGATACATTCCTACATCATCATCATCATCATCATCATCAGTGATACATTCCTACATCAAGCACAGTGAATCCTATCTCATCGAATTCCTTGTGGAATTCATATTCCAACTGTAACTACTGCAACACCATTACATGGATTAGATAGGATTTCAGGATCCGATGTGGGTCGGGATCAAGGGTAAACCGGTAATTTAATAAGCCAGATTAGATACGTTGTAGTATGCTGAAATACTGACACCTCTTCAAATTCTCATAAACTCAGTGTTCCATCCGTTCAATATATATATCGCTAGTATAAAGCTGAATCGACAGTATAGTAAATAAGCAAGGTTACCGCTAGGGGGCGAAAATGTGGTCGGGAGTGGATGAAATAAAGACATCGGATGCTGCAACGGATAAAATGATTGATATTATTTAATTAAGTCACGGAAATCCTTAAAAGTACACGGGACAGCATTTTTGGCGGAACATGCAGCCCTATAGATCTACCTTGAACAGAGATGTCAGTTAATGCCGCCTACGACCCTGTAACACTCGCAACTCATCAATTAACCAATATGTATTGAGTTCTGACTGTAGATAAACGTCGGTATCTCTCGCTTGTTCCGCTTCTGTAGAAGCGAGTCGACAGGCAATTTTGATCTCCGTTTTGTAATTAGATACGTTTAACGGAAAATCGATAGAAGTAGTCAACCATTGCGGCTTCATGCAATGAATTAAATATGCAAATCTATCTAGTGATAAATGATCGTGCCTAATGTTTCCAATCAATTTGATTCTTTTCATGTTCATCGTTTATAAATAATTGCGGCGCAAACTCGCTCAAGCAAGCCGGAAGTGGGTGCTATTAATGACGTCACAGAAAGCGCGCTTAGTTACCATCCGGGTTCACCAGCTAGAAACGTACATGTTGGAAAGATGTTGTGTTTAGATCTCCCGCGATTTTGATGTAAACAATGGTGAAAACACAAAACGCTAGGGTTGCTGTTCCGATTATTGAAGACCGACAATGGAATGTGCATACTCGATCTGAAAATGAAGAGAAAACGAAAAAAATACGTAAGTTACAACTAATATCTTTAATGTTGCATTGCCTAAAACAAATTGTATCTAATCTTGTAATCCCAATTTTGATATTTTTTACGGATCATTCGACTTTGTCTTTTTTAGCTCCTTTCATTATCCAATGCCAAGTTACTCTTTAAAACACAGCCAGTTAAATTTAATGAATGATTGATCAACGCAAACATAAATCCGTAATCATTTGTAATCGAAAATCTAAAGTCATAAATGAAACTTCATTCTTGCACCAGAGACATCAGTCCACTGTCTGCGCACACGATCATGATTTAAAACAGGAGTAAATGGATAACTCCAAATGGATATTACGGGGATTTTTGATCTTACTTGTATATAAGAGTACTGATGACACGGTTCTCTCAGTTGAGAGAACACTGGATTATTGTGATGTGATCATCCGGACCCGGAGCCGCTCTATATGTTTCTTAATTAAGTTAATGGTTATAAATATTTATACCAAACAAATGAGAATCTCTACCCAATCAAGTGTGTCTGAACGTACATACAATTATATCTAGACTGTTGAATAGTCGATGTAGTTATTTGAATGATTACAATAGCGAATTATATATAGTATCTACATGTATTATATAGATGGCATACTGTATATCTACAGATATTATTATAAAGGATATAGATCTATTGTAATTCTGAAGAAAAAAAAAGAGAAAAAAACAAATCATACAGTAGAATCGTATACATTGAGGCGTCACGATGTACAAACAAAAAATACAGAAATAAAATCCGAATGCCGAAAAATATAAACTACATGGTTCTTCACAACGTATAATCTAACTCCCTTTACGTTTTATGCACAACAATACACTTATCATTTAGTTTGTTCAAATTAATAAGAAGGAAAAAAAGGGAAAAAAGGCAGATCAACGAAACCACTGAAGAATTATTTTTTAAGATAAGAGTATCAAATTTATACATATGTTTTACTCACATGATTTTATTATTAAAATCACAAGTGTATTAGGTAAACTGTTGAAATATGTTTAAGTGTTTGTATATTCGTCAGACTCACTCAAGAAAATGTAGTAAATTGTGGTTTGATAAGATGTTAAGAGCTTTATGAAGACGTAACACCGGTCACGATATATAACACAGACCTATAAACCCCGAAGGATTTTAAATGACAATTTTATTGAGACCTGTAATGATCCCATAAGTACACGTAACAAGCGTTTTTGACTTTGTCGGTCGTATTGATTTATATATAAACACCGAATCTGTAAGCGCCGTTTTAAACTACATGCACATATATATTATCGTTTAGCTAAATTGCTTGCCTTTTTTCTGACAATATTTACGCCCACCACCCGAAACGTATCTGTCAATTTTCAAATAAGACTCAAATCCGAAAATGTGTCCAATTTGTGAAGAAGTTCTCGACAAAAACGGCGCTCTGCAAACAGTTATCGAAATTCTAATGAGAACAATGTCGCTCTTTTGACACAGTGAGGATTTGTTATCTAAAAATCGAGTTATGTTGACACAATCATGAATGTTGACCCGCGATTGACATAACATTGGTGCTATGTTAACACAATTGACATCATCGATGCGCCGTCGATACAACATTGTAGGCATGTTGACGCGTGATTGACACAATATCGGCAGGTCTTCTATACAGGACTGTTGATAACACAATGTTGACACAATGTTGACGCGCAACATTGACATAGCAATGGGGCTGTGTTGACGCAATTGACATCATCGATGCGCCGTCGATACAACATTGTTATGTTGACACAATGATGACGCGCGATTGACACAACATCGGCAGGTCGTCTATACAGGACTGCTGACAACAGCGTTTACCTCAGTTTTGACACACCGTTTACCTCAGTTTTGACACACCGTTTACCTCAGTTTTGACACACCGTTTATGTTCTATTGACGAAGGATTTTCTTCCTGTTACAACGTTGACGTCGTTCTGACACTGTATTTTGTGTAAATATCACTCATTCTCAGATAGTCATAACGAGGAATTCTCAGACACTGACACATATGGTAGGTTCTCGTTATAATGAAAATTCAGACGTTTGTATTGGTTTCTTTATCCAGCCAACACACTTTTTATGTTGAAACAGAAAGGGTAATTATACGCGATGGTTTGATTCCTTGTCTGCTTGTTTGATTCTGAAATTATCCGCCAAAGAACGACCATGAACGTTCAGCGTCTTTTTGGGGAGGAGTTTCAATATAGTAGCTGGTGGCTACCTCAGTAAACACCATACAAGGGACCGTCGCATGCTATCAAGTCTATTTGATTGAGATGAAGCTTATTGTCCTAGGACACATCCACGATAACACAGGGTGGGGTATCAGATCCCTGAGAAACACATATTATTTCACCCCTCGGCTTCTACTGAAGTCCATTAACCGAATACTCTTCCGACTGAGCTATCCCGATCCCGATCCCGAAAAACTCGAAAATATTGTTTCTTTAGTTGGAAAATGATTTTATCTTTCAAACTTAACTCAGTATTTTTTCATTGTAAGTTATACACAGTTAACTTGACATTTACAATAACTCAGATTGATCACAGTTCAATAACCCCTCGCGACGAAGTCGGGGAGGGGTATAGCGTTTCGCTCGTACGTCCGTATGTACGTGTGCTTGTATGTTTACTTTTTGTCAGCGTTCTAGCGACTTTCTCTTTACTAGAATTTCATCCAAACTTCATGTATTGATCATGTATGAATATACCTCGAACAACTTCGTGGTCCAGGCTGCCAAGGTCACCTGCTATTTATAGCACATCTAGGGACTTCGTTTTTTAACTGGATTTCAATCAAAATTCATACATTAGTCAAGTATTGGAAACATCGAACGAGTTATTGTTTCAGACTGACAAAGTCAAGGACAAGGTCGCGCTGCTATCTATAGACAATACCTGTTAGCACTCTAGTGACTTCGTTTTGGTATGAGTATACCTCGAATAAGGTCGTGTTTCAGGCTGTCAAGGTCAAGGACATGGTCGCTGTAACTATTTATAGAATGTCTTTGTCAGTGCTCTAGAGATTTCTTTTTAGGTAGCAGTGTACAGTAAAAATGCCAAATTCTGAAAAATATGGCACATGCTTTAGATATGTAAACATTGCCAGTTAACCTTACATATAACCTCTAATAAAGTATATATATTTGAAATCTGTACAACATTTGCAATTTTAATAGAGCTCTGAAGGATAAGTAAACTGATATTTTCTGTGATTTTTAGAGCTGTGAATACCATGGTAACAGCTTAAAAAATTCTCAAAAATTGCAAAATATTATGATATTTGACCCAAAATGGCACAATTCTCTACACAATTTTTTTTCTGAAACCTATTTAAAATTAAATATCTCTATCCCAAAGACAGAATTAATCTTGTTTGGACATATGTTGTAAATTAAGTTTTTCCGCTATCTTACCTTTTCTGTGGGCTTCCATTTTGCGCTGTAGGCCAAACTAAATTTCCTGTGTAAACACACGTTCGGAAAATCCGGATATTTAAAATCCGGAACCAATTTATTGATTTTTGTTTTAATAAATGTGAAGCCTGTATGTACTACTTCATACTGGATATACCAATTATAGTGTACATTTATTTTTTCATTTTTTATACATATCATAATACAGGAGTTATTTGCTTAACAAAAAAATTGCCCATGGCCAGGCTGTCTTACTGTGGTGTGCTACCTTAATCGGATTTTGATCATATTTTATTTACTAGTAAAGTTTACAAGTACTCGAAAGAGTTGTCATCAGTGCCTATTGATTGCAGGATAATTCAGCCAGGGCACGCGAGGGGATTTGTATCGCTTGCGACATCTTCGCTAGCCAAAACAAGGCTTCTGATTACGTTACACGTTCGTGGAGTGTAACGTAATGAGAAGCGTTGGCTAGCGAAGCATTAGAAGCCCCATGTACCTGTTGTTTGATTTCATAACAGAAATAAAATCAACCTATATTTTACATTTTAGGTTAACGATCAATTGTTACCGACTAGGTCAAGTTTAATAGGCTAATTGACTTTAAAACCCATGCACATGTCTGGCCAGACTTGTCAATACCAACTTGCATTAATACGCCATTAAGTAGCGGTAAAACTATGGTGCGGATAATGACAGAGAAAGCACGGCCATTAACAAAGTCATTTAAATGTCGATAAACAGCGAAGTGATTTATGGACTTTGTTTCAAGTGGGCGGACGGCAGGTGAGAATTTATATCACAGGGACCCGGGGATTCGTTATAGTCTGGGCGTATCAATGGATAAACATCAAAGTACGGCGTGAAATGTTAGGCTAACCCCATAAACACATAAAATACCCTACGTACACTATGATAGGTCCAAATACACACACTCTAATAAAAAAATCTTAGATCCACGTGGATTTTAACAGCGTCGGAATCGCCTGAAATTGACATACAATATACTTAAAAAAATCTCAGATCCACGTGGATTTTGACAGCGTCGGAATCGCCTGAAATTGACATACAATATACTTCAAAAAATCTCAGATCCACGTGGATTTTGACAGCGTCGGAATCGCCTGAAATTGACATAAAATATACTTAAATATAATTAATACCTTCAGAATGAATAGCGGATTGCAGGCTTCTATTTCATAGGGACTGCCTTTCTGTTCTTTTAAGTATTTCATTATAGCAATTCCTGACATTATTCGAACACAATTTAATCACTATACCTTTTCTGAAACATCATGAACACAAGTGATATAAACTATACATGTATATAATTTTGCTGATGCAAACGATAAGATATATTTTTTCATTTCCCTAGCTGTATTTCCAAACTGTTGATCCTTTCACCTTCCTAATTTCCAAATTCGTTTTATTGTATTTAATGTACATATAATGTCTATTGTTGTTGTCACAATGTTGTGAAGGAGAGGGCGATGTTCTTAGCTTATTCTAAGAAGCAATAAAATACGTTTTAGCTAAAATAATCAAATCAAAAACCAAGACGATATAGACAAACAGGAATTCTTTCTTCAATACAGCCCGGTTTTAGTATGTTATTGTTTGCTATTCATTCTGTTGGTTTTTATTTCAGCGGCCCGCAATGCTATGGGTGAATACATTGTCCCGTCAGGAGGAAAAGCGCTGACATCGCTAGGTAAGTTGTAATTAAAGATGAAGTGTACTTTCCCGCGTTGTTCGTCATTTTCCCGTCTGGTATGATTTTTTCAGTGAACGATTGTTCTCAACAAAACGTCTCGACTCTGATAACATGCATGTCTGTGATTTTTTTTTCTCTTTGAAAAAGCCAGAGTTTACATGTACTTCAATCGTGGATATATCCGTAAACAATTTTTCAACTGTAGAGTGGCGGCATTGGTTTAGAACAATCCTATTGTTGTTGTTTTGTTAATTGCACACAACGGCTTATTGTTACAACTATTGGACAGTACATATGAATATAGTAGATTTTAGCTCGCCTGCCCAAAGACAAGTGGGCGTTGCCGTAGTGCGGCGTCTGCTGTCTGTTCGTCCGTCCGACGTCAACTTTTTTTAAACAACTTCTCCTCGATAATCAAGAGCCCCAGAAACCTGATATTGGTTCTGCAGCTTATTGCGATGAAGGGTTACCAAATTTGTTCAAATGAATGATATTGACATACTTTCAAGGTCACAAAGGTCAAATGTGTTAAAATCTTTAAACAACTTCTTCTCAGTACCTACTACCTACCAGTACAGGGACTTGGCATGCATTTCCAACCCATGGTTCATACATATGGACCTGAGTTGGTGATTCGTGCTATGTCCCTGTGACCAAGATCCCAGAGACCTGATACTGGGCCCGTGGCATGCTTGGATGAAGCTTCCAAGATGATTTCAAATGAATGACCTTGACCTATTTCTTCTCAATGATAAATATGTCCAGAGACCTAATATTGGGTCTATGACAAATCTGGATAAAGGGCTATCAAATTGGTCAAAGGAATGACCTTGATCTACTTTCAAGGTCACAGAGGTCAAATTTGCTTAAGTCTTTAAACAACTTCATCAAAATAGCTAAGAAGCCCAGATACTTGAAATTTGGCCTACATCATCCTTTGATGAAGGAGTACAAATTTTGTTAAAATAAAAGACTTTGACCTAGTTTCAAGGTCACAGGGGTCAATTAAGTAAAAGATATAATGTCCTGATTTAGGGCTGATGCATAGGTGGATGAATACACATAATTCACTTTCATATTCGAATGAAGAGGTAATCTCCTTAGCATCCAGATAAATCTTTAAGTTGCATTAGACGACGGTGAGCTAAACAGGCCTACTGGGTCTCTTGTTTCATTTATAAGGTGACAAGTTTCAAATTCTTTAAGATATTTAGCTGACTTCCTCTGGATAACTAGAATTATTTTGTGAAATTTCGATTGCAGAACGATGAAAAATAGACCCATTTGGCCTCTTATTTATAATTTTACATTGCAAAAATCAGCTCATTGCACATTATCTTTCATAATTTGACACTGAAAAAAAAATCCATTGGACCTCTTCATAATTCATATTGAAAAATAGACCCATGTGGCCTCTTGTTTCATACTCTAACTGACATTTCAAAATACCATTTTTGCTTATTGTAGTATACTAGTATGTGGATATCAATAAAAAAAAAACCTGTACATATCCTGTTAATATAATTCTAGTTAACTCTGTCTTTTATATTAATCAGAATAACAAAAATGTATAGACTGACAATAACATTAAGAAAAATAAGAAAAGAAATGATGAAATTTTTTTTTTATAACAATAATAAATCATTTTCTGGATTCTTATCATATTATTTTACCAAAATTACCATATAATCATGATACAAATATAGGAGAAACATTTACCTGACAATTAAATGTCGCTTGTATCATTACTAATTAAGATGAATACATGTTTCCCCTTGAGCGGTTTTCCAAATGTCTGGTAACAGTATACTAGTATACCCAATGGTGTTCGATCAGATAAGATTTCAGTTTATTGTTAATTAATCTTTACCTCACCTGTGTATTGATTACCTCACCTGTATATTAATTATTCCAGATAACAATACACCTGTCCGATAATTTTTTCCTCTTACCTGACTTGATACCCATATTGACCTTGTGGTGTTCAGTTTCATGTCGATATTGACTTGTTATTACATTTAAGCCTATATAACTCTGCAACACCAATGTTTATGTGTTAAACTTTGAAAATCTGCCCAATATTTATGGCATGTATATTTTGAAGATATTAAATTACACATTTATGTGGTTTTGTATATGATTAAATGTTGAATATAAGGTAAAGATTTTAATATACTGTCCAGGTGTGTGATAATTACGTTATTATTTCACTGTTTGAAACTTATACAGTATATAGTAAGGTGAGTATTTTTGATTTAAATGTACAATGTGTTATAATTGATACTTTTATCATTTTGGGATGTACATCTTTACCTTTTGTGAATAATGTCTGTTATACATGTAATCTTTTTATCACACCTGAAGAGATCGTATATAAAACAGATTTGATGATCTGTACTAATTAATTAATATATATACCTTGTTATTGCTTTGAGGGGCAGAGGGGGAGGGAGGAAGTCACTTTACATGAAAAGTATTCATTTTAGTTTCATATTTTTGACTGCTGTTGTTCTTTTTAAAAAAAACAACTGATTTCCACTCAATTTCAGGAAAGTAATTTTTAGGCAAGAAAATCAATACATGTAGCTTCAGTGAGGATGAGGATTTCAGGATTTATTTGTTTGGAATAATAATTCGTTTTTGAGTATTTTAATGAATAGATTATGGCGGAATATCAAATACCATGCAATTCATGAGGAATTTGTTAAAATCCTTAATGAATTATGTAAAATACAGATATATTGCATCGACATTTGACCTTCACTACAACCATGTATTTTTGTATGACCGGGTACAAATGTTGTTCTTTTTGACCTCATCTACAATCATTCAACCTTTGCTGAATATTATTAAATATTCATTTGACCTTTACAGGCAACCCTGCTCCTGGACCAGCCAACTACTGTCCCCACATAGGATTAACGCGGCAGTCGGCCCCACAGTATTCCATCGTAGGCAAGCACCGCTCAAATAATGTAGGTAAGTTATTATTCTTTTTTCATGTCTTCTTTCCTTTACACTTAATATGCAGGTAAGTCTTTCTTCTTTCCTTCACACATCACCTACAATTTAGGTAAGCCTATCTTCTTTGCTTCATTCCTTCTTTCCTTCACACATCACCTACAATTTAGGTAAGCCTTCTTTTCTTCATTCCTTCTTTGCTTCACACATCACCTACAATTTAGGTAAGCCTTTCTTTTTTTGCTTCATTCCTTCTTTCCTTCACACATCACCTACAATTTAGGTAAGCCTTTCTTCTTTTCTTCATTCCTTCTTTTCTTCACACATCACCTACAATTTAGGTAAGTCTCTCTTCTTTTCTTCACTCCAGCATGATTCCTGCCGTTTGTTTAAGAGATGCTAGCCGCTACTCCATCTCATCATTTAAATCTAAGTTATTTCCCCTTTAAAACATAGGTGTACACCTCCCGGAGCTTTGAGGATTACCCAATCTGCCGGTATTATGGTGCATGTACAGTTTACCATTTCCCTTTATTCCATCGGTCATAGGTCATTCCCTTCCTCCCTGATTCAACGTGAACCAAAAGTGTTCTTCATGGTAGTTACTGTATAATAACTATTAATCAATACTCGTGCTAAATATATATATAAAAATGTAGCATAAAAGAAAAA
Source organism: Pecten maximus (assembly GCF_902652985.1). Taxonomy (NCBI): domain Eukaryota; kingdom Metazoa; phylum Mollusca; class Bivalvia; order Pectinida; family Pectinidae; genus Pecten; species Pecten maximus. The sequence continues at coordinate 33,593,281 of NC_047021.1, forward strand.
GAAATCTGTCCTTGCGAAGGTCAATGTATAAAAACTAACAAAAAACAAGACTTTGCCGCAAGGCCTTTCTGCCCTCTCAGGCTTCTTTTTTGTTAATTTTTATAAAAATGTATATGTATATAAGTACTAATAAAACTAAAAGAATATGGATTTGGTGTAGTGGTGTAAGCTGCAGGTATTTCTGACTAGATGATTAGGTGCTATAGATTATGAGTTTAAGGTACATGAGTCATAAAATTGTGTTCCTAATTTGTCATGTGTTCCAGTGTGTTATTTTATATAATAGTATACTCTTACATATATTATCAACACTTTTTAATCAATAAACAATATTCATCAACCTATTGCTTTCTAAATTTTGAGTTCTTTAATTTAACAGCTTCAATTGTTTGTGATGTTTCAGATCAAATATCAGGTACCGGTATTTCTACTGAACAATGATTTTATATTTCATAAATGTATTTTACTCAAATTTGGTTATATGTGTCACATGGAGTACAGGCAGGCCATGATGTTTTCCCTTTAGCCTTGGTGTCTCCTTGATTCTCATTACCTTTTCTATTGTGTTTACACTCTCTTGTGTTTACACCTTGTGTGATATTCGTTACTTAAAATGTTTTGTTACTGCCTGTTGATACTTTTGATTTACTTGTGTGTGATTTTTTAGCAGGAAAAGGTCTCCCCGGTCCTTCTGATTATACAACTACAGGAGATCTGATTTGGAAGAAGAAAAACTCCACACTGAAGAGTCGTGGCCGGAGTTTCTTTGACGAAGCAGCTGCAAAAAGCTGTACAGTAATAGGACCGGCCAAGTATAATGTCGAACACAAACTTGGTAAAGACGGCCCAAATACAGCATTGCTCACAAACAGCCTCCTGTGATATATACAGGGCCTCCAAATAGTAAAGTTCAACCTGCCGATACGCACGGTAAGTCTACACAACAGGCCCTAAATCTGTACAGTAAAATACAAATACCTAATAAAAGTCCTTTGCCGATTCACACATGTGTATTAAGTCTAGGTTCCAGGCCCCGAGTGTGACCTGTACCAACACACACGGTAAATCTACTGTCCTGAGGCCCTGAATCTGTATAGTAAAAGCACATTAGGGGCCGCTGAACAACCAAGTATATCTTGCTGATCACATGAACTCTACAGTCCTGAGGCCCTGAATCTGTATAATAAAGCACATTAGGGGCCGCTGAACAACCAAGTATATCTTGCTGATCACATGAACTCTACAGTCCTGAGGCCCTGAATCTGTATAATAAAGCACATTAGGGGCCGCTGAACAACCAAGTATATCTTGCAGACCGCATGAACTCTACAGTCCTGAGGCCCTGAATCTGTATAATAAAGGTTCAACTATAGTTAAGGTGTATTAGGATCTGACGAACAGTAAAACACATAAAGGGCCTCCCAACAATGAATTACTTTACCTACATGCTGAGAGGTGATAAACTAGATATATGTGTCTATATGTGTCATTATGTAGTAATTAAGACATGCTCAACACATATCATGGATTCGTCTTTTTTGTCTTGAATTAAGATTTTTAGTGCATCAGCAAAAAATTGTCATTTTGATAAGTGGCTCAACGTGGATGAAATTTTTGAACTTAAAATAACTTACAGTTAATTTTTGAATGTTTTTTTTTTCTTTAGGGTTCCAAACTCCTGGTCCGAACTATCGTCCCAATTCTGGCTATTGGAAACGTGGCCACGAAAAGTCATTTGGGTCAGCCAGAAACATCAGCTACTCCGAAAACCCAGGTAATATCAGATATCTTGAAGCTAAACAATAATGTTTGCAGTATTAAGATACTAACCTTTATATTCAATGCATTTCATTAACAAACACATCAATGGTCGCACTTGTGTTCTTTTATTGTTTTTGAGTCCGCAAACATTGTTCTAATTGGTTTAAATAGGCAATATTGAACTCCATATTATAAAATTATGAACAAATTTTAAGAATTTTGAGAATAACATATCTTTGGCTGACATGTTTTGTTCTCTCTTTTTTTTTTTTAAATATGTGGAATCAATTGTAAAGAATTAAAAGATAGACATGGTAAATTACTGTAATGTAGCATATACCCTTAACAAAGAACTTCATTGAGTACAAAAATATACTGATAAGTTGTGATATTTTAGGCCCAGGGGACTACTGCATCAAGGATCCTCCTTCTGGCACCTCTTACTCCTTCGGAACAAAACTACCACCATCTCCGTCTGTCAAGAGAGGTAAATACATTTCAATGATATATGTTATTTAAATATAATAAATGTACTGTACATATCAGTTTACATTTCCCCTATAGTGTGTCATATCACACTTATAAATGAGAAATATACCATTATCCTGGATATTGCAATGATCAATTACTTAAAATTGTGTTTCCTTGTGTGAAAAGACTTTTTTAAGACTCGTATTGCCATGTTTGTGTAACTGTACCGACGATAAATAAAGATTCCTTTACTTCACTTCACTTGGTCCTATAAAAAAGTGAAAGCAGCTTCTAAGGGACTCTCTTAAAAATTTTAATATTGGTTTTGTCATCCCATTCAAAGAAATTCATGTTTGTGTACCAACTTGTTACATGTATTAAATTGTGTTAATTTGTCATAGAGTTTCATGTTTTTTTGTCTTTTGTTTTTTTTACTGAAATATTATTTATTGGTTTTCTGTTGTCCATCAGCAACATTTACTGAGAGTCCAGGCCCTGGAGCTTACAATCTGGGGACAACCATCGGTAAAGCAACATCTGTGACTATATCTGGAAAGGCAAAGGAGTTTGACCTTGGAGGTATGTATAGGACTTCTGTAGTTCTGCTTCTGAAATCAACAGAAAGCAGTTACCCTATAATTTATACGCCACAAATTAAGTAATTTTTTAGCAGCAACTTTATGGGTTATTTATGAGATCAGTTTTTTTTCAGGACCGTAATGCTATAGCACTTTAAAGGTGTAGACTAATGTGCAGCCCGCTGCTGGGATTTTTTTGACGATGCAGATCTTGTACACTTTAAATAACAATAAATGATGGTGTCACACCTGTATTCCATCTTCATGTAGTCTCTTATTACAGGTAGTCTCTAAATATAGATACAGGTGTTGTTAACATGAAAATATAACTGTATTAGGTTGTCTTAAAAATTAGCATATGGCATCTTGGAACTCTTGTATTTTAAAAATTGCACATATCTCACCTTATCGAAATGGTCTCTATAAACAGTTTTTCCTTGCGGACCGACCTGTAACCTGATAACTATACCATCGCCTAGCTAACTAACCTGTTGTTGTGCTGTAGCATTTCAGGGCCCATCACCTGCCACCTACTACCTGAGAAACTCTATGAGATTTAGTAAGAAGCCCATTACTTTAGCTTGTCGCTGGTTTGATCCTGATGGTAAGTGTAGGATATTGTGATATCATTCTTGTCTCAGTAATTAAGAACAAAGTATAATTTTCAATTTTGTTTCAGATTAAGTTTGAAACTTTACAAGAATGTCGATAGATTACACATCAACCCAGCGATCGTTTGACCCTAAATCTGCCTATTGTGGAGGTATTAAACCTAGACTATTTGAAAGTACTCCTGGACCAAATGCCTACAATATCCACACAACAGTGGGAACATCTATCGCAGTCAGTCTTACCGGAGATCGGAAGAAAACCTATACACCAATCAAAAAAGGGTCAACGTTTCTGGTACCAAGGGTTCTGGATGTTACACCTGGCCCGAACACTTATAATCTTCAGGACAATAAAGGACTGGGCAAAACTGGGCTCGCTGTCAGCTTAAAGGGTTTCCGTGTTGATCCCTTCAAACCAAATGTTGATCCACTTGACGTGAATCCACATTACCATGGATTTTGGGAGGCTAAAAATGCATTCAAATATGCACCCGTGCCACAAAAACCCCCCAAAGAAGGAATTACGTTAAAAGGTGATCGAAGGCACACTTTCAACGAAGCCAAGGGAACCAATGCTGTTTTCTTACTACCACAGTTGGTAGATACAAACCCTGGACCAGGTGCATATAACATTGCTCCGCTTTGGGGAAGACGTGCCATAGAAACGGCATTACTTGGAAAATCGAAGGTTTATAAGACAAATCAAAGACCGTTTATATCTAGTGAAATGTACGTTAAAGTAAATCGTTTAGATGACCAGGACTCCAGGAGACCTGATGCTGCGAAAATGCGTCCCCGTCGTCAAAGTTACATTCCTTCACAAATAGAGGAAGCGTATGCCAAGAGTTTAGAAAAATTAAAACAATCCAATCAGCCTGGAGTAGCACTCAAGGGCAGACGACTCCATTCATTATTTGGAGGTAAAACGTGTGGGGTTGATGAAGGCTTGCTGATTGCTCTTGCGTATGCTTATTAAGTACTGATTGTGATTTGTTGAACTGGATTTTTAGTGCATCTGAGTTTAAATGGCAATAGTAAATGACCTAAGAGCCTTTTGGAAGCTACAAAATTTTCGTATTCCAATTTTTAGTTGCAGTCTTAAATTATATTGATCATCCTTCTAACATTTCTATGTTGATCAAGTTTTTCCTTATGATTACAATATTCTATTTATGAAGCAATATATAACTATGGCTGCATAAATACATCCATTTCCTACTACAATCTAAAACCCCAAGTTTATGGAGCTGGTTATCTCCCCTGAGACATTTTGAAGTTTTCATCTGGTTGAAATTGTTTTTATTAATAAAGGCTTGCATGCAATTAATTTTGTTTTTTTTACTTTGATGATGTTTAGTGGACCTACACATTATGTTGTTAAGCATTGATATCAATTTTTTTTGGTTTCATCGGGTATGAAACAAATTTTGTTTGCAAACTGTAAGAATCCGCTATAGTTTGCAAACAAAATTTGTTTCATACCCCGATGAAACTAAAAAATAATTAACATCAACGCTTATAATTAATTTTTGAAAATGATTTTCTAATTCAAAACATGTTTTATGTACACTTTTACTGGTTTTAAATGGGATTCTTTTTCTCAAATCAATACGCAACGTCAATTGTCGTATTGTGACGTCACATTCTTCGTGCCATTCACGGAATTTCTTTCATAGAAGAATGAAAAGAATTTTTCGACCAATCACTTTTGAATATTTTCCATAAAAACAAAGAAAAATTTATTATTACATACTGATATTGTGTCTAATACTTTGCATGTGCTAATTTGAAACTTGATTTTCTTAAATCTCAATTGAATTAATAATTTTTTTTCAAAAGGATCACATTGAAAACTTTCGCAGCCCGAGCTAAAATTGTTAAGTCCTTTGAAAATTATTATACCTTCCTAATTATATTTGTAATGTGCAAAGTAAAAATGCTCAGAGACATGTTTGTTCATGTATATAAATTAACGGATTTTTCTATAAATGTTGTAAGTATATACACTGTACATGTAATTACGAATTTTAAATGAAATTTATAATAATTCTATGATTTTTTTGTTATAGAGCCAACGACACCTGGCCCAGCAGATTACTCCCTGTCAAAGAAAAATCTGAAAACTAACCCAACATATACCAATAGACAGCGTAACAAGCCTTCATTCCCTGACTCTCTCAACTACACTTCTAAAGGTATTCTCATTGTTTCTTACAAGTCCTCGATCCAGATTTTAATTTAACAACCATCAAACCAACAAAAGTATAGAATCAAGATATCAATAAAAAAGCAAACCAACAAAATTATAGAATCCAGATTTCAATAAAAAAACAAACCAACAAAAGTATAGAATCCACATTTCAATAAGAAGAAAAGAAAAAAAAATATAGAACCTAGGTTTCAATCGAATGTCTACTAATTTCTCTACAAATACATATATTATTTTGATTTCTATCTGAAATAAACGACATCAGTGTTAATGCATGGGCACCAAAACCAATGCCAACTCAGATCCCTATATCTTAAATCATCATCACCAATAACCCTTTATAGTGTTGCTATAACGTCATCAGTATTAATGCATGGGCACCAAAATCAATGCCAACTCAGATCTCTATATCTTAATCATCATCACCAATAACCCTTTATAGTGTTCCTACCTCACCATGTACTCTAACACTAATTAGGAACCCAGTCTGCCAGCCCCCGTTTTAGGTCGTCAGGGTCATGTTTTATGAATTCTCTAATGGTTTATTGCAGAAGAAGGAGAACTTCCAGGGCCAGGAAGCTATAACTTGTCCAAAAACTTCGTGAAAAATGACTCTCCTGCATATTCTATGCGACAAAAGATCAAGAAGCATGGAAGTAAGTGATGGACTGCAAATGAAATTTTAAACACATGTTGATCGCTCTTAATTGACATTCAAGCTGTTAGTATACTAAATCATATTCTACCACAATACCCTGTGCTCAGACCCTCAGTTAATCATTACAGCCGTTGATTAACAATCTGTTTATACCACACGTGGTATAAACTCTGTACGCATTTTGATTGGCTAACACGGTGAACTTTGACCCAAGCTGCAATTGTTATTGACGTCATCAATAATCTAATGACGTCACATCACCGGGTCCCGGACGTCACCGGTACACTTTATTTGCATACGCGAAATTATACTTGGCCACGTTTCCCTTTGATTCAAGCCGATATTATTGTGGTAGAAACAGGTCACACGACTCGAATTACCGAAAAGGTATTTCATCAGGACATTTTCAGTATAGTGATTCGTCTTTAGTATGATAGCATACGTTTCTGCAAAATAAAAGAGTATGATGTGTACAGTTTGGTATCATACACATTTGTAAAATTTAGGTTTTGGTGAAACTGTTGAATTTTACCTGAAAAGTGACATTTGATCAAAGGATGTACTAACCTTAAATTATACAATTACATATTTATAACTAAGCACCTGTCCTGAATTATCCATTGTTTAAATTAAGAAAATTAATGCTTTTTGATGCATGCTTACCAAACTACTTCCGTTGATCCTTTATTTTGAAAAGATAATGATGAGCCCAATACAAGTTGTGCACACGGACATGTTCTCTAAAGTACACCTGAATCAGTTTGAATAATATTTAACATCATTTTTCAGTAAACATTATATCTGGAGGTGAATGTATCTTAAGTATTTATATTTTATTTCAACTATTGTATTATAACCAGGCCAAGATATAACAATTTTACGCTTAAATGCTTTGGAAATAAAGTGTCATGGTAATATTCATTACTCTAATTTATTAAACAGATGAAAACCCTGCCCCTAATTCCTACAAGGCAGAACAGAATGACACAGTCCCTGGAGGCAAAAAGGCACCTTCCTTCTCTATGGGCAAGCGCTTTGAAGTTCCAGACAGTAGGTTTATTCATTATGTATTATGTATGTGTTGTGATTAAATCATTCAGAGAACAAAAGATTTAAAGAAAAAGAAAAAAAATCCTTATGAGTAAAAATTAGAAAAAAAATATTTAAATTTATATTTAAAATATCATTATTAAGTATTATAATCTGTAAACTCTGTCCCTATTTTAGATTTCTTTATAAAAATAAAAGAAGAGTAGCGATGTCATGTATCTATAATATATTGAGAAATCTTCTGTGTTGAAGGTAAGGCTAGCCCAGGGCCTGCTGCTTATTCGCCAAGTCTTGCAGACTCGACACCAAAATACACCATGACTAGTCGTCCGAGGAGCAACAGACGTAAGTTATGAGACATTAAAAACACCATAATCATTCCTACCCCAGTAATTGAATATTTGTGACATGTCACCCAGCTGTATCGATCTATAACACTCTCTTTTGGGGAGGCAACCTGTGATGGACCGGTGGCCGTGAAATCAAAACACTAACTTTTGTTGCATTGTAATAAATTATACTTCACCTTTGAGCATTGATACCTTTTGAGACATGATTATTCTAGATGAGACATAAAAAACCATTATGGCAGTACAATTTATGGGCAATCATGATTTTTAAAATATAAAATTACTTGTTGTAAGTTTTTCACTTGACATTTTTTTCCATTCAGGGGGAGGTAACCCCGCTGCGAATGCTTACAAGGTGCCATCAGCCTTCGGACAGACCAGTGCTGCCACATTTAAAAGTCGAGCGAGTCCCTATGTGTATTCAGGATTTCGCACCACAAAAATTACAGAGGAAGTACCCTCGGTTTAAACAATACACAGGAATGCAGGGGAGACAACTTTATAAAAGCAATCATAAAGATATAAATTATATTGATCGAAATTGATATGTTGGTTACAGGAGTGCATATTTTACAGGAAAACGATTTTTTCACCCTTTTTTTAGAATTGCATTAAGACCGAGGGAATATTTCATGCATTAAAAAGTTTCTATTTTGACATGTTAAAATCATTTGTTTTTTTTGTTGATTAAAACCAATTATGCAGTCTACATTTTATTAAAAAAAGATTTTTTTACAAATCAGCACAATATATAAAACTTTGCTTTTAAAACTTGTATCAAGTATTAACATATTAAATATAAATGTACTGTCTTTGGGTGTTGAAATGAAATGTGCTGTCTTACAAACAACAAAAGTTGTGGATACTACAAGTTTAGCTAGTATTTTAACAGAATGATACTTGAATACAAGAAATGGGAAAGTGTAATTTAATATTGAGAGTGTTTGTGTTAATTACTGTGGGTATCTATGGTTAATGAAAAAAATGTTTTTAAAAACATTTCAGTCTTATATTGTATACATTCATATGACAAATTGTGATATTTACTTATATACATGTAATTTTGTCTTTAAAATACACATTGTGTGAAAACAAATTTTGTACAGAAGCATACTTAATTTGTAAATATTTATTCAGGGATCATGATGCAGCAAGTACTGTAAAAAGGTTATTTTTAAGTGGATATGATATTTTTGTCATTTTAAGGAAAAAATATCTACAAAATGTACGTTTAAAATGAAATTAATGTCATATAAATTTTGTCGATTTTAAAACATGCCAAAAAAATAATTCTTTTCACTTAAAGATTTTGGTAAAAACAGGAAAATTCAAACTATTGAAAATATATCCTTTACAGTCTCCTATTGAGCTTAATCAGGTCCTTGCCTTTTATCAAATGCTACCGTCCATTTTGTATAATGTGTAGATATGGAGATATTTCTATGCATGTCCTATACAGATGTTTAGAATGTGTTAGTGCATTAAGCATGTTGCTTTCTGCTGATCGAAAAATCCACGATAGTTACTATCATGGTTAGAAATGCTTAATTCGTAGTTTACCTGAATGTGATGTTGGATATTGATATTCGAAGAAATAGGGCATGCAAGGCAATAGGGATTAATCTTCTACATATACTGGCATTTAGTTTTGTATATTTGTGAGCATAAAATTTATGTATAAACAATATGGTTTATTTTTGCTTAATAAAATATTGCATAATGATACAATCTCTTGTTTTGTTCGTCATGATTAGTCAATTTTAAAACCTATATTTTACAAATGTCCTTCAGAGGTAGATAAGGTAGCATACACCCTTTGCTGAGATTTGTCAATTCATTACTGGTAATTAACTGATTTAAGAATCAAGCTATTTCCAGCACTATTGGGGCAAAAAACTCTTTAAAATATGTGAACTACAAAAAAGTTTTAAATGATAACAAAAAACAGAATACATGATTTTTGTTTTAATTTTTTCTCCATTTTTTTATCTTCCATTTTTTACTAAATGCACATCAACAAAACTTAAGAGTGATCAGTATTATATATATATTATACTTCACATTTGTCATAATTAACAAATTAATCAAAAAATAAATAATACATTGATAATAGTTAAGAGAAGGAAGAGAGAGGCTACAATATCTAGGAATACATATAGGCAACAGGAAGTGACTAGCTCACTGTCCAGATATAGAAGGTCATCATCAAAAAGGTTTAAGTTATAAACGTCAAGATAGACAGTACAGTATATATGAGACATAATAAAATGAAAAAGATAGATGAAAATTGACAAAATTAAAGGGATATTACATTCATTCATCAATATATTTTACCTACAAAATAATCCCATAAGTTCTAAACAACGGTGTTGATTAAATATTGGATTTATTCCTGCAATTGACCCTATAGATAATGAGGGCTTATCTTCAATAAAACACTTCTGTTAAATTAAAAAAAGACTTATAAATGATTGTGAGATAATTGACAGTAAAATTACATATCCAGTGCTGAGTCACAACTAACCAATATCTTTTGTTTCTGTTAGTTATAACCTACGATGAACTGTACCAAAACTAATTGATCGTGTAACATTTCTAGTATATATTTCATGCATTTCGACAAATTCTAAATGAATTTTAACGGCTTTGTTTTTCAGTGGATTTTCTTAAAATTCCATTTGTAAGCTCTCAATTCATGATTACTACTTAGTATAATGATATTGATTATGTCATATTTCTAGTATATATTTCATGCATTTTGACAAATTCTAAATGAATTTTAAAACAGATTTAGTTTTTCAATGGATCTTCTTAAAATTCCATTTGTAAGCTCTTTCACCACATAATTTTTATGTATTTTTCCCATGCTTCATTTTCCTGAATTAGACAAATATAGACACTGTAACAAAGTGTGATGTTGTTTTGTGTTTTACTCTTACTTGACAAATACCATTGTAAAAGGATTATCAGAGGAATGAGCAAATAATTCTCTACCTGTTTGTGAAATTTCAAAAGATTCCATTGAAAAACAAGGTCATAAATATCTGTTGATGTTTTTTTCAAATTGCATCAAATATATTTGTTAAAATATTATATAACCAATATTTTAGACACATCATTGTACATCAAAATGTACCTACATACATAATTTACTGGTATTTATAAATACATGCATTAAAATGTTAGGTTGCTTAGGAAATTAAGGTGATATATTAATTTAACAAATGCAATTCCAATGTGGAAAAGTCTTACTGAATAAAGACTTATTTAATATGAATTATTTACGAAACAAAATTTGCATTCTCAATGATAAAACAAAACTAGAAAAGAACATTTAAGTATTAAAGATCTAGACAAGTTTTCATTTGTAAGTATTTGATACCATTTGATTTATACTGCTAGTACCAGAAATGTTTTACCATTTATTTCAAAGGTGCAGAAGTAAGAAACCATCCATTCAGCAGTAACATAGTATTGTTTTACTACTAATCAATAATCCATCCCCTCAAAATGAAGTTAAATATGGTATATACTGTATATCTCTCAATGAATGAAAGATCAAATCTGTCTAGAGTTTCTTAATGAAGGAAATATCAAGTCTAGAATTCAATAAACAAATATAATCGGAACATTTACTCAAAATATAACAAACAACATCCCATTCTCAGCCTAATAAAACCCCAAGTATTACCGATATGTGCATAAAAACACCCCTCAACCCTGTTGTTATGTAAATGGGCAGATTTTTTTTTTGATAAAGAAAAAACAAACAAAAAACAAATCTCATTTTCAAAACAAAATATCAGCCATGTCATAAACTGAAAGCAGAGGGTAGAAAGAATAGTGAAATCTGTATTTAGCTTTTGATGGAAAATTTTAAACAAAACTGTCTATCAAAGACATTGTTGGATCATACGAACATACTCACTCACATATCGTTCATGCTCTTAGCATTTTAAGCAATCTAGGTACTAATTAGTTAAGGTAAAAAGACAGCCACACAATGGATGCGACAATAACCACACAAAGAGAAAAATTCAAATCATGAAATGTATTCAGGCTTACAGACATTTAAACACATGTACACAGTATGGCTTTAAAATGAAACTAGAGGAAGCAAATAATAGAATTACACTACAATGAATGATTAAGGCATTGATTAATATCTAATTTTGATTTAGATTACAATAAATTAACTGTAACCAATATTTTTTTTTTTTAAATTTGATCTTTTTTTCTTCGATAATTCATATCTAAATTTAAGAAATTGATAAGTGAAATAGTGAAATTGACTTTATCTAAACTAACCTAGACCACTAATACAACTAATAAACCACAAACGTGATTATCTACAGACCACTACCACTATATTCTACAGGAAACATGTCACAACCCAATATCGATACACGTATCGACGTATCACTGTTTACAGATTCTGCAGCATCCCATACTAACAGTTTTAATATGTTACCCAAACCTGTATCATTTAAGTAGATAAGATCTTTGTAACTGACCTAATAAAACACACAAGAGGGATGTGCTTGAAATTTGGTATTAATACAGGGTTGAAATTAAAATGAAAGATTTTTTGAGTAAAGTAGTATTTTTCTGTCATGTCTTTTAAACACAGTCTTTGGTAAAAAGACTGAAGACTATTGACAGATTAGCGATGCAACCTTTTAAATCAAGCATCCCAATCCTCTTTCCCAGATAAAAGTTGGGGTGCACTTCCAGGAGCAGACACGCTTATCAGGTCTAATATGGAAAAGAAACATCAATGAAGATCTTTTATCACTTACAATAAATAAAATTAAGTTCAACTAATATATTTGCAGCAATATGTTGGCTCACAGCACTAGTATAACACAACAAAACATCTGGAGGCAACGTTTTTACGATTTTAAGATTATCTGGTAAGAAATATTTCAAAGAGTAAAGAATGACACAGGAAAATATTTTTTGAAATATCAGATGTCAATAAATGATTCAATTTCCCCCCTCCGATAGATTTTAATAAATACAATGACATACAGCATAGCACTGACTGAAATCATGTTATATCTTGATTGTAATACTTATTTATCTGAAGCTAGCAATCTCTCGTGTTACAGAAACAAACTTAATACACTCTGTGAGAGATACTAAAGCTTTAAATAATCTACATGTTAAATTTTTCAGGGAATTTTAACAAAGAAGGTTAAGTCATTTGCAACAAAATACAAAATTAGAAAATTAATTTCAAATTTTCTCATTTCAGTACACTTGGTAAAGAACATTGTATTAGAAAATTTACTGCCCAAAAAAGCTGTGGACTCCTTTCTGTATTTTTTTCACTTCTAAAAATTCTGAAATACATATTACTTTCACCGTTCTAGAATTCTTCTGTCAATAACTTCAGACTAGTGAACCAATCATAACGCTAAAAGTTGGGGAAAGGTTGATAATTAATACCTATATCCTGAATATGACTTAGTAAACATATACATGTACTGGGTGTCAATAAGGCTTGGGAATATGAATAATCTTATATGAATTTATTTGTATTGTTTAATTAATAAAGGATGAAAAAGATTTAAATATTTCTGTCTAAGTTTATACTAGAATAATGTTGAAAGGAAGTTGAAGCAGTGCATGTTAATGGCACTAAAGACAATAGTGTCAGATGAAAATTGAGAGCAAATCACACAAAATATGGGGAAAATATATTATGAGAATATAATAATAATAATAATAATGACAATGTTCTTTGGCATTTTGGCATAATTTTTAGCTTCTACAATATTATAATTAAGCAATACCTACACTTCTTTAATCAGACTTTCATGCTCTGTACATGTGGTGCTTCTTCATCAATTTCAATCTTAACTACCATTGTACAGTATTTCTATCTGAAAAAAACACCCCATACTAACACCTCCTCAGTCCTCGATCCTGACCAGCAAGAATTATTGATAATAAATATTAATAAGTTATAACTTGATTCAAAATTTCTTAAAAATAAATAAAATAAAATGTAATAATCCTGATTACATGCATATTGCCACTGCATAATGGTCACAATTCCCTGTGAAATGTTATCTTAATCACAAGTCCCTGTGAAATGTTATCTTAATCACAAGTCCCTGTGAAATGTTATCTTAATCACAAGTCCCTGTGAAATGTTACCTTAATCACAAGTCACTTTGAAATGTTATCTTAATCACAAGTCACTGTGAAATGTTATCTTAATCACAAGTCACTCTGAAATGTTATCTTAATCACAAGTCTCTGTGAAATGGATCATACTAGTAGTTAACAAGTCCCTGTGAAATGTTATCTTAATCACAAGTCCCTGTGAAATGTTATCTTAATCACAAGTCCCTGTGAAATGTTATCTTAATCACAAGTCACTGTGAAATGTTATCTTAATCACAAGTCCCTGTGAAATGGTATATTACCGTTTAAATCACACGTTCCAGTGGTTAAGTAATCAACAAAGCTAGTGCATTATATTAAAGTGGTTTGTTTTAATAAATCATTTATTTTCCAATCAAACATCTGGTAAAAAAGTAAATGACTTATTACCACTATATGTAAAAACATACACGTCACGATTCTGATTTTTAGTTAACGATAATACCATTTTCAAAAAGAAACCAAATATAAATAATTTTAATCATCAGCATCATAATTTCTGGAATGTCAACCCATTGAAATATGGAGTTAGATTTATATCAGTTATATATTTGTTTACTCCCTAGAAATAATCTCTAAGATTTCTCTGTAAAAGTGTAACAGACATCCTTACTCCAATTACATGTATATTCAAAAATTGATAAATACTGGTAGCACAGTACATCCAAGGAAAATGTAAATCTTATTCTAAATTGAAATTGAAAAGTAAATTGACAAGAACAATTTTTCTTCAAATTTAAATAATATTTTTAAATGTTAACATATTAGATAACTGAAATCTTAAAACATTTTACATCTTACAATTTTCATAATTCAATGGAAGTTAAAGTACACAAATTTCTAGATAGAGAACACACATCGTCAATTATAATACTATCATCCTTAATATGTTCAGGTACATATCATTACATTACCAGTTAAAGTCTTTTTTATAAGAGACAGTTTTTCTCTGAACTGCTTGTTACGTATTCACAACTGTTAATTCTTAAAGAATTTTCAGTAGAATTTTATCACCTCATAACAAAGATTTAGAATCTGAATAATATATTAAATACAAACCATGTACTGGAATTTCATAGATATTGTTTACATGGCCGTATTCTGACAATATCAATTTTGAGACTTAGTGTTATATTAGATTCGCACACATCTGTCTTCACACATTTACTAAGCTACAATGAGTACACTCACCCAGTGGTAAAAATATACAAACTCTCACAATTACTTTAACACTTGTAGTGAGGTCAATATGTGATTGTACAGACCCTGTAAACACACCACAAACTGAAAAGTTGTGAAGGTCAATATGACATATCTGGAAAACACCAGAAAGTGTACCTTTTGTATCTACAACAAATGACTATAGCAAGTTTTACAATACAGAGCATTTACATAGAATTAATTTGTGTCACGATGAAAGTTGCGGAGGTTGAAGATATCAGAGTCAATATGACTTGATTGCGGGTGTCCAAGAACACCAGCTAGGACATGTGATATCTCTCGACCAATCATCCGTGTTTATGGCAGTCTTACATGCTATGTATGTAATATTGATTGTAAGTTGAATCTATAATTCATTACTGTTTATATCATTTCTTACTCACTACAGTCAATGAAAAAGTTTGAATTTCAATTAATTCAAATAGTTTGACACCCCAACAAACACGAACCTTACATGTTCATTTTGTTGTTTCATACAGATAATATATTCAAATATATCCCAACACTTCACATTCTTACAACTCCTCTTAACACAGCAAGCAACGGTTAACTATGGCAAGATTTCCAGCTTATTTGTAAGTTTGACGGGTCATCCGATTCTTGAACTTAGAACTCGGGTATCAACTCATTTCACTAAAGAACACAAATTTGAATTCGTATTCCGTGAGCTCAAATATCTGAATTCAAATTACTTGAGGACAAATATCTGAAGCCATGCTGCATGAATCCAAATATCCCTGAACCCAGACATATGAATGTGTTGTGACGAGGCTGGACTCTCACATGGCGTTGGATGGTACTTCCCTGAGCCCAAGCTTAAATAAACTGAAGTTTGTCTATCGCATTGTGGACTTGAATTAGAACTTTAAACTTCTAGGAAGTCTTTAAGTAGAGTCTGCCTTCTTTTCTCTGCTATGTCCATTTGGTTTTCTAGATCCTACAAAAAATACAATGTATACATTATCAAATGTCTCAATGCAGGGACTGACATAAAATTTAATCAACAACATAC
The DNA here is from genome assembly GCF_902652985.1 of Pecten maximus. Taxonomy (NCBI): domain Eukaryota; kingdom Metazoa; phylum Mollusca; class Bivalvia; order Pectinida; family Pectinidae; genus Pecten; species Pecten maximus. The sequence goes on from NC_047021.1 coordinate 33,609,376, forward strand.
ATATAAATACATTATGCTACCAGTACATATGTAATATTTTTTCTGAGTGACTAATTACAATGTGAAATAAGATAACAAAAGAAAGCATATTTGATTGTTTGATGGGTTAATCGCCCTGTAAACAGCCAGGTTCGCAAGCCATCCAGAGAAACAAGGGTAAAGTGTCCTGTCCAAGGACACAACCACAACAGCACAGACTTGCCCGTCTTTGCTCAGTTTTCCGAGAAACAAAAGTAGGGGGCATTGAAACATGCAGCTCAGATCTTCACCCTGAGATTATGTGGCCAGTACTCTAACTGACTTAATTATCGCAGCCCCCAAAAAGAAAACAGCTGTGGTTGAGAGAATGGAATACTGAAATACCTCTAAATGAAAGGAAATCAATCACATATTGAACAAAACTTGTTCTCTGTCAGTAAAGTCTGCGAGTTAGGAACAAGAAGACAACCAAAATACTTACTCCTCTGTCAGTAATCTCAGCACGTTCTATTTTCCAAGATAAATTCTCCACCTCAGCCTCCAACTGGGCTTGCTGGTATTCAAACTAAAATGAAACCCCAATCAAAGTCAGGCCAGATTCATTTCAACTCTAAAATGTTTATATTCTATTTTATTAAGAGTTAGTGTTTACACTGGGATTTTAAATCTTCAAGAAGGATTTGCTGTTAATTAATAATTTTTCAAAAATCTTTGAGGACTTTCTTGTTTCCATAGCATACTGATATGGTGATAGACCTCTAACATGTAAATGTCAAACATGAAAACATTCAATCAAATATGGTATAAATTTCACCAAAGATTAAGATAAAATTTCTGTAGATAATTGATTTCAGCAGTAAACAAATAGCTACATTCCCAGGATTTTTCATAGATAATCCAACAATTGTTTTAACATATTTTCCAAATGCCTTTTATTTTGTATTAATTTGTAAAGTGATGGAATTTTGAGAGCTAAAGGACGATACAAAACTTGTTGTATACAGATACTTACAAGCTGTTTCCTTGCTGTTTTTTCCATGTAGTATGCGTAGGGATATGTATACTGGAGAGTGTATCGGCACTGTGAACAACAAACATCAATTTCATACTCTCTAGGAAGTAGTGGATTTTTATCATTAAATAACATACAAATATTGATTCGAGAACAAAGAGTTGAAATTCATTTTTCGATGTTTATTTTTGCCATGTTAGACAGTTGACCGATATAGCATGCACCATGTATAACACAACCACATTTCTGTTAAAAAAAAAACAATTTAATGGAATAAAATTTATAAATTTTTTGTAATTCAAAAGTTTCTTAGGAGTGTTTTTCAGTAGTGAATTTCTATAAAATTTTATGCAAGAAAAAATGTATTTCAGTCAATCTACATAATTGTTCTTTCCTTTTTCCTTCCCCTGATCATGAATGTCATTCAGCCTACACATTTGATGCAAAATTCTGAAATATTACAATGCTCCATTTTGGTGTTTTTCTTTTGTAATTTATTAAGTTGTTAGGTCACCAATTACCTCCCTTGATAAATCATACCTTCCTGAGCAGGACTGCAGCATCAAGGAGGTACTGCCAATCGATCCATGTACCAGAGTTGATCATCACTTTTTCCTGGATACGAGTCGTTATTTTAGACAGTGTTTGCTCCTCCAACTTGAGACTCTTGGCATGATTCTCGTACTATAGACAAAGGGAAAAAATACATTAAGATTATTCTTAATTTCTTTTGACACATTGGTTCTGAGACTTGTGTTTGTGCGTAATGTCTCTTTCAGGTTAATGCTTTAACTATTTTTTGTTTCTCTTTTTGTCAACTTCCCACCAAAGATTTTGCTGATGAACATTTATAAGTCAACAGAATATCTGACTTTGACTTTACACCTGATGAACTTGACCGTTGTTCTGTTGACTTCTTGTTTCGGCTCACTGACTTCCTTCATAATGACATCAAAAATTTTAAGTAATTAACACAAAAAATTGATTTTTTAACCTTTGATTCGTTTTTTGTTTTTTGATAATTCTTCGTGTTTGAATTCAGCTATCTATCTCTCGTTATATTAGGACAAAAATATTTTAGAGTAAAGATACACAAAATTCAAAATATACCTTATGGTTGTGTTTTTTAAAATGATGGGACAGCAACTATATTTAGAATGCTGGACTAAAATATTATTTAAAAAATATGTATTATGCATCTCTATGAGGTACAGCATCACTGTGTAAAATTTCAGATAATTAAACGGAAACAAATTTGAAGGTGCTGACAGACAGACAGATGGGAACCATATCAATTACCCGTTCAAAGTAGAAGAGGTACTTCTTTAAGGCCTCCCTGGCTTGAGCGTGGACTGACTCATTGGCAATGTTGGGATTCTCTTTGTACCGACTGCACTCATAGTATTCACTTCCATGGGTCCTCCAATCTGCCAAGGACATAAACAAAATAATAAATTACTTGTGGTATATTATAACACAAGGGAGATCACTCCATTGTAGAAATTGTCTTTGCTTCTTCTATCATTTTTTATGTAGTCTATTTGATACACTACAGCCTGTATATACACACTGTATATACACACTATGTCGATAGACGAAATGTCTCATCAGGGAGTGATAATACATGTAAGATTACCATTTCGTCACACAGACGTACAGGTAAACATGAATTTTGCTTAATTTGTCAGTCAGAGCTTGTCAAAGAGACCAGTCAGTCTTAAAACGCTACAACGATACTTGTACGCATTGTTATGTATATTGTTTGTGAAAAGATAAACCTTGTATACGTATACATGTATATATATCCAAACTGATGAGTCTTATTACACATTTTTAATGCTGGTTTGCTGTTGAGATCAACAATGATAAGTCAAATTTCAGTGCAATTGTTAAGTTGGATAATGTTTTCATTACTTTGTTCCACCAGTCAATAGTTTTAAATTCGTCTTCAGTATAGAGGTAGCACCATGAGTGTGTTATCTCCCTTTATGATACTACATAGTATGTTGTTTTAATTTAGACTAGAGTCACATTAAGATGTGTATTTATTTCCTGCCTTTAAAGACTATGGAATCACACTTTTAAGACACTGTATGTATTTTGTATAATTATAATTATAATCTATACCACCAGAGATAAATTTCTAATCTAATACTGTAAATACCTTATTCATCTGGTAATAAGCCCATGGCTGTTAGTTTATCAATATATATTGCACTTCAGCAAAAAAACATACTAAGAAATATTGTTTCATAACCCTGAAATAAGCCCATCCCCAACTTGGAGTCAAAGTCTTTTTTTTTTTTTTGCCCTTTGAGCTTATTACATCATAACTATGGCAGCATATAATGTACAGGTATCAAATATCAATCTCCAAATGCTTATCATTTAATAGAAAATAACTTTACAAAGAATTAAATATATAAGCATTAAGATAGGAAATTTCAATACTAGTTGGGCAACACCCTGAGTGATGTCACAGATGGAATGTAGAGGGAAATAACTCTGTTTAAACAAGCTCCAAATAAGCTGTTATTTCAATTCATTTCTAGTGGGGTACCGAAATAAGTCCTTGACATCATGGAAATCAGCTGTAATGGAAAGTTACTGGAAACCTCAGAAATACATCCCAGGTGACAAATTATACTAGTAACAAGGGGAGGTAATTCTGAAAAAAAAATGCAACTTGCTAAGCGATCATGAGTTATCTTCCTTTATTCATCCCAGATGACAATCAGTTGTTCAGAAATTTAGAGTTATTCATCCCAGATGACAATCAGTTGTTCAGCAATTTAGAGTTATTTGTATGCGGTTTTGAGCAAACATTAATGTAAATGAAGCTTGATCAAGCAAAATACCAAATTTCAGCCTCCTTTACAAGGATGCAGTGACCTGTAGTTTATCTGGTGTCTGATAATTGGTATCTGTCTTACAGGTGTAAACATATAGAAGGATAACTGTCCAAAATCTTTTTATTATACACATATTTTAAACTAAGTAACAGTTATAATTGTAATAAAAATTTGTTTTAGTTCAATAACATGAAATGAACACTAGATGTTTTGCGAAGTTTTCAAATACAAATGTACATGTATATTTCTTTTTCTTTTGTAGATCACAGAGGGATATAAATGTCAAAATGACCATTTAATGAAAGTATTTACTGTCACCAGTGTAACTGATTCTCTAACTTTTACATTGCTTGTTATCATGATACATCAATTACATTAGCCCCTCTCATGCATGTAGTAAATGTGCTATCAATGTTTTTGTGTTGCTCTATGGACTTATTACAGGATAACTGATTATAATATTTCATAGAAAACAACATGTATGTGGATTGAATTGGGCATGATTATATGAAAATAAAATACTTGCCTCCTAAACACATCCAGCAAAAGTCGTTTTTGCATTTCGTACATTGCTGTAAAAGAAAAATACAAAATGTAAGACAAAAATATACATCATCAAGCATTTAAGTATCATTTGCGATGTTCAATTTTCAATTAAATCTCAGAATTTTCAAACAATTCAAATAATCGTGAAACAATATATGAGCAGCTTTCGTTTGTATCATGTACTAGTTTCAAATGGTTAAACCAGGGCCATGATCCAGTATTTACAGTTGTAGTGATACAGATGGATTTCCTGGTCCAATACCATTTTCTGACAATTCCTGGAAAGCATTTAAGCTCATTACTAGATTTTTAATGAAAACTACTGTAACAGTTTACTCCTGAGAATGCATTTAAAATAGAACAACCAGTCATTTTGGATAGTGTTCTGTGGACTTACTTTAACCACAGACAATGACTGATGGGAATACTTACCACATGATTACAGCCTCCATTTTTCTCGATACAAACGTGACATTTTGGACACTACAAAGCAGAGAGAAAATGTATCTTTATTATGCTACATCTCCAACAAAGAGTAAATGATCAATTAAAAACGAAAGTAGGTTTTTCCCAATTTTTCCCTCCAACAACAGACTGATGTTTTACTGAAAGGTTTTGTGGCAGGTAGTTGTGTATTTTGAGGAATACATTTCAACATCATTCCATTGCATGTGCATACTTCTCATCAATATCATCAGCTAGTCATATTTAACATTTACTTCAAGTAGAGAAACAACAAATTCCCAGGAAACAAAACCTGGTTTCTTGGATTTCCAGGCTGTACCAAAGAACCTACTTTTTCAGATTTCCAAGCTTTACCCAAGAACCTGGTTTTCCTGGAATTCTTCGTTTGGTTTGGATTGGTTTAACTTGTTTAACATCCTATGAACAGGTGAGGTCATTTAAGGACGGCCTCCTGTGCGTGCAATATACATGTGCGTGGCGAGCGCGTATGCATGTTTTGGAAGGCTGCGGGTATGTTTGTGTTAAGTCTCCTTGTTAAAGTCCTGAATTCAAACCTGTATCCAAGAACCTGGTTTTCTTGGAATTCCAAGCTATATTCAAAAACCTATTTCTTTTTCCCCAGAAACCAAGGACCTGGTTTTCCTGGAATTCCAGGCTGTACCCAAATATTAGATAGGTAAGACTTACATCTTTAGTGTGAGCACTGATGTAGTTGGCGGTTTCTGAGTCGTCAGCACATTTGGTGAGCCACTTTCTAATGGTGGCACAGTCTGTTGGGGCGTGATATTCAATGCCACATCCAAAGCTGAAACCAGGGATATACCACAAATTATAACAGTTTCAATAAGTCATGTGACTATAACTTGTTATAGTATCAGTTAATTAGAAGTTAGTGTATATTGGTAACTAATTAACATATCAGGTAATTGATATTAATCATAAATAACATTATACATTGACGCTCAGGAAAACTTCTTCTGAATATTCATGAAACAAGAGATTGCTTCCTGACCTAGGCATGCCCACGCTGTCTAGCTTTAAAATGGTTTATTACTGGGTACCCTCCTAATGCAAATTAAAGAGGTCAAAAGTTGGAGGGGGCTTACAGCCAGATAAATACACTGAATAGTAGAAAGCATATATATTGAGTATGCTCAATTTTAAGTACATTATCTGGTATATTTTACTAAATACCATACAACAACAAAGTATATGCACATGTATCGTTTTTCTTTATAGAGACAGCATTCTGTTCTCCATTACTTTCTAGGCGGGTAAGAAAATATATGAGGTTTGCTTAACTATTTTTCTTTTGGGTTCAATCCTGAATATTTCAGCTATCTTGTACAAAAGACACAAATCCAGCCAATCTGTATAGGTTGTGGCCAGAAACCCAATCCTGAAAAATCTTATTCATTTTTCTCTATCTCTAAAAAAGCACTTTCATTATCAAATTATCATTAACGGCAATTAATGATGCAGATTTGAAAGGTTCCTGTACATGTACTAAAGCAGTATTGTACTCACCAAAATATAGTTTTACACTGGGCACAATCTACTTTTTTAGACCTTGTGTCTTTGGCTCTCACCACATTGGAACAATTTGGCCCAGGGCAGAATCTCAGCTGTGGATGTGTCTATTAGAATAAAAGACATATTAAAATGCACATTTAACTCAAATATTCTTCATTTTTTACCTTTTCATGTAATAAGTGAATCGGTGTGATTATTAATCTGAGATATGGCAAGTATGTCTGACACGTCTCCTTTAACACATTGGAAACACAGGAGAACATTTTACAGTGATAACTTACATTTACAAGATCCAAGAAGGAGAGCTTTGTGTACTTGTCACGGAGGTCGGGTTTGGATAGTGACCGACATAGGAAATCCTCTGGCACCAAGATGTGACAGTTGTTCTCCATACACTCAATACCTGTGTAATGTATTTCAATATGGTGCATACAAGAAACTCGTAAAATTTCAATCTGTAGACAATCTAATTAACAGCTGGCAGAATTTTAAGTATCTTCTTATTGGGTGAAATTAGCAAAGTTAAATGTGGTGAAAGTCTCTTGGTATAAAGTAAGTACTTCAAATACCATTATATGTTCAAGTACATTGTAATATTTTCTAATAGTCATTTTTAAACATTAAATTCATGAAAGTGTTTGTAAAATATGATCCACCATGAAAGCTTAACCACCCTTAATCATTTGGCAGAAACATACCAGATGTAACTCCCTGTTGAATCTGAACTTGGAAGTAGCAGTCCCAGCATTCTCTGCAGAATACATGGCCGCAACTGAGGTGACAGAAGTGATCGGCAGACACCTTTTTACAACACACTGAACATGTGTTCTGTACGCCAAGTGGTGCACTCTGTTGGAGAAAATAACACAAAAGCGTTATGTAGCATCCTAGCATGATGAATGACCTCACAACTTAATTTCATAACCAGATTTTATGAAATCAGTTAAAAGTATTACCCTACAAAAAAAGGCTACATACTTACTTTAATCTCTATTGTATGGCATGGTTTCATTATTAAATAAGTAGTACATGTAGTTGGAAGAAATGGCAAAAAAATACAAATATAAAACTATCATATCAATTATAACTGAAATTACGCATTAAAAATCTTCAAAAGTAGATTTAAATATATTTCTAAGAAAAGAGTACATACATGTATTACATTTACTCTATATCTACTTATCTTATTTACATTTAAATTTACAAGTATATCAATATGTACATATATGTATGTTATACATGTACATTTTTTATACATCCAATATGGATATCAGTTTATTTGGATCCAAAGAATATCTACATACGGTATGTATTGTCCCCAATAAATTTGTTAAAGATGTTCGTATCAAATCAATTACCAATATACATGTGCATAAACCTTATTTTGGATTACTTTAAACATTTAGGAGTCTTTTGTTTTACAACATATAGCATAATCTGCAGAATCGAGGTTCACTTATATTATTTCTTATAATACATCTTGTACATACATCATTGTCATTTGATATACCATGACTATATATAATTACCTTGTATTTGACAGCTGGTGTAATTTTGGAATCTACTAAGAACTTTGCCGGATCTCTCTTGTATCTATAAATGGAAGTCAATTTGGCAATACATAAAACTCAAGGAAGAAAACATAATATATTGAAAATGCATTGTGCATCATTGTCTTTATATTTGTTTATTCTTATTTCTCAATGAATGGCCAGACAATTAAATTGTCATAAAAAAAATCAAATCATTCTGAAATGCAATTGATGTGGTCAGAAAAATAATCTGATGAGGTCAATTATGAAGCACTGTATTTACATAACAAACACTTTGTTCTCTCACCTTTCCATGATAAATTCTTTTTTCCACTGATGTACCTGAAGCAGCATTTTGGCTAGGTGTGGATCTACCTAAGATTAATAAATAGAACAATTATCAGTGAATAACTTCAGGTGGTAATACAATATTCAAATAAATCTGATTCTTTAAGACAGAAATGGCATTTTTCTGATTGTAAATGACATTGGTCATTTGATATTGTGCTAAAATTAATTTCACTGAAACATATACATGTATGTCTATCATTTCAGTATTAATCAAATTACAATTTACAAGAAAATTATAAAATTAAAAGCTTTATTTGATTTATAAAGTACTTACCGTTATAATTACCCATGCAGGACCATAGATTCCTACATATATATGTCAAGTTGGGCTAAAGTTAACGTCAGGTATTTTAACTTACCTTGAGACAGCTACATAGAACTTCTACATCTTCATTGAGCAATCTTTCAACATCTTCAACTTTCAACAGTTCATATTCAAAATACTCTGGATCATCTGTCTTCTTTGGCCTATCAATATCAAGGTCATCTGTGTCGTTGTCATAGTAACCACAAAAATCCTCATCATCTTCATCCATGTGATCTGACTGATCATAGTCAGAATCATTATCTGAATCCTGACTTTTCATCTCCACAGACATTTCTGTCTTCCTTAACTGAGTATTTGTTCGTCACCAGTTTCACTGCAATACATAATTATAGTACAGAATAATTATATATGTATGTAATGTACATTTATATATAACAGACTATGCCAGACTTCCCCTGAAACTAGTCCAGTTTTAGTAGTTATAAAATAAATTTATATTTCATTAATTGCTTAATTGGTATATAATAATCTAAGTTGACCATTTAAAATAGTTCTTCATTTTTGTTCACTTTCACACCTCTGTTTAGTAATTAAGTTTATATATATAATTAAAATGTGTGTAGGAAGTATTAATTTAAGTGTTGAATAAATTTCATTAATATGTGCTTTATTAATACACTAAATATAGCTCATTATACTAGTCATTGATGATTCTGCTATTTAATAATCTCACAATAGGCATCTCATAATTATCAACATCCAAAACCAATTATCTTCTTTTACCAGATATATATGCTTACTTAAGTTGAAGATAAAGGAATTTCACGATCATAATGGTCAAGATCCATAAACAGTTATCTTTTCATACCAGGTAATTAAGTTTTATTAGATATTGTAATTACTTAAGCTTGCGTTTGACAGATATAGGCACCAATTGCTTAGATCACTAGCTATATATAGGAAGTCATTATCATAAAGTAGGCTAACTACTAATCATGTGTTCTATACATGTGTCTTGCAATTTTTCCAGTTTTGGTCATCCTCAAATGTTTGACAAATAAAAATATTTCATAGTTTTGTTAAGATTTAACAATCACATGTATATCACTTCATGATCCAAGGTCATGATCAATTGTTGAAATAGAAATATAAGTAAAAGTAGTTCTATAGCACATACCATGTTGTAGCAAAATTAACCCATACAAGCTTAAAGGTATACGGACAATAAAGATGACATCATGCATATGCCTGTGTTGTGTACATTGGCCATGGACACACCTAGGCCTATGCATGGACTGATGTCATGATTACAAATTGTTTCAAAATTTTATGAAACGAGACCATATCGCATTATATATACAATATAAAACATCAAAGTACATACAATAAATACGAGTGGACGTGATTGAAAAAAAACCCAGGATAAACAATGTACGTTTAACATTTAAGTTGTAACCACCTGGCACATGAACCCGAACAATAGGACGTGACCAGCTAAAAATATTTTGTGGTGGAGATAATCGATAAGAATGAGAATTATAGAAAAATCTTTTGGGAAATAAATGTTTAGAATTACAAAGCATGATGATGGTGCTATACATTAAATCATCAACAGAAGCGATAATGTGCAGTGACCTTTCGCTTTCGAGAATACCTATCTGCATATTTCTTCGAATTTAACACGTGCTTGAAGTCCGGATTTCCCAATGAAGAGGAAATATAATTTTGATTTTGGTATGATATGAATTTAAAGTCTTTATTTAAGCATAAACTGCTTTGAGTATCGATAGGATATGTTGTAGAAAGAAAGCAGTCTCTTCATAGCAACATTGCATGCGTAAATTTTTAGTGACGACCCCATGGGCATTATGAATATTATTTTAACAAAAAATCCGACATATATTGAAGTATTTTTGCTGGGCATTATTACATTAAATATTGATTTACCTTTTCTTTGTTGAAGATATCCTCTAAGGTGTTGATATTTTACGTCAAACAAAACCAATTACCCCACTGTCAAATAATAACAAACAGACAAAGATTTCCTTCCAAACCGGAAGTGACGTCCATAGAAAATTTTCAGCAATATCATTGAAACGCTCTGTGACAGAAACCGCGAAATTGAAACGCAGAAGAGATTCATGTTTTTCCTCTCTGAGGAAGTTGCATGTGGATGGTCAGGTAGGCTTGTTCATTGATGTCAAACGCAGGTCTGTCTGCCATACAGTGCCAACACACACAATGATTATATTTACATAGTGTAGAGTGTAGGTATTGACACGTTTGAATGGAGTCATTGATGATGATCATGATGCACTGAATTTATATTTTGCCTCATCATCATGTAAAATAAAATCATTACAGTACAGTACAGAATAGGACTTACCGGTAAGTTATATCTACAAAACAAATAACATTTTCATTCAATTTAACTGAAACATTATCGAATATTTGAATCCAAATATTAATGAAATCTTAAATCCTCATGTTTATGTAAAGAGTGCTCTACTCCTGTATTGACAGGTTAAGCTGACAGGGTTAAGCTTAACGCTAAGTCGCTAACTATATGTCATGTCTATATGTTGTGTCTGTACTATGTGTACCTGTGTCACCCTGACCTTTGTTAGTCCTCTGTTCAAGTGTTCTGTCTCTGGTCGATGGTTTTGTCGTGCATTGTTCGAAGTCGCTTGCCTTTTCGTCAGTGTCTGTCATGCCTGTGTGCTCCTGTGAAATCTCTGTTGTGATTGGTCCTTATAGATTTGTATTGTTAAATGTGGGATTAATTCAGGGTGTTATATCGTATACTGGGCAGTCTGATGGATTATTTTCCTGTGTGCTGTCACGTCTTCCTTGCCAGTAATAACGTAGTGTAAGGTTAATTATTTCAACTGATGTGTTCCTTCAGAGTGGGTCAAGCTTTCTAATTTTAAGAAAATCCAAACTGATAAATGATTAACTTACTTGCCTTAATCTTTAGCTACATGTAATTATAATATACCCTTTTCAAATGCTGTTATGTAATATGCATAAAGCTGTGAAACTTTTTGCGTTACATAAAAAAATAAAAAAACAATTTCATATCATCAGAATCGGAATGTATACTTATAAAGCTTATTGCATTTTTAACCTTATACAACTTTTTGTTGTTTGCATATACAATATGATTAATATCCAAAATAAATATAAATATTCTATATCACTTTCAAAATTAGTTTATTGTTTTGAAATTGAGTAAAAATGTCGATATTCATGTCACGCACAAATCTCCCTTATTTTAGGCAAAACACCCTTAAAATAATCATCAATCTCCCTTATTGGTCTCCTGAAAGTATGACATGTATGGGTTATGTAGGTTCAATTAGGTGGGTATACTATTAGTTGGAATGTTGGGTTTAGTTGAATGTATGGGGTTGGTTTTAGGTAAGGGTGTTTGTTATATATATAGGCCTTTGCTGTTGTCTGTTTCTATGTAATTTCATGTTGTAAATATTTATGTCATTATTAAATGTATACACGTAATTCAAGGCATTATCCCATCACAATAAAGAGATAAATAAGATGGTTGACACCCCCCCCCCCCCCTTCCCTCCCACCTCCAGGATCTTTTGAACTGATACATTTGTAGTATATATTACTGTATATATATTATTTACAGATGATCTGTTTTCTTTTCAGATGGTGTAGGTCATATCTTCATGTGATATGTTCAGTGTGCTAAGTAAAGTTGTAGATTATTTTTGGACGGAAGAAGAAGAAGAAAATAGTAATGATTCACATCTGATCACTTCAAATTCTCAAACACACGGAAATGGCGCTACAAACAATAAAAGTGTATCCGATACATCAGCCAAAAGCAAGAGCATTGATGGAAAAGTGAGTCACCTTTACAACACTCATGGCTTAATAGACAAAGAAATTTACTTTTCTTTTGATGCAGTACATGGAGATAAATATCCGAAAGTAGGTGATCATGTGACAGGGGTTGCCAAGCAGCAGCATTCAGATGGAGGCTGGCATGCAGAACAGGTGATTCTTTGTACTGATTTTTGGGATCAGGATGGAGATGCTGATGAAGAGCAGATTGATCAGACAGAGCCTGATGCTGTGGTTGGTGTTGTAACACATTTTAAGGGAACAGAAGGTTACATTAATGATTATATCCGTTTCACCTTCCAGCAGAGTGACATTGGAGAGGATAATTACTTTCCTTGTAATGGGGATTATGTTACAGCAGACATTGTAAAAACTGAGGAAGGCCAAACCGAAGGTCGAAATGTCCAGCCTTTACGTGTGGAACAAAGAGAAGGAAAGGTCACAGGAGCTCTACAGAACCATGGATACATTGATGGAGAGATCTTTTTCAGTTATAGTGTATGTAAAGAGGGATGGCATCCTCAGCAATGGGACAAGGTCAAGGTTGTTGCCATGGAGAGTGTCCAGGGAAGGAATAATTGGCGTGCTATCAGTGTAGAGCCTGTTACCACATCTTACACTCCTAGGTATATGGGCATGTCAAGTAGTGATTCATCCTAGAATATGGTTAAAACTTTATGCTTAAGTTTAAAATCTTAAAGTTGTTAAAAACTTTTCGATAAAATTAAGTAAAATTCTGTCAGAATCAGAATTGCTTATATTTCCTATAAGATATACTTAGTTACCTCCCTTTAGTGAAATTATCTGGCAGCATTGCTGTAACAATATTAAAGAAATTTCAAAATCAAAAACGAAGAGACAGCATTTCTGAAGGTAAATGAAATTTTTATTGATCTCATTTGATGTTCCCCAATTCCTGTCTTCCTACATTAAGAAATGGTAACAACTGTGAAAGCTTATAATTAAGTGCTGAAAGTAAGTTTAAGGCAGACATCATAGAGTATGACAATTTTCATAATGAAGAGCTTCAGTGTACTTATATACTTACCTGTACAATAAAACAATTTAATGTACTGTAATTTTTGACAATATCAAAATTTAATGGCACAAATATCAAGACCTACAAAAATTACTTTACAGTGAATATCTATATTTTTGTTGAACAATTTATGTATTTTTCAGTGCTAGATTTCTAGTCAGTCCTACAAAGTCATCCTTTCTTGAGGACTTGCAGAGGGACAAGAATGGAATAGTGGTCTCGATGAAAAATGACTGTGGTGATGTCAAAATTGGGGAAACAAAGAAAATGGTCATATGGATTGAAAATAAGGGGAGATCACCCCAGTTATTCCAGAGGTGTCACTTTCCCGCAGAAGTGACACAGCTGCGAGTGGAGAGTGTAAAGTTATTGCGGGAACATGGTGCTATGATGACTATGGGGAACCAGGCTATATCAGGGGACATAACTCTATATCCAGCAGCCTCGCTCTACATCAACATTGTGCTGGAGCCCAGGTATGGAACATCAGTAGTATTTAAATATATTGACAGTAATATCAAGATTAACCATACTTTGTTATTAGTATATTTAGTGTTGATAATCAGTTCAGTTTGTGAATAGTTAATCTTAAAATCTGTTTGAGAATAGTGGCTTGTACATACATCAAAACTATACATGTACAGATGTACTAAAATTTGTTGATCACAATTAAAGGTGTTTATTTACCATTCAGATCTGTTGGGCTGGAGAAGCAGTTGTTGATCTTCACATTTAAGGACTTTCGTATCGGGCGGTACATCACTGCTAACATTCAGGATGAATACAGTAATCTGGTGACCTCCGACCCACAGTACCAACAGCAAAACAGGAATGCCATGTCCCGATACCGCACGACGGTGAATGGACCAGCAGGCTGGACCGTCCCAGGGGAAAGGCCTTCCAGGTGTGTGTCAAGGTTATTTCACCACCATTCAGTGGATAAAAAATTCTGATAAAGATTTGAGATTTGATGTAAAACGTCTTTTGTTGTGTACATATTTTCTTCGTAGTACATTTTCCGTATATTAAGACACATGTCTACAAATCAACGCTGGCCAACAAGAGTAATTAATACATGTACATGTATAACTGGTTTTATAATCTACAAAATTTGTCTACTAACATTTTTGGATGGTAGCTACATATGTTTATACACTAACAGAGTGGGTTGGCGTAAGTTGTATTTGCCAAGCCGCCTTCCAATGTTCCCAGTTCCTGAGAGATTGCGTGAATGTATACTGGAAGGCGATGATGTGGAGGATGTGATTCCAGTCCTAGACCAGGTAATGTTACCTGTCTGGTGAGGCCTCTTCAGCACAGTCACTGTCACCACAGATTTTGTAATGGGGATGATAGGCCTTTAATAAAAAAAAATGTTCATTTATACCTCCTGCAACAAAATTCGACAATGGGTGGGGAAATACACGATTTAGGTAATCCATCCATCCATCCATCTGTTGACCACCAAAAATACTCCATAAATGCCTTTTATGATGAACTGTACGGTATTGTGACATAATTGAATTCACAATGTTGGATTTTACTTTACCAGTAAATTAATTGTATTTTCAATATTTTCTATCAATTACCCTGTTTTCTTTCATGGATAAATTTTAATGACAGACTCTTTCACCCTAACCCTAACTGATTTTTTCCATTTTGCAAGAAACGCTTGTCTTGTTTACTTTAGAGTGCTAACTCGTCGATATAAACTAACCAAATGAGACCAGTCAATGGGTACATGGCCCTATATTGTCAGAGAATAGTAGGACTTAAAAAGAACATCCTTGAGTACCGCCTTCAATACGAGGCTCACATCTTATCAATCAGCCCTTGTATATTGTCAAATAGACATTGTTCAGATCTTTATGTTTTAGTGTGTTTTGAGAAACATCATTTTACCTCATAAACATTAAATTAATGGCTTGTGTTCATGCACAGATAATTGTAAAGATGATGACATGCTTCTAAGAAGAAGAAACAATGGGGAAATATTTTATGTCCATATGACATGTACTTATTAATTTCCCTTCATAAAAGACTTATTATATACTGAAATGTGTCCCTGAATCCCATTCAACCTTTTATTCATATCTTTACTGCTACAGGAGCTGGATTACAAGAACTACACTGCCAGATTCAAAGCCTTGCTACACCTTGAGGAGATTCAGATGGACATTGACATCAGGGAGTTTGACCTGGAAAGGGTATGTGTATCATAATTTGCATCAGTTGTCATATTTTATACAGGCTGCACAATCAAGGACTCACCACTCTGCCCACTCTTTACTGAGGTCTTCAAAAAGACACCTGAAGAGATTTACTTCTTCATTGCAGCATTTTAGATATTTTATCTTTTTTTTTTTTTTTCCACTCTTTTCTCACTCCTCCACCGCCTCACCTATCAAAAATAAGTTCTCCAAAATTTCTATTAGAAAACAACGTATCAGTTTAATAATGAATTTAAGTTTATATTTTTTCATTAATAATTAAAAAATTCTGGCTCTACTTAATCAAACGTATTTCCTTTGATATTTATATTTCGTAACATATTTACATTTTATGATACAGGTCAGCTTCAGACCTATACGGGAGTTTTTGGCACTGAGGGTTCATAGGTCATATCTTCATGTGATATGTTCAGTGTGCTAAGTAAAGTTGTAGATTATTTTTGGACGGAAGAAGAAGAAGAAAATAGTAATGATTCACATCTGATCACTTCAAATTCTCAAACACACGGAAATGGCGTGTCACTCTACTTAATCAAACGTATTTCCTTTGATATTTATATTTCGTAACATATTTACATTTTATGATACAGGTCAGCTTCAGACCTATACGGGAGTTTTTGGCACTGAGGGTTCCTGGTTTGGCCGAGGGTCGTCCTTCACTTCTGATTGGAGATAAGATTATCGTTACAGAGCCGGGCGATTCCAGTGGACCAGCTTATGAAGGATATGTTCATGAAGTATGACAAATTTTTCCTTAAGTCATGTTTTTTAATTTATTTCCACACCTTAACTAAAGCCCTGTTGGATAGATAAATCTGAACTTTTGATATGGGGTCTTGGGTCTGGCCATCGGTACGTAATCCAAATCATTTTAAAACACCTCACACCATTCAGACTTAGCTTCATAGATGGTACCTTGCTGAAATTTGTGAAAATGCTTGAAAGGTATGAATATTTTTTTAATAAGGCAGTACATCGATCTCTATACAATCTCTCTCATGTTGGCCAGCCCATTCCCTTTTATGGAACACTAGCTATTTGCTATCAATATGAACTTGTTGGAAATGTTTGTTTTGATAAATATTGACTATTCTTAATATGATTGTCTGTTTAGCTGATGAGTGAGGATGTCCTCTTGAAGTTTAATCAGGACTTCCATTCAACAAACAATGGCAAGGATTTTAATGTCGTCTTTACCTTCAACAGGTAAATTGTAAACCAGAGTCTCAACATTATTACTCAAAATAATTATTCCATTAATCCATAAGAAGCTTTGACATTTTAAACATTTTCTCACGACTGATACTTTGCAAGGTATTGCGGCATACTTGATATAAAAGAGAATGTTGCTTTCCCTGGTGATTTGGTGTTCTATCCAGTGATGACTTTTCGGTATATTTAACAGGGCACCACTAAGACGATGTCAACAGGCAGTAACATTTGCTGTTAATTTAGGCGAGAATGGTAAGCAGATAAAGTTGTATCTTTTACCGGTTTGATATTTAAAATATATATAAGTTTAACTGATTATAATTTGTAAGAGTATATTATCGGTTCAATTTTTGTAATAAATAGTTATCATTATGAAACACTACCTAATGTAGTTTTATGAAAAAGCTGTGAAATATCAATGAAATACCCATAAAATTACCATGAACCCATGAAAATAACAACCAATTCCCAATATTAACTATCTACATATTACATTGTACACTCTGCAGCTTAACACTGTGTGATTAGTTAATTGGTGTCCGGTGGTAGTTTACCCCCTTGGGGGCCGCAATAGCTCAGATAGTTAGAACACAGGCCATGTAACCTCATGTGAAGATCCGAGGTTCATTGTTCGACGCTCCCTACCCATGTTGGTTTGTGTTTCTCATGAAGCTGAGGGATAGGCTGGTCTGTGCTGTTGTGACAAGAAACTTGATACTAATTGCTCTGAATGCAATGGGCCTCCTGTATGTTGTTCAGTAAGTAGTCACCAACTACTACAAGGAGACTCCACCTCAAAATGACACTGACTGTTCATGGGTCGATAAACCAAGCAATCAAACAGTCCTTTTACCACTAGTGCCAGGGTCATAAAAGGTTTCTTAGCTGCTATAACATTTCATTTGTCCCATCGCTTACTCAATAGATTTGATTTCTAGTGCTGTTTCCGACAATGCTGGAACCAAAGTTGTCCCGGTTATTGTCCTCCAACAAAAGCAGAGCGAATGTAGTTCCCCTCAAATCTCAGAAGCATTCATCTGACAAAGTGCAGTCAATGACCTACTACAACAAGCATCTGAATGATCAACAAAAAGCAGCTGTGACACGGATCTTACAAGGACAGTGTCGCCCCCTACCATATATTTTGTTTGGACCTCCAGGTATGGAAATTTTGAGAAGTCTTGTGCAAATATTACGGTGCATTTCTTAGAGCATATTAATATTCTTCACTCGTTTAACTTTTTTATTTGAATTTG
The DNA here is from genome assembly GCF_902652985.1 of Pecten maximus. Taxonomy (NCBI): domain Eukaryota; kingdom Metazoa; phylum Mollusca; class Bivalvia; order Pectinida; family Pectinidae; genus Pecten; species Pecten maximus. Next base: position 33,627,525 of record NC_047021.1, read on the forward strand.
AAGCATGAATGTTGACACATTTCGTATTTCTCAGGGACAGGAAAAACAATGACAGTGGTGGAAACAATAATTCAGGTCCTGAAGAAAATGCCGTCCAGTCGGATCCTGGCCTGTACACCCTCAAACAGCGCTGCAGACCTCATTGTATGACCATGTTTCTTAGCATGTACACATCTTGTAATAAGTTTTTATACAGACTAAAGATGTATGAAAAATAGGGGTGGGTATTGCAATCAATTTTCATATTGCAATACATTGCAATATTTGAAGGGACATTGCGATATATCCCAATATATTGTATTTCGGTAACTTTGAATGAATTTTGTGGAACAAACGATTGAAACATGAACATAAGAGAAGCAATTGCTTGGTTTAAACCAGTGATGAACAGAAAACTGTCTTATTTTGATGTCATACATACACCCACAATATTTATAACACATCCAGCAAGTTAAATTAAAGTTTAAAAGAAAATTATCAGTAAAAATTTCAAAATTCTGCTGTCAAAATCCCTGAAATACAAATTTCCTACAACTTATTGCCATACCGAAAATGATATTGCAATATAATTATTGTCACATATATTGCAATATATTGGCTTTAGCAATATTATTGTCCACCTCTAATGAAAAATGCATTAATCTCAGGTTTTATATATTACATTGTCAGATACATTGTCATTATACATTGATGCACCTAAAACTATGAGATATTTCTATAGACTCAAACAAAAAACAAATAAATGCAGGAGAATCCTAAATATTTATTCAACTTATTTTTAAAATCATGTTATATTGCATTAAAATATGATGTCAGTACGATTGCTTCAAGTATTAGTAAAAGACTAAATATTGTGTTACCAGGCCGAGAGGATACATCGAAGTAGACAAGTAAAAACATCTGACATGGTACGACTGAATGCTGCTCAGAGAAATGAGGAGGTCAGTGCAGTCAAGGACATACTGAACTTTGAAATATGAAATTGGGATCATGATAGCTCAATGCGTAGGGCATGTAACATGCACTCTCTGATAAAGATCCGAGGTGGGAGGTTTCTACTCCTGACAATAATTTGTGTTTCTCCTTATATAGAGATCATAGACCTTCCTATGCTGTAGTGTCATTGGACAAGACACTTTACCTCAATTGCACTGGATGGCATGAATCAGACCTCCTGTTGTTCACTGAGGTAGCCACCAGCTACTACATGGATACCCCACCTGAAAATGACTTTGTTGTTCACTAGGCAATGAACCCAAAACAAACTTATCACAAACAAGAACCATGAATTATTGATTTGATGTCATATTTTTGCTTTCTTTAATGTTTGGCACCAATTGATTAGCATGTGTTGTACACCATTATAAAAATTGGAAAATGATATCCTCTGAAGCAAAGTGTGTGTTAGGCAAATCGCTGGGATTCTTTGTAATAAAATATCCCAACCACAAAATATTTTCGAGGAGAAATAGTATGAAAGGATATATTTTGGTATTATGTGTTCCTTTCAGACTGTTCCAGACTGTGTGAAGCCTTATTGTTGCTATGGTAATGACCTAGACCTTGCCAGTCACTACCGTGTGGAAATAGTATGAAAGGGTCTATTTTGGTATTATGTGTTCCTTTCAGACTGTTCCAGACTGTGTGAAGCCTTATTGTTGCTATGGTAATGACCTTGACCTTGCCAGTCACTACCGTGTGGTGGTTTGTACATGTGCCACTGCTGGTATTCTCTACACACTTGGGATCAAGGCCGGACACTTTTCACATGTATTTGTTGACGAGGTTAGTTTGTTATATGTGAAGTAAGGTGTTGCTGTGACCTTTTGGGCCCTTCCTCTGAGGCTCCAAAGGCGAACCAATCCGTTTATTCATTAGCATATTAGATATTAACAAAATCTATGCAGCAATACTAGCAATTTTAATATTTCTCAATTTTTCCAAAACCCCTCTCTTTGATGTGAGGTATTTATAAAATAATATTTGATGTACATCTACTAATTTAAAGATTTTTGTACAAAAATATATACACCCATTTTGTTTTCTGTATCTTTTAAAAGCAATATCATGAAAATGCTTTAATATATTTTTTACTTGTTATGAGGGGAATTGTTCCTTAATTTAATAAATGATTTTAGATCTTTTGGCATGCTAGCTTATTTGGCCTGTCGATTTCTGAAGCGAAACCTTGACCTACATATTAAAATTCATGGATCAAATGAAGTAAAATGCCCCTTCATCTTCAGAAGGAATTGCAATCGCTCTTCAAAGATGGCTTGGATATTGAATTATCTCTGGATTGAGAATGAGAAGGTATAATAGAAATATATTGTATGTTTCTTTCGTTGGAAATTTATAGTCAGGCCAGGCAACAGAACCTGAGTGCATGATTCCCTGTGGGATGGTGGCTGGAGCAGACGGTCAGGTAAATAATTTGTAGTGTATGGGATGGTAGCTGGAATAGACGGTCAGATAAATAATTCTACGTTTATGGGATAGGGGCTGATGACCAGCAAAACATATGCTGAACATTACATAGAGGATATTGAATGGTTTCACATTTAATATAACATATATTTCACAAGTATGACAGAATATCAAAATAAAATATTTGTCATAGGAATGAGATATATGTTATATTAAACGGGAAACCATTCAATTTTCTTTTATTGCATTTTCTATACTTAAAAACAAAATTAAAAACATTGAAAAAATAATAGTGTCAAAAAGTGCGGGAATCGGTAGCATAATTCATGATGTCATCTCTTTGTGACGTTACCCTACGTCGGCGCCATTATGAAAGGACTGATTAACGCAATTTAAGCGTTTTCCGCTATTAATGCCAAGTGAGTATTTTGTCAAAAACTATTCTGAATATATCAGAAATACAGCAAAATAACCAATTTAGCTATCTTCGCTTCCATTGGAAAAATCAGCAAGTTTCAATGAGGTGAATATAAAGGTTCACTCTGATTAGTCAAAAGCGAAAAATTTATATTTTTACTGCAAAATCTTATATTTTCACTGCTCATCGCTGCAGTGAAAATATAACATTTATTAGTTTGATAAATTTCTAAATTTCACTGGCAAAACTGCAATAAAAGTATTCATTCTCATTATCTTGCTTCAAAGCAGTGGTTTGGAGGCTGAATATATAGAGTTTCTTCTCAAATTAATTACACAAAACAGAAACTGATGTATTTTTAAGGAATTGTATTCTGGAAACTTTTCAAAATTGAAAACTGCTTAATATATCTATTTTCTATTTATACTTTTAGATTATACTGGCAGGAGACCCAATGCAGCTTGGACCTGTCCTACGGTCAAAACATTCCCTGAAATACGGTTTGGAACTCTCCTTTCTAGAGAGGCTGATAAATACACCACTGTATCAAAGGAATGAAAGCATGTTTGCAGACCATGGTTGCTATGATCCTCTCCTGGTAAACAGATCAATTTTTGATTTTGTGAATTTTAAAAGAATGTTTTAAGTACTGAAAAGATGTAGTTTAGGAGATATTGAATTGGAGAAAAAAAGATAAGTAGTTTAAACGTATAAAACTTTGATGTTGTCTCATGGTCTCTAATTTACATTGTATCATATACATATCATATTCATTGTGTAATGTTCAAAACCTTCCTTCTTGATGGACTTAATCCTTCTGCTGTTCAGTCAAGATGGCATATACTCGCACTAGTTGAATTCTATTTGCCCATGCATCTGTGCTTATACTTATGATGACGCGGACAAGTAGTTAAGGCATCCCGACAATTTATCACTAGCCCTCCCCATCTAGATTGCAAGTTCGAAACCCACGTGGGGTCAATTGCCTGGTACTGACCATAGGCCGATGGTTTTTCTCTGGGTACTCCGGCTTTCCTCCATCACCAAAACCTGTCACAGCCTTAAATGACCCTGGCTGTTAATTGGACGTTAAACAAAATAAAACCAATCATAATTATGAAGCCCACCTACATATATAACAAAACTCTGTGTGTAAACATGCGTACAAAAAAAATCTGTATAAGACTACATGTAATAAGATGTATGTGAGGGAAAGCTGTATATAAAGGCCACTAATTGTGGTTCCCAATGTAGCACAATTAATTGTATAATTTATGAATCTACAAATGTATATAAAGACCACCTTTTCTCTGCTGCCTTGTTAGCTGTTTTGGGATTAACAGGATATGCTTCTGTTGTCCTTGAAGTGATGAGCTGTGGAAATATCATGAATAAGTTTTCCAATTTTTTTTCTGGTTTAGGTGACAAAGTTAGTGGATAATTATCGGTCCCATTATGCGATTCTCTCGCTGTCATCTCAGCTGTTCTACCATGCAGAGCTACAGGAACAGGCAGACAGACAGGTCACACATGCCTTATGTGACTGGCAGATGCTGACCACAAAAGGCTTTCCTGTCCTCTTCCACGGAATCAGGGTAGGTTAAAAATCCACACAATTGCAAATAATTGGTGTCTCAAACTTTCTACCACTCAAATTCTATATCTTAGGAAAATATTGAGTGTAAATATAAGACAGGAGAAAATATTGAGTGTAAATATAAGACAGGAGAAAAAAAAAATCTTATCTATATGCTATTTCAAAATGACATTCGACAGTCATTTGGATATCGGACACAGGATTTGAAGAAATTGTAATTTAATATGGTCAAATGGTAGGGATTCTCGGCTAGTTACTGGCTTATAACCCACATTGATGGCTTGGTTTCCTCTCACCAATTATAGTCAGCATTCTGTCTGTGTAAAACATTTTACTGTACATTGTATATTCATTAGTCCCCTATTGGTGAAACCGTGGGGACTTTAGGTTCCTCCGTCCGTTTATCTGTCCATCTATCTCTGTCTGTCATTCGATCCACTTGGTTTTCTGCACTTTTCTCAGCCATACTTCAAGGTATGTTGATGAAAGTTAGTATGTAACTTCAGTACAAGTAGCTACAGATGAAGTTTGAGTCTCAGAGTTTTTGGGTCAAGGTCAGGGTCACTTACTATTTTTAGTGCGGGCTGGTTTATTTTTGTATGAAGGCATGTATTGATTATCTCCCCTTATGAGAAAAACATTTCTCAAAATTCTTTACTTATGCATCCCTGATTGATAAGCAATGTACAATTGTTTTAATTAACATATCCTCAGTGTATCTTAATGTTTGTCATATATCTGAAATCCAACAGCATTTTCAATATTCCTTTCCTCTTTAGTCTATTAGGAGCAGAACATCCTACTTCATGTCCATGTACATCATTTTATCCTGCAACTGCCAACGCATTGTCGGAATACACCAACCATATATATTTTTGCTCTATACTGCAGTGACAGAAAACAGCTGTATTTTGGAATCTTAGCACATGCGTCAATTGATTGACCTACTTCAAAGTGAAACAACGTGTAAATATGAGCTGTGTTTTTGGCTCGGGACAGAAAGACATATCTTTCTTTACCCTCGCCAAAATACAGCTAATAATTTAAGACACTGACCAAGTATTCTCTATGTATCTGATAGCGTTTTATTCATATGAAATACGATGTATGTCATACATGTTTTTAGGGTGAGGATACTCGAGAAGGGGATAGTCCGTCCTGGTTCAATCCAGCAGAGACAGTCCAGGTGGTCAGGTATTTGCAGGGACTGATGCGGGACGAGAAACATCAAGTGGCTGCAGAGGATGTGGGAGTGATTACTCCTTACAGAAAACAGGTAAATATAAAGTTGAATGTTTCCTGTAGTATTCAGAGGTCAGTTGTTATCTGTGTTATGTCACCCATGTGTGTAGAAGCTTGTGGTATTGCTACTTACAGCTGATAATACAAATTATTTGCAGCTTAATTTCAGTTTGTGAAATTTTGTATGTTGGATCCTGTTGTCAGGATGCCCAAGTTCAGAGCAATGTTTCATGTTGAGCATTAATACACTAATTCTCCAAAAAACTTAATTTGATTTCTTGGTACATTACCTACATAATAGTCCATATTATTAAGAAAAAAATGGAAGTTGCAGTTTTCTTTTCAAGTTTCAAGTTTTCGGCATTTTCCTTTAAGGAAAATATTGTTGAAAAGACTTGTTGGTGTTGTGATTTTATATTACCACTTGAAAATAGTCCCTTGACCCTTTTTGTACTTTAAAGAGACAAATATTTTGTTATATATTATTATGCAATTGTCTCTTAAAAATGAATTAACTTCAATAAATAGCAAGCCAGTATCAATTTTAAGTCAAAAAAATGTTTCAAGATTTTGTTATGGAGGGCAACATATAGTTAGTACACGTACTGGCTAAAATGAGACATATGTTTTTGATTAATTCTGTAGTATTTTGACTTCATTTGTTAAAACACCTTTTTTATGGATTTGACTCTAATGAAGATTTCAATCTAGTCGAAACATTGTTTTCTTATAAGACCTACTTGTATCCTAGGTAGAGAAGATTCGGCTGCTGATTGACAAACTTGGGATGGACATGGTAAAAGTTGGATCAGTTGAGGAATTTCAGGGTCAGGAGAGACGAATCATCATTATATCAACGGTCAGTATCTAAACTATCTCCCTGTGGTGATGGTGATGTAGTGCCAAGTGGTGACATAGTGTTCGGCCACTCAATTCATTCAAGGTAGAATAAGCTTCTTATTAATGCGGATAATCTTCATACATAGTTGTCAGAGTGGACAATCTTCATACATATTTGTCAGAGTGGATAATCGTCATACATAGTTGTCACTTGTCAGAGTGGATAATCTTCATATATAGTTGTCACTTGTCAGAGTGGATAATCTTCATATATAGTTGTCAGAGAGGATAATCTTCATACATAGTTGTCAGAGTAGATAATCTTCATATATAGTTGTTAGAGGGGATACTCTTCATACATAGTTGTCAGAGCGGATAATCTTCATACATAGTTGTCAGAGCGGATAATCTTCATACATAGTTGTCAGAGCAGATTATCTTCATACATAGTTGTCAGAGTGGATAATCTTCATACATAGTTGTCAGAGCAGATTATCTTCATACATAGTTGTCAGAGAGGATAATCTTCATACATAGTTGTCAGAGTGGATAATCTTCATACATAGTTGTCACTTGTCAGAGTGGATAATCTTCATATATAGTTGTCACTTGTCAGAGTGGATAATCTTCATATATAGTTGTCAGAGAGGATAATCTTCATACATAGTTGTCAGAGTAGATAATCTTCATATATAGTTGTTAGAGGGGATACTCTTCATACATAGTTGTCAGAGCGGATAATCTTCATACATAGTTGTCAGAGCGGATAATCTTCATACATAGTTGTCAGAGCAGATTATCTTCATACATAGTTGTCAGAGTGGATAATCTTCATACATAGTTGTCAGAGCAGATTATCTTCATACATAGTTGTCAGAGAGGATAATCTTCATACATAGCTGTCAGAGCGGATAATCTTCATACATAGTTGTCAGAGTAGATAATCTTCATACATAGTTGTCAGAGCAGATTATCTTCATACATAGTTGTCAGAGTGGATAATCTTCATACATAGTTGTCACTTGTCAGAGCGGATAATCTTCATATATAGCTGTCAGAGTGGATAATCTTCATACATAGTTGTCAGAGTGGATAATCTTCATACATAGTTGTCAGAGTGGATAATCGTCATACATAGTTGTCAGAGTGGATAATCTTCATACAGGGTTGTCAGAGTGGATAATCTTCATACATAGTTGTCAGAGTAGATAATCTTCATACATAGTTGTCAGAGGGGATAATCTTCATACATAGTTGTCACTTGTCTGAGCGGATAATCTTCATATATAGTTGTCAGAGAGGATAATCTTCATACATAGTTGTCAGAGTGGATAATCTTCATACATAGCTGTCAGAGAGGATAATATTCATACACAGCTGTCAGAGAGGATACTCTTCATACATAGTTGTCAGAGCAGATTATCTTCATATATAGTTGTCAGAGTGGATACTCTTCATACATAGTTGTCAGAGGGGGTAATCTTCATACATAGTTGTCATAGGTGGTAGGTATATATTCATACATAGTTGTCAGAGCGGATAATCTTCATACATAGTTGTCAGAGCGGATAATCTTCATACATAATTGTCAGAGCAGATTATCTTCATACGTAGTTGTCAGAGTGAATAATCTTCAAACATAGTTGTCAGAGTGGATAATCTTCATACAAAGCTGTCAGAGAGGATAATCTTCATACATAGTTGTCAGAGAGGATAATCTTCATACAAAGCTGTCAGAGAGGATAATCTTCATACATAGTTGTCACTTGTCAGAGTGGATAATCTTCATACATAGTTGTCAGAGGGGATAATCTTCATACATAGTTGTCAGAGAGGATAATCTTCATATATAGTTGTCAGAGAGGATAATCTTCATACATAGCTGTCAGAGTGGATAATCTTCATACATAGTTGTCAGAGAGGATAATCTTCATACATAGTTGTCAGAGCAGATAATCTTTATACAAAGTTGTCAGAGCAGATTATCTTCATACATAGTTGTCAGAGTGGATAATCTTCATACAGGGTTGTCACAGTGGATAATCTTCATACATAGTTGTCAGAGTTGGTAACCTTGATACATAGCTGTCAGAGTGAATAATACTGGACCAATAAATGGTGTTAACTGTCTGACATACAGAACTTTGGTTTTGAGACCATGTATTTATGAGAGCAAAGCTTAAATACGAAATGTTTTTAAAACGTTCCCTTTAAATGACAGTATAATGATAAAAATAATGTATGATATATTGCAAATAAAAAAGGTTCTGATATTTTTATTAAGGTTTTGATAAATCCTGTTTATACTTTTTCAATGTTAATTTTTTCTCCTATCATTCAAAGATTTGTCTCCCTTTTTACTTGTTTAAGAGTTCTCTGTTACCTATAGGGTATAGACTTGTCTGTCACCTCCTAAGGATGACAGATAGCAGGTGCTGGCTACAAGCAATGACATTATGCCGAAAATTAAATTACTTCACATCAACATTGTGTTACATTACAATATTTTTAAAAAGTATTTGAACAACTGAACCCTGCATAAATATAATTGTATGATAGGAGAAAATTATGATGAGGAGGTAACAGAGAAATAGCTAGCCCTTGGGGTGGCTTTTCTAAATTGTCCAACCTTGGCAGAGCCTCAGGTAAGACAACCAAGAATATCACCCCTTGGGTTGGAGATGTCTCTGTCACATCCTCAAGGTAGGGGGAGATTCTATTAATCTTTGACCATAATGATTCACATCGTGTCCACTCTACATATTCAACATAGGTGAGGTCAAATGAACGTCTGATAGGATTTGACATGAAGCACACCCTGGGATTCCTGAGCAACCCTAAAAGGTTCAATGTAGCCATCTCACGTGCCCAGTCTCTCCTGATCATTATAGGAAATCCATTTGTTCTGTCACAGGTAAGTCTGAACAAATCTACCGTCTATACCTACCACCTATACTTATATACAGGTAAAATCTGAACAAATCTACCGTCTATACCTACCACCTATACTTATATACAGAAAGTCTGAACAAATCTACCATCTATACCTACCACCTATACTTATATACAGGGTAAGTCTGAACAAATCTACCGTCTATACCTACCACCTATACTTATATACAGAGAGTCTGAACAAGTCTACCATCTATACCTACCACCTATACTTATATACAGGGTAAGTCTGAACAAATCTACCATCTATACCTACCACCTATACTTATATACAGAGTAAGTCTGAACAAATCTACCGTCTATACCTACCACCTATACTTATATACAGGGTAAGTCTGTACAAATCTACTGTCTATACCTACCACCTATACTTATATACAGGGTAAGTCTGAACAAATCTACCATCTATACCTACCACCTATACTTATATACAGGGTAAAGTCTGAACAAATCTACCGTCTATACCTACCACCTATACTTATATATAGGGTAAGTCTGAACAAATCTACCATCTATACCTACCACCTATACTTATATACAGAGTAAGTCTGAACAAATCTACCGTCTATACCTACCACCTATACTTATATACAGAAAGTCTGAACAAATCTACCGTCTATACCTACCACCTATACTTATATACAGGTAAAATCTGAACAAATCTACCATCTATACCTACCACCTATACTTATATACAGGGTAAGTCTGAACAAATCTACTGTCTATACCTACCACCTATACTTATATACAGGGTAAGTCTGAACAAATCTACCATCTATACCTACCACCTATACTTATATATAGGGTAAGTCTGAACAAATCTACCATCTATACCTACCACCTATACTTATATACAGAGTAAGTCTGAACAAATCTACCGTCTATACCTACCACCTATACTTATATACAGAAAGTCTGAACAAATCTACCGTCTATACCTACCACCTATACTTATATACAGGTAAAATCTGAACAAATCTACCATCTATACCTACCACCTATACTTATATACAGGGTAAGTCTGAACAAATCTACCGTCTATACCTACCACCTATACTTATATACAGGGTAAGTCTGAACAAATCTACCATCTATACCTACCACCTATACTTATATACAGGGTAAGTCTGAACAAATCTACCGTCTATACCTACCACCTATACTTATATTCAGAAAGTCTGAACAAATCTACTATCTATACCTACCACCTATACTTATATACAGGGTAAGTCTGTACAAATCTACCGTCTATACCTACCACCTATACTTATATACAGGGTAAATCTGAACAAATCTACCATCTATACCTACCACCTATACTTATCTACAGGGTAAGTCTGAACAAATCTACTATCTATACCTACCACCTATACTTATATTCAGAAAGTCTGAACAAATCTACTATCTATACCTACCACCTATACTTATATACAGGGTAAGTCTGTACAAATCTACCGTCTATACCTACCACCTATACTTATATACAGGGTAAATCTGAACAAATCTACCATCTATACCTACCACCTATACTTATCTACAGGGTAAGTCTGAACAAATCTACTATCTATACCTACCACCTATACTTATATTCAGAAAGTCTGAACAAATCTACCATCTATACCTACCACCTATACTTATATACAGAAAGTCTGAACAAATCTACCATCTATACCTACCACCTATACTTATATACAGAAAGTCTGAACAAATCTACTATCTATACCTACCACCTATACTTATATACAGGTAAGGTCTGAACAAATCTACCATCTATACCTACCACCAATACTTATATACGGGTAAAGTCTGAACAAATCTACCATCTATACCTACCACCTATACTTATATACATGGTACGTCTGAACAAATCTACTATCTATACCTACCACCTATACTTATATACAGGGTAAGTCTGAACAAATCTACCGTCTATACCTACCACCTATACTTATATACAGGTAAAATCTGAACAAATCTACCATCTATACCTACCACCTATACTTATATACAGGTAAGTCTGAACAAGTCTACCGTCTATACCTACCACCTATACTTATATACAGGTAAGTCTGAACAAATCTACCATCTATACCTACCACCTATACTTATATACAGAGTAAGTCTGAACAAATCTACCATCTATACCTACCACCTATACTTATATACAAGGTAAGTCTGAACAAATCTACCGTCTATACCTACCACCTATACTTATATACAGGGTAAGTCTGAACAAATCTACCATGTATACCTACCACCTATACTTATATACATGTACAGGGTAAGTCTAAACAAATCTACCATCTATACCTACAACCTATACTTATTTTTATACAGAGTAAGTCTGAACAAATCTACCGTCTATACCTACCACCTATACTTATATACAGGTAAGTCTGAACAAATCTACCATCTATACCTACCACCTATACTTATATACAGGGTAAGTCTGAACAAATCTACCGTCTATACCTATCACCTATACTTATATACAGGTAAGTCTGAACAAATCTACCATCTATACCTACCACCTATACTTATATACAGGGTAAGTCTGAACAAATCTACCATCTATACCTACCACCTATACTTATATACAGGTAAAATCTGAACAAATCTACCGTCTATACCTACCACCTATACTTATATACAGGGTAAGTCTGAACAAATGTACCGTCTATACCTACCACCTATACTTATATACAGGTAAAATCTGAACAAATCTACCGTCTATACCTACCACCTATACTTACATACAGGGTAAGTCTGAATAAATGTACCGTCTATACCTACCACCTATACTTATATACAGGTAAAATCTGAACAAATCTACCGTCTATACCTACCACCTATACTTATATACAGGGTAAGTCTGAACAAATCTACCATCTATACCTACAACCTATACTTATATACAGAGTAAGTCTGAACAAATCTACCGTCTATACCTACCACCTATACTTATATACAGGTTATGTCTGAACAAATCTACCATCTATACCTACCACCTATACTTATATACAGAGTAAGTCTGAACAAATCTACCGTCTATACCTACCACCTATACTTATATACAGAGTAAGTCTGAACAAATCTACCGTCTATACCTACCACCTATACTTATATACATGATAAAGTCTGAACAAATCAACCGTCTATACCTACCACCTATACTTATATACAGAGTAAGTCTGAACAAATCTACTATCTATACCTACCACCTATACTTATATACATGATAAAGTCTGAACAAGCTTCAGGTAACAACAAGATAATCAACCCCTTGGTTGAGAAGTCTCTGTAACAAAAACTCCTCAAAGGTAGGGGAGATCTAATTAATCATTTGACCATAATGTTAACAATCGTGTCCACTCCTACATATTCAACATAGGATGAAGGTGCAAATAACGTCTATAGGACTTTTAGATGACATGAAGAACACCAACACCTGGATTCTGATCAACCCAAAAAGTCATGAGACATCTCTCACTAGCCCAGTCTTATCAGTATAGTCTAGAACAATCCCATTGTACCTCCAGTAACGTTTGAACAAAATCTACAATCTACCATCTTACCTACCACCTATACTTATATCAGTAAAGTCTGAACAAATCTACCATCTATACCTACCACCTATACTTATATACAGGGTAAGTCTGAACAAATCTACCGTCTATACCTACCACCTATACATATATACAGGGTAAGTCTGAACAAATCTACCGTCTATACCTACCACCTATACTTATATACTGGGTAAGTCTGAACAAATCTACCGTCTATACCTACCACCTATACTTATATACAGGGTAAGTCTGAACAAATCTACCGTCTATACCTACCACCTATACTTATATACAGGTAAAGTCTGAACAAATCTACCGTCTATACCTACCACCTATACTTATATACAGGGTAAGTCTGAACAAATCTACCGTCTATACCTACCACCTATACTTATATACAGGTAAAGTCTGAACAAATCTACCGTCTATACCTACCACCTATACTTATATACAGGTAAAGTCTGAACAAATCTACCATCTATACCTACCACCTATACTTATATACAGGGTAAGTCTGAACAAATCTACCATCTATACCTACCACCTATACTTATATACAGGTAAAGTCTGAACAAATCTACCATCTATACCTACCACCTATACTTATATACAGGTAAGTCTGAACAAATCTACCATCTATACCTACCACCTATACTTATATACAGGGTAAGTCTGAACAAATCTACCGTCTATACCTACCACCTATACTTATATACAGGTAAGTCTGAACAAATCTACCGTCTATACCTACCACCTATACTTATATACAGAGTAAGTCTGAACAAATCTACCGTCTATACCTACCACCTATACTTATATACAGAGTAAGTCTGAACAAATCTACCGTCTATACCTACCACCTATACTTATATACAGAGTAAGTCTGAACAAATCTACCGTCTATACCTACCACCTATACTTATATACATGAGTAAGTCTGAACAAATCTACCGTCTATACCTACCACCTATACTTATATACAGGGTAAGTCTGAACAAATCTACTATCTATACCTACCACCTATACTTATATACATGATAAAGTCTGAACAAATCTACCATCTATACCTACCACCTATACTTATATACAGAGTAAGTCTGAACAAATCTACCGTCTATACCTACCACCTATACTTATATACAGGTAAAGTCTGAACAAATCTACCGTCTATACCTACCACCTATACTTATATACAGGGTAAGCTTAAGTCTGAACAAATCTACCGTGTATACCTACCACCTATACTATATACCCGGTAAGTCTGAACAAATCTACTATCTATACCTACCACCTATACTTATATACAGGGTAAGTCTGAACATATCTACCATCTATACCTACCACCTATACATATATACAGGGTAAGTCTGAACATATCTACCATCTATACCTACCACCTATACTTATATACAGGGTAAGCTTAAGTCTGAACAAATCTACCGTGTATACCTACCACCTATACTATATACCCGGTAAGTCTGAACAAATCTACCGTCTATACCTACCACCTATACTTATATACAGGGTAAGTCTGAACAAATCTACCGTCTATACCTACCACCTATACTTATATACAGAAAGTCTGAACAAATCTACCATCTATACCTACCACCTATACTAATATACAGAAAGTCTGAACAAATCTACCGTCTATACCCACTTCCTATACTTATATACAGGGTAAAGTCTGAACAAATCTACCATCTATACCTACAACCTATACTTATATACAGGGTAAGTCTGAACAAATCTACCATCTATACCTACCACCTATACTTATATTCAGAAAGTCTGAACAAATCTACCATCTATACCTACCACCTATACTTATATTCAGAAAGTCTGAACAAATCTACCATCTATACCTACAACCTATACTTATATACAGGGTAAGTCTGAACAAATCTACCATCTATACCTACCACCTATACTTATATACAGGGTAAGTCTGAACAAATCTACCATCTATACCTACCACCTATACTTATATACAGAAAGTCTGAACAAATCTACCGTCTATACCTACCACCTATACTTATATACAAGTAAAATCTGAACAAATCTACCGTCTATACCTACCACCTATACTTACATACAGGGTAAGTCTGAACAAATCTACCGTCTATACCTACCACCTATACTTATATACAGGTTATGTCTGAACAAATCTACCGTCTATACCTACCACCTATACTTATATACAGAAAGTCTAAACAAATCTACCGTCTATACCTACCACCTATACTTATATACAGAGTAAGTCTGAACAAATCTACTATCTATACCTACCACCTATACTTATATACAGGGTAAGTCTGAACAAATCTACCGTCTATACCTACCACCTATACTTATATACAGGGTAAGTCTGAACAAATCTACTATCTATACCTACCACCTATACTTATATACAGGTAAAGTCTGAACAAATCTACCATCTATACCTACCACCTATACTTATATACAGGGTAAGTCTGAACAAATCTACCTATCTATACCTACCACCTATACTTATATACAGGTAAAGTCTGAACAAATCTACCGTCTATACCTACCACCTATACTTATATACAGAAAGTCTGAACAAATCTACCGTCTATACCTACCACCTATACTTATATACAGGTAAGTCTGAACAAATCTACCATCTATACCTACAACCTATACTTATATACAGGTAAAATCTGAACAAATCTACCGTCTATACCTACCACCTATACTTATATACAGGTAAAATCTGAACAAATCTACCATCTATACCTACCACCTATACTTATATACAAGTAAAATCTGAACAAATCTACCATCTATACCTACAACCTATACTTATATACAGGGTAAGTCTGAACAAATCTACCGTCTATACCTACCACCTATACTTATATACAGGGTAAGTCTGAACAAATCTACCGTCTATACCTACCACCTATACTTATATACAGAGTAAAATCTGAACAAATCTACCATCTATACCTACAACCTATACTTATATACAGAGTAAGTCTGAACAAATCTACCGTCTATACCTACCACCTATACTTATATACAAGTAAAATCTGAACAAATCTACCATCTATACCTACAACCTATACTTATATACAGGTAAGTCTGAACAAATCTACCATCTATACCTACCACCTATACTTATATACAGAGTAAGTCTGAATAAATGTACCGTCTATACCTACAACCTATACTTATATACAGGGTAAGTCTGAACAAATCTACCGTCTATACCTACAACCTATACTTATATACAGAGTAAGTCTGAACAAATCTACCGTCTATACCTACCACCTATACTTATATACAGGGTAAGTCTGAACAAATCTACCGTCTATACCTACCACCTATACTTATATACAGAAAGTCTGAACAAATCTACCGTCTATACCTACAACCTATACTTATATACAGGTAAGTCTGAACAAATCTACCGTCTATACCTACCACCTATACTTATATACAGAAAGTCTGAACAAATCTACCGTCTATACCTACAACCTATACTTATATACAGGTAAAATCTGAACAAATCTACCGTCTACACCTACCACCTATACTTATATACAGAAAGTCTGAACAAATCTACCGTCTATACCTACAACCTATACTTATATACAGAGTAAGTCTGAACAAATCTACCGTCAATACCTACCACCTATACTTATATACAGGGTAAGTCTGAACAAATCTGCCATCTATACCTACCACCTATACTTATATACAGAAAGTCTGAACAAATCTACCGTCTATACCTACAACCTATACTTATATACAGAAAGTCTGAACAAATCTACCGTGTATACCTACCACCTATACTTATATACAGAAAGTCTGAACAAATCTACCATCTATACCTACCAGCTATACTTATATACAGGTAAAATCTGAACAAATCTACCGTCTATACCTACCACCTATACTTATATACATGGTAAGTCTGAACAAATCTACCATCTATACCTACCACCTATACTTATATACAGGGTAAGTCTGAACAAATCTACCGTCTATACCTACCACCTATACTTATATACAGGGTAAGTCTGAACAAATCTACCATCTATACCTACAACCTATACTTATATACAAGTAAAATCTGAACAAATCTACCGTCTATACCTACCACCTATACTTATATATAGGGTAAGTCTGAACAAACCTATTGAAAATTATTGTTACAACATCCATCTTGAAAATTTATTTTGAGCTTAACTCCAGTTCTTCTACAGAGATTCCAATGAAACTTCGTAGGAATGGTCACTGCATATCCATGACCTAATTTGATGCTGTGTTTAGGTCCATTAGAATTCCAAGATGGACACTTTTAAGACCATATTGAAAATACATTGTAAACTTTAAAGTTTCAATTGCATTTGTACTCAGATGAGAGCATCCAGTACACACTTGATTCTGCACAAGCTGAAATTACTCTAATTGGACTAATCAAGGTCACTGGTGGACTAAAAAAATTTTTACACACTTCTAAATTACATTACATGTATATTGTTACATTATATTATGATAGATGAGTGAATGAAGAGTAAGTTCACCCACACAATTTCTATTAAAAAATACATAGAAAGTGTAATTAGCGCAATATAATTAAGTGCAATACATTTAATTTAAAAAGCACTGAAAATAATATTAGCGCTAAAATATGCAGGTTTACAGTTTTCTGCTCAATAATGCAATTTTTGTTGTAAAATTACTGAGGTGACTAATGAGGCTTGTGGGCCTCTGGTTTATTATAAATAATCAATTGTCGTTTAAAAGTTGTTGTTTTATAGGAATAAATACATGATTAGCTAAGTACAGCAGCATGAGAAATTAATTATATTGATTTATTAAATAAATACAGAAATTATAGATTTGTCCTGGCTCGAATGTTAAGTCTTGCGATATCTAGGTGACAAATATGTCTTAATGATGAAACCACTTTCATTTCCTCCCATTTGTACCTAATCATTTAACTGTAATAAGTCATTGTCTATGAAACTCACCAAACACCACCAATTTAGAAAAAAAGAATAATTCAGCAACCACATCTGATGACATTTTATGACTGACAGATAGATGTGTAAAAAGTTACATGTAAGAATCAACCAATTGTATTTTATCTACAGGATAAGTACTGGCAGACATTGATACATTACTGTATAGAGAACAAGGCCTACACAGGGTGTGACCTTCCTGACCTTTCGGAGCTGGAGGAGTTCAAAGGTCAAGGACTTCCAAAAGAAGATCGTTACACATCTGAGAGAGATGTAAGATGAAGTTTTATAATCATGAGTTATGGACAGTTTCCCCTGTCATCATGGGACCAAAGTGTCATTTCCTGGCAATGCCCTGAAGAGGTGTTTGTACTGTATGTTTACAGTAGAGACTAAAGCACAGTGATAGCAGATCAGTCTGAAGGTAGTATCCAATAGACACATGTAAGAAACACGGCTTTAAAATGTGCTACAGGACTAATCAGAGATTCTTTTAATGTTTGTTCATTTTATCACTTTCAGGACTATTTTAAATCTCAATAAGTTTTATGTCATAGTCAAGCCATGATCAATCACAGGAAACAATGATCAATTTGTTATTACATTCAAATGATACAGACAGGAGTTGTTACACTATCAAATGATGTAAAAATAATTTATTACATTTTTACCAGTGAAATATCAAAAATTATTCATTCTATAAAAGTGATATTTTTCACTAGTGAAAAATATCACTTTTGCTGATTTGACCAATCAAATTAATGATTAGAAAATACCAAAATAATTGACCAATCAGAAAGCCCGACATATATGTCAGCACCTGGACAGGGGGAACTACTATAAACGTATGCAAACTTTCGCTGTAGGCCTAGTTAGCATACGGGGTAGGTTTTTCGTTGATAAAAAATGTAATAAACAGAATATCTAACAGTGTCTTCAGTAATACCAAATATATTTCACTCGTGTGGCTAATATTTTGATATTTTTCACTCGTGCTGCGCACTCGTGAAAAATATCAAAATATTAGCCCCACTCGTGAAATATATTTGGTATTACTTAAGACACTGTTAGATATCCTCTATATCTTCTGCTTCGATGCAAATTGTGCAATAAGCAAAAGTAGTAAAATGTACACATATTTAGTGTTTAAAAGATGACATGAATAAAAAATATGAGTGAACCATGTTATTTTACCTGATTGGTATTTTTATATCTCCCTTTCAAATAAAGGGAGATGGTTTAAGTACTGATTCTTCATGTTTTATTAGTTATAATGTCTGTCAGTTATCAATTAAGACATCTAGACATTTTACAAATGCATGTCCATCTTGTGGTTGTTTGAATGGCATGCTGCACAGGGTAATAATAAGGTGCATTCATTTGGTGATAATAATATTAATGATTTCTATATTTCTATGTATGATGAGTGTGTTAAAGGTATTAAGTGTTTAGTGTGTTGTGTATGATGGACATGATTGGGTTCTGAATGTGTTGTGTGTGGCTATGTTGTGTTGTGTATGGAGGATGTGTTCTGTCGAGGTTGGATCTTATGTATAGTGGTTGGATGTGTTGTGTAGATTAGATACTTTGTTTATGGATGATGTGTTGTGTGTAGGGTAGATATGGATGATGTGTTGTGTAGGGTAGATGTGTTTGTGTACAGAAGGATGTGTTGTGTGTAGGGTAGATATGTAGATGTGTTGTGTAGGGTAGGATGTGTTGTGTAGGGTAGATGTGTTTTGTAAGGAGGATGTGTTTTGTAAGAAGGATGTGTTGTGTAAGGAGGATGTGTTTTGTAGGGTAGATATGTTGTATAAGGAGGATGTGTTGTGTAGGGTAGATGTGTTGTGTAAGGAGGATGTGTTTTGTAAGTAGGATGTGTTGTGTAAGGAGGATGTGTTGTGTAAGGAGGATATGTTGTGTAAGGAGGATGTGTTGTGTAAGGAGGATATGTTGTGTAAGGAGGATGTGTTGTGTAGGGTAGATGTCTTTTGTACAGAGGATGTGTTGTGAATGTATGTATGTTTTGTACAGTAAATGATGATGTGTTGTGTAGTGGTTGGATGTGTTGTATATGATGCTGTGTTGTGTAGAGGTTGGATGTGCTGTATATGATGATGTGTTGTGTAGTGGTTGGATGTGTTGTATATGATGCTGTGTTGTGTAGAGGTTGGATGTGCCGTATATGATGATGTGTTGTGTAGTGGTTGGATGTGTTGTATATGATGCTGTGTTGTGTAGAGGTTGGATGTGCTGTATATGATGCTGTGCTGTGTAGTGGTTGGATGTATTGTGTAATGGTTGGATGTGCCGTATATGATGATGTGCTGTGTAGTGGTTGGATGTGTTGTATATGATGCTGTGTTGTGTAGAGGTTGGATGTGTTGTATATGATGCTGTGTTGTGTAGAGGTTGGATGTGTTGTATATGATGCTGTGTTGTGTAGTGGTTGGATGTGTTGTATATGATGCTGTGTTGTGTAGAGGTTAGATGTGTTGTATATGATGCTGTGTTGTGTAGAGGTTGGATGTGTTGTATATGATGCTGTGTTGTGTAGAGGTTGGATGTATTGTGTAATGGTTGGATGTGCCGTATATGATGATGTGCTGTGTAGTGGTTGGATGTGTTGTATATGATGCTGTGTTGTGTAGAGGTTGGATGTGTTGTATATGATGCTGTGTTGTGTAGAGGTTGGATGTGTTGTATATGATGCTGTGTTGTGTAGTGGTTGGATGTGTTGTATATGATGCTGTGTTGTGTAGAGGTTGGATGTGCTGTATATGATGCTGTGTTGTGTAGAGGTTGGATGTGCTGTATATGATGCTGTGTTGTGTAGAGGTTGGATGTGCTGTATATAATGCTGTGTTGTGTGTAGTGGTTGGATGTGCTGTATATGATGCTGTGTTGTGTAGAGGTTGGATGTATTGTGTAGAGGTTGGATGTGCTGTATATGATGCTGTGTTGTGTAGTGGTTGGATGTGCTGTATATAATGCTGTGTTGTGTAGAGGTTGGATATATTGTGTAATGGTTGGATGTGCTGTATATGATGATGTGTTATGTCAAGGATGGGTCGTATAGTGATTTCTTCACATAGAAAGGGGTCGGTAACTACACATATTTGACAGCATTAGGTGGACACCATGATTTTGATGTTATTTTACATGTATTTTATTTTAAAATGAACATTTATGTGATACATAAAATTTAAATGATGCAAGTATTATTTTATATTGAAAATAAAATGCAAACAAGATATTCAGATGTACCATTTATTAATGTGTTATCTCATTAATTTTCATACTGCCATTATAAATAAATTTTTGCATTCTGAAGTAACAATTTTCAACTACTAAAAATCAATATGGTCACCAGGCAATATGGCCACCCTGGCGGCCATCTTGTTTTCTGATCAGTTTTAAAACTGTTAATGTACAGCTAGAAACCAATGGAAACCTACAAGTGAAAGTTGAGAAAGATCTATGAGAATTTCCCATGAAAAATACTAGTACAATGTAGATTAACATTAACTGTCAAAATGCAATATACAGGATTGACTCCTGTTAGTCATCTTTTATTCTTATCTAGAAATAGAACTGGGAATACCTTCAGACCTTACAGAAGCCCAAATTTTAGATATTTTTAGCATATAGTAATAACATTAATTCAATATCGATTTAACACTCTGGTTAAGTTCAGGTTTAAGACATTGTGAGGCCTTACTGACTGTCAGTAATCAAGTAGATGGGTCTTTCTCAGATGTAGGATCCCCTTGCTTTCAAATGAATACGACAAAGGTGAGAAAAGATCAATCTGTCAGGTCATTCTACAGTGCCGCTAAGATCCCTCTGGGATCTCTTGTTGTGTATTGAAGTAAATGTGATATACAATGTATACTATGACAACTACGAGCTATAAAGTTCTTTTTAATTTTATTTACAAACAAATACAGTATGACTTCCTTTTATTAACAAATACAAACTTAGTTACTTTGTAAACAAACAAAGTTACCTTCCTTTATTTACAATCAAATACAAAGTAACATTCCTTAAAAAACCAAAGTTACCTCCCTTTATTAACAGACAAATTCAAAGTTACTTTCTTTAAAAAACTAAAACAAATAGAAAGTTATAACCTTAAAAAACATACAAAGTTACTTCCCTCCATCAACAAACTAATACACAGTTGTTTACTTTCATTAAACAAAGACAGCATTTACTTGATCAAAATAAGATAAAACAACACGAAAGCACAACACCAATTTGAACTAACCACGGGTTGATGTGATACGTGATATGAAACACTCATAAAAAGCTATCTCCCGATTTCGAGTCGAACGCCAGACTAGCTCGTAAGAGTTACCCCCCTTCCCAGTGATACATCTGCTATGCAGTCAGGATCCATGTTGGTTTGTCTGCTGGCCATCAAGAAACCACAGAACAATGTGATGATAAACGAATATCTCTAATGACCCTTAAATACTAGAAAGATTATGTGATTTGTGATTTTATTCATGACTTTTGTTTTTGTTGTTTTTTCTTCCTTGAAAAAAAATAATTTTCTTATTTTGGTGCTGACTTGCAGGTTAAGTTTCTCAACTAAAATAGGATTCTCCCTGTAGCAACTAAATATTTACATTTACCTCCTTATTTCAAAATAATTGGTTAGTTTTTGTTTTGTTTTTTTTTGTTTTTTTTTAAATTTTTTGTTTGGTTTGTTTGTTGTTGTTTTTTTGTTATTGAAAAATTGCATGTTTTCTCTAAAAAAAAAGCAAATGGCTCAAACATTACTCATATCAATTTTCACGATGACCTTTGCAACTATCAGTCAACTTTAAAAAAAAAATAGCTCTTGTTATTTGATTAATCAATCAAAACGACTTGCTCTTTGTCTTTTTTTGTACTCATCGCTTCAGGTAAGGGGATTTCTTTTCCTTTACAACAGGCTGTTGTAAATAACTTTACAATATTTGGGAAACTGTTACTTTTCGTTGGGAAAGAAAAGTTACAGTTCAGTGTATTCCATTGCTAGTGGAGCTTTATTATCCACTTTGAATGATTGAGACTGATTTCATATGGTTCCTTTTTCATCAAGAAAGATGCTACATTATCAACGGAAATAATTTTCCTCAAATTAAGTAAATACCACATAAACATATTATACACTGACTGATAGTTCGTAATTCGTGACTAATCCTGGTGCGTCAGATACCCTTGTTGGAGGATGTTTCTTGCGTATAACATGCCGAATAAGATGTTTCCCATTAGGACGAAAATATATTTACCCTTTGGCGGAAAGGGACCTCTTATGATGAGGAGCGCGTGTTGTGTTTGGCTGCTCTCTTTGGTAGTTTGTTTGTTTGTTTTTGTTTAACGTCCTATTAACAGCCAGGGTCATTTAAGGACGTGCCAGGTTTTGGAGGTGGAGGAAAGCCGGAGCACCCGGAGAAAAACCACCGTCCTACAGTCAGTACCTGGCAACTGCCCCACGTATGTTTCCTCTTTGGTAGCGTCATTTATTGCAATGGACACGATGATGGTACGATTTGAACATTTGTCCGTTTTGATGAAATGTATTAACATTTTTCGGTAAAATCAAACACTAAACTCCCCAATAGTCGCTAGACTGTAAACATCATATTCGCTATTGGTGATATCGATACCATCCAGACATTCGGCCCTATAGTGCTGAAGACTTTTTCTGTCATGGTGTTTCCTTCCCGAGTCTGACCATACAGAACAACTGCTTAGTTCATCAAAGTCTTCACCAAATCTGTGGATCTCATGCGGCAGTGTATTTACACCTACGCTTGTACAATACAATGAAGATCCTTGACCTGAATCAACGTTCAAGCTTTTATGTCTTGTCTTAGAGGTTTTATCACCGCCGCTCGACATTTCTGCCAGTTCAACAGAGCCTGCTAGACGTCTAAGCTCTCTGAATTGATCTGTGTTTTGTAATTGCTTCATCATTTCTGAACACTGACGTGAAACGTCAGACAATGTTTGATCTCTGTAATGGATTTTTAATAGCAAGCTTTTAAACTCGTCGATCAAGTGGAAATTTGATGCTAATAAAGCCTTTGTTATAGGTTGCAACTTCGGCGAATAGCTGCAATGTAAGGTGACTATTTTGCAACTGGATTGAGTATTCGATTTGAGCAGTTCTAACAGGGTCTTAACCAGAATGGTTCTCGGAGCCTCAAGAAATATTGTATTCTCCTCACTGCTGCATTGTAATTCCTCAATCAATGAAAGAATATTCCGAGAAAGTATAATAATCACAACATCAAAAGAAGCAGCAATCTGATCAACGTTTCTGAAAGTGTTGGTTTCTTTTCCAATGACATCATTGCTGATGATTTGAACATTGCATCTACAACACGTCCTCAGACAGGTACTGAAGCTTTCTACTGTCTGTCTGTGTATATCGCTGTCGTAGGTAGCCAACACCAGGATCTTTCTTCTATAAAAGTTGGGCCCCAGCAGAAAGTCTGAAACACAAAAAAGAACAGAATAGTCCGTGGATTGATACAATATATTGAATATACAATCCGGATCAGGATAGCAGAACCGCTGATAATCGGGATCAGTTGATTTGTTTGAGGATGTTTTTGTGATCATGAAGGCAGTAGCCACAGTTAATGGAACGACTAAAAGACAATTTTATCATGCAATATGAAAATGACGTCATGTTAAAACTATTAGAATATCTCACCCAGTCGCATTCGTTTGATTATTGCCAGCCATGCTAACCAGATGAGAGAACACTACTGATAGGAATGAATGGACAGAGTACGTGTGAAGGAGAAGCAGGTAAGAAATTCAAAATATTTCGATAACTACTACCTTTAAGCAGAAAGTGAATGCAACATGAAACGCGCATCTCTGTGAATAAAACATGGCATGAAAGAATTGACGTCTCGATGAAGCAATGTTGAAAAATTTTGTATTCTACATTTGTATGAACCCATCGACATTTTATCATAATTTCAAATGATTACAGTATAGATTAAAATGAATGAAAATGCGCCATACAGCTATTTCGTCTTCTTCGAGCTTTTCAGTGAACCTAAGGGTCTATATTAATAGTTAGGTGGCGACGGAGGTAGCTCCATTCTGGATACTTTAGGGGTTACGTTCAATTTCGCTCACTGCATCCCTGGAATATGGCTACCCTCGAGACTCCATGGTAACGTTCACGTTCGTTCTCTGCACCCCTGGAATTTGTCTTTCCTCGATACTTAAATGGTTTCGTTCAATTCCGCTTTCTACATCCATGGAATATGTATATTTTCTCTCTGCACCCCTGGAAATTTCTTCCCTAGATACCCCATGGTAACGTTAACTTTCGTTCTCTGCATCCCTGGAATATGTCTATTCTTCGCTCTCTACACCACAGAAATATGTCTTTCCTCGGAACTCCATGTGTAATGTTCACTATTTACCCTTGATGCTCCAAGGGTTTCGTTCACTTTCACTCTCTACACCCCTGGAATGTGTCCGTCCTCAATAATCTAGCGGTTATGTTCACTATTACTCTCTACACCCCTGGAATATGTCCGTCCTCAATACTCCAGTGGTTACGTTCACTTTCACTCTCTACACCCCTGGAATATGTCCATCCTCAATACTCCAGTGGTTATGTTTACTTTCACTCTCTTCATCCCTGGAATATGTCTACCCTCGATACTCCATGGTAACGTTCACTTTGGTTCTCTGCAACCATGGAATATGTCTATCCTCGATCCTCCAGGGGTTTTCTTCAATTTCACTCTCTGCATCCCCGGAGAGTCTACCCTCGATACTCCAGGGTTTGTTTAATTGCGCTCTCT
The DNA here is from genome assembly GCF_902652985.1 of Pecten maximus. Classification (NCBI taxonomy): domain Eukaryota; kingdom Metazoa; phylum Mollusca; class Bivalvia; order Pectinida; family Pectinidae; genus Pecten; species Pecten maximus. The sequence continues at coordinate 33,653,396 of NC_047021.1, forward strand.
ATTACACCCCTGGAATAAGTCTATCCTCGACACTCCAGAAATTACATCCACTTTCGCTCTCTACACCCCTGGAATATGTCATGACAAAGTTACTTAGTCACAATCACCTTCCTGATAAAACAAGAAGACTAGTCTGATACTTTGATGTACGTCAAACGAATTTTGAGGCCGCTATACCGTGTGAATGACCGGCTTTGAAATCGGTTGTTGTTCCTTTGTGATCTTTAAAGAAAATTATCAGTTTAATGATTCGACAAGCTTTTGTCCTTGCACCAAATCCAGTCCTGCATTTTACCATGATATTCCAGGAGTGCCGAGAGCGAAAGTGATCGTAAGCTACTGCATGCAGTGTCGAAGATTGAGATGACTGAAAAAAGGCTGGAAAAAATGTCGAAATGTGGATGGGAAAGTGCAGTAGCCGCATAATTCGAAGTAAGCAATTACATTTATTGTGAATAATTTATCGCAGAAATGAAATGCGTGTATTATTGATTGCACACAAAACATTGAAAAAGAAGTTTGCTTCCAAAACTTACTTCGTAGGTGTTGACGACGGAGGATGACAACGATGATAATGCAGATGACGACTACACATCCACCAAGTGATCCTAACAACGTCTCTAGAAAAATATCGCTACTTTTTCCATGTTTTGTCACTGCCTGCTGATGTAAAACGCTCTCCGATACCGTCCTTGGAAGTACGGAAGTCTCCGTTACTGTCTCCGGAAAGTGTAGAACTCTCTAATGCTTTCTCCGAAAGTAAAATGCCATCTGTAATTGATGTATGAATATAAAGCGAACTGACAATAGTATGGATAATTCATAACTGAAAATGAACTTTTAATGAACAAATAATTACTTAGATAAATAAAATAAATAAATTATAAATAAATAAACTTTGAATTGATACTGTAATCGTACACAAGTTAGCGGTTGTTTTAGCGTTTTTCACGCTGGAAGTATTCCGCTAAATTAGGATTGTGCTAATTGTAATTTATCTATTTTAGTTTCTATGGCAATCATTGTTGGTGCCCTAATTCACCATTCCGCTAATATGTTTTAATTTGGTTTACAAACGTTTACAGTTTACGAGTTGTTTTCAATCTTTATTATTAAAAACAAAAACAAAAAACAAAAACAAACTCAAATTGCCAAATTATATCTTTTCACGAAATAAAGTATTAAGTTTTAGTTTTTATATGATTAGGTTTTTACAGTGAAAGTATAACATACGATGTCGATTTATAAATGTAAAATATATAATATAAAAAGAAACACCAACCGTCTATAAAGTCATTCATGGTGTAATAGAGGATGCTTCTACCACACATGTAACATTGGCGGAGTGTGGTGCTACCATGGTAACACGAACAGCGGGCCGGGTCGTGAGGGTAAGGTTCTTGAGGTGTAAACTGAGTATGAAAAATGAAAAATTAAAGATTGTCTGTTTCTTAAATAATGATGTAATACAAATAAGTAAGTAGTATTGTAATAAGGACTATTGTAATAAGGAGCATTGTGTTAACAAACATTGCTATCATGAAATGTGGTAAGGGACATTATGATAAGAAACATTGTGATAAATATGTTATGGAATATTGTGTTAAGAAGTATTTTATTTAAGGTAAATCTGTTTTCATAAAAAAATACATCCAAGGTAGTTATATTTTATAGCTTGCATCTATATAACGGAGATTGAAATGGTTATTTCTGCATGATGATCATTCAAAGAACTGCATTCCAGGCATATTTTTGTCAAATGTATATTTGTTAGCTGTAGTAGAATTTACAATTTCAACTCCGGAATTGAAGGATCGTTTCAAAAGCAGTGGGTAAGTTATTCCATACAACTACATTGTACATATATTTGGAAGAAAGTATATAGCTTCTCTAGTCATTGGAGTTTGGAGGGACATCTTGCAAATAAGGTAGTCATTTATTTGGGACCATGTTATGAACATGAATAATTTTACGGTGTTTTCTTCTAGATTTAAGTAACTAATTGAATATTCAGAAATGTACTTACCAAAAAACAATAGTTACCGAAGGTCATATTCGAAAATATTACTGTGTTCTGAAATTGAAAAAATGAAAAATTGAAATACTCATTATGCTGTAAAGCTGCTCATTTTAAAAGGTATAATGGCTCATGTACTCTTTACAGGGTAGAGGTTAATCACAAATAACAAAACAGGGATTTACCAACTGGCTGTAGAGAGAGTGGAAGACATCAGAACATTGCTTCAGTAAGCATGAAGACAAGCGCGTAGCTGGTCTGTTTCTGATGTGCATGCAGAAAGTCGCGCACAAAGATCAGTCAGTCTAGGGGATGCGGGGGCCTTAACGATTTTCGTTTACTTTGCTGTCCAATATTTTACACTTTGCTGTTTCCGATATTAAAAACTTCAAAAATAATAAAAAATAAGATCGCACCAGGTACCCTAAAGGTTTCGGATAGGTACTGGTTGTCGGCTGTCGGTTATATAGATAAAATTTAATATACATATGTTTTTCATTTGAACCACATACATTTTAATCACTATTCCGAACAACAAAAACCAAAATAAAAACATAATCATGAATTTGAATGTTTTATTTGCATGCAATTGCATTTTGGATAACGTGGCGGCTTGGAAGGCTTACTAAAGGGATATCGCGTGATATAATGTTACACTCCTAAAGTTTTCATATCCGGAAAAACACACGATTAGCTAGCTGTATTCTGACTTTCATTAAAACAAATATTTCACTTTTCACCAATACTTGGAGATTTCTGGTGGATAAACGCTTGAAAACACTTTATTAAACGTTTCTGTCTGACGTTCCTTTGCTATTTACATGTTCAGTCCCAGTGGTAAGGAAGAGAAAAATCTTACAGATTGCATCATGATGGTATCAGCTGGCCGGTCATTATCACACGAATCCATGAAACGCTTGGCCACGTAACCATGATCTTTCGTATCGGAAGAAAGGATAATCTTCAATACTCCAGAGGAAATCTTCCGTACGTAGAATTCAATGTTTTTTGTTACATGATTCCAGTCTAGAATAAAAAAGAAACTTAAGAGACTTCCAGGGAAAAAGAAAGAAAAATACGTGATTCATGAGAATCAATTTACATATCATAGCAATCACTCTTATTATCTTTATCTACATGCATGTTTGAAATTATCGGGAGTAAGTTAATATTTACAAACTAACTCCACCGTAGTTATAACACCATTAATATTTACAGACTAACACCACTGTAGTTATAAATAACACCATTAATATCTACAAACTAACTCCACCGTAGTTATATCACCATTAATATCTACAAACTAACTCCACCGTAGTTATAACACCATTAATATTTACAGACTGACTCCACTGTAGTTATAACACCATTAATATTTACAGACTTACTCCACCGTAGTTATAACACCACTAATATCTACAGACTAACTCCACTGTAGTTATAACACCATTAATATTTACAAACTAACTCCATCGTAGTTATAACACCATTAATATTTACAGACTAACTCCACCGTAGTTATATCACCATTAATATCTACAAACTAACTCCACTAGTTATATCACCATTAATATTTACAGACTAACTCCACCGTAGTTATAACACCATTAATATTTACAGACTAACTCCACCGTAGTTATAACACCATTAATATTTACAGACTAACTCCACCGTAGTTATATCACCATTAATATTTACAGACTAACTCCACCGTAGTTATATCACCATTAATATCTACAAACTAACTCCACCGTAGTTATAACACCACTAATATTTACAGACTAACTCCACCGTAGTAATAACACCACTAATATCTACAAACTAACTCCACCGTAGTTATAACACCATTAATATTTACAGACTTACTCCACCGTAGTTATAACACCACTAATATTTACAAACTAACTCCACCGTAGTTATATCACCATTAATATTAACAGACTAACTCCACCGTTGTTATAACACCATTAATATTTACAAACTAACTCCACCGTAGTTATATCACCACTAATATCTACAAACTAACTCCACCGTAGTTATAACACCATTAATATCTGCAAACTAACTCCACCGTAGTTATATCACCATTAATATTTACAGACTAACTCCACCGTAGTTATAACACCATTAATATCTACAAACTAACTCCACCGTAGTTATAACACCATTAATATCTACAGACTAACTCCACTGTAGTTATATCACCATTAATATTTACAGACTAACTCCACCGTAGTTATAACACCATTAATATTTACAGACTAACTCCACCGTAGTTATAACACCACTAATATTTACAAACTAACTCCACCGTAGTTATATCACCATTAATATTTACAGACTTACTCCACCGTAGTTATAACACCATTAATATTTACAGACTGACTTCACTGTAGTTATATCACCATTAATATTTACAGACTAACTCCATCGTAGTTATAACACCACTAATATTTACAGACTGACTCCACCGTAGTTATATCACCATTAATATTTACAGTGATGTAATATTTGCATAAAAAAGGTTTAACACCTAAGGATATCCACTTAAGCAATGAACAGTGGTTTTAATGTTGTTATAGTCGATATGGCAGCAATATGTATGGTGGGCAAATGGCATGGGAACCGCTACATTTGCCCACCATACATATTGCTGCCATATCGACTATAACAACATCAAAACCAATGTTCAATACTTATATTTACATTGTCTTACCATTTTCGTCAACTTTGAAAAAAACTAAACCAACACAAAAAAAAAATCCTGCCCTTTTTAATGTCACATGACCCACTGGGTGTTATAGCCTGGGGCACTGGGTGTTATAGGCATATGGTGGCAACTGCCTCTTAGCATTGTGTCAATGGGGGAATGCGGAGCAAATGTAAATATAATGATATGGTAGCAACACTAGAAAATGGCGCCCCTTCATATGCTACAGTGAAAATATGGGTGGCGAAATTTAAGCGCGGCCGACAGAACCTTGGGGATGACCCCCGTCCTGGAAGGCCTGTCAATGTTGCAACCCCATAAAATGGTCCATAAAGTTAATGATACTGTTATGACTGAGAGACGAGTCACAGAAAGATATAAAGCCAGTAGAGTTGGCATTTCACAGGAAAGAGTACATTCGATTCTGACCGAGGATTGGGTACCAAGACTTCTGACAGTTGATCAGAAGCACACTAGGCGCACATTATCGCATGCTAATCTTAACCTTTTTGAGGAAGATCCTGTCAACTTTCTTCAGAGATTTCACTATGGATGAAACATTATATCTTAGAGGCCAAATAATCGAAACAATGGAAGCACCATGTCTCTCCCCCGCCAAAGAAGGCAAAGACTGTTTCCATCAGCTGGGCAGATTATGACCTCGGTTTTCTTTGATGCAGATGGTATTCTACTGAAAGATTATCTCTAAAAGGGACAAACAATCAATGGCACATATTATGCTTCACTTCTAAGGCAGTTACGGGAAAATATTGAACGCCGCGGAATGCTCACTAAAGGTGTGTTATTCCATCAGGACGATGCTCCTGTTCACACGTCTGTCGTTGCCATGGCTTCCATTCGTGATTGTGGATTTAAATTGATAGAGCATTTGCCTTATTCACCTGATCTTGCTCCATCAAACCTTCATCTTTTTCCAAAACTGAAAACAGCTATTTCAGGCATCGGAGTTAGGTCCGATGATGACGTCATACATGCGATGGACGACTTTCTGAACAGCCAAGAAAAGGAATTCTATAAAAGTGGCATTGAGGCCCTTAAACACCGCTGACAAAAGTGTATAGATACTGAAGGAGATTATGTTGAAAACTAATACAATATGTCCGGCAAAATTAAAATCCTTAATATGAGGCTTACAACATTTCAATCAGCCCTCGTATTCACCGCTTTTAAAATATCAAAAAAAATCCACTTAACCATACGTCATAATTATAACGCTGTGTTCGTTATGACAAATCAAACTGTCCCAATATTTTTTTTTAAAATTTTTTTAAATTTTTTTTATCATTTTGTTTTACCTACATTTTGGTTCCGTCATAAGTGGGTATATCTGTATGCCATCGTCATCCAGGGTTTTATCATCAATCCTGGTGGTCAGATTCAGCTATAAAAAAAATGTTACTGCCATTTAAGTATTTACACACTAGAAAAAAACCTCTGTATTAAGTCAATACGATACGACGGTAAAGTTGGTTAAGAGATCTGTTTGAAATTTTACCTTTATATATATGTACATTACAAATGTTACATGCAAATTAGTAGCATTTTTATGTAATCCAATCAAATGTGTTTTCTTAGCTTAGAATTTAGATACTCCGATTCTGAATCCCTTTCGCGTGCATGAACTTCGCTTTGCTAATTTATAATTTGGTTTTTATGGTAATTATAGAACCATTGTTTACTTGTCTGTAACACGTAATAAAGATAATTTAGTGATGAAGGTTACGAACGGCTTTTTGTGTAACTTGTGTCTCATTTTTTTTTATCTTATAGAACAAAGTTATCATTTCAGCTAGAGAAAAACAAAAAGGGGAAACGCCGGTTCGGGTTATTGGACGAACTTACCTGAAAGGGAAAACTTCTGCTATCTAAATCTTGTACGAGGAGTACTCTCCAAAGGTCTGCTGTCTCCACGGAAAACCCGTCTATCTGTGTATCTGAGGGGTAAGAAGCGAGACCTTATAAGTCTGAGTGCTACAGATAACCAGGACAAGTATGCTGGAAATACCTAGATAATGCAACTAAGTTTTCAAATGGCCTTTAGGATATTCACTCAAAATTTTTGTAATTGTTTATTGGAGTAATTGCGTGCAGATTGGATAACACCAGACTAACACTGCATCCTAAATATTCCATATCGGTTAAAATGTACGTTCACCATTGAAAGCCCAGTTATCCCTACCTTGTGGATCAAACAAAAAGACTAATTTGATTCCTAAAAACAAACTGATCAGAATTGCTGAAAAATCCGCAGGCGGTTTTAGTACAGTCGTAGAATATCTCTCGCACAGGCGCTTGCATAGAAAAAGTGATTTTCATTTTTTTTATATGACAGTGGTATATGTGTACTCTGTACAAGGTTGGCAACTCCGCCACGAGCGAAACGGCACACAACCACACTTCAATCGACAAAAAACCCCACATTTATTCAAACTGACACGGCGCATACTATATACTACCGTCACCTAGAAACATTCATCTTTAACCTACCGTGTCACTCAATACGAATTGTTACATCCAAAACACAACAATCCGTGAAAACATCGCCGAATTCCTCCAACAAAACACCATTTTTCAAACTGCTCCCTCAGCCTGTCCAGATTCCTTATTTACGTACGGGGTTGAAAGGTCATGCGATTATATAATCGACTGTCACCAGGTGCATTTTTTTGGGGTCATCTCGGCATACTTTGTTTTACAGGTACATATACAGGACGTCGTTTGCGAGATCACGGACTAATTAGATAGCACGTGTTAATGCCAGGTGATGAGATCGTCCCTTCCTTTTCTTCAACTGCATCAATTCGGTAGTTGTTGAACTTCGTTTTGAAATCTAAGGATTGCATGTAACGGTGCTCAATAACTTGTTCAAGACAGGGCCGGGGCATTATACGTATACCATGAACTAGCAGTATCAGTTGAAATTTTTCGAAGTTGTTAAAATTTGGATGGGGTAATAGCTGATAGTTGTTTGATACATTGTTTTCAAAGTGAACTTGCCATCTATTTAGGGTTATGCCTATCTTCAATTTAAAAAAAAAATTGACCACTACATGACTAGTTAAAAATATATAGACCACACACAATACCGGTAAGAATAAGAGGTTGTTCTGGGTGTTCTGGCGTTAGCCCTAAATACTATAAAATTCTGACGTTGACACAAAATAACTACTACTACCCCTAAAGTATTCTCTTTTCTTTATTATGTTAGCCCTTCAGCCAGCTTAATTATTATTAGAGAAGCGTTGGATGCTTACGCACTCAATTAATCAGGTAATTCATCAATAACTTAAATATTATATGTGCGATGTAAAGTGGAATTACATAGATAATCAGTGTTACGAAGAATACTTTACAATGCGTTAAACTCTTTGACATTGTCACTGGCGGATTTAAAGGGGAGAGGGGTGTGTGTGTGTGTGTGTGTGTGTGTGTGTGTGGGGGGGGGGGGGGGGGGGGGGGGGGGGGGTGAAGGGTGTGTGTGTGTGTGTGGCCACCCCCCCTAAAATTGTCAAAGTAAGGGTATCTTAAAAAACGAATTCCCGTATCAATCAGCGAAATAATAGTGTACAATCATTAAAAAATCTCTCTCATATACTTGTTTTTATAAGACACACCATGTGCATGAATCTATCGTGAAATACACTAGAATACAGGATTTTGCATTAACCTGCTAAAACGTTTCCAGGGGGAGTACCCACGTTTGGCAGGTCTGAAGTATGATCTTCGTATTTGACGACGACATGATATTTGTAAAATTTGTGGAAATAAATGAGCATATACGGTGCATGGTACTCTCACGTTCAAAATTATAAATAATTTTATGATTATAAATCATCGCTCATACGACGAAACTCTTCAAATAATCGTAAATTAGACGAAACTCTTCAACGAGCCGAAGCGTTTTCCGGACAAAATAGATGCGGAGATGACCCCACAAAGTGCATCTGACGACAGACGATTATATAAAAGCATGACCTTTCAACCCCTTATGTAAATGAGGAATCTGGACAGGCTGAGGGAGCAGTTTGAAAATGGTGTTCTGAGCCAGGAATTCGGCGATGTTTTCACGGATTATTGTGTTTTGGATGTAACAATTCGTATTTAGTGACACGGTAGGTTAAAGATGAATGTTTCCTGATGACGGTGGCTTATAGTGTGCACCGTGTCAGTTTGAAAAAAATGTGTTTTTAGTCGATTGAAGTGAGATGGGGTGCCGTTTCGCTCGTGAAGGAGTTTACGGCCTTCCCTATTACACAGTACACATACCACCGATATCACTTTTTTTTTTTTAATTCTCATTTTCTATGCAAGCGCCTGTGATCTCTCGGACAATTTAGCTTCGGATTCCGAAGATAACAAAAAACTACGCCAGGCCGAGTAGTCAGGAATACCCGAACTCGCAGAAAAAGACCGTCTAGCAGGGGCGGCCATTCCGGCGGTGTTGGGCGTGGCCAGTATCGTCCTGCTTTCGCAAATGGCCACACGGATGATTAATTCAATGCCGATTTCTCAGGAGGTCACGCTTGTTACAATGAAGGGCGTGAACCCTTTCTGAGATTTTATTTATTTATTTTTTTCGTTCAAGCCATTTGAATTGACGAGAATATGCACGAAACTAAGAATTATCATAACACGTGTCAACAATTACAAGTGTTTTGTTAAATTGACGTTTGTCCTCGTTTTTCCTCGTTTGTCACGATTTGTCCTCGTTTTGTCCTTATTGTGTCACGATTTATCCTCATACGTCTACAATTTTTTCATCATTTGTCACGATTTGTCCTCGTTTTTCATTGTTTGTCTCGATTTGTCCTCATTTGTCACGATTTGACCTCGTTTATTCTCGTTTGTCACGATTTGTCCTCGTTTATTCTTGTTTGTCACGATTTGTCGTCGTTTTCCCTCGTTTGTCACGATTTGTCCTCGTTTTTCCTCATTCGTCATGATTTGTCCTCATTTGTCCTCACTTGTCCTCGTTTTTCCTCGTTTGTCGCGATTTGTCCTCGTTTTTCCTCATTTGTCACGATTTGTCCTCTTGTTTCCTCATTTGTCACGATTTGTCCTCATTTTTTCCTCATTGGTCGCGATTTGTCCTCGTTTTTCCTCATTTGTCACGATTTGTCGTCGCTTTTCCTCGTTTGTCACGATTTGTCCTCGTTTATCCTCGTTTGTCACGATTTGACATCGTTTATTCTCATTTGTCACGATTTGTACTCGTTTTTCCTCATTTGTCACGATTTGTCCTCGTTTTCCCTCATTTATCACGATTTGACATCGTTTATTCTCGTTTGTCACGATTTGTCGTCGTTTTTCCTCATTCGTCACGATTTGTCCTCGTTTTTCCTCGTTTGTCATGATTTGTCCTCGTTTTTCCTCGTTTATAACGATTTGTCCTCGTTTTCCCCTCGATTGTCACGATTTTTCCTCATTTTTCCTCATTTGTCACGATTTGTCCTCACTTTTCCTTATTTGTCACGATTTGTCCTCGTTTGTTACGATTTGTCCTCGTTTGTTACGATTTGTCCTCGTTTTTCCTCGTTTATAACGATTTGTCGTCGTTTTTCCTCATTTGTCACGATTTGTCGTCGTTTTTCCTCGTTTGTCATGATTTGTCCTCGTTTTTTCCTCGTTTGTAACGATTTGTCCTCGTTTTTTCTCGTTTGGTACGAATTGTCCTCTTTAGAATTACATAGACGCTGTTGATAAAGTATTCCAGAAGCGTTAGTGACTTCTGCTTCATACTAATCTAGGCCAAATCCGGGTAAGTTCACATTCTCTTTAAAACACATAATTTGCAACGTTCTTGTTCATGATTCAAGACAAAATAAGATGGTCCACAATAGTGCGGGACATTTCTATTTAAGTTTTTATCCGGGTTTTGTGTATTGAAATCAGAAAGACAAACCTACCATTAAATTGGAACGTCCAACTGACCGTGGTTCCCAGCTCCGTGTGATTTTGGCTGTGTTTGAGAGGGAAATTCTCCAGATAAAAATAGTCCTTCTCTGGTGACTTACAAGCTGCAAGATAAATGTTGATTTGTTCTGAAATTCATTTTTAGTGTTTAAAATCAGCACAATACCGTTAGTTGATGTGGCATTATTGTATTTAATGACAAAAGACGGGATTTTTGTCTTTTATAACACTCTTTCTATCTGGTTGGTTGTGTTTTGTTGAAAGTACAAAATTTCTTCAGAATTCCGTTTTTCACATTCAGGAATCACGTGATCTGAAGATGGTGAATATCACGAAATCAAAATGGCCGTCGGGTTCAAAGAAATGCGTTGACTACGTTTAACGAAAGTACTAAGTATATGGGCATTTCATAGTTACTAGCAGATGCTTCACTATATTGTTAACATTTCCATACATCATTCGTGCTGGATTTATCCGTAGTTTTCTGTAGAATTCTGACCATTCCAGACCACGTGATTTCCGACCGTGAATATTGAGTCTATCCAGAGTTGTCCTTCCCTTCACTAACTAAAGTGTTATTCACAGCATGGGTGTGATTCAGAACCTTTATGAAATTGGTCGAACTATTTGCGATTGGCAAGACATTGGATTGAGATAGAGAACAAACAGTCCTGCTTTTAGCCTTAAACTAAAAGCAAATATTTGAACATGTATTCGTTCAGCTAAGTTCGGTTATAGCCTAAAAAAAAATTACCAAGACCATCAGCCATTTTTAATAAATTATTACCTCCGAGTTCAAGTTCTTACTGTTGTGTAAACTATCGTATCAATACCTTCCCCAGGCATATATACGGTGTCTCTGAGACATGTATACAAACGGTCTCTGAGACATACATACGGTGTCTGTGAGACATACATACGGTGTCTCTGAGACATATATACGGTGTCTGTGAGACATACATACGGTGTCTGTAAGACATACATATGGTGTCTGTAAGACATACATACGGTGTCTGTGAGACATATATACGGTGTCTGTGAGATATACATACGGTGTCTGTAAGACATACATACGGTGTCTGTAAGACATACATACGGTGTCTCTGAGACATACATATGTACATACGGTGTCTGTGAGACATACATACGGTGTCTGTAAGACATACATACGGTGTCTGTGAGACATATATACGGTGTCTGTGAGATATACATACGGTGTCTCTGAGACATACATATGTACATACGGTGTCTGTGAGACATATATACGGTGTCTGTGAGACATATATACGGTGTCTCTGAGACATACATACGGTGTCTGTGAGACATACATACGGTGTCTGTGAGACATATATACGGTGTCTGTGAGACATACATACGGTGTCTGTGAGACATACATATGGTGTCTCTGAGACATATATACGGTGTCTGTGAGACATACATACGGTGTCTGTGAGACATACATACGGTGTCTGTGAGACATAGATACGTTGTCTGTGAGACATACATACGGTGTCTGTAAGACATACATACGGTGTCTCTGAGACAAACATATGTACATACGGTGTCTGTGAGACATATATACGGTGTCTGTAAGACATACATACGGTGTCTGTCATGAGACATATATACGGTGTCTGTGAGACATATATACGGTGTCTGTGAGACATACATACGGTGTCTCTGAGACATATATACGGTGTCTGTGAGACATACATACGGTGTCTATAAGACATACATACGGTGTCTGTAAGACATACATACGGTGTCTGTGAGACATATATACGGTGTCTGTGAGATATACATACGGTGTCTGTGAGACATACATACGGTGTCTGTGAGACATACATACGGTGTCTGTGAGACATACATACGGTGTCTCTGAGACATATATACGGTGTCTCTGAGACATACATACGGTGTCTGTGAGACATACATACGGTGTCTGTGAGACATATATACGGTGTCTGTGAGACATACATACGGTGTCTGTGAGACATACATATGGTGTCTCTGAGACATATATACGGTGTCTGTGAGACATACATACGGTGTCTGTGAGACATACATACGGTGTCTGTGAGACATAGATACGTTGTCTGTGAGACATACATACGGTGTCTGTAAGACATACATACGGTGTCTCTGAGACAAACATATGTACATACGGTGTCTGTGAGACATATATACGGTGTCTGTAAGACATACATACGGTGTCTGTCATGAGACATATATACGGTGTCTGTGAGACATATATACGGTGTCTGTGAGACATACATACGGTGTCTCTGAGACATATATACGGTGTCTGTGAGACATACATACGGTGTCTATAAGACATACATACGGTGTCTGTAAGACATACATACGGTGTCTGTGAGACATATATACGGTGTCTGTGAGATATACATACGGTGTCTGTGAGACATACATACGGTGTCTGTGAGACATACATACGGTGTCTGTGAGACATACATACGGTGTCTCTGAGACATATATACGGTGTCTGTGAGACATACATACGGTGTCTGTAAGACATACATACGGTGTCTGTGAGACATATATACGGTGTCTGTGAGACATATATACGGTGTCTATGAGACATACATACGATGTCTCTGAGAAATACATACGGTGTCTCTAAGACATACATACGGTGTCTGTGAGACATATATACGGTGTCTCTGAGACATACATACGGTGTCTGTGAGACATACATATGGTGTCTCTGAGACATATATACGGTGTCTGTGAGACATACATACGGTGTCTGTGAGACATACATACGGTGTCTGTGAGACATAGATACGTTGTCTGTGAGACATACATACGGTGTCTATGAGACATACATACGGTGTCTCTGAGACATACGTACGGTGTATCTGAGACATACATACAGTGTCTCTGAGACATCTACATACGGTGTCTCTGAGACATATACATACGGTGTCTCTGAGGCATACATACGGTGTCTGTGAGACATACATACGGTGTCTCTGAGACACACGTACGGTGTCTCTAAGATATAATAAAAAAATTTCCTCTGAGACAAACAAAAGGTGCCTTTGAGACATCAAAACAGTTTCTCGGAGACAACCCCGCGTATCCGACATATAAACGGCCTCATAGTGGAACATCTCTCAACAATACAAGTAGGAAATAGTTCAAAGAACAGGCGGTAACTTGTACATGTGAATATTCATGTTTCAAACTTGTTGCTTTGAGGGAAGTATTTTATCCAAAGTTCGCTTACATAATTAAATTGTTACCTCGACTCTAACTTATTGATTTGAGACATAATCTATGATATATGGATACACACAACACATGTATTACTTAAGCTAGCCTTAAAATACCACGTTATTTCATAAGAATAAATATATCAACTATTTTAACTATGTATGAGAAGAAATACCTTAGGTGAGAACATGAATTTAACTTTTTGAGATAACGTTTATATTTAGATTTAAAAGTAATCGTTTTATCCGTGACGGCCGTCCGCGCGTCCCTGGAGACCGCGTTCACGCACTTACTAACTATTATTAACGAGTTATACACATGACAAGGACATTTAAAACTCGCAGGTCATGAGGAAGAGGTTCCCCCGAGATTACCTAATGTAATGCCATAAATCAGAAAACGTGTTAACAAGTTGTTGTTTTGTCTTATTTTTTATTTATTAACTTATTTTTATTTTGTCTTTTACTGTCAGTGAGTATATCTGTTGCGTAAACATGCTGAATCATTGTGTTACAACTTAATTTCAGTCGTGCTTCGACAAATCGATTCCTTCGTGTCGAATTTCCTGCTTCCTGCACTTGCATTTTATTTCTCCACCCGCGAAGGAATTAATTAAGGTATTGTATTTTGGTGATATTAGCGGTACCAATAAAATTTGATACAATGTAATTGAATTACTTTTGGTTGGATCAATATAAGATTACTAAAGTAAACAAAAAATGGCAAAAAGTTAGCATGCAATGACGAAATCATTCGTAAAGTTGATAAACATTAAAAAAAATCCTGATACCAAAAAAACCCGGCTACAATTTACCCATTCTATCTTCACCTAAAATGATAATATTGTTTATCTTTGCATGTGTCTGGAAAGTTTAGAAAAGTGATCAGTTGAATAAATTCCTTTCTATTTTACGTTACTTGGTAAGTTGTTTCTGAAGTCGGGTGTCTTAATTTAGCGAGACATTTAACAGACGATTAAGAAACACTGAGATGATTCAGTTACCTGGAAACCACGTCGTAAGGTGAACGACTAAAAACTGATAAAGTTCATATGATGATCATTATTTCATGATAATGTGTGGTTGCTTTAAAAACTCTTAACATTCACTTGTAAGCTCATCTTAAAAATGTTCAACAGCATAAAATGTGCTGTATAAAAATGCGGAAATGACGCTATAGTTAAGACAACCGGAAGTTGCGTAACGGTAGCAGAACGACGTAGGGTGAAGGATGTAACTGTTGGAAATGTATAAACAGACTATTATTGTTTTCAATCAATTAAACTTACTCTTGTTTGATATGAGCAGATTTCAATTATTTGATAAGATATATATATATATAACTGTTTAGAATTCTAAGATTTGCATAGCGACTGTCAACGAAAATCCAAATTAGTATTTTGAAGAAAATATCGAAGAACAAAATTCTCTGTTGACCAACAAATTGCAACGAGGACACCGTGGGGATTGATTCTAACAGATTGCCGGAAAAAACCGAAAGTGCGTGATTGCAAAGATTACATTTGATGCAATTTAATGAAATGAGTGTCAAGGCCTGGGATCTCACTTACCATTAAATAAATCGTAGGATATGCAAGCAACCTCAGGCTGAAATAAATAATAAAACAGGAATGTTCAGTGTTGTACAAGACACCAAATTTTATGGTATATGTTTGCATTAGATAGATATTTTTGTTTTTAAGTCATATTTAATATGCATACGATTGCGTATTTGATTCAATATGCTATACGCTGGAGTCATTGGTTTGTTTGATTTTACGTCTGAAAGACAGATTTTAACAGTCACATGTGTAAAGACAGTGTCTATGGCTGGCAAGACCATTCGCATTTATAGTGTCGCTACACCGAAATGACATTGACACCATTCCTATGAAATTAATGTCTCTATGCTGTATAAAGCAAAATATTTTCTATATTAAAATTCTGTTTCGTAAATCGTCTTCCATGACGTTGATAACTAAACTCGAGTAAAGATCGTACATAACCTGTTCTCATTATGTGCCTTGTATTACATTATAAAGATGAATTTAGGAACTTTATTCATAAAATTGCATATACTGTATAGAAGTAGATATGAAAACCTAGCTTAATGGGATATGAAACACTCATAAAATGCTACCTCCCAAGAAAAAGATTTCCAATCGAGCGCCAGACCTACGTTTGAGTACAGTTCGTAAGCGTTATAAGAGCACATGGTAACGCAAAGATCACTCCTCAATTTTCATGACAAACGGTTCATTATTTCTTGGCCGTGTGGTATCCCCTTAATGCAGAATGTACAATGCGGGGGTGTGTTAGACATTTTTATCTCCAGTGACCGTATACACAATCCTAAGTACGACTATCACCTGGGTCGTGGGATAAGATTTTTTGTGTGCTCGGCAAGGAAGAAGAAAACTCTCCAGTAAATAGATGTAATGCTGATCGCCATCGTTTATCACCTCAGCATCGTGTGACCTCTAGGTATACAAAAACAGGTATTGTGTGTAGGACAGTGTAGAAACCATACAACGCAGGACGTCATCATCCTCTAAATGACGTAGGTATGACGTATCGGCAGGCTTACAAAGCCGTAAAACTGTAGTTTTTGCATTGTTTTTATAAAACTGTCTTATTTAATTTTCTTATCCCACATATACAACAAAGTAATTTAAACCCCCTCCACCTCCTTTTAAGTGTAAACGAAACCCCTGACATCACGAGAAAGGTCGTGTAAGATAAAACTGAGTGAGAGTACGCAACACTTGGAAACATTAGATTTCACCTACTATCAGTAATGCCTACATATGAATACTGTATGTAAACAGGTCATACTGTATACAGGAAATACACAGGTCATACTGTACACAGGAAGTACTGATGTCATACTGTATACAGGAAGTACTGAGGTCATACTGTGTACAGGAAGTACTGAGGTCATACTGTATACAGGAAGTACACAGGTCATACTGTATACAGGAAGTACACAGGTCATACTGTACAGGAAGTACTGATGTCATACTGTATACAGGAAGTACTGAGGTCATACTGTGTACAGGAAGTACTGAGGTCATACTGTATACAAGAAGTACACAGGTAATAATGTATACAGGAAGTACACAGGTCATACTGTACACAGGAAATTCTGAGTTCATACTGTATACAGGAAGTACTGGGGTAATGGTGTATACAGGAAATACTAAGGTCATACTGTACACAGGAAGTACTGATGTCATACTGTATACAGGAAGTACTGATGTCATACTGTATACAGGAAGTACTGATGTCATACTGTATACAGGAAGTACTGATGTCATACTGTACACAGGAAGTACTGATGTCAAATTGTACACAGGAAGTACTGAGGTCATACTGTATACAGGAAGTACTGAGGTCATACTGTATACAGGACGTACTGATGTCATACTGTATACAGGAAGTACACAGGTCATACTGTACACAGGAAGTACTGAGGTCATACTGTATACAGGAAGTACACAGGTCATAATGTATACAGGAAGTACTGATGTCATACTGTACACAGGAATTACTGATGTCATATTGTACACAGGAAGTACTGAGGTCATACTGTATACAGGAAGTACACAGGTCATACTGTATACAGGAAGTACTGAGGTCATACTGTATACAGGAAGTACTGATGTCATACTGTATACAGGAATTACTGATGTCATATTGTACACAGGAAGTACTGAGGTCATACTGTATACAGGAAGTACACAGGTCATACTGTATATAGGAAGTATTGAGGTCATACTGTATACAGGAAGTACACAGGTCATACTGTATACAGGAAGTACTGAGGTCATACTGTATACAGGAAGTACTGATGTCATACTGTATACAGGAATTACTGATGTCATATTGTACACAGGAAGTACTGATGTCATACTGTATACAGGAATTACTGATGTCATATTGTACACAGGAAGTACTGAGGTCATGCTGTATACAGAAAGTACTGATGTCATATGGTACACAGGAAGTACTGAGGTCATACTGTATACAGGAAGTACAGAGGTCATACTGTACACAGGAAGTACTGAGGTCATACTGTATACAGAAAGTACTGTGGTCATACTGTATACAGGAAGTACTGGGGTCATACTGTATACAGGAAGTACTGAGGTCATACTGTACACAGGAAGTACTGAGGTCATACTGTACACAGGAAGTACTGAGGTCATACTGTACACAGGAAGTACAGAGGTCATACTGTACACAGGAAGTACTGGTGTCATACTGTACACAGGAAGTACTGAGGTCATACTGTACACAGAAAGTACTGAGGTCATACTGTACACAGGAAGTACTGAGGTCATACTGTACACAGGAAGTACAGAGGTCATACTGTACACAGGAAGTACTGAGGTCATACTGTATACAGAAAGTACTGTGGTCATACTGTATACAGGAAGTACTGAGGTCATACTGTACACAGGAAGTACAGATATCATACAGTAAACAAGTTCTCAAGAAGACCAAATGTTAACGAATGTTAAGTGATAGTAGACATTTTCTAAGCTACTTTATTTTAATCTAAACACGTACCTCAGTCGAACAGTTCCAAGATCCCGGATAATATTTTGCCGCCGACGCTAGGTGTAGCCACAAAACTGCTGCCCACTGCATTCCGAACATTCTTAATTTGTCCAGTCTTCACTTTTTTCCTTGACTGATATTCTCCCGTTTTTTATTCTTCCGTGAATTAATTAGATTGACAATAAATCATAACAATAGCGTTTTGTTATTTATCATTAATCATAAATAAATGTTAATGATGCTGAATTTTGAAGTTTGCTGACAAATTTGGTAAGTTGTTTTATCAGTTACACGAATCAAAAACGAAATTGTCGTTTCACATAGTGTTAAAGTGTAGACTTACCTGAGCTGCAATACCAGTTTAATTTAACATTGTCGCTTACTACGCGATCAAGATATGTAGAGAGACTGCCTACCTGATATAAACAATTGGTGCAGGTTTCTCGGCTGGGCTATGGGAACGAATACCGGTGTTATGTTTATCTGCTAGAAGATCAGATCTCGATTGGTCAATATTATCGACCGTTGAACTTCTCTTTTGTAAGGGTCATTCCATTTAATACAACATGTTGGTCTTTGCCGAAGTTACGTATAAAACAAAGCCTGTGAATTCGTTTGGAATATTATACGGATGAAAGATTTAAAGGGGGGATTTTAAGCTCGCATTTTCCATCCCATGGTTTTGGAACATTCGGTGCATCGTACAATATAAATCTCTTTTTGATAGATTGGATAAAAAAGGGGAGAGTTTGAACATAAACGGGACATTTTAAATATTAACTGGCGGTTGTCATGGTTAGGTTGTTGGGCGCGTGCGATGTGCTGCGGAGGGATTTAGTGGTTTTTTTCTTCTTAAGCGGAGTTTGACATTGGTTGTCTCCCTTGATCAGTCAAAACCGTATCCAACTAGTTCTTGTGTGCACGTTATTCTTAATTAAGAAGGAATAAAATATGAATTAGATGTAAACAAAATAAACATAAAACCACTGAAAAAGTAAAAAAATAAAAATAAAAAAAACCGGATGGGCAAGCGTCTTTAAGTAAAATCCGGGCGGCTACCTTCTCGCGTATAGCACAATATATATACCTATGGCCAATAGTAACGGAGTCCTGTCCTGATATTGGCCATTGATATTCTTTATAGAAAAAAGCTTGACATCAAATGCATTCACACCAGGAAAGGATTGTACGAAATACAAGTGAATACAAAACTGGACCATATAACTTTTTCTTTCCTGTACTCATCATTCTTGGACTCGTCATTCCTGGACTCGTCATTCCTAGACTCGCAATTCCCGGACTTGTCATTCTTGGACTCGCCATTCCTGGACTCGCAATTCCTGGACTCGTCATTCCTGGACTCGAAATTCCTAGACTCGTCATTCTTGGACTCCTCATTCCTAGACTCGCAATTCCTGGACTCGCCATTCCTCGACTCGTCATTCCTAGACTCGCAATTCCTGGACTTGTCATTCCTGGACTCGTCATTCTTGGACTCGTCATTCTTGAACTCGTCCTTCTTGGACTCGTCATTCTTGGACTCGCTATTTTTGGACTCGTCATTCTTGGACTCGTCATTCTTGGACTCGCCATTCTTGGACTCGTCATTCCTGGACTCGTCATTCTTGGACTCGTCATTCTTGAACTCGTCCTTCTTGGACTCGTCATTCTTGGACTCGTCATCTTGAACTCGTCCTTCTTGGACTCGTCATTCCTAGACTCGTCATTCTTGGACTCGTCATTCCTAGACTCGTCATCTTGAACTCGTCCTTCTTGGACTCGTCATTCTTGGACTCGTCATTCTTGGACTCGTCATTCTTGGACTCGTCATTCTTGAACTCGTCCTTCTTGGACTCGTCATTCTTGGACTCGTCATCTTGAACTCGTCCTTCTTGGACTCGTCATTCCTAGACTCGTCATTCTTGGACTCGTCATTCTTGGACTCGTCATTCTTGGACTCGTCATTCTTGAACTCGTCCTTCTTGGACTCGTCATTCTTGGACTCGTCATTTTTGGACTCGTCATTCTTGGAATCGTCCTTCTTGGACTCGTCATTCCTGGACTCGTCATTCTTAGACTCGTCATTCTTGAACTCGTCATTTTTGGACTCGCCATTCCGGACTCGCCATTCTTAGACTCGTCATTCTTGGACTCGTCATTCCTAGACTCGTCATTCTTGGACTCGCCATTCCGGACTCGCCATTCTTAGACTCGTTATTCTTGGACTCGTCATTCTTGAACTCGTCCTTCTTGGACTCGTCATTCTTAGACTCGTCCTTCTTGAACTCGTCATTTTTGGACTTGTCCTTCATAGACTCGTCATTCTTGGACTCGTCATTTTTGGACTCGCCATTCCGGACTCGCCATTCTTAGACTCGTCATTCTTGGACTCGTCATTCCTAGACTCGTCATTCTTGGACTCGCCATTTTTGGACTCGTCAGTTTTCTAGCGTCTATAACTGAGGCGATTCAGAAGGGTCTACATGCAAAAGCGTAATAAGACTTAAGTTATGCGCTCAAAAATTTAAATCGATGTTTAAATACACCAAATACGTTGGCCGTGTTAGGACATTTATTTAAGGATTTCATTTTGCTTTGGTCGATTCCATTGTGTGATGAATTTAGTTGTTCTTTAGGCAAATGCAATATTTTTTTTTTACCTAGCAATTATTTTGTAGATTATTTCTCTTTTACAGGGATCACGCTGTGTAAGATTTCCTCCACACGAACATGTTAGTTTCATTGAATCTAACTTGATATATATCTAAATATTTGGATATGATAAGATTTATATATCCATTAAGTTCAACAAAATAATTAGCTTATTTTTTAATCTATCACTCTGATTTTCGCAAATATTTCTCACGTTAAAAACGAAGGAATTTAACTGTTTACCTTAAAACACGGATTGTATAATTCTATTGAATATTTTTGCTCACTGGGAGACCACACAATTGCCATACTGGTTTTCAACAGGCATGCTAGCAGTTAATTACATAACCTGATTCTACAGCGAGAACAATAGACTTATACAGATAAGGGTATTTACATTACAATTCATTTGGCTACTTTAAAAACCAATTTCCGCCTGATATTGAGTCATAGACGACAGAGTAGCATTTCAACTCCATCGGACCACATGCCATAGGTAATTCAAAAACGTTATTTTGTATTTTTATCTATAATCATCATTTTTTAGTCTTTCTTCAGCCTTTATGCATATCTGTTTTTTGAATAATTCAAAAGACAAAATTCACCTGAATGTGAGGCTAATTATGCTATTGATAGTGATACAATTGCGTTTATAGCCTTATAAATACAATTATGTTTAGAAATATAGACACAAAACTGAAGTATATTCCACTGAAAAGCGATTTTACTTATCTAGCGTCAACCGCTTGAGTGACAAAGATGGACAGGTGCTATTGGAAGCTGTCGGTAAGCTTTGAACAAATAGTTGTGAGCAACAGGATGTATATACTTTAATACCGACTTGATTTGTTTCATAATTCACTTTATTTATCATACGACTTTATTTATTTTACAACAATTGCGAACCAGTGGTATCCTTCACATTGACGATGTAATGAATGTGAGGTGTAATTTAAAGATATTAATTTCAATTGTTCACATAATAGCTATACTGCAGACCTTAATTCATTTCGAATCTTGATTCAACAGGATTCAATAAATTAGGGAATTACACGTTTGTGTCTGTTTCCATATATATATAGTCGTAATATTTATTTGAAGTTAACATACACATGTACCACAATACAGCCATCTCAAAGCGGTTCACGCATTATTATTCGTGATATCGGGCCTGAAATGGCAACCAGCCAATGTCTTTCTTAACTACGTGGGGAGCATACAGCCGGAGCTGCCATTTCGGAGTAAACAGCTTACACACAACATACACTTGAGTCGGCTGAACAGTCCCGTGTCGGGTCTCCAACTAGCGATCTTTTGGTCACGTACAGAAGCGTCCTATAACGGTGTCTCCGGTTAATATCACAACGCGCCATGCGAAGAGCGAAGAAAGTACACCGCCAACGCGATATATTCTAATTCGTCGCGCTGGTGTGTAATTTTGTCACGTTAGTGCGTCCATTTTGTGCGGTTGTTGCACTGTCTCTCTGTCGCACTGGTGGTGGAAGCAACATGACAACACGACATAGCCGGAGCCAATCACCAAAGACCACTTCTGTTGTTTTCCTAAGCTGTTAACGTCATTTCCACCAGTCAGTCAAATATTTCCCCGACGGTTTTGGTTTGTTTTTGTTTAACGTCCTATCAACAGCCAGTGTCATTTAAGGACGTGCCAGGTTTTGGAGGTGGAGGAAAGCCGGAGTACCCGGAGAAAAACCACCGGCCTACGGTCAGTATCTGGCAACTGCCCCACGTAGGTTTCGAACTCGCAACCCAGAGGTAGAGGGCTAGTGATAAAGTGTTGGGACACCTTAACCACTCGGCCACCGCGGCCCCAACAGTGTCCACCAACATGTACTAAGAGTTGTCGTTCCTTACACCGTGTTATGTACTGTACATTTCAGCTTGTGTAAGGGTCGCTACCCTGGTTAACCTCTGAATACCGTTAATTGCATAGTAGACTGAAGGAAAACAAATTATCTCTCGGTTGGTGTGAATGTGTCTCGACCCCTTTAACACCCTATCTGCTTTTGTCATCTTTAGTATTTACATAGGAACACATTATCTTATCATAAGGACATTTGATGGATTGAATCAGGTCACTGTGGCGGAGTTAACATACAGTAAATAGTCGCTAGTTCATTTGTACCAGTATTCACTTGAGTTCAGTTGCCGGCGGAGTCAATTCCTTAGAATGGACACCGGGAAATACAGAATGTTGGCTTACTTTATATTCTTGTTTGTGGCTGTCAATCAGGTGAGTATTTGGTTGACAGGAAACAGATAAGTTAACACTGAGTTGAATATATGTTTTGATAAACACGTGCTAGATTTAACGATTTGACATAATACCTCAATGACAGAAAACGTATTTCAAGTTCTCCTTTCTCCTTTCCTAAACATGTTTTGAAAGTCTTTTCCGTATACTGTCACACTTCTAAATAATTCCAATTTGACGGTTAAAGGTTATGGTAATGTATCGATGTTTTACGGTGTCGAGACATAATTTATTTCAAGATCGATGAATTTATAGCATATTTCTTTTTGACATCATGGAATGGATGTTGAGAAGGAAATATTGAGAGCAGATCATTGTCAGTACAATTTTTTTTCGGATGAAATTAACTCTATTGAAATTGCATCTAATTTTGTTTCGTTTGCTGGGTTTATCGCCCTGTGAATAACCTGTGTCATTTTGAGGCAAGCATAATATGAAAATATAATGTATATTGCATTGAAAAACTGAATAAAAAGATAATTACAAAAAAAAAATTTTGAGGCGGGGTCCCCTTGTAGTAGTTGGTGGCTACCTCACTGAGCAATATACGAGATGCCAGTCACATGCCATCCTGAGCAATAAGAGTAAAGTGTCTTGCAATAAAAATAAATTAAAGATTAATAGAGAAGGTACATGTAGCAGTTGCAGGAAGAGTGTTATAAACCCTTAATAAAAAGTAAATGAAATCAGTATTTGTTCAAATATAATCCTACACTGGTGAAGCATACAAGAAATTCTATTTTCATATCATAGAACATTTTATCGTAAATAAATATTGTCGTTATTTATGTTTATTTGTATTACAAAAGGAGAGATACATGTATTCTTCAAATTTCTTAAAATGTGTCTGGAATTATCTCCCTTTGGTAGAATCGCGCATGTCCCTGCTGGTTTTAACTCTAACCGTTTGAAATTATACTTTGAAACCACCAGACTCAATTGTGACTTATTTTGTTAAACGTTCTGTAGAACTGTGATTTTGAAAATGGAAAATCTGTATATTTTTGATTTGATATCGATCATATGTAAACATGTTTGGCGTTGCTTCATTTACTCCTGATAAAGGGATGTTTTCATTGCAGGTTACATCAGAAGTTGTCCTGTCTGTTCATATATTGGAATTGTCCAACCCCCAAAATCTGATGGCAACTGAAAACCAAGGTCCTATGTGCTGCACAAACGTACCCCCTGGCGTCTTTGGTTGCAAGGAAAGCTGCTTCGTCACTATCGAAGTTTGCTACATGTGAATATTCTTTGCTTAATTTTTGCTATATTTTAATGATATATTATCTTAAAATCTTCTCCTTAAAAAAGTACAACTGCAATTAATCTGTAAAATATATTTGACAAATTTGGGTTTCACATTGGTTAAAACAATTGAATAACAAATAATCGGTCGATTCATAAAACCAATTAACGACATTAACCAATTGATATAACTTTATAAAAATAAAGCAATAAATGAATGAATAAATAAATATGACTTCTTTCCGATTTTGAAATTCGTTAATCTTCCCAGCTTCTGTACAATTTCATTTCACAATGACTGTTTTAACAATATACATTCAATATGTTTAGGACAATATAATAAACAGCCAGTACTTCTTGTCTCCGTGACTTTTGTTGATCGTTTCAGAGATACTTCTACCAGTTCCTGTGTACAGAGATATACAACTGGTGTTTTTCCTGCAGGATACGGTACCACAAATTTTGGTACACCCATAGGGAACATGTCCAACCCTGTAATAATGCACATCCCTACATGGACTGTGAGTTAATTATTCAGTTTTTACCGTTAATATTCAGTTTCGTTACGACATATATCTGTCATCCTTGAAATATAAATGCCAACCGATGTAATCTCGTTCTGAATGTAAACAAGCCTCGTTGTCATCTTCATCATAAATTATACACTCCGCTTGGCTTCGAATATCAGACTTGCTTTTTCACAGCCTCGTTCGAGATACCGGGTCACAGCCTACGCTAGCGGGAACTATCATCACATCATCAGCCAGATTGTTGTACAACCCAACTCCAAAGATATTGCTGGGGATGGGTTACACACGACCGTCCACCACGCCTCCATGGCGTACTTCCGGACGGGTGCTACGTAAGTTTATGGCTCCCTCGTTTATCCGAATTAATTTCGCACTAAATTTCAAAGAAAATCGACACGAAAAAATATGTTTATAGATAATAATATCATATGTGATCAAATGCCTTTTTACATCATTTTTGCCCTGATGGCGATAATTTAAATGAAAACCTCATACGGAAATATTTATTTGCTACAACTGACATGAAACAAAATACTTTGAATAAGACATTGGATTAGCAAGGATTGAGAGAGATTCTGTTTCCTCGTCCAAGACTAAGCGACCGAAAATTTGAAATTTTAGAAGCATGTTTCGTTAAATAATTTTATCTGGTAGAGGTACATTTACGGATTAATTACCGATCTTTTTAGTTTTCTTTGATTTTAGACTAACTATCACCATCGTATTTGCCAAGGATAATTCTTGATCTAATGGAAATGAAGCATTGTAATGATAAATGGTCTCCTTGTTATCTGGTGAACTTTCCTTGTCTGGCGGAAAGATGGACAAGATACAAAATCGGAAAACACATATACATAATTTGAAAGCAATAGGGAACATTCTCGAATGAAACAAAAAATCAAATCAAATTAAAGGTGTGGATTTACTCAGGACAAATGGCCACTGAAACCATAAGAGCACCTGTCTGACATTTATTGTCTCTAATTATCCTAATCAATTAATCACTACAAATTTGATGCCGATTTTTTTCGTGGTTAGGTGCTGCTGAATAGGTTGTGTCATTTGATAAACTGTTTTAATCAAGTTTATTTAATTCGCATCAAAAAAGTGCAAATGTAAAGTTTGCTATCTCAGTATTTGACATATTGAAGGGAGACTACTCTGTAATTTTTTTTTTTTTTTTTTTAAATATTTTTTTATCTTCCTATTTTTCTCTTTTCCTATTACATTTTGTAAGACTGTCGATTGTCGATTACGATGCAAATGGGAAAATTTCGAAATCTTACAATTTCAATTTAACAGCATATCGACAGAATACACGATATTCCAGTGCCAAGCTGATTCAACTCTTCATCAGGTGTGCAATGATCAGGGTCAAGTAGTTTGTAAGGATCCTTACTACGGCTCTAGATGCTCCCTGGAGTGTTCCATACGTCCGATTCAAGGGGCCTTCCGAGGAACATGTATCTCAGGAGTCGGCCCGGTATGTCAGAAAGGTATTTAATACAAACTTTTCCTTCTTCTGTATTTATGATGCGTTCCTATGTCTTTGCGCTATCTATCATAAAAAAACAACAGCAAAAAACAAAAACAAAAAACAAAAAACACACAGTCACACCCATTGGCCCACAGGGAACTGTTCCTGACCTCATTCTATTTTCAATCTACATGTATATAAATGATCTATCTGAGTACATGAAGCATAGCACCCTCTTTCTCATTGCTGAATTCTTTTGGACCTTGGTGCTGCAGCTGTCTAGGAAAAGGATTGGCTAATGTCAGTCAATTCCGACATGTGCTCAATAATACAAGTCACAAACAAATGTCCAACCCTAACTCAAAGCTACATTATAAATGACTATGTTCAAAACATAACAAAATCTGCTAATTATCTTCGTGTCATCATGATGTTCAACATGAATTTGGACCTGCATATCAACGCCATTACTTCCAAAGCAAACCCAATTTCTTGATTTTCTCCATTGGAATTTTAAAAGGTTAACCTCAACATATTGAAGAGTTAAGTTTTTTAAGTAAAAAAGTACAGAAGCATCTACGTATGTTGTTATGGAAATCGTATGTCTCAATTAACTGTATCAGCGAACATATAATTGTTAGATCGATTCACATATGTCCACATGGTCCTGATTGCGTCACTACAGGTGGCGTTGTATCCGCCGAACTGTTTGATATATTCGTGTATGATTAACATTGACAGACAATAAGTCTAACGAAGCAATGAAATTGCGACCCCAACAAAAAAAAATTAGATGAACAGCATACACACTTGTTTATCTACCCTATACTTGCATAAAATCTATGATTCAATGATCCTTCATTTCCAGATTCCCAAGAAACTGACCACGGGACAGATATTTCGATGATGACAATAGTTTTAAATGCGATTTCATGAAAGAGTTTCTTAATGGTGCGGATCAGCAACAAAGAAGTGCGGAATATCTTATTAAAGATCATGTCTATTAAACTCCAGTTAGTCATAAATGGTCATAATGTACAGTGAAACCTGTCTAATCCGACACCATGTGGAAGTGCCACATTTGGTCGGATTAAACAGGGTGTCGGAAAAGTCAGGTATTTGTTGTTGACTACACTTGGCATCACAGAAATAGGGTAGTGTCGGATTTGACAGGTTGTCGGAAAAGTCAGGTGTTGGATTAGACAGGTTTCACTGTATAATGCAACAATCTGGGATCCCCACACAACACCACAAATATACCAGCTTCAATAAGTGTAACCTCGCGCAAATAACACAAAGCAAGCTGTTGCCGACATGATTGAATGTCCATACTTACCACCACTCAACCTTCGCAGCCCGTAAAGCTTACTTGTAATGCTCAACAAAATAGTACACGACTTTGTCGAACTTCATTAAGGAAATCCCATTGTCAACCCACGCACACTTGCCAACCATCACAACCCATCAGCATTCGGACATAATCACTCCTTTTCCAAAACAATCGCATAATGGAACTCGTTCCCCAAGTCTTTCGCCTCTGCCGACACTGTCGACACGTTAAATCACTTGTCACAGTGACATAACTTTCTTATCATTAGTATTTCATGTCATATTTTATCTAAAAGAAGATACCAAACGCCACTGGGATTGACCAAAAAGACCGATTGCTTCATGAAGCACGAAGAAGATGAATAACACAGTATCTTTATATTTAGTGTAAGCAAAATTGTAATGGGAACCCCTGCTCAAAGGAAATACAAAACGTAAACATGATCGTGGAGTCTGCGCAGGGAGAGGTATCCAGTGCTGGAATTGGATTCAGGTTTAGAGAAATGAGTTCAGTGTCAGTAAGCGGTTAGCGATCTCGATACATATCGGTGAGATAAGGTGAAGCTTAACATGATTTGTTAGTTTTCATGATCTTTCTGTATTTCAGGTTGGAGCGGTCCTCATTGCACAACACCTGACGTCTGTTCAACTAGTCAGTGCCACAATGGTGGCCGCTGTTTGACCGACCCTAGCGTTCCAGTGTTTGGGTTTCGTTGCGAGTGTCTAAAAGCATGGACCGGGCAGCTTTGTGACCAGTTGGACGCATGCTCTTTCCATTCGTGTAATAATGGAAATTGCACTAATGATAACACTCAGGTCCACGGGTACCGTTGTCAATGTCAGAGCGGATGGACTGGTGACGTCTGTGACATCGATTTTAACGAATGTCTATTTCCAAGAGCGTGTTCTGACCGTGGCACGTGCCGCAATTTGGCGGGAACATTTTCGTGCTCGTGTGAAGCCGGTTGGTCCGGGAAAATCTGCGAAACAAGTCTCTGTCCTACAGGTAAATATTGGGTTGAATTATCAAGATGATAATGTAAGGTCGAGCTTAACATCTACAGCATTGTACCGATATAAATAGTCTTTGTTATATCACAGCCAATACATTCTGTTCATATGAAGTCATATAATGTTTTAATTAGCACATGAAAAGAGCAGAAAAAATGAGGAAACAATAAAAGAGGAATTATTTGATTCTCAAAACATACATTAATCAAATTCTTCTTTTATTTGTTTTAAATATAGCCCAGTGATTTCATGTACTGGTATTTCACAAGTATCAGATATATATCGATAAACACTTAACAAATGTAAATCATTCTTACTTCCTCGTAAACACTTTCATGGAAGCTAAGATGTTTACATTTGCAGAAATGATATATAGTTTACGGTTTTTAACTGTGTCTTTGCTGTAGGTTACATAGGGGCCAATTGTACTACTATTACCAGTTGCGAAAACAATGGGTTCAAAGTTCAGGCGACGACAGGGATAATCTGCCAGTGCCCGTATGGATGGACGGGACCTAGATGTGAGATAGACGAGGACGAATGCTTAACTAGTACCACATGCCAAAACAACGGCACATGTATCAATCGACCAGGGTCATTCATTTGCGCATGTCAGAGTGGTTGGCAAGGACACCATTGTGAATCGGATATAAATGAGTGCATTGTGAACCCCTGCATACACGGTACTTGCACAAACACTGATGGTGGTTACCAATGCACGTGCGCGAAAGGCTGGATAGGATCACATTGTGAAACGGATGTGGATGAATGTGAGCACACAGTTTGTCAAAATAACGGTACATGCGTCAATTTCGCGGGAAACTTCCATTGTAAATGCCCGGATGGTTATGGCGGCGGGTTATGTGAGTATGATATAGACGAGTGCGCTAACGTTACCTGTTCTAACTTCGGCATATGTGTGGACGGCGTGAACACATTTACCTGTCAATGTCCACAAGGTTACACGGGCAGGCTATGCGAGACTGATATAAACGAGTGCGCGAGCAACCCTTGTGTTCATGGTAACTGCTCCGACGAAGTTGCAAAGTATAACTGTCGGTGTCAGCAAGGATGGAGCGGTACGAACTGTGACAAGGATGTGAACGAATGCGATTTTTCACCGTGTGAAAATGGGGCAAACTGTACTAATGACCCCGGAAGCTATAAATGTGCATGCGTCGTTGGATTTGTTGGAACACATTGCGAGATTAACATTGATGACTGTTCCAACTCTCCCTGCATGAACAATGGTACGTGTATAGACATGATCAACGATTACAGATGCTCTTGTTTTGGTCAGTTTACCGGAAAACATTGTGACGTGTACAACTTTTGTGCGTACAGCCCGTGCGATCACGGCCAGTGTCTCGTTACAGATAACACTCCGAAATGTCTGTGTGACGTAGGCTGGGAGGGCGTGGCTTGTCAGTATGATATTGACGAGTGTGCACAAGGATCACCTTGTCCAAATGGAACGACGTGTGTTAATAAAGCCGGCAGTTACGAATGCGATTCGTGTAACAACACTTACTGTGGTGTCAACGGGACGTGTTCCATGTTGAACTTTGTCCCGACATGCACTTGTGGATATGGATGGGCGGGAAAAGACTGTTCACGTGAGGATCTCTGCGTCGGCAATCCTTGCAGTGGTCATCTGGAATGTGTCAACACCTTGGATGGGTATATGTGTCACCATCACCATGACAAAAACCTTTGTGATGTCATGCCGTGTGAAAACGGCGGGTCGTGTGAATTCCATTCTCGCTACACTCCTCCTAGCTTCGAATGCCATTGTGCTAACGGATGGAAGGGGCAAGCCTGTGCTACTGATGTAGATGAGTGTAGTGCGAGTCCTTGTGCCACCGACCACGCATGCGTTAACACTGCTGGAGGATTCGCATGCGTGAAGCACACTGTTAAACGGTCCAGTATGGGTTTGTATTATCATGAGTTGTATTGACATCTGCATGGATCAATCATACATGTTACAATAGAACTGCAGTGATTTTCCGGTAAACTCCGCCATTATTCAGGCCATGGCAATGTATTCTATGTTTTTGGTGATCACTTTAGTGACATATTTACTTGAAATCAGTATCGCTATTATTTGTCAATATTGTAATGATCTGACTAAACTGTATATTTGATTTGTTTTTGTTATTGACACAAAACAGAATAGTCCAACAGCATTCTGTCAAAGCGAAATCAATTCGCATAAAGACATAGTAATACATATAATTTGCTTTCTTCTCTCATTGTTCCAATGTTTGAAATATGTTTTTTTTTCAATCACTAGAATTATGAAAAGATCTTTACTTAATGTATGTACGACTCACTACTGATAAGATGTTTTGTCTGCAGAGAGGGATTCTGGTATTGTTATGCTGGAATTGGACCGTGTCATTAAGAAGTCAGACATCAGTGACCTGCATGATCATCTCACGACCTTGACCTGTGGGAATGGCTGTGGGTTACCAGAATGCTCCGTGGATATCAGAAGTTATACTATCCAGTCCAGGTTAGTATTGGTCAGTTAAAGGTCACGGTCTTATTGGGTCAAAGAATTCAGTCAGTGAGGAATTGTTCTGCTGAATGAGTTTCCTTGTGTCTCCTTTGCAGTTTGTGTATCACCCATGGTTTTTGTATACGATAATGAATATGCAAGGGAGCACATTTTATCTATCAAAATACAATGAACGTGTATTTAGTGTAATCTTAATCTTCGGCAGGTTTGCGACCTCGACCTTGGCTATCCTTGCCAAGTGTGGAGGTGACGTCATCAGTAGGGAGACAATGCGAGAGGTGCTTGGTAAAGCCTATACAAGAATTCAGTAACCTTTAATAAACCGAATGAAATTAAAACATTGAATGAAATGATAATTTATTTGATTCCACGACGTATATGATATATGTAATCTTTAAAATAAAGATATTTTTCATTAACATTAATTTGTGTTTGTGTTTTTATTAGCACCTAAAAGACATGTGTCAATGACTTAACTCTGTAGTTCAAAGACACAAAAGACAGCAAAACTGAATTTAACTGCACCATACAGATGTTTCATCCTTCTAGGACCATTGATGCTTGGAAGCCAAACGACCTATGACTCAATAAATGTCATATTCAATATTGGTTTTTAAAAGAACTTTAAATACATTCTGAACTATTCAAACTTTCGTCTACCTAACGTCTCTCTTGGGGCCGCGATGACCGAGTGGTTATCACTTCATCACTAGTCCTTCACCTCTGGGTTGCGAATTTGAAACCTACGTGGGGTAGTTGCCAGGTACTGACCGTAGGTCGGTGATTTTTCTCCGGATACTCCGGCTTTAATGATCGTGGCTGTTAATATGACGTTAAACAAAATGAACCAAGCAAACCAACTCTCTTGAAACAGTTCACTTTTGGCCTTTAGGTGAGCGTTGGCACATTTGAGTAAGGTTTTGGGTTCCGTCACCTGCCCGAAATATAAAAAAACCTGGTTCCCAATCCTACTTAACTTCCAACATTTTGTAAGCGAGACGACTGATTCGGCCCTTGTTAATTTAATATGACCGAATGGAGTGTGCTATTGGGTGTCTTCGGCAGTATACTTCAGTAAGGTAGCACTATAAGATCCATACCAGTTTCGCGCAAAAGAAACAAACACAAACATACCGTAGCTTCCCAAACATACACGTATACACCACACGCACAGGGGAGATCGTCCTTGACCTTAGCTGTTGATAGGACGTTAAACAATGCAAAAGCAAACCATCAAATGAATTAACACGTGATAGGCAGGTACACTTCGTGGACTGCAGTGCCTACCACCTGTAATCGTATAAGATTGTACACACGACCCACAAGTTAGATACGAAAAGAAATGAAGTAAGATCAAGACAGGATTGTAATGATTTAATAAAAAAAAAAGCGATCGAAAATACCACATACAATTTTGTGGTCGATACCATGATCTAATTAGGAAATGCTGTATTTAATTAGGCGATATGAAGCCAGATGTGCGATGCCTAGTGAAAATATTTGACCTAAATTAGTATTGCAGGTATTTTCGATGAAACAAAAGACGCTTACCCTTCCGGAAAAGATGGTCTAACTCTCTTTGTACTTGTTGAAGGGTCTTCATGCAAATATATATGTTTTATTTATTGTTTGCCCCCGTTTTTTCGATTTTGAGATACGATTTGTCCCTTTGTGCTATTCTCTTTTGTTTCCGTCCTATGCTTCAATGTTTCCTTGATTTTGAAGGTTTCTGTATAAAGCTAACGATCGAAAACAAAGCTTTTGCGGTACTTCCTTTTATCTATCACTAGATTCGATCAAATCGCTTTTGATGTGCGTGTATTTTTCACAGTATAATCATAATTGAAGCTCCAACTAAATTGTCAACAACATTCATGACTAGGCGGAACATACTATCTTATAAATAGAATACAGAAATTGTGTAGGACAGAAAATCAGAAAACCATATCACAATGCCATTTGTTAACCACTTTGTCGCTTGGTGTATTTAGTTGGCGACACTGTGAATGATGAACCGCTGTAAACAAACGGTATTTTAATACCTTCCACTATAAATTCGATTTTTTTTTACTCCCTATTGCCTTATGTATCAATAATATACATATACATAACATACATTAAATGACATTACGTCACGATTTTAAATTATCACATAAAACTTTTCATTATTTTAGCATGGCTATTTTTGCAAGTATCAAGTG
Source organism: Pecten maximus (assembly GCF_902652985.1). NCBI lineage: Eukaryota > Metazoa > Mollusca > Bivalvia > Pectinida > Pectinidae > Pecten > Pecten maximus. The sequence goes on from NC_047021.1 coordinate 33,687,103, forward strand.
CTAGTTCCTGAAAATAACAATCGATTATCCCCCTTTTTTGTGCAAATCCGTATCTCTGTATCGTTATCGTAAGTCAAAGTTGTTTGTTTTGCTAAAACGATAACAGTAAGATAAATATCACCCGAGCAAAGTCCCACATCCGTTTATCATAATCAATAACGAATATAAGATCTCACCTGTAAGATAGCTACGTAACAAGAACTTGTGTATAGACGCTTACAATGTACCTCTCAAGCATGGAGACGCAAGCTATCCTCCTCTTCGGCATAATGACTGTAAGTTTGCTGATATTCTTAACGTTTGTGTCATGTATATTACATAAATTAAGGAACAACATAAAAATAAAACTTGTTAAGGAAAGGTGAATAGTAGTATTGGCAGTCAGGATTGTAGAGAAATGAATGTGTTAAATATCATAAAGCTGTTTATCCTTCACCTATAATTATAACATAGATTCGTTAATCATCTTTGTAATACTACAGTTCAAACCTGCGATGTGTGATGATAATTTCTAATTTCCGATACGGTAGCTTGTAAAATTATCAATACACGACAAGGAGGATATATTTCAGAATACTCGCTCAATGCAAAGTACTTGATTAATGGTTTTCGCTATTTGACAGGTTTTACAGCTTAAAATGTTTTTTGCATGCACGAATAAAACATTGACGATGTTGTTGTAATATCAAAACGAGACATTTCTCATCAATCTTTTGCTTTTAGATCAAATATGTACTGTATTACTTGTTTCGAATTGAATTATATAAATCATATAACACGTACCCACATTATGACGCAAAATGATTACAGATTTACTGTATCCCCGCAGATTTACTGTATCCACACCAATATACTATATTCCCACCAGTTTACTGTATACACACATATACATAAGGAAATGTCAATATCTAAACAAGCTCACTGTAAACGTAAACAAAAGCATACGGTATCAACACAAACAATTACACACAAGCTTACTGTAGTCGCAATACACGTACTCTATCAACATAAGCTTACTGTATATAAACAAATATAATATGTATACACAAATATACTGTATAAACACAAGCATAGTTTTTATAAACAAGCTTAATATATAAACACGAGCATAGTTTTTATACGCAAGCTAACTGTATAAATACAAGCATATTGCATATATACAGGCTCACTGTATTTACACACGCATACTTTTTATACACAAACATACTGTATATACACAAACATGCTGCATCAACACAAGCATACAGTGTTAACATAAACTTACTGTATCAGCGCACTATATATCACGTATGAGTACCTAAGCTCTGGCTATAGCTGAGTATATCCACTCAATCGCATTATCTATTTTCACAAAGTCCACCCAAAAACCATGCATCAAAAAGAAGCTTACGTTATGCTTGTTAGCTTTGTGATGTGTTAGCACACGTTTCGTAAGAACATCGGTGACCATTTATATTTTTTGAGGAAAAAAGCATTATTCATTGCTCCTTTGTTTATTTCATCTCGGGCCCTAGGTTACTAAGTTAGGGCCCTAACATAGAAAACAATCTTTGTATGTCCTTAATCAGCAGCCGTAATTACGGGCTAAAACGTAGCGGACACTGTGTAGCGACAGATCATTTGATTTACAAACTAAGATAGTGAAAAGGATAATAACTATCTCCCTTTCTTATTAAACATATTGAATGGAAGAATGTGTAAACTGTCTCAATCCACATCCGTATAATTTGAACACGAAAGATAACAGACAAACATAACAATTATCAACTATCTCTCTTTCATAGTCAACTTGCATGGTAAGTATTAAACTGTTATTATGGATAAAATGTAAAAAAATAAATCATAATATTCCTGTAATGCGTATATAAAAAACCATGTTTGATGTCTAACCCACTGTGTCCTGTCTTTGTGTTTTGTGTAAGTGTTTCTATTTCTCGTCACGTGCTTTCGTATATCACAATATTAACTAAAATAAAAACCATAAATATGCAAAATTGGTTGTCGTTCATGTGGCATCTTAATCCGAAAGTTTCTGATTTTTTATCGGTCTTTTAAAAATCTGATATGGACCGACTAGCATGAGAACTTCTAAAGAAGGGCTTCCGTTCGTATATTAACATTGTAGTAATTACTGAATGCTGCACTGATCATTTGGCTGATGATTTGTTAAGTGAATCTCATCTTTGATAGACATTTTTAATTGGATATTTTAAATCAGTTAATCATAAACATGTTTAGAAGGTATTATGTTCCGTAATAGCTAAGGCGAGGCGATTCACAAACAACAAATAATACTATTTGACACAGACACTATAACTTGTTTAAATTGATGGATCAATAACCGGTCACAAGGGTCACCAGTGGTCACTCACAAACTTACAACACTTGTCCCAGACGTTGCCATGCATCATCTCCTGGATCTAAACCAACTTCAATCATGAAAAAAGTATAGAACATATTGCCATGTTTCGTCCTAAAAGTTACGTTTTTTATTTAAACCTTATCTATAACATGCAAATCTATTTATTTGAATTGTTAATTGTGATGGATATTTCATTAAAATATGTTAATATACCAGTTGTTAAAGGGGAGATAATCCGTACAGAAATACAAAACTCTTGCAAACTCATATGTGAATAGATTTTTCTGGAATCTTCTTGAAGAGAGATATGTTATAATATTTTGTTTACAAGTTTTTATAGACAAGTGGTTGTTGACAAGATGTGTGTTAGAGGATTCTGGAAAAGAGACCGTTTGAGAATGTACTTGAACGATTTGGCAATATAATATAAACAGTAGTCAAGTAGAATTAAGTGATGGTGTACAAGATGCAGGTATAAACTGTGGTATTAAGTTACGGAATTCAGACATGTTGGCGAGCTTGGATGAAAAACTGTGCCATCTGTCGGACAAAGAACGGAATAAGCTGAAAGTTCTGATTCGTGTTTACACACTTTTGTTTCCGGATACGCCAGGCAAAACTGATGTTATATACCACGACGTCGATGCTGGGATGCAACAAGTGTCAATTAAACAACATCCCTATCGTATCAATCCATTAAAAGAAAAGGCCTTGAAGAAATAAATAAAGTATATGTTGGGCAATGATATCATTGAACCAAGGAAAAGTGAATGGAGCTCTCCATGTGTTCTAGTACCCAAGCCAGAAAAGTCCTTCCGATTTTATACGGACTTCAGAAAAGTGAACCCTATAAGTAAAACAGACTCAAATCCAATTCCGAGGATTGTTTCGTGTATTGACAAAGTCGGTAAAGCCAAGTATGTCAGTAAATTAGATCTATTGAATATTGAAAGGATATTGACAGGTTCCTCTCACAGAAAGAGCAAAGGAAGGGTCGGCATTCGTCACATCACAAGGCCTGTACCAGTAAACGGTTATGTCGGTTGCCATGGAAAATCATCCAGCAACTTTCCAATGACTTCTGAACAGCGTAATATCAGATCGTGAAGGCTGTGATGGATACATTGATGATGTCATTATCTACCACGACACCTGGGAAGAACATCTGCGCCGGATTCGCGATTTCCTCGAAAGATGAAATTGACTGTGAATTTGCTTAAGTGTGACTTTTGTCATGCAACTGTAAAAGTGTTAGGTCATGCTATAGGACAGGGACAGGTAAAACCTGCCAAGGCCAAAGTAGTAGCAATCATTGTTTTTCCAACTCTTGGAAATAAGAAAGGGTTGATGATATTTCTTGGTGTGGCTTGATTTCATCGGACATTCTGTCAGAATGTTTCTGTTATAGCAGCTCCAATTACTGCTGTGTTAAAGACAAATGTAGAATTTATCTGGTCAGACGAATGCAAATCTGCATTTGAGAAACTCAAAGCCATATTATCAAGTTCGCCAGTTCTTCCTACTCCAAATTCCGGTAGACCGTTCACATTTTTTTTGTGACGCCACCGATGTTGTTGTTGGTGCTGTTTTTATGCAAGAAGATGGCGAACAAATTGACCATCCCTTTTACTATTTCTCGAAAGAAATTGACAAACACCAGAGAACTTATTCAACTATTGAGAAGAATGTTTGGCATTGACTTTAGCACTGAATCAATGTGATGTCTACATCTGTACTGCTATCATGCCTGTGGTAGTTTATACAGACCACAAACCTTTGGCATTCATCGAGAAAATGAAAAACAAAAATCAGTGAATTCTCAAGTTGAGTTTGGCATTGCAAGAGTACAATCTTGACGTAAAGCACATGAAAGGTGAAGACAATATTTTGGCTGATGCTTTATCCTGAATTTAGATGTGACTAGAAAGTTAAAGAGGCTTACCCGCAGACGGACCGGTAAACGGCACATCTCCGATCACTAAATAAACTTCAGTACACGTTTCTATGTGACAAAATTAGAGGCTTTCCGACTTTATTTCTTGAAAACAATTACAGAATATGTATTTAAAAGACGTTTTAAAACTCAACCTGAGAGGGAAATGTATGGAATATAACGGCAAATCTTCTTTGTAAATCGCCGCTGCCTTTGAAGCTATCACTGTTCGGCACTGTGCACGTGCTTGTTTCTTTGATGCGTCAATCAAATTAGACTCCACTTTATAGCGGGGACTTATTGCGGGTTGCGATTAAATAAATAATATTTAAAAAATGAGGTTTTAATATCACTTTTCAGCGTTTTATAAGGAAAATAAAATGAAGAACTCAACAATTCCAACAATCTGTCATGTGTAAAAAATCTTTTTCTATTAGCCAATTTTTCTGATCTCTCTGCGGGCAAGCCTCTTTAAAGAAAGCTTCCTTTTCAAGAAAACTTTCTTTCCTTTAAGGAGGGTTGTGTTACATTTATACTAGTGGTTAAAGGGAGATAACCCTTACAGAAATATATAACTCTTGCAACCTTAGATGTAAATAGATTTTTCTTGAATCTTCTTGAAGAGAGATGTGTCATAATATTTTGTTTACAAGTGTTTATTGACAAGTGGTTGTTTACAAGATGTGTGTTAGAGAATTCTAGGAAGTAGATGGTTGGAGAATGTACATGAAAGATTTGGCAATATAGTATACAAAGGAAGAGAGACAAATTGTCATTTAGAACTGGTTTACAATTATCAAGGATAGCTATATAAATTATAATTGATTATTAATTGCCTGATACTGGGAACTGATTTACAACTGCTAAGGAGAACTTTGTGAATTCTGTTGGATTATTAATTGCCAGGAACTGTGAACTGGGCTTTATAAATATTCTTAATTCTCGAGAAACAAATAGGAAAGGATTACTCAAAGACAGCTATTATAAGACAAGTATTTAAAAGTGTTGATTTAATGCACCTTCTTGTACACCACTTTAATTTTAATTGTGAATTATCTCTGTAACTTCCTTAGTTATGTATATATTATTCAATTGTCAACTTAGCTGCTGGGTTTTATCTTTCTGTTATCATCACGTACTAAAAGACACGTAACTTGACGAGAAATATACATGGATATGTAGTGTAAATTACTGTTCGATTAATCAATTTACTACAGACACACAAACACGCAATGTTTTCGAAATTCGTTTAAAACGCACAGCGTACCAATGGACTTCGCAATGCGTGGCTCAGGTTAGGATTATCGAAAAATGACCTTCATTCTTTCATCGTAATCAAGACATCAATATCTAAAAGAATTCAACATATTCATATATAAATCTACATGTATAGATATGATTTACAACTAAGTTTTGCTTTTTTTTGCTATTTTTGTCTACTACGTAATATCTAAATTGTTGAAATAAGATGCAAAAGAAAATGTGATTTTGATGTCAGTTTGAATTAACATCAGGAAGAATGTATGCTCTACGCTAATAGAGATGATTAAGAAAAAGAAACGATATAATAAGCATGGATATAGCTAGAAATGAATGTTCAAAATGGATATGAAGTTGACAGACAGACCAAACGTTTTGCCGGTACTAGATATTGCATGTTTTATGAGCGATATAGAATATTTGACACTTAGTCGGTATAAAATTTGACTGTGCTTACGGCGAAAACCGTCATAAATAAATTTGTCAAACCTGGGTCCTGTTAAATCCTTGGAAATATAGCAATTTTCTAAAATCTTACTTTCGTTTGCCAGCTGACAACTTTTATCGCTTCGCTTAGTGCCGATATCCGGTATCGCTTCATACGGTGATGTAGACACCTTCATCATCACTGACGTCATTGTCGCCGCCGTCGCTGCCAGGGAGAGCATGATACATTTATGAACATAACGTCATGAAAAACCTGCATTATGGATATGATGCGTTAAATATTGTCTTAAAATATGAATAGTCATTTTCATATTTTAGCATGTGTAAAAAAAGAAACATCAGAACTGGGGCACATATTATTTTAACTATAATTTGTAAGAGAGAAGATAAAAATCATCAACGTCAAAGGGCATGGTTTAATAAGGATTTTTTTTCTGACAAAACAATTAATGAACAAACGTACAATGTACCAAGGAAATATCATTGACTATAGTAGCTTATAACATTCACAATAAACGTCGCTTAGGCGATAATGAAATGAAAATAACATTACTATAACCCTAATTATATCGGACACATGTATATCAGTGATCGTCGATATCAATAGTGTTGATACAGAGAAAGGTGAATTAATCTCAGGTAGGGGTACACATCAGTACCAAAAAGAAAATTACAGATGAACAATGAGATAACATTCAATTAGACTTTCAACAACACCTGTCACGCAATTCGGTGGGACGTCAACGCTTACCTTCTCCGTAATGGAGACATTAACACTCTTCTTCGTCATCGTAATGATTACGACGGTAAGTTAACAGATAATAATGCTCTTCAGTTTGTATACTTACCTTGCTTTAAAAAAACATTCAACAACAAAGCATGGTTTCGTATTTTGTGCTGTAGCGAGGAAAGAATGAAAAACCCTTTATACTTTTACGGTGAAATTGTTCTAAAGTAACTAATATCTAAAACAACAAGATTTAAGATGTGTTAAAATGTAATGTCAACCGCTAAAATAGGATAAAAATGGATATTTATTGGTGTAATTATCATAGGAAAACTGCCACATATATATGAGTAAGAAAATCGCGACATTGTTCATAACCCTGTCATTGGCAATATTATAACTTTGTTCTGGTCAGGTTTCAACATTATTGCCATCATTACTGTAAGAAATATGTTGAAATTTGAACCTGTTTCTTACAGAATATATAGCTAATATTCAACAAGCAAATGACGTTATTTATATCAATTATAATGGAATATTACTGAAAAATATGCTTTATGTGAGAACGAAACACTACAATAATCTGTATTGTTATAATAAAGTGATAACGCTTATGTGAAAAAATATATGAATTTCATAATGTCGGTAACACGCGTTCAATTGCCAGAACCCCACAGGTTTACTGACAATATAGGTTATCTCGCGATTCTACGCTGGATGATCGACTACATGTTTGACGGATATAATACCTTGTACACACATCATAAAACAATGGAACAAAATGATTATATATTAACGGCACGTTAAGATGTGATAAGTCATACTACGGACTTCATTGTGACAAACAATGTATTACTCGGCCACTCCGAGGGCATTGCGATGGTTATGGTAACCTTGTCTGTGACTCATCTTACTACGGACTAAAATGTGATAAACAATGTATCCCTCCGCCTTCTCATGGATACTGTGATAGCAATGGTAATATAGTCTGTGACTCATCATACTATGGAGAACATTGTGATAAACACTGTATTTCTCCGCCTTCACATGGATACTGTGGTAAGAGCGGGATATTAAGATGTGATTTGTTTAACTACGGACTACTTTGTGACAAGTCGGTCCAAGCTGTAGTGTGAGTTTTATGAAATCATCCCTCAGGTAAGGGATTCGAAATTATACAGTCAAACCTGTATTAAGCGGTAACCCAAGGGACCGACAGAAACTGCCTGCTTAAGACAGGTGGCTGCTAAAACAAGGCTACCAGAAACTCACAACAACAACAACAAAACATTCATATATTATTTATTGCGTCTGAAAAAAAAATTCCAATTATTGCATTCCACATAAAATTTGTCATGATAACGTGCAGCGTGCAAAGACAAATGTGAAGGGTCCGAGTGTGAAGATTTTCGTAAACAAAAACAAATCACGATAACAATATATAGTCATCTGTTCACATCGGGTGTCTACCTCCGGACACAATGGCCGCTCAATACAGGAAGAGATAACCACTAGGGTAAGACTTCTGTGATCACTCGCCGCGTTAGACAGGTAACCGCCTATCTAAGCTTCATTATAAACTTTTTTCCATCGCGTGGACTGATAAATCAAAAAATGAAAAAAACAACAACAAAAAAACAAAAAAAAAAAACAAAACAAACAAAAAAGAAAAAAAACCAAAAAAAACAAAAATGAAAAAAAATAGACTAGAAAATCAATTCAAGAATTTCAGAAATTAAATTCAGAGTTAAATACTGGCTTAGCGATTCTATTTTACGAAAAATAAGCACGTCAAATAATTTTAGGAATTAACCAATAAGTATGCCAATGGTGATACATAAATTTTAAAAAACGTGACTTGATATATCCCGCAATGGTGTCAGCATGTTTATTATGTTAATTTTTGACAATATTACACACTTGTATTCTGGTGCAAAGGTATCTATCACGTGTTAACGATATGATATATTATGCTCTTGTATCCGTTTACGTGGTGTACGTTTTTGATCATAATCAATTAAAAATGCATATTTTTTTTCATAATTACTGGTTGTTACCTCAATATGATGAATTAATTCTAGGAAAGTTTTTAGAAATATGCCGTTCTACTGTCCCCGCTTAATCTCATTTTCAATGACGTGGTATGCGGATGTAGACTTTGATGGGAAAAGATAATTGGAAAAGGAAGGGTGCATCGACTATTTCTGATTTTGGGATATTTTGTATATAGATACATCATCATATTGATGTTTGATTATCATATTCGTTATCGCCTAAAAACAATGGTAATATAATCAAATAGATAGATGTATGTTTGTTGGTACACCCTTATATAGAAGCAATAATATTTACCCAGTTTATGTAGTGTCCACAAACTTTTTCTATCATTGATATTTTATGATAACGTTCAATTTTTACCGTACACATCCTACTAATATCTCGTATTATCGTTTTTGCAAACGTGTTGGTATTACATGAAGTAGTTAAATATACTTTTAGTGACATGCATAGAAACAATCTTTATTTGAAATGTCAGTAATTATCGACTGAAAAAACCCCCAAAACAATTAAATTAATCCACTGCTTTAATGTACGTTTGATCAAATTTACTCATGTCGAGACTATTGAGTTGTTTAGCACTACAGCACCCTTGTTAAGGACGGCGGATCATAGTGGCTTGAAGCCTGAACATGGCAAGAGTAGAACTATTACGAAATATTTACATTTGGTGTGGCAATGCCCTTATATATTACTAGTAAATCCCTACCAAAAGCAGCTTCATCTATGAGAGTATAACTGAAGTTGCCCTGACGGTAGAAAGCGGGAAATTTGAATTTTGGAAGATTTTTTTCATATTTTTTTATTTTTGCGATTCATTAATAGAACGTAAATATAAGCGATAAACTGCCTAGATGCGGCAGACCTACTGGTATAACTGCCACATGTGTCACAGACAAACAATCATGGTGCGCTAGCGCGCACCATTCAGTTTGTCTGTGACACATGTGGCAGTTATACCAGTAGGTCTGCCGCATCTAGGCAGTTTATTGCTTAAAGAAATCACACGAAATTAAGATGAACGTATATAATTTCTAGTATTCAGAGGCTCAAATACTATATCATTTTTTGCGTATGTTTGTAGGAACCTTAATCTATTTTAAATGTAATGGCGGTATTACATCAAGCTCATAGCGTAATTCAAAATAACGAAAGTATACTTGAACACTAGATATCCTGTATATCCTGTGAGTAAATACAATATATATATATATATATGAGTATATATTCTAATAATCTTTAATTATATTTAAAGGCCTCTGCTGCTTTCACCTTGAAGATAACACTGAAGAGCCTTGACATACCTGCCTGTCCTTGTATCAAACCCAGTAATACATGTATACCAGTGTGCCATCCAGCTGCCCAGATATGCTTTAGGTACTGTAAAAGAAAATAATTTCCTGCTTTGTTACAGAAAAGTTAGATAAACTGTTACCAGTGTGAAATACTATAACAAGGACACAACCGTACGTAACGTTGTAAGTATACGGGAGATACGTTGTAAGATAATATGCTTTATAGTGAACACAGACTTTGAAGAGGTAAACATTTGGTGTAATATTTTCAAGAAATAAGTAAAAGTAAAAAAATCACACATATTATATATACATGTACGTTCTCTATGAATAATGTAACAAAGTGCACATAGAAAAAAGTCGTGTCAACACATTTAAAATAATGCAAAGCTTGCCTTGGCTTATACAGTGATGGAATACATTCCTGTGTTATAGGCTATTACATTTCAAATCAATTCCAGTAGTAAAATATCCCTTCAACGCACAATATCATACATATATCTAGCACGTGCATATCTGACATGAAGTATTACGTGCGAGTATATGACATTAGTAACACCTTGCTCAACTTCCGAAATAAACATGTCCAATGTTTGAATGGGAACCGGTTTGACGGGTATCGCGCTTTTATAGGCACTGGTCCCCAGTCTCGTTTCCAAGCAGACACTAACTAAAATGTCTGCTACTTCTCGAAACGGTGACCGGAAGATATCTATTTATCACAGGTAACATTTCCAAACCATTTTAAAAATGAAAGCTTTTTAACTTGCGTTGTCAGCTTTAAGTATTGTCCTCGCCATTCTTTTAATAAATAAATGTAAGTGGGTGTAGAAATAGATTGTAGTGGGGACTATACATTAACTCCAATGTTTCCCTCGCAATTAAGCATTGAAATAAATTTCATGATATATTTATTTGTAAAAGTTGGAAATATATTTTGTAAAAACGTGTTTGTTACGTTTAACAATTGACGTTTTTTATCGGCTTTTAAATGATAAGAATTATTTGATGAATTATTACTTTACGTATAGAAATTTCCAGGACAGAGTCCATGTGAAGACTCTGCAATTAGGGAGTGGTGTTTTGAACTGCAAACAAAACAACAAAAACAAAAAAAAAAAAAAAAAAAACAAACAAACAACAGTAACCTCTACATACTCATATTATCAAAAAGATTGAACAAATTTGTGTGTACTGTTTTGAAAATATTTTGGATTAATATATCATTTCATGACAATTGAAGGGACCGATGTTTAGTAAGTGAATTATGGTGTATTTCAGACAAGAGTGGCAAACGTACATAGAATTAATGCATGCACAATATGAAAAACGTGTCCAACTTGTGGGTATCTTCAGGGCATTACTATGCGATAATAACTGCAATTTGATAAAAATGATTTATATATTCTTCATTTTGTTTCATTTAACTCTGAAGGAAAAATGCACTGAATACATGCACCAAGTTAATTAAAGGTACTGCGGACTATTTTGGAAGCCAACACACGACATTTGGACAGACAATCGGGAAATCTGTCCAATCCCGTTATCCTACAATTTCCATCATGGTCGGTAAGTTTTACATTTGACATCAGATGTTGTGCTGTTGTACAGCATGGAATATGTTATATGTAAACGTTTGGAGTCCTAGTCAGGTTTTAAAAGGAGTTTGCTTAACTCGTAGTAAACAATCAATTCCGATAGTGAAACATATAACAGAAATATAGTATGTTATCTCGATCACTCGATAAATCTCATGATTCATGTCTCTCCTGATTTTGAGATAACTGGACTCAACTATATAAGTACATATGTTAAACTTAGATAAGAATATTATATACATGTATAATGAAATGAAGCACTATTTTATATTTCAAGTTGGATTTTAAACTTCTTGAAGCATTACAAACTTCGCATGAAACAATTGAATTTGATGCAGTCTTTTAAATAAAATATATGATTAAGTTCCCATTGTTTGTACGCAGAATGCAGCTTTCTGATTGGTTGAATTTTATGGTCATACATCTATGAAAAACAAAATCCGAAAATGGAGGAAAAAATGTGACGTCACAATACGACCATTCACGTTGTGTATTGATTTGAGAAAAGAAATTCCTTATAAGATCAGTTAGATTGTATAAAGCAAATTTAATTTTGAAAATCAATTTACATAGGGTTATGTAAACATTTTGTTTGCAATCTTTTGTAAGAACTCGTTATCCGTTTTCAAACAAAATTGACGTCAATGCTGAAATAAGTTAATATTTTATACCTTATATAGCCGAGGAACAGGTTCCAGGTCATTTTCTATGGCAACGGTCAAGCGGCACACCTGATTGGCTCTTTCGTGATCACCCCATTCCTGACGGAGGCAAATGTTGTCACAGAAGGCGAAGAAGTCAGACATTTTACTAAGACAGATTATAACACCCATGCCGTGTAAGTAATTCTATCAGGCTATAACTATACGACAATGGAGTAGCATGGGTTACAATACACAACTGATATCTCAAAAGTATTATTCCTTTTAATTTACAAAACTTTTTCTCACATTTTGATATGTTTGAAAAATTCTTTTACAAAAATGCGTCGAAGTTGGTTTCTCATTCGTTTGCTGACACATTGTGATAACCGTCAAACGTCATTTTGTTTCACATTTTAAAATGCCGACAATCTGTTCAACCCTCTTTTCTCAGGGTACTTGTAAAGTGGGAAATGAAAAAAACGAAACGAAATCCAATCAAACCGAACGATCCGAAATCAAACGTAACGAAACGAAACGAAATCAAACGAAACGAAAAATGATACATTGAGAAAATGAAAAATAAAACATTAGACTGTACACATAGGCCTAAGTTTCCCATTCTCATCGGTGTAAAAAACACACAGACAAGAATACATTTATCGCAATATCCACTCAGTTCTTTAACTATGCATAACTATATTCAGAATATATTCTTAGTCCACTATTTTAAATATCTGATTCTACCAAAACCAATCACAAATTTATTTGTAAAATATATATTAACCAATAACAGTATAATCTTAAACTACATACAGTATTTCTTACCCACCTACCTGCTATATAATTATAACTGATAACCAACGATATTCAATTTCAAAATGAAGGGACGTTACTCTTACAACAACATATTTGCTTTTCACTCATTAGTTAACGTGGTTCAACTTGCTATAAGCGTTATTTTAAGCACCTTTATTACAGTTCTATCATCCACCATCCACCCAATCCAAACATAATATCCCTACTCGTTTCCAACCCAACATTATAACCCTACCAACCACGCCCCAAAGAAACGCACCCTACCTACCCTACAGAACATCCTGTACCTACCCCAGGCAACTCACCCCAACACAGCAACCCCTACCCAACCACCCTTCCCCCTGACATTGCATCCATACCCATTTCCACCCAAACAGCTATTTCCCTATGGGAAGAGGTCACCGGTTTACACAGAAAACATCACACTCATGTTTGCATATTTGGAAAATCGTCTAAATGGTCTGAATTTTTATCACTTGATACTATTTTGAAGGCCTAACCCATCATATCGATCTTTTATTTTTTTGGCTTGCTTAATGTTGTCTAAGATTCAGAATACAGAGGTCAGACGAACGATTAAACATGTTTCTTATTTATATTATTCAGCCTTACCTTGGATTACGAGGTGTTCCGAGACGAGTGTTTATCGCAACCAGAACAACACCGCGTGTGTAATCAAGATGGCCGCCTGGTGTGTGAAAGGGACCATTACGGACCAAATTGTGACAGGATATGTGTACCTACTGACCACGGAACCTGTGACTCTCTGGGACATTTGATCTGTAACAAAACTTACTACGGACCCAAGTGTGATGTGCTCTGCGTACCTACTGGACATAAGTACTGTGACAATAACGGAACCCAGCGATGTATCCCGAACTATTACGGGAGGCATTGTGATGTTTACTGTACACAGACGCCACATGGAACATGCGACATAAACGGACATCTCCAATGTCAACCGAATTATTACGGACCTACTTGTAACGTAAATTGCATGGCTAAACAAAAAACAAACTGTTCCAACACAGGCAGAAAAGTCTGTAAAGATTTCTTTTATGGAAACAATTGCGAATCTCGCTGCCGTTCGACCATAATATCCCATTTCAAGCGGAATAGCGAAGGGACGTTGATTTGTACAAAAGAGTATTATGGTCCATGTTGTAACACGGTTTGTCCACATATACAGCACGGTCACTGTAACGGAACTGATATCGTCTGTGATCCTGGTTACTTTGGACCCACGTGCACAACACATTGTGTTTCAACCGACCATGGGAAATGTGAAGCCAATGGAAAAATGTTGTGTGACGTCAACTTCTACGGGTTATTTTGTAATGTGTCATGCGTCTCTACAGGAAACAAAGTATGCGACAAAAATGGGAATCTTATTTGTAAAACGGGTGTTTTTGGTCCTAACTGTAGCGTCTCGTGTTCCAACAATACGCATGGACCTTGCAACCATAATGGAACTCTTGTTTGTAAAACGGGTTTCTTTGGCTCGAATTGTGACATTTCTTGTAGCAACACTACACATGGAACATGCAATCACAGGGGAACTCTTGTTTGTAAAAGGGATTTCTACGGTAGCAGTTGTAACGTATCATGTACCAACACTACACACGGAACTTGTAATCATAACGGAATTCTTGTCTGTGAAACGGATTTCTATGGCGCTAACTGTAATGTGAACTGTTCCAGCACGCCCCATGGAATATGTGACCGCAACGGAAGTCTTGTTTGTACAACTGGCTACTTTGGTCCTGACTGTGACGTATCATGTTTCAACAGTACACACGGAACTTGTAATCATAACGGAACTTTTGTTTGTAAAACAGGTTTCTATGGCCAGGACTGTGATGTGTCTTGTACAAACACAACGCATGGAGCATGTAACGAGAACGGAACACTAATTTGTAAAACGGATTCATATGGTCCAAATTGTAATGTGCTTTGTGCAAACACAGAACACGGAAAATGCAATTTAAACGGAACTCTAGAATGCGAAGAGCATTATGTTGGAACAGGGTGTGAAATATTCTGCAACAACACTTTGGGAGATTTGTGTAGCTGCCCAAGTGGATATACTGGGGAAAGGTGTGATGTTAAGCTTTCGGGATGTTCTTCACAGCCTTGTCTGAACCGTGGCACCTGTACAGAAATTGGAATGACTTATGAATGCCAGTGCTCAAATGAATACATTGGTACAAACTGTGAGATATTAAACATATGTGCTTATTCCCCATGTCGCCATGGACAATGCACTGCAACTTCCTCTGGCTTCCATTGCAGATGTAAGCATGGTTGGACAGGATTCACATGTGAAACTGATATCAACGAATGTCTCCAGTCTGTATGTCCGTCTGGACAGACATGTATCAACAACTTCGGAAGTTATACCTGCCTGTCTTGCGACAACACAACCTGCCAGAACAACGGGACATGTAGTTTCAAAGACCATGTTCCGGTCTGTGACTGTGGACGTGGTTGGACCGGAGCAGACTGTTCCATTCCCGACTCCTGTATTGACAACCCTTGCGGCCATTACAGAGGATGTGAAGCCTTTCTTGACGGGTATTACTGTCACTATATGGACAATGTCTGTAGCCTTGTGCCATGTCAAAATGGCGGAGTATGTCGACAAGACGGCCACATGTTTACTTGCAAATGTCCCATCGGGTATGCTGGCAAAACTTGTGAAATGGTAGATCCTTGTATAAGTCAGCCATGCTTAAACGCTGCAACTTGTACTTATGATACGAACACTTTCGTATGTACGTGCGCTCGAGGATGGATCGGACATACTTGTAATATAATTGACTATTGCGCATCGGGCCCTTGTAATAATAACTCCGTGTGTGTCAATGGGAATGGCAATTACACATGTGTCTGTCCAGTTGGATGGAAGGGACATAACTGTATGACGAAGGACATCTGCTTCGACAGTCCCTGCCATAACGGAAGTACGTGCATTGCTTCCGGCTCGACATTCACGTGCGTATGTCCACCAGAAATAAAGAGAGAAATGTGTAACAGTACGAGGGACAAATGTGATCCGTCGCCTTGCTTTAACAACGCTCTTTGTGAGACAGTTGGTGAGGCTGCCGTCTGCTACTGTCTCGGGGGCTGGGATGGTAATTTCTGTGAGAACGATATCAATGAATGTGAAACGAGTCCATGTCCTAAACCGCTCTCCTGCGATAATTACCCTGGAGGCTTTAGATGCATGGATCACGTGTTCAGACGAGATGTACGACAAACCCCGAGATTACGACCAATCAGGACAACACAATCACTAGGTAGTATGCTATTTATATTCTTGAGTTGTCAAATGACGAATGGGATTTGATTTCCTTATCGGTCGTGAATTAGTGTCATCTTCTGGAACACTTGAGTGTTCTTCGATAATCAACTCTATTAGATTACATGTACGACTTAATATAGCAAGACGGGTGATTGAAATTGATAGGAGATTATATACATTGTTTTACAAAACTTGCGGTATATTTCACGAAAATCTCTACATTTTTATAGCATATTAATATTTAAATAGCAATGGCTATCTATGCTTAACGTGCACGATGGACGGTTTTATTGTACACATATATGATGGAGTATATGATTACTAATTATGTTACTAATATTGATAATACATGTGTATATCACAGCAGTATTTTGAATTTCAGGTAGAACACAATTACACATCCCCTCTTTGGTTACGAAGGAAAACGTGTTCATGATTACACAACACATACGGAATGGCATCACCGTGCGTCTCTGTGTGACAAAGCCATCGTTCATACATCTTCTCGGATTCAGTTCTAATTCTAGGTAGGTTTGTTTTCATATCATTATAAATTTTACTTCTGTACTTGAAAAGATTCATTTTTTTCCACAATTATTTATTCTAAAATAGAGAAGCAAACATAACTTGTGTCTCTTCAGTAGAATCTTCAATTCAGAAATCTATAGTTTCTGATATATTTCCTGCAAAATACTTTCCTCATGCCAAGACATCGAAAACCATCTGTACGGTAAAATAGTAATATGTCTAGTTGAGATATTTTAGTTATTGCTGTCGGAATCATAGAAGGCATTGTTAAAAACGTCCTTCAGTCACACTTATCAAACACCCTTTAGATTGCTTTCGTAACAATTTATTAACAAGTTATTTTTTCGCAGAAGTCACTGTCTAATTTTTTTCGACTACCATTTGAAATAAAAAGATATTAAAAAAAATGAAGATGATAAACTCATACTGATGGCAGGATAGATGAATAATACTGCCGCTCCCTAATCAACCCGGATTCCCATTCTGCCCGAAACATCTTTCAATCAATACAAAAAAGAAGAAATAGAAAAAAATAAGCGATGTTGCATAACTTAAATACATATATGTGCGCTGAGTACATTAGTTTAAAGAAGTTTGGATGAAAGAGTTATCTTGACATAGAAAAAAGGGTAACAACTGCCATCGATATAAAATGATCAAAAATATTAGCCGAAGCACCTTAAGTCAGTATAAGATGACTACATCCGCAAAGTTTGGATGAACACCGTAGTAGGAGTTGTCTGGACCTGATTCCTCCTTTATTCAAAACTAAAAACACATATATCTGGCATTAAAATACTCGGATCCAAAACCTAAATTTATTCACATAACTTCATTTAGTGAAAAAAAATTGTAGGAGTTGTCTAGATATGATTCAGGCTGACACGGACAAAGAAACGGACAACCTGATTCAAGTATCCTTCTTAACTTGGTTGCAAGGGTAGTCTAAATTAATATGTAAGCCATGGTAGCTGTAGAAACATCGTCAGTTACGGTTTTTGATATTATTGTTTTAAATGTTTGACATTGATATTATTTCTGTTTTTTTTTTGTGTTTTGCAGTTTCGGTAATTCAACTATTGAGATACGGGTACTTTGCGGTGATGACGTCATTGACAAGGAAACAGTCTTACATGCGTTACAGGATTTTATTTGAAAACGAAGATGCTAATGGCATTGCATCATTAGGGACATGTTCTGTTTTTTTATTGTTGTCAAGTGTTGAAAACTATTTTAGCTTCATCAATGAATTAAGATACATTCTAATATGAATTAATCAATTGAATGAAAGATGATCTGAAAATAGGTTTGAGGGTATTTACCATGGAAGGGTATGTATTTATGCCTTTATGAACTAGGATAGGGTATTTAGTAAGTCATAGGAAGGGGTGACGGTCTCAAAGACGTTGAAATGAAGTCACGAGACTTCCGGATTTTTTTGACGTAGATTATTGACACTCCGATAGAAAACCTAAATATTGATAACATTATATAGGTTTTAATTGGTACTGGTCCATGTATTTTGTTATGAATATAATAATCTGTCAACTTAGAAATGACGACAGCGGTTTGAACACTGACCGTTCACTTTACAATTTAAAAGATTCTCCAACAGTTAGGAACTGCTGGATTATTTGTTAATCCTCTACTATTCAACCACCTACGATTGATACTAAGAAAACAGCTGATTAATTAAAAAAATGATCCATGGCAACAATAATATAAACATATTACTCACGAAAGTCATATATGCGATGAGGATTTTTTCATGTTCTCCTGTATTCTCCCTACATGCTTATCATCGTACATTATATTGACACTGAACAATTTTAACTTTTGTTTATCTGGTCTGGTTCGGAATAGTGACAAACTGTATTTGTTGTTGATAAGTTTGTTTGATAATTTCAATGACTGTATCACACCGGAATCATAAGAAGACAAGTATACGCTTTGCCTGATTCATTATGCTTTTATTGTTTTACTCATACATTTACTTATTGTGAAATTACAAGATTTCAGAATAAAATGACATTTTTTGAGTTCCTGTTATAAACGGATATCCTTTGACTTGTAAAGTGTTATTCTTCAACAGAATTACAATGTGAAATGAGCAATTTTGTGAACTTTCTACAGTAACAGACTATTTCTCTGATACTATGTTCAGTGAGATGTTTAGGTAAATTCACCTCCTTTCTATTGTGTTACATGTGTTTATATCCAGTTTGATTATCCTGTGCTCCCTTCTTCTAGATTTCCCAACTTTTGGGCACTGCCATCGCTGAACATTTCTTTAAAAGGATCACATACATGCATACTGCAGCGGAAACTGTACATGTGTTTATAATCATTTATAATCCTTAAAATAAGATTAGGTTATGAACGTCCATAAGATGGACTTCTGTTATTATACAAAAAAGAAAAAAAATGATTAAAAATGATTTGAATTGATAGCTTAGCGTTTGTATTGAAACTTGTGTGTGCAAATCACATTATTTTGTGTTTTTCTTCGTCCATGTTTCATAATCATCATTGAAAACTTAATTCTACTGAAATGTATGATATACTAATCTTCATAACATTGCTGTATTTAAATACTGTAATACCATTTACTTCATTTTCACTCATTCCTGTTAAGAGTACAAACATGACAAAATATTTAAATGCATGTCCATTTGATTTTCAAACTAAGATAATGAAAAGGATAATAACTATCTCTCTTTCTTATGAAACATATTAAATGGAAGAATGTGTAAAAATGTCTCAATCCATATCCGATGATTCGAACACGAAGATAACAAAGAAACATAGACGATTATCTCTCTTTCATAGTCAACT
Source organism: Pecten maximus (assembly GCF_902652985.1). Taxonomy (NCBI): domain Eukaryota; kingdom Metazoa; phylum Mollusca; class Bivalvia; order Pectinida; family Pectinidae; genus Pecten; species Pecten maximus. The sequence goes on from NC_047021.1 coordinate 33,706,910, forward strand.
TGATAAGTAGTAACTGTTATTATATATAGATGTGTTTTTGATGTCTAACCCACTGTGTCCTGTCTTTGGTTCAATTCTATTTTGTGTAAGTGTGTCTATTTCTCGTCATATGCTATCGTATAACACAATATAAACGTAAATAAAATCCATAAATAGGTAACATTGTTTGTCGTTCATGTAACATCTTAATCCGAAGGTTTCCAGTGTTTTATCGGTCTTGTAAAAATCTGATATGGACCGACTAGCATGAGAACTTAAAATAAAGAGAAAAGAAGGGTTTTCCGTCAGTATATTAACATTGTAGTATATACTGAATGCTGCACTGATCATTTGGCTGATGATGGTTACTGGGCGTAGTTACCGAAACGCTACGCTTAAATTCTTTACAGGTTGTGATATGAAAAAGTCTATTGACATTTATACCTACTCAGCCGAAGGCGAAGCCATTTCTAATATAATGTAAGGTATATCCCTGTGACCTGTTTCACACAGAATCCGCGCATGATAACATCATTAAATCTACATCATGGGTATGATGATACCTTAAAATATTTGGAGTTCTCTCCCTTTACTTGTGACAGTGGATACCATTTCAGAATACTACATATATATATATGTAAATATTACTTTTGATTGCAAAAAATTGGAAAGAATTTACATCGCTTGAAGTGAATAAAATTTTGTTGAAAATGAATCCCTATGAAAATGTTTGCTTGAGAGGTTTACATTTTGATTTTGATAAACATTTTAAAGTGAATCTCCTCTTTGATACATTGCCATTCTCAATTGGATATTTTAAATCAGTTAATCATGAACATGTTTAGAAGGTATTGTGCTCGGTTACAGCGAAGGCGAGGTGATTCACAAACAACAAAGTAATACTATTTGACACAGACACTTCATCATTTATGCACATTATGAGAATCACCAAATGTTTATATTGATGGATCAATAATCGGGCACAAGCGTCACCAGCGGTCACTCACAAACTTATAACACTTGTCCGAGACGTCGCCATGCACCATCTCCAGGATCTAAATCAACTTCAATCATGAAAAAAGTATGGACGATATTGCAATGATTCGTCCTGAACGTTTCGTCTTCAAAATAAAATAATGAATGTCAAAAACTGAGTATTTTAATTTAAACTTTAGATCTATAACATGCACATATATTTATTTGAATTGTTAATTGTTATGTACGGAAGAGCATTAGGGCCATGAAGCAAAAAAATAAAATTCATTTTTTCATGTTAATAACTCGAAATTTCGACTTACTAACTCGAAATTTCGACTTAATAACTCGAAATTTCGAGATAATAATTTTAGTTATGGAGATTGGTAATGCACTAGATTTAGTGAAAAAACATGTTTCTCTTAATGTCACACTACTGTAAATATCATGTTTTTGTCTGACAAATAGGACATGATATTAAGAGGAATGCACTGTATGTATATGTGTAGTTGAAAAATATAAATTCAACATGACAAATGCTGTGTTTTGTTAACGTTTTCAGGCCTAACGGCCATCTTCAGGCGATTCATTTATTCAACGTCTAGGTTACCACATTTTGACGTGTATATACAGGTACATGTGTGACCATCTTTCAACTTTTATGAAGTTTTAAGCAGAATTGTTAAATTCATTTAATCAAAGTCTTCGATAGCATCTGTACTTGTAATTCCGTGATTTGTCAAAGACTGAAAACATAGACGAAAGGCTCCTCCTTATAGTCATTATTACCTCCACTATCAATTTACTATAAGCCTTCTTAGTTCTTGGCTCCTTTTAAGTAGCCTCCCACATACATATATACACAAGAATGGGAAATCGAAATTTCGAGTAAGTAAGTCGAAATTTCGAATTATTATCTCGAAATTTCGAGTTATTATCTCGAAATTTCGAGTTAGTAAGTCGAAATTTCGAATTATTAAGTCGAAATTTCGAGTTAGTAAGTCGAAATTTCGAGTTACTTAGTCGAAGGTTCGAGTTACTAAGTCGAAATTTCGAGTTATAATCTCGAAATTTCGAGTTATTAAGTCGAAATTTCGAGTTATTATCTCGAAATTTCGAGTTATTAAAATGAAAAAATGAATTTAATTTTTTTGCTTCATGGCCCTAATGCTCTTCCGTAGTTATGATATTTCATTAAAAGATGTTAAAAATACCAGTTGTTCAAGGGAGACAACCCTATAAAACTCTTGCAAACTCATATGTGAATAGATTTTTCTGGAATCTTCTTGAAGAGAGATGTGTCATAATATTTTGTTTACAAGTGTTTATTGACAAGTGGTTGTTTACAAGACGTGTGTTAGAGAAGTCTACAAAAGAGACGTTTGGAGAATGTACTTGAAAGATTTGGCAATATAATATAAATAGTAGTCAAGTAGAATTAAGTGGTGGTTTACATGATGTAGGTATAAACTGGGGTATTAAGTTACGGGACTCAGACATGTTGGCGAGCTTGGATGAAAAACTGTGTCATCAGTCGGACAAAGAATAAACTGAAAGGTCTGATTCGTGAGTACAAACATGTGTTTCCGGATACGCCAGGCAATCTGATGTTATATACCACGACGTCGATGTTGGGGAAGCAACAAATGTCATGCAACATCCGCAAAGAAAAATGAAGAATTTGAATTTGAGAAACTGAACGCCATACTACCAAGCTCGCCAGTTCTAGTTACTATGGACTTCAGAAAAGTGAACTCTATCAGTAAAACAGACTCATATCCAATTCCGGGGATTGTTTCGTGTATAAACAAAGTCGGCAAAGCCAAGTATGTCGGTAAATTTGATCTATTGCAAGGATATTGTCAGGTTCCTCTCAAAGAAAGAGCAAAGGAAGGGTCGCCATTTATCACATCACCAGGCCTGTACCAGTATCAAGTTATGCTTGTTGGCTTGGAAAGTGCTCCGGGAACTTTCCAACGACTTCTGAACAGCGTGATATTAGATCTTGAAGGCTGTGATGGATACATTGGTGATATCATTATCTACCATGACACCTGGGAAGAACATCTGCGCCGGATTCGCGATTTCCTCGAAAGACTCACCATCATGAAATTGACTGTGAATTTGCTTAAGTGTGATTTTTGTCATGCAACTGTAAAATGTTTTAGGTCATGTTGTAGGACAGGGACAGGTAAAACCTGTCAAGGCCAAAATGTAGGAATCTTTGATTTTCCAACTTCTGGAAATAAGAAAGAGCTGATGAGATGTCTTGGTATAGCTGGATATTATTGAACATTCTGTCAATATATTTCTGTTATAGCAGCACAAATTACTGTTTTTTTAAAGAAAAAGGTAGAATTTGCATTTGAGAAACTGAACGCCATACTACCCAGCTCGCCAGTTCTAATTACTACAGATTTCCGGGTACTTCGACCTTCCTTCACTTCTTAAACCTGGCACGTCCTGAAATGACTGTTAATAGGACGTTAAACACACACACACACACAAAAAAATCAGGGATATCTCATGTTAGTTTAGCATTGCAAGAGAACAATCTTGACATAAAGCACATGGAAGGTGACGGCAATATTTTGGCTGATGCTTAATCATGAATTTAGATGTGATATTCAAGAAAACTTTCTTTTCTTGAAGGAGGGTTTAGTTACCCATAATAGTATTTAAAGGGAGATAACCCTTACAGAAATATAAAACTCTTGCAACCTTAGATGTAAATAGATTTTTCTTGAATCGTCTTGAAAAGATGTGCCATAATATTTTGTTTACAAGTGTTTATTGACAAGTGTTTGTTTACAAGAAGTTTGTTAGATAATTCTAGAAGGAAGATGGTTGGAGAATGTACATGGAAGATTTGGCAATATAGTATAAATAACAAGGGAGACAACTTGTCATTCAGACGTGGTTTACAATTGACAAGGATAGCTATATGAATTTAGTTGGATTAGAATTGCCTGATATTGAGAGCTGATTTACCACAGCTAAGGAGAGCTTTGTGAATTATGTTGATTTACTGATTGTCTGGAACTGTGAACTGTGGAATTTATAAACATTCCTTATTCTGGAGAAATAGATAGGAAAGGATTAGTCAAGGACAGCTATCATACATGTAAGAAAGAGTAAATAACAGTGTTGATTTAATACACCACCTTGTACACCACTTTAATTTTAATTGTGAATTTTCTCTGTAACTTGCTTAGTTTTTTTTATATATATATAATTAATTTTGTTTTCACTTAGCTGCTGGGTTTTATCTTTCTGTTATTATCACGTAAAAAAGACCATTGATTTGCATCATTGGGATATATTGCAATTTTCGAGAGGGGTTTTCTGGAATTCAGTACATTCTGTCATAGAGCGCATCGGAGCACCAACTTTTACAATATCTTATTCTATGTAATAAAAGACACGAAGTTTGCCGAGAAACATACATGGATATGTAATGTACAATTAGTATTTGATTAATCAATTTAAATTTTACTACACATACGCAATGTTTTCGTGATTCGTTCAAAACGCACAGCGTATCGATGAACTACACTGTGCGTGGCTCAGGTTAGGATTATTGAAAATAACCTTTATTCTTCGTCGTTATCAAGACATCAAGATGTAAAAGAATTCAACATCTACATATATAAAACTGCATGTATGAATATGATTTACATATAAGTTTAGCTTTTTTGACTATTATTGTCTAACACGTAATATCTAAATTGTTGAAATAAGATGCAAAAGGAGATGTCATTAGCGATTTTGATTTCAGTTTGAATACGCTAGTGGAGATGAGATGAAAGAAACGAGATAATAAGCATGGATCTAGCTGAAAATGAATCTTCAAAATGGATATGAAGTTGGCAGACCAAACGTTAGATGTGGCATGTTTTATGAGCGGTATGGAAGATATGACAATAAGCCGGTAGAAAATTTGGCTGTGCTGTAGGCGAAAACCGCTATAAATTTGTCAAACTGGGTCCTGTTGAATCCTTGGAAATATAGCAATTTTCTAAAATCTTACTTTATGTTTTGCCAGCTGACAACTTGTTTCGCTTCGCTTAGTACCGATATCCGGTATCGCTCCATACGGTGATGTAGACGCCTTCATCATCACTGACGTCATTGTCGCCGCCGCCGCCGCCGCCACAGAGAGGATGATACATTTATGAACATAACGCCCTGGAAAACATGTGTGAATGTTTTTGATGTATACAAATGAACCTAAATGTGTTACACTTTTGTTTGCGTGGAAATACGTTTAAATTATGGAGATGATACGTTAAATATTGTCTGATTTAGATTGTTATTTTCATATTTTAGTATTTGTTAAAAAAAGAAACATCAGAATGGGGCACATACTATTTTAACTGTAATTTGCAAGAGAGAAGATAAAAATCATCAACGTCAAAGAGCATGGTTTAATAAGGAAAATTAGTGAATTTTTACAAAACAATTAATAAAATAACGTACCAAGGAAAAATCATTCACTGGAGTCGCTTATAACATTCACCATAAACGTCGCTTAGGCGATGATGAAATAAAAATAACATTGCTATAACCCTAATTATATCAGACACATGTATATCAGTGATCGTCGATATCAATAGTGTTGATACAGGGAAAGGTGAATTAATCTCAGGTAGGGGTACACATCAGTACCGAAACCCAGATAGCAGATGAACAATGAGATAACATTCAATTAGACTTTCAACAACATCTGTCACGCAATTCGGCGGGACGTCAACGCTTACCTTCTCCGTAATGGAGACATTAACACTCTTCTCCGTCATCGTATTGATTACTACGGTAAGTTTACAGATAATTATGCTCTTAAGTTTGAAAACTTCTCTTGCTTTAAAAAACATTAAAAAACAAAGAATATTTTCATATTTTGTGCTGTAGCGGGGAAATAATGAAAAACCCTTTATACGTTTACGGTGAAACTGTTCTAAAGTAACTAATATTATATCTAAAACAGCAAGATTGAAGTTGTGTTAACAATATAATGTCAAGCGTTAAAATGGTGCAAATGGATATTTATTGGTGTAATTACCACAGGAAAACTGCCACATATATATCAGTAAGAAAATCGCGACTTTGTTCATAACCATGTCATTGGTAATATTATGAATTTTTTTATTGTCATCATTACTGTAAGAAATCTGTTGAAATTTGAACCTGTTTCTTACAGAATATATAGCTAATATTCAGCAAGCAAATGTCGTTATTCATATCAATTATAATTGAATATTATTTAAAAATATGCTTTATGTGAGAACGAAACACTACAAGAATCTGTATTGTTATAATAAAGTGATAACGCTTATGTGAAAAAAATATATGAATTTCATATTGTCAGTAACAAGCGTTCGATTGCCAGAACCCCACAGGTTTACCGACAGTATAGGTTATCTTGCGATACAACGCTGGATAGTCGACTACATATGTATGAATAATACCTTGTACACACACCATAACACAATGACAACAAGAAATATCTTTAAAAGAGATAAACGGTATAGTTTTAAGGCTGGTGGTTATAATTTAAAACTGCTGGTGAAATGAATTAACGAGCTAATACGTTTCAGCACGGATAACAAAATTATATCAGTTTGAAACATTTTTGGTGATATCAAGACTGCATTTGAATCATAAACATAATTCTTTTAATGTGTCACTTGAAAAGATACATCCACTTATTCAGCTTGCATTCAATCTTAACTTTGTTTCGTTTTTAACTGCATTGTTTCGTTTTTAACTGCATATGTGCATTTTGCATTTACCGCTACATTGACCAATCACATACTTCATCTTGACCAGTAACGACACCTGTCGCGTGATATCCGAGGCCAAACGAATATTATACGGCTACAGAAATAGAACGTGAATAAATAATTTAGCATATAACCTGGTCATGTGTTTTATTCTAATACATGATAACCATGGTTATATGTCCACATATTTTACTTACGTGTTGGTGATGTAAAGATGCATTGATGAATTTAGTGTTAGTGTTACACTTGATAACCTAGTGGGGTTGATCTTTACTCAGTAACAGTTATCCATCCGAAATATTACAGCTAGGAATAAAAAAATATGTAAGCTTAAAAATCAATCAGTGCAAGGTTGTTATGAACTTAAAAGAAAACTTATAGTGCTATTTTTTATCTTGAAATTTTGCCTTAAATGTACTCATTGAAAATTGCATTGAACAACTGCGAAATACTCACGGTTTTCATTTTTTTGTAACATTTGTATAGGTGAATGCTGCCACAACGCTGTCAGTGAATCTGGTATCTCTTTATAACCCACACAGCAACGTTTATGTTAACAACCACTTAATATGTTGTAAAGAGACGGCAACAGCTGGACACAGTTGTGCAAATCCATGCGATGCTGTACTGCAAGTATGTTATAGGTGAGGGAATTAGATGGTTTCACTTGGACAAGTTTTTATTGCAAAAAATGCGAAAGGATAAGGCATTAGACAAAGCCTATATACATATATTCCATATAAGTTTGTATAATAATTCAATGAAATATATTAGATACATTTGTTTTTATCTTTATAAAATAATCAATATCATAATAATCATAATCATTATATAATTCTATTATTTAGACATGTTTGATATGATGTAAAGTGTGCAATGTTCTATTGTCTTTGAAATACGAAATAACATATTTTTGTGACGTGCAATCACTTATTAACTTGATGAGGAATATCTATAGAGTATTTCTGTTTTGTTTTTGATAATGAAATGATTTCCTGTTGGTATCAATTCAAGTGTCAGTTAATTTTCTTCCGGATAACATAAGTGTACTTTTACGATACAGAATGTCTGCAAAAGGAGTATATTATATTTTCTACCAATTTAAAGCCCTATTATTGACAATAGTTTGATGTTTTCTAACTCAGACCAAGAAACAATCAACCATGTCAAGATACGAAGACAGCTAGTCGTATCCATGGACAACTCAGCATCCATTTCAACTCAAGAATAGGGAATTTGTCAAACCCCATACTATTTCAAGTGAAACAATGGACGGTACGTGTTACATTTTATTGGCACAATTATTTTCTATTACATACATGCATTAAAATTTATTCTTTCGTGCGGTTTTAGAAAAAATAATCTTTCCTGTCTCAGAATAAAGATTCGACAATGAATTTATCGCAAAGGAAACAATGCTTGTGAAAATGATATTTCAATTTCTTGTGCTTCCCTAGCTGAAACTAGAAGCATATGATGTGATACCTATGGTTAGATACCTGTGTTTAAATTTCATTTTACATTGTTTTATTCCAGATGTTTTCCGGATTTAGAGTTAAGGCTTTCGAGGACAACGAAAAAACGCGAGTCATAGGAACATTTGATGTCTCTCCCTATATAACACGTGGCGATAATGATCAAATGTCCGCTAAAGAGCACGAAAGGTCAATTACGGACCACACAACGAAAGTGATGTGAGTATAACAAACTATAAATAATGATTTATTCATGAAACACAAATTGTGAACGATTATTTCTTTTATTTCTTCGTGTTTCTTCTGAATGTTAATATTTAGAAATTTCATCATTAAGTACGAAATACAAATTGCAATTGGATATAAGTTGCATAGAATATAATATTTCAATCTGCATAATTGTATGTGCATATTAATGCAACCCTGATCACTTTGAAATATATATGGAAATTGGGCGAAATGCTCAGTGGAAGTGATTTTGTGTTGATTTGGTTAAGGTAAAAGAAGCCCACATATAGTTAAAATATGAAGAATGAAGATTATTTTCCATATTTATTTTAGCCTCCAAGTAAAATATAAAGTGTATCAATCACACTGTAATCCTGATCCAGCTAGTAACAGAGTTTGTGACTCTAACGGAAAACTTGTCTGCGCACAACACTTCTATGGTCAACAATGTAACAAAAGATGTGAACCAGTGATACATGGGCACTGTGATAGTCATGGTAATCTAGTCTGTAATTCATCTTACTATGGACTGCATTGTGACAAACATTGTATAACTCCGCCGGCTCACGGGCACTGTGACAATAACGGAACATTACTATGTGACTCGACATACTACGGACTGCATTGTGACAAACGCTGTATTACTCCGCCTTCTCACGGATACTGTGATAGCAACGGAACATTAAGATGTGATCTGTTTTACTACGGGCTACACTGTGACACGCATTGCATCCCTCCACCGGCTCACGGATACTGTGACGATAATGGAAAAGTAAGATGTAATACGTCATACTACGGACTACATTGTGACAAACGTTGTGTTACCCCACCTGCTCATGGGCACTGCGATATTAACGGCACGTTAATATGTGATAAGTCATACTACGGACTTCATTGTGACAAGCAATGTATTACTCCGCCAGCCCATGGACACTGTGATGGTTATGGTAATCTTGTATGTGACTCATCTTACTACGGACCACAATGTGACAAACACTGTATCCCTCCGCCTTCTCATGGATACTGTGATGGCAATGGTACTGTAAGATGTGTCTCATCATATTACGGACTACGTTGTGACAAACATTGTACCAATCCACCAGCTCATGGTCGCTGTGATACTAACGGTACAATAAGATGTGACCCCGGTTTCTTTGGATTACTTTGTGACAAACAATGTATCCCTCCGCCGGCTAATGGACACTGTGATAGCAATGGTAATATAGTCTGCGACTCATCATACTATGGAGAACATTGTGACAAACACTGTATTTATCCGCCTTCACATGGATACTGTGACAAGAGCGGGACATTAAGATGTGATCTGTTTTACTACGGACTACTTTGTGACAAACGATGTATCCCTCCGCCTTCTAATGGACATTGTGATAGTAACGGAACAGTAAGATGTGATACCCCTTTTATTGGTCCAAGCTGTAACGTGAGTTCTACGACAGCCGCCCCGCAGGTAAGGGATTCTCAATTATAGAACATGTATTCGTTATATCATTTAGCATTAACTCTATCGTTCATGGATTATTTTCTTTTTCTCAGAATACCTTTTGACTTGAGGGAAGAAAATACAAATTGAAAACACACACGCACAAAAGGCTCGTTCTCGATAAATATCTTGACTGACTTGGAATATATATATAGAAAAAACAAACGTATCTTGTTTTATTTTTTGATAAATTATCGGTCGAGTTAGATAATTAAAATGACCAATCACAAAATGGCCAATCGCTAGACTGACGTGCGTAACGTTAACATGGCCATCTACTCGACTGATATATGTTACCTGACCAGTCGCTGGACTGATTTCTGTAGATTGATCAATCACTAGACTTATATCTGAAGCTTTGCAGATCACTAGACTGATATCTATGACCTGACAAAATCACTCTAACGATATCCATGACCCGACATAATCACTAGAGAGATATCAATAGTATTGCCAATCGCTGATATCTATCTTTCGAAAGACACCACAACAAAAGCTGGTCACTGGAACGCTATGACAAAGCTCCTTTCGATCTTCCTCAGAGAAATCACTATTACGTGAAAGCATTCTAGTAGTTTCTTTGGATATAGGTTATATGTTTAAAAAGAAAACAGGAACCCTTCGAGGATTTGAAATAAATCCAGACATGTTCTTACACGTTATAAAAACTGATTAGAGGAATTAAATTAAATAGGCATATTCTAATAAGTTTTTTTTATCTTAAACTATTGATTCATTAATCGCAAAAAATGCATCTAAATAGAATTACATAATAGGAATTAACGTAGATTAAAGAAGAAAAAAATAGACCTGACAAATCAATCCAAATAGATCAATTTAAGAAATTAATTAATTTCAAAAAAGTTTAATACTGGCTTAGCGATACTATTTAACGAAAAAGAAGCACGTCAAATAAGTTTAGGAGTTGACCAATAAGTATGTCAATGGTGATATATAAATGTTAAATAAAGATTCACAAGTCCAAATTCAGATTATTAGGCTGTTAATGACCTGGTATGTCCTACAATGGTGTCAGCGTGTCGAGTAGCTATCACCCGATAATAGTGTTATGGTTGTGGTAACTTTAGTGGATAGGATTTAAACAAAGATGACCCAGACAACCTCACTATGTTTACTTCTGACACTTATTGTCAACAGTATAAGTAGAGGCACTTATAGATAAGATATACATTGTATTTACTGTATGTTCCTGTATATCAATGTTGGTTATTGTGGAAACACTACCAAATTAGTTCATTAAAACAAAGATATTCTCTACTGATTGATACACCAAATCTGCCATTCGTCTCCACATATCTTTTATCGGAAAACGTTATATTTTTCCTTCCATCGCTTTACTGTAAAATAACATTCTCTTTTTAAACACACCAATTCTTGTTGTGCTATTGTCAATTCCATTGTGTGACCTGTCTTGTGATGAAAAAATTTCCAATGTAGGTAGATAGATATATTTTTTATCTTTTTTAAAATCTTCACTGTCTTCACACTTTTGATGTTGTACAGTTTTTCACACTTGTTTGTTTTTTCCTAATTTTCTAATTTTAATTATTTTGTCTATGTTTCCTGCATTGTTTCTGTTGTCTTCACACTTTTGATTATTTTATCATATCTTTTGACACAGATGTTGATTATCCTTTATATATTTTGCCTATGTATGTTGACATTACAGACTTATTTTATTTTCGATGCTGATAATCGTTCTTTCGGTATATGGTATAATCCTAACTAATGCGTCTATTGTAAATTGTTTTGACACGTTTGGATTATCGTAGGTTGTTTTGGTATGTATCGTTCATTAACTGTTTTGGTACGATTCGTTTATTGTAAATTGTTTTGGTACGTTTCGATGATTGTAAATTGTGTTGGTACTTTACGTTCCGTTTATTGCAAATTGTTTTGGTACGTTTCGTTTATAGTAAATTGATTTGGTAAGTTTCGTTTAATGTAAAATGTTATGGTACGTTCCATTATTGTAAAATGTTTTGGTAGGTTTCGTGTCTTTTAAAATAAATGTATTCATCCATGGCTTAATACGTAAAATAAAACTTCTCCCCAATGTTAATTTTTGACAATATTACACCCTTGGTGTAAAGGTATCTATCACGTGATAACGATATGATACATTATGCTCTTGTATCCGATTACGTGGTATACGTTTTGTGATCATACATTAACCATGAATCGCAGTATATATATCAATAAAGTAAACTCATTATGATGAATTAATTCTAGTGACGTATTTAGAAACATGCCGTTCCACAGTCCCCTCTTTATCTTCTTTTAACGACGTGTCATGCGGATGTATACTTTGATTTGAAAAGATAATTGGAAAAGGGAGGATGCATCGACTATTTTTAATTTTGTGATACTTTATCGTATTAAATCATAATATTTATATCTAATTATCATATTTGTTATCGCCCAGAAACAATGGTACATATATATAATGTATTATTATCAAAGAGATAGTGAAAAACAATAGGTGTATTTGTGTTGATACACCTATAAATAGAAGCAATAGTATTCACCTAGCATATTAACGGTTCCAAATCCTTTTTTCGAATTGAAATTGCATTGTTTTGCATTATTGTTTTTGTTAACGTGTTGGTATTACATGAAGAGATTATATATGATAATTTAGTAACATGCATAGAGACAACATTTCTTTTTAATATAAGAAATTATCGATTTAAAAACCTGAACAATTAATTAATCCATTGCTTTAATGTATATTTGATTTACTCATGTCGAGACTATTGAGTTGCTTAGCACTACGCCATCTTTGATAGGGATGTCGATGCATAGTGGCTTGAAGCAGAGACAAGGCAAGAGTAGAACTATTACGAAAGTAATCACACAAAAATACGATGAACGTATATAATTTCTAGTATTCAGAGGCTCAAATGCTATATCATATTTTGCGTCAATGACATCTCCTCTTGTAGGAACCATAATCTATCTTAAATGTAATGGCGGTATTACGTCAAGCTCGTAGTGTAATTCAAAATAACGAAAGTATACTTGAACACTAGCAATCCTGTGAGTAAATACAACATATATATATATGAGTAAATATATATTCTAATAATATTTAATTATATTTTAAGGCATCTGCTGCTTTCACCTTGAAGATAACACTGAAGAGCCTTGACATACCTGCCTGTCCTTGTATCAAACCCAGTAATACATGTATACCAGTGTGCCATCCAGCTGCCCAGATATGCTTTAGGTACTGTAAAAGAAAATCATTTATTGCTTAGTTATCATACTGTAGCTAATTATCAATAGCTGACTTCATGAGTCGTCAACATTGTAATACAATTGTACTATAGCTAATTATCAATATAATACTTCATGAGTCGTCAATCATTACCATACTGTAGCTAACTATCAATAGCTTACTTCGTGAGCCGTCAATCATTGTCATACTGTAGCTAATTATCAAGATAATTCTTAGTGAGTCGTTAATCATTGTCATACTGTAGCTAATTATCAATATAATACTTCATGAGTCGTCAATCATTGTAATACTATAGCTAATTATCAATATAATACTTCATGAGTCGTCAATCATTACCATACTGTAGCTAACTATCAACATATTACTTCGTGAGTCGTCAATTATTGTCATACTATAGCTAATTATCAATATAATACTTCATGAGTCGTCAATCATTACCATACTGTAGCTAATTATCAATATAATACTTCATGAGTCGTCAATCATTGTCATACTATAGGAAAATGCCATGTAGCGACGGGGTGTTATAACAATTATTGTTATTGTTAAGAAATATAACTTTAAGGTTAAGAATTGTCCAAACCATTTTTGTAATAAATAGATGTAAGTAAATGTTGAAATAGATTGTAGTGGGGATTATAAATTGTTTCCATCGCAATTGAGCATTTAAGTAAATTTTAATATGTATTTATTTGTAATTTGTATTTGAAAAATATACTTTGTACAAATGTGTTTATTACGTTTTACAATTAAATTTTTACCGTTTTTTAAATGATTAAAATTATTTAATAAATTATTACTTTTCGTATATAAATTTCAAGGATCCAGAGATACGATGGCCGACAAGAGCCTGGCAAAATGAAATGAAAACACTGTAACACTTTTTTTCATGGTACAGATTTTTCACATCTTTTTGTACCATTGTACGGTACAGAAAGATGTGAAAGCAGAGTTGAAATGAATCGGTCGCTTTTGTACCTTTTTGTACCAAAAAGCGGCCGAAAACAGCCACGGTACAGAAACATATGAAACGGCCCGACATAAAGGTTACTGAGTTTGACAAATGACTCCCAGATAAAGTTGTCATCACATAGCCTGCCAATTAAATGTCTGACTACTGGATGATCCAATCGTCATGTATATTGATGTGGGGCCTGCACAATGGTCAGTTGTCTATTTAACTTTTAAATGACTTTTCATTTTTAAAATAACGTCTTTTATAATTTTTCCAGTGACGAATTATGTGTCCAATCTGCCGCAACTTCTCGAGTACAAGAAACTATAAACACCGATGGGGTCCGTTTTGGGGAAATGGGACAATCAATTTTATTATAATGTTGTTTCAATCGTTCAATTGTTTATCTCTAAAATGGAAATGACGACATTATGCAGGTTTAATTTGATAATTTTTAGTACCAAGGTACACCCCAAAACTTTCACTAAAGTTTCGACTCGATTCGTGTCCTCAGAAGTGATTAAACACTTTGCGGCTTGTTGTGACGGTTTTATCAAACCTTTGCTATTCGGGGTCAGCCCTGGTCATGGTGTTGGATAACGACATTCCGATGTTCTGTTGGTACAGTTTGTTCACATCTTTTTGTACCACGGGTGGTACAAAAAGATATGAAAAAACTGTAACGTTTTTTTCTTGGTACACTTTTTTCATATCTTTTTGTACCAAAAATGGTACAAAAAGAAATGAAAAAAGTGTAACTCGGTACAAAACCTTTCACATCATTTTGCCGGCTGATACCGGCTATTGGTACATAAACATGTGAATGTAAGCTGTGTTTTTTCCTAAGTAGTTTATAATCTTTCTGTAACACACATAGTACAAAATGATTTGAATGTTCACATCTTTTTGTACCATGGTACACTTTTCTATGGTACAAAAAGATATGAAAAAACTGTACCATTGAAAAAAGTGTTACAGTTTTTTCATTTCATTTTGCCAGGCTCTTGTCGGCCATCGTACAGAGTCCATGTTAACACTCCGCAATTGGAGAGTGATGGTTTGAACTGAAATAAAAATAAAACTATTAACTCTACATACTCATATTAACAACCCGTGATTAAACAAGTCCTTGTGTACTGTTGTGTAAATATTTGGAATTAATGCATCATTTCATGACAATTTACGGGACCGATGTAAAGTAAGTAGATTAGTGAATATTTGAGACAAGAGGGGCAAACGTTAATAGAATCACTGCATGCAAAAATATGAAAAACGTGTCGAACTTCTGGGTATCTTCAGGGCATTGCTATCAGAAAATAACTGAGATTTGAAAAAAAAATTGTACATTCTTCATTTTGTTTCATTGAACTCTGAAGGGAAAGTGCCCTGAATACTTGCACCAAGATAATTAAAGGTACTGCGGACTATTTTGGAAGCCAACACACGACATTTGGACAGACAATCGGGAATCTGTCCAATCCTGTTACCCTACAATTTCCATCATGGTCGGTAAGTTTTACATTTGACATCAGATACGGTGCTGTTGTATCGTAAGGAATCTGTTATATGTAAACGTTTGGTGTCTTAGTCAGGTTTCAAAATAAGTTTGTCATTTTTAAATATTTTTATATAAATAATACACTTAGTGATTCATTGACATATTCGGGTGGGAATATATATCTTAACACAGTCAGACCTCGTTACTTCGAACTCTGATAACTCGAAAACCCTGCTTAAATTGAAGAAAAATATCAAAATCAAATCAGAGAACTCAGAGTAAAAAATATAATAGAAATATAGTATGTTATCTGGGACACTCGATGACTCATAGTATGTAAAATTTATGTATATTATATAATGAAATGAAGCAGTATTTTTTATCACAAGGTTGGATTTTAAACTTCTTTAAGCATTGTTGATATGAAACAATTGGATTTGATACAGGTTTTTAATAGATATATAATCAAGTTTCCATTGTTTTACGCCGAATGCGGCTTTCTGATTGATTGAGTTCTTTTTTCATACCGCTTTGAAAAAAACCCCGAAATACACGAAAAATGTGATTGCATACAGTTTGCAAGCACATTATTTTCATACCCCAATGAAACAAAAATAAAAAAATTACATCAATGCTTAGATAAATTAAAATTTTATACCTTGTAGCCGAGGTATAGGTTCCAGGTCCTTTTCTATGGCAACGGCCAGGCGGCACATCTGATTGGCTCTTTCTTGATCACCCCATTCCTGACGGAGGCAAATGTTGTCACAGAAGGCAAAGAAGTCAGACATTTTACTAAGACAAATTATAACACCCATGCCGTGTAAGTAATTGAATCAGACTATAACTGTACAACAAAAACACTATTGGGTAGCATGGGCTGAAATACACAACTGATATCTCAAAAGTATCAAATAAAAAAAATAATTCTGAAAAATATTTTATCATTATAAAGCAAATTCATTTTAATGTAAAAATATCACTTACATTATAAACGCACGTATCTCTAAGTATTTATAAGATTTGATTGGTATTTGATCTTTTATAATTCCGTTAAACTCATGATGAAGGTTGATATTTATATACCAAATAACTAAGCATGACTCTTTATAGACAATTACCATAACTGTCTAGAATGCTGTGAACTGTGGTATCCATCTTTCCATGTAAACAATGAACTTTTTGTACCTTTCCCCAAAGAGTTCCAACAGGGGAGATAACTCGTCCCTCTCAATAGCTTAGATTTAATGGTAGTAATACTAAATCCTCTTTTTTTTACAATCTACAACCTCGATGAAGCTAATGATTATACATTATAATTTCTGTACTTAATGTTGCATTATAATCAAAAGAAAAATTGGCTGGCAAATGATTAAGAAAAAAAATAGCAATACTTTTATCACCTGATATCCTTATCTAAATAGGTAGTATATGGGACAATTCTATTATACAGGCCAAAAGTCTTGATAGATGTTACTTTTCAGTCTAAAATTATTATATGATATGCACTAAGTAACTATAAACTTAAAAAGTAAAAAAATGTAACACCAGAAATTTATAAGTAAATTAATTTCTTTAAATATTGTAATATCCCACTGAGTCTGATTGGGTTTTTTAAAGAGTTGTCGGTTTCCATGGCAACGGTGATCACTTTGATACTTGATACCTATTTCCTTGCATGATATTACATTTAGACCAACATATGTAAATTTGAAGCATTTTGGTAATTTTGACACTTTCCATATTTTGCCAAAATTGCTCGATGCTTGCTGACATCCACTCTTAAATGTAATGGCGGTATTACGTCAAGCTCATAGTTTAATTCAAAATAACAAAAGTATACTTGAACACTAGATATCCTGTGAGTAAATACAACACACACATATATATATGAGTAAATATATATTCTAATAATATTTAATTATATTTTAAGGCATCTGCTGCTTTCACCTTGAAGATAACACTGAAGAGCCTTGACATACCTGCCTGTCCTTGCATCAAACCCAGTAATACATGTATACCAGTGTGCCATCCAGCTGCCCAGATATGCTTTAGGTACTGTAAATGAAAATCATTTATTGCTTAGTTACAGAAAAGTTACATATACTGTTATCTGTGTGAAATACGTTGACAAGGACTTGACCATATGTAACGTTGTAAGTATAAGGGAGGTAAGTTGTAAGATAATATACTTTATAATTTAGATTACTATGGTAGAGCAGAGCTAGGCTTTAAGATGAGGATAGTTAGCATAAGGTAGTAAATGTATCTGGTTAGGAATTTCATAGTGATAGTACAACGACCTGTATTGTTATAGTATAGCTAATTATCAATAGAATACTTCCGTGAGTCGTCAATCATTATCATACTGTAGCTAAATATCAATAAAATACTTCGTGAGTCGTCAATCAGTATAATACTGTAGCCAATTAACAATAGATTATTTCGTGAGCCGTCAAGCATTGTCATACTGTAGCTAATTATCAATAGATTACTTCGTGAGTCGTCAATCAGTATAATACTGTAGCCAATTAACAATAGATTATTTCGTGAGCCGTCAAGCATTGTCATACTGTAGCTAATTATCAATAGATTACTTCGTGAGTCGTTATCATCATCATATTGTAGTTAAATAGCAACAGATCGTAGTGGGAATTATAAACTGAATCAATTGTTATCCTAGCAATTGAGCATTGAAGTAAATTTTATGGTATATTTATTTGCAAAAGTTGAAAATATACTTTGTACAAATGTGTTTGTTACGTTTTACAATTAACGTTTTTTTATCGTTTTATAAATGATTAAAAAATCATTTAATAAATTATTACTTTTCGTATATAAATTTCCAGGATCCAGAGTCCATGTTACCACTCCGCAATTCGAGAATGGTCGTTTGAACCGCAATGGAAAGAACATATGACCTCTACATACTCGTATTATCAAACCGAAATTAAACAAGTCCGTGCGTACTGTTGTGTACATATTTTGGATTGATGTATCATTGCATGGCAATTAAAGGGACCGATGTACAATAAGTAAATTAGTGTATATTTGAGACAAGAGGGGCAAACGTTGATAGAATCACTGCATGGAAACTTATGAAAAACGTGTCGAACTTGTGGGTATCTCAAGGGCATTGTTATGAGAAAATAACTAAGATTTGAAAAAAATGTAATTCTCCATTTTGTTTTATTGAACTCTGAAGGAAAAACGGCCTGAATATATGCACCAAGATAATTAAAGGTACTCCGGACTATTTTGGAAGCCAACACACGATATTTGGACAGAGAATCGGGAATCTGTCCAATCCTGTTATCCTACAATTTCCATCATGGTCGGTAAGTTTTAATTTGACATCAGATATTGTGCTGTTGTACAGCATGGACTCTGTTATATGTAAGAGTTTAGAGTCCTAGTCAGGTTTTAAAAAGATGCATTTAGTGATTCATAGACATATTCGGGTGGGAATATATATCTGAACACAGTCAGACCCCGTTGCTTCGAACTCTGATAACTCGAAAACCCTGCTTAACTAGAAGTAAACAAACAAAGTAAAATAAGAGAGATCAGAGTATAAAAATATAACAGAAATATAGTATATTATCTTGAACACTTGATGACTTATGGCCCTGCTTATTTTTGATTATATAATAAAATGAAGCAGTATTTTATGTTACAATGTTGGATTTTTAACTTCTTTAACCACTGTAAATGTCATATAAAAGAATTGAATTTGATGCAGGTTTTTAATAGATATGTAATTAGTTTCCATTGTTTGTACGCAGAATACAGCGTTCTGATTGATTTAGATTTTTTTTTCATACCTCTATGAAACAAATCCAACATACACGAAAGATGTGATGTCATACAGTTTGCAAACACATTATTTTCATACCGCAATGAAACCAAAATAGAAAATTACATCAATTCTTAAATAAATTAGTATTTTATACCTTGTAGCCGAGGTATAGGTTCCAGGTCCTTTTCTATGGCAACGGCCAGGCGGCACATCTGATTGGCTCTTTCTTGATCACCCCATTACTGACGGAGGCAAATGTTGTCACAGAAGGCAAAGAAGTCAGACATTTTACTCAGACAAATTATAACACCCATGCCGTGTAAGTAATTGTATCAGGCTATAACTGTACAACAAAAACACTATTGGGTAGCATGGGCTGCAATACACAACTGATATCTCAAAAGTATTAGTTAGATAAAAAAAATAATTCTGAATTATTTTATCATTATAAAGCAAATTCATTTTAATGTAAAAATAACACTAACATTATAAATGCACGTATCTCTAAAAACATTAGTAAAATAAAAAAAAATTGAATTATTTTATCACTATAAAGCAAATTCATTTCAATGTACAAAATATCACAAACATTATCAACAACGTTATCCGCCACTTCGATTTCCTCAAAGAACACTTCAAATTCCTTTGCTACATCTTATTCAACAACGCCATCCGCCACTTCGATTTCCCCAACGAACACTTCAAATTCCTTTGCTACATCTTATTCAAACGCACATATCTCTAAGTATTTATAATACTTTGTTTGGTGTTTGATCTTTTATCATTCCGTGACACTCATGGTGCAGGTTGATATTTATATACCAAATACGTTAGCATGACTCATAATAGATATGACCTTTCGTTGACTTTCCCCACACATAAGTTAAAAATATCTTTGTCTCACGTTTTTAAGAAACATACCGGTATTTTTGTATTTGAAAAACTCTTTTACAAAAATGCGGTGAAGTTGGTTTCTTATTTGTTTGTTGATACATTGTGATAACCGTCAAACTTCGTTTTGTTTCAAATTTGAAATTGCCGACAATATGTTCAACCCTCTTTTCCCAAAGTGCTGGAACGCGTCAACCGTAATTTTTATCCACAAATATCCTGATAGAAAATTTAGCATTTTTGTGCTTGATCTAAAATCGCAAATATGGTGCCATGTACCGCAATCTGTTTTAAGTGTGACTTCTGTAGGTTGGTGGCTGTCTACGCCACCAGGTGTAGTTTTGAATACAGTATACATTTTAGTGCAACTGTTCCACTGGAGCTCTTCGACAAAGGCAAATATATCTTTCTGTTAAAATAAACAAACATAATTTTACTGTATATCTAACTGGGTATGTTAACTCTCTAGAATGCTTGCTAAAAATGGGAGATACATTATGTTTTACACCTCTACCCAACTTGCCTTAACATGACACCATCTTCCCAACCTCAACTCACCTGGGTTGTGAAGTTGTTAGGTCTTCGGGGTCGAAGACTTTAAAAGGAAGGGAAGAGTGTAGCGGAACTGGACCGGGTCGATCATCGGCGACCAGGTAGCTCAATCGGTAGAGCATCCGGCTAGTGTTCGGAGGTCCCGGGTTCGAACCCCGATCTGGCCGTGCATTTTTCCTGATTTCTAGAGAACATTTTGAGTATCTTTCCTCACTAATACGACTAATCCTGGTCACGGCACCAAATGTAATAGGAGTGGGGAAAATGCACGGCCAGACCGGGGTTCGAACCCGGGACCTCCGAACACTAGCCTGATACTCTACCGATTGAGCTACCTGGTCGCCGATGATCGACCCGGTTCAGTTCCGCTAGAACAGAAAACATCACTTTCATGTTTGCATATTTACCAAAGGAAATGTTTAAATGGTCTGAATTATTACCAATTGATGCCAGTTTGATGTCCTAATCCTACATCTCGATCTTTGTTTTTTTGTTTTGGTTTGCTTTATTTTGTTTAAGATTCAGAAAACAGAGGTAAGATGAACGATTCAAAATGTTCCCTATTTCTATTATTTAGCCTGACCTTGGATTACGAGGTGTTCCGAGTCGCTTGTATATCACAACCAGAACAACACCGCGTGTGTAATCAAGATGGCCGCCTGGTGTGTGAAAGGGACCATTACGGACCAAATTGTGACAGGATATGTGTACCTACTGACCACGGAACCTGTGACTCTCTGGGACATTTGATCTGTAACAAAACTTACTACGGACCCAAGTGTGATGTGCTCTGCGTACCTACTGGACATAAGTACTGTGACAATAACGGAACTCAACGATGTATCCCGAACTATTACGGGAGGCATTGTGATGTTTACTGTACACAGACGCCACATGGAACATGCGACATAAACGGACATCTCCAATGTCAACCGAATTATTACGGACCTACTTGTAACGTAAATTGCATGGCTAAAGGAAAAACAAACTGTTCCAACACAGGCAGAAAAGTCTGTAAAGATTTCTTTTATGGAAACAATTGCGAATCTCGCTGCCGTTCGACCATAATATCCCATTTCAAGAGGAATAGCGAAGGGACGTTGATTTGTACAAAAGAGTATTATGGTCCATGTTGTAACAAGGTTTGTCCACATATACAGCATGGTCACTGTAACGGAACTGATCTCGTCTGTTATCCTGGTTACTTTGGACCAACGTGCACAACACATTGTGTTTCAACTGACCATGGGAAATGTGACGCCAATGGAAAACTGTTGTGTGACGTCAACTTCTACGGGTTATTTTGTAATGTGTCTTGCGTCTCTATAGGAAACAAAGTATGCGACAAAAATGGAAATCTTATTTGTAAAACGAGTTTTTTTGGCCCTAATTGTGGCATCTCTTGCTCCAACAATACGCATGGAACTTGCAACCATAACGGAACTCTTGTTTGTAAAACGGGGTTCTTCGGTTCGAATTGTGACATTCCCTGCTCGAACACTACACATGGAGCGTGCAACCATAACGGAACTCTTGTATGTAAAACTGGTTTCTTTGGTTCGAATTGTGACATTCCCTGCTCGAACACTACACATGGAGCGTGCAACCATAACGGAACTCTTGTATGTAAAACGGGTTTCTTTGGCTCGAATTGTGGCATTTCATGTAGCAACACTACACATGGAACATGCAATCACAATGGAACTCTTGTTTGTAAAACAGGTTTCTTCGGTTCGAATTGTGACGTTCCTTGCTCGAACACTACACACGGAACATGCAACAATAACGGTACTCTTGTATGTAAAACATATTTCTTCGGTTCGAATTGTGACATTCCCTGCTCGAACACTACACATGGAACATGCAACCATAAAGGAACTCTTGTTTGTAAAACGGGTTTCTTTGGTTCTGATTGTGACATTCCCTGCTCGAACACTACACATGGAGCGTGCAACCATAAAGGAACTCTTGTATGTAAAACAGGTTTCTTCGGTTCGAATTGTGACGTTCCTTGCTCGAACACTACACATGGAACGTGCAACAATAACGGTACTCTTGTATGTAAAACAGATTTCTTCGGTTCGAATTGTGACATTCCCTGTCCGAACACTACACATGGAACGTGCAACCATAACGGAACTCTTGTTTGTAAAACGGGTTACTTTGGCTCGAATTGTGACATTTCTTGTAGCAACACTACACATGGAACATGCAATAATAACGGAACTCTTGAATGTAAAACGGGATTCTTCGGTTCGAATTGTGACGTTCCCTGCTCGAACACTACACACGGAACATGCAATCATAACGGAACTCTTGTTTGTAAAACGGGATTCTCTGGTTCTGATTGTGACATTCCCTGCTCGAACACTTCACATGGAACGTGCAACCATAACGGAACTCTTGAATGTAAAACGGGATTCTTCGGTTCTGATTGTGACATTCCCTGCTCGAACACTTCACATGGAACGTGCAACTATAACGGAACTCTTGTTTGTAAAACTGGTTTCTTTGGTTCGAATTGTGACATTCCCTGCTCGAACACTACACATGGAACATGCAACCATAACGGAACTCTTGTATGTAAAACGGGATTCTTCGGTTCGAATTGTGACATTCCCTGCTCGAACACTTCACATGGAACGTGCAACTATAACGGAACTCTTGTTTGTAAAACTGGTTTCTTTGGTTCGAATTGTGACATTCCCTGCTCGAACACTACACATGGAACATGCAACCATAACGGAACTCTTGTATGTAAAACGGGTTTCTTTGGTTCGAATTGTGGCATTTCATGTAGCAACACTACACATGGAGCGTGCAACCATAACGGAACTCTTGTTTGTAAAACGGGTTTCTTCGGTTCTGATTGTGACATTTCCTGCTCAAGCACTTCACATGGAACATGCAACTATAACGGAACTCTTGTTTGTAAAACTGGTTTCTTTGGTTCGAATTGTGACATTCCCTGCTCGAACACTACACATGGAACATGCAACCATAACGGAACTCTTGTCTGTAAAACGGGATTCTTCGGTTCGAATTGTGACGTTCCCTGCTCGAACACTACACATGGCGCGTGCAACCATAACGGAACTCTTGTTTGTAAAACGGGTTTCTTTGGTTTAAATTGTGACGTTCCCTGCTCGAACACTACACATGGCGCGTGCAACCATAACGGAGCTCTTGAATGTAAAACGGGTTTCTTTGGTTCGAATTGTGACATTCCCTGCTCGAACACTACGCATGGCGCGTGCAACCAAAACGGATCTCTTGTTTGTAAAATGGGTTTCTTTGGATGGAATTGTGACATTCCCTGCTCTAACACTACACATGGAGCATGCAATCACAACGGAACTCTTGTTTGTAAAACGGGTTTCTTTGGTTCGAATTGTGACGTTCCCTGCTCGAACACTACACATGGAGCATGCAATCACAACGGAACTCTTGTTTGTAAAACGGGTTTCTTCGGTTCGAATTGTGACATTTCTTGTAGCAACACTATACATGGAACGTGCAACCATAACGGAACTCTTGTTTGTAAAACGGGTTTCTTTGGTTCGAATTGTGACGTTCTCTGCTCGAACACCACACATGGAACATGCAACTATAATGGAACTCTTGTTTGTAAAATGGGTTTCTATGGTTCGAACTGTGATGTCCCTTGTTATAATACACAAAATGGCGATTGTGACAACAACGGGAGACTCATTTGTAAAATTGGATTTTATGGTGCAAAATGCAACGTTTCCTGTTCCAACACTACAAATGGAACGTGCAACGTTAATGGAACTCTGATATGTAAAATGGGTTTCTATGGACACAAATGCGGCGTTTCTTGTACCAATACACAAAATGGAGTCTGCAATGAAAATGGATATCTTAAATGCTTGGACAACTTTTACGGAACAGATTGTTTAACATTTTGCAATCATTCTGTGAATAGTTACTGTACGGAGAACGGTACCCTGGAATGTAATCACGGATATTATGGATCAGACTGTGACGTCATTTGTTCAGATGTGGATCATGGCCATTGCGAAATAAATGGTTCCTTAGTTTGTGACGATTACTTCTTTGGAGTGAATTGTTCGCAACAATGTAGCATTGAACCTATCGGTGGCATTATGAACGGACGTTGTGTGAGCAATGTTGGACCTGAGTGTTATCCAGGTAAGTGACTTACGTTTTCAAGTCTCTTAAATAGAATGGATGCGTTATAGCATTACCTGCGAATCTTTGCTTGAAACCCAAAAGCCGAGGTGGTGCAAAATAACTGTATAGCTGTTAATAATCATGCTAAATTTAATTTCGCTATATTGATGGCCAATAAGTATATTACGGAAACAAATACCCAGCGAATGTTTACATATCAACACAAATCGTTAAAAGTGTTAACTGCGAATATTTACGAAGAGTTGTTGCGCGAAATGCAATACACGCAATCTAGGTTCGACTGGGGAAACTGTGAAATAATATCCTCATGAATTAACATCTATGCAGTACTATAAGTTTATGATCTAGAGTTTTGTAGATTTGGATTTCTAGGTACCACAAACGAGAGGTTTACCCTATACAAATGGCATCCTTTCGTGATATCTGATACAAAATTCCATACGGCAATATAAATATTTATATCTATATCTGCGCATATTCTAAATTCACAACCAGTATTTCACAAATGTGTTGAAACCTGTATTACAAGATATAGACAAGCGTATTTCTCTTTATCTGAAATATTTCACCTTTATACCAATTTCATCTCATTTCATTAAAATAATTCTCCAAAGCGTCCCTTAAAACAACTATGATGGCATATTTCTGTTATTTATTGTGTTATTTTAGGTTGCGTTATGGTAACACGACTTGTCGAGATAATTATTTTGACAAGTCGAGTTGGATCACGACTTGTCGAGATTATTATTACGAATCTCGACCTAAATTTCGCTTTTGCCTAAATATGCCATCTAGATCTACATTGTAGTTAGATTCACCGAGATAAGTTACACTAGGCCATCCCGGAACATTTCGGGGCTTACTATCCGCTTCATAAATGTACTGCCAGTGAGCAACCTGGACTAGTCAATCAAAAACCTAAGTACAAAACGAAGGAACTAGTATAGTATAATTTTCATAAGACAGTGATAATTAGTTATTAAGTGGTTTTATTTTTTATCATTTCTTCCTATCTCTACTCGAATTTACATTATTAATTAATACAACATCAAGAGGGCCTCACGCCACACACATGGAAACAGAGAGATAAGGGCACAGGCATATAAATAGTTACATACAACAGACTAGATATATATCAAAAAATAGATTAGCACACATACTATGTTTTGTCATTATAACCTGTTTCATTCAAAAATCAAAAAGGCAGGTAAAAGTGTTGCAATTAAGAATCAATCACTATGTTATATTAACTATTTCATTGGGCTTAATGTGAATAACCAAGTGTGTTTTTGTATTGTAGAAAAGAAAAATTCACATTTTACATAACTTTTTGTTTGATTATCAAAATTTGTTAGATGTTCTTTTTTTTACTTTTGACATTTTTATTTTCCACATAAAGTAATTACATGCTACAGAAAGAAACAAAGACAACTTTCACACACACTTACATACACAAAATGTTTATATATATATAACTTGAATACAAAGTATGTAGCTTAGTTTTAGCTAATAGGTGAATAATACACGAAAAAATAAATCATAGAAGGCGGCATAATCAGTTAAGCATTGATGTCTTTTTTTTTAGTTTCATCAGGGTATGTGAAACAAATTTTGTTTGCAAACTGTATGAATCCGCGTAGCGGATTCTTACAGAAGTTTGCAAACAAAATTT
This sequence comes from Pecten maximus, assembly GCF_902652985.1. Classification (NCBI taxonomy): domain Eukaryota; kingdom Metazoa; phylum Mollusca; class Bivalvia; order Pectinida; family Pectinidae; genus Pecten; species Pecten maximus. The sequence goes on from NC_047021.1 coordinate 33,733,656, forward strand.
GTTTCATACCCCGATGAAACTAAAAAAAAATTGACATCAACGATTATAATTAATTTTTGAAAATGATTTTCTAATTTAAAACATGTTTTATGTACAATTTTACTGGTTTTAAATGGGATTCTTTTTCTCAAATCAATACGCAACGTCAATTGTCGTATTGTGACGTCACATTTTTCGCGCCATTCTCGGAATTTCTTTCATAGAAGAATGAAAAGAATTATTCGACCAATCATATTTGAGTATTTACCATGAAAACAAAGAAAAATTAGTTATTATAAAATAATGTGACAGAAGTGATGACAAAATGCATGAAACAATTCTTTACTGTCTACTGTACTTACTATTTATGGTTGATGTATATTTTCCCAAATTGCAATAGTCCACAAGTATTCTGTTTACATTTGTTCTTGCTATTCCGTTTTCAATACATAAATAAGCAAGAGCATTTGACTTATCAACCTAAATGGAATCTAAACCAGAATTGATAATGAAATTGATTTATTTATCACAACAGTTTCCTTACAAAACCAGATGTTTACAAAAATCCCTTATTGTGACTGATTTAGTGCATTCAATTTAAGATCTCTACGGGGTTCAGAGATATATTGCACATAGCAAAGGGGAAACATATTAAACGATATACTTTTGAATGAAAAAAGGTTAATTAGTTGAACATGACACCTTACCTAGCCTGTTATACCATTCATCATATGAATATTATCCACTGTGTCTTTGAAGCAAGCACCAACCTTTTTATGTATCTTATTATTACCATTTAAAATGTTATTGTTTTCCTGGTCGTTAGAGTATGTCGTTAAACGCTGTCTGCGTCATACTTGAGTAATTCAATTTTGCAGCAAGGATGACGGAAAAAAAAGAGGAAGGAAAAATAAAAAAGGCAGAAAAATAGTTACAATTTTCATTGCAATGGGAAAAAATTCATCGAAATTCGAACTCGTTACACTTGTACTTGTACTGACCGACGTAACCACTCTGCCCTAAATGACTGATTTGTCAATATAGAAAGTATCTCGAATCCCTTTAATCTGTTGCATATTACACATATGAAATAAACATATTTTCCCTACATGAATATCGTCTCGTCTGTCAATCAAAGGTCAACGCGACAGGTTTCTCTGATGGATTTATAACTTCAGGTCTTGAAAGTAGCCATTATTAGAAAACTTTTTTTTTTTTTTTTTTTATATATTTCTAGTGTTAATTAGTTTTGATAACATGGGTTCAAATTTATGCATTGTCGTGATATGAGTTTATTGGCTGTCGGTTCTGTAGGATCTTTACCCTAGACGGCCAGGGCTCGATTTCTCGACCAAGCGTGACATGGTATGAGGTCACCTGCCCAACAAGGTGTTTTTTTTCATCTGGTACCCGGTTTTTCTCACAATAAGACCCATTGCGCGCTGTCATACGAGCCAATAAGAGTGATAAAATATAAGTTGTTAAGTTAACTTGTTTCGCAAATTAAGTTTACAGTTTTACAAAGAAGTACGTTTCTGAGGGAAGTTGTATATGCAAGGAAGAGTGTGTGGGGGATGATCTGAGCGTTAGTTTGAGATTGATGCGGTGTGAGATGTGCGCGAGAAGAGGATTCGTATAGTTTACATATTTATCTATAACGAAATTTGAACGCATCAGTTTAATTCTTTATTTATATTTTTCTGTCCTTAGACTTATTCGTAAATATTGTGAAACTTCATTGCGATGGTTTATTGTTTTATTCTCTATTGACCGAGGAGGACACAATAAAGGTAGTAACATTTTTGTTTAGTCACATTGTTTTTGATGTAATAAAATGAGTTAAAACTAAACTGTTGTCATTACTGCTAAGTTCCTATATAACTCTCTTTGTAGTAAAATAGCTGACCTAATTACCTAAGAATAAATCACAAACATCTTATTTAAATCCCGTGTTCGTGTAAGCCGAGGACAACACCAGCAATTCTAAACATTACAGAACGTTTTATTCCTTACTTATCTACTGTCAGTACGGAACAGTTGTGCCACGTCATAGATTGGTGGCATCAGCATTTGTAACGTCATTTTTGGCAAATTTAGAATTTAAATGTAAAAGGGTTACGCTACAATAGCTATGGATAACATCAATTGATTATCGATTATTTAGGTGAATTTCTATACTTGAATCACACTTACCTACTACTTTTCTTTACAGTTTGCATTATGTTGGTTGCCATTCTATCATCAGATATGCTATGATTATTATTATCAAACAATATCATTCATTCGATTAATGATATGAACAAATGATAAGGAATAAAACCAATTAATAATTAATTACCACTGTCTTATGAATATTACATGATGCGGTCCTATATTTTGTACTTTAAGTGTCTATTGGACTTACTGCGGTTACTCAATGTCAGTACATGTATGAAGCGGATAATAAGTCCCGAGATGTTCCGGGATGGCCTTGCGTAACTTAACTATCTAGATGGCATATATGGGTTTAAGGAGAATTCAGGTCGACATCCGTGATATTTTAATTGGCCATTCTCGAGATGTTCCGGGATAGCCTAGTGTAACTTATCTCGGTAAAACTAACTAGATATATGCAAACGCGAAATTTAGGTCGAGATTCGTGATAATTTACATGGTTGGTCGTGATAGGTTATCGCGTTAAAATGATAAAATAACTCGACTCTGTAACGCGACCTAAAATACCACGATGGCAGAAATATGCCACCGTGATCAACAAATTGACAACGAAAACAACTTATCATTGGTGATTTGTATACAACAGTATACCCTTAGAAATAAAGTTGGATGATTTCTTATCACTTATTTGTTTGAAGGGTTTACCGGGCAACACTGCAGCGAAAATATCGATGACTGTCTAAATTCCACTTGCTTAAATGGCGGAAGTTGTATTGATGGGAATGATTCCTACACATGCGCGTGTATCAATAGTTATTCTGGACTTCATTGTGAAGTTGATATAGATACATGCAGAAGCAGTCCATGTTATAATAACGGCACATGTGTTAAACATAACGATGACTTTTCCTGCGCATGCGCAGTTGGTTGGACTGGAAGTGTTTGTAACGTAAATATAGATGACTGTTCCCCTAATGCGTGTTTGAACAATGGTACATGCATGGATAAGATTGGATCATTTGTTTGTCTGTGTGAAGCAAATTACTCAGGTCTGTTATGCGAAACTCACGCTTACGATCCCTGTGCTTCATCCCCATGTAAAAATGGCGGAACTTGCCAGACTTCACAGGACAAATTTATCTGCTCGTGTAAAGAAGGCTTCGTGGGGCCTGTCTGTGATCCTGTTCCCTCGCATGTAGCTACATCAGCAAAAGAAAGTGTATCTGCCTTTACATTCTCACAATCACACAGCACTGTAGGGCTGTATTCATCCTACATGGAAGTCTTCCCGACACACTACTCATCCCTCAGTAATTCTAGGAAACATGTCGATGTTTCTGCCTCGTTGAATATGTCGTCTGCCCACTCTGTGATTTCAAGCTACAACTTTCCTAAAAACACTTTATGGAACAGTACTTTTACAAACGTCGTGCCTTCAAAAAGTGACCTTGAATCAGAATCATTGTCTCAAAGGCTATCAACAAACAGCATTGTGATATTACATAGTCCTGATGTTCATCCAACACGTACAAGTTCCTATGCAGATATGACTGAAAGTGTATCTGAAAAGATGACTGCAAGAAGCACAACATCATATTCATCTCCATCAAGAGCTACCACAACCAGTAGTCATGGAGTCACTCACAGTACAGTAGCACATATAGCTCCAACGAAAACCTTCACAACTTCAACTACAACAACAGGTGTGTATAATTACTCTATATAATTACACATGACACGAGTAGTTTTTAATATATGTACATGCTCATAAATAGAAAAACATGTTTTAGATGAGATATTTTGCCTTAATAATGTTTGAAAGCTGAACATTAACGTTTACTTTGAAAAGTTTAAGCACGTTCCTCTGTCTATTGCACTTGCATCTTAATATAGTATTTACAATTTTGGTCCCTTTATGTAGTTCGCTATTCATTATGAGGCTATGCTTCCTCTATTACTAGATTCATATTTAAGGA